>NW_024871253.1:0-707500 GCF_019054845.1 Dipodomys spectabilis | reverse complement strand
ATTCTTATTAATCCAGCCAATATTGCCACTTCTCTGTTGCCCGACCTTCTATTCCTCTTCCAGGAGTCACCTCCTCCAAGGACCAAATTCCACTCTGTCATCTTCTGGAACAGGCTGTCATACCTATGAAATTTCCACTGCAGACTGCTCTTCATCATTATGCAGGATGAGGGAGTCGCTTCTGTCTACAGCCTTTATCTCCTCACCTCCAAATGATCTCAGGCCACCTGCCTGTCTTCCCATGTTTTCTGAGGATGGCTCAGCATCCTTATACCTAATTTCCAGTGGCATAGCTTAGGGTTGGTTTGTTGTTGTTGTTGTTTGTGTGTATGTGTTTGGTTTGGGAGTTGTTTTGTTCAGTTGTTAGTACTAGGACTTGAACTCAGAACCTCACATTCTCACTTGGCATTTTAGCTCATGGCTGATACTTTACAAGTTGAGCCTCACCTCTAATTTGGGCTTTTTGTAGGTTAATTGGAGATCAGAATCTCATGGACTTTCCTATCCAGGCTGGCTTAGAACTGGGACCCTCTGGGCTAGGAAGGTGGCTCAGTGGTAGAGCACTTGCCTTGCATGCCTGAGGCCCTGGGTTTGATTCCTCAGCACCACATAAGCAAAAAGAAAAAAAGCCGGAAGTGGTGCTGTGGCTCAAGTGGTAGAGCACTAGCCTTGAGCTGAAGAGCTGAGGGACAGCGCCCAGGCCCGGAGTTCAGGCCCCACGACTGGACCCCCCCCCAAAAAAAAGAACTGGGGTCCTCTGTCAGCCTCCTGCGCAGCTAGGATTATAGGAATGAGCCACTACCACCTAGCTCAGAGCCTAGTTTGTGTCTGCTAGACCTCTCAGACCTTGTCATCTGGGTTAATCTGGCGTTTCCTTCAACCCCATGTGGCCTAGGCCTTGCCAATCTACCACATTTCCTGGTGACAGAGAGAGGCTTCAAAGGCAAGCCAATCAAGAGACTCAATTCTTAGGAAACTGGGCTCATTAGATTCAAGTCTGGAATGCTGAGAGGCCAGAGTAGCCACTTTGCTACTATGAAAAGAGTGCCTATTGAACGATAAAGCCAATCCAAGGAGAAGAAAGCCTGAGGCCTGGGGTTGCTTACACCTGAATCCTGCTTTGCCTAAAATCAGCCCCATAGATCATTTTCAGTTACCAGAGCCCATTCAGGCTTTCGGCCTTGGCCTGATGTCGTGTGGCCCTCCCTGAATCTGCTAGGAGGAGAGTAATGTTTTCAAATGGCATAAAGAGACACAAAGCAACACTTCTCTGAAAAACAAAAACATAAACCAAAACCACAAAATCTTCAGACATAGGCTACAGCACCCCCTGGTGGAAAGCATCATCTTAATTCCAGATAATAGGCCTTCATTTCAATCCACACGTGACCCAGTAATGTGCAGTCTATCTAGGTCAATTTAGAACATATTTCCTAGTTTATAAACTGTGTGGCTGCTGCTATATATATATCCTGATCACAACCCATTCCCGCAATCTGTTGTAGCTCAGGGGTACAATCCCAAACAAAATGTCCCCAAGTTGTGCAGTGAATTTCAAGTGTGCATAAATATGAGGAATTAGTTTTCATAACAATCCAACAAAGAAAAGAAGCCCGCTGCAGGTGGGTCATGCCTGTAATCCTAGCTACTCTGGAGGCTGAGATCTGAGGATTGCAGTTCAAAGCCAGCTTGGGTTGAGAAGTCCCTGTGAGACTCTTAGTTTCAATTAACCACCAGAAAACCAGAATTGGCACTATGGCTCAAGTGGTAGAGCGCTAGCCTTAAGCTGAAGAGCTCAGGGACAGTACTCAGACCCAGGGTTCAAGCCTGACAACGGAAGGAAGGAAGGAAGGAAGGAAGGAAGGAAGGAAGGAAGGAAGGAAGGAAGGAAGGAAGGAAGGAAGGAAGGAAGGAAGGAAGGAAGGAAGGAAGGAAGGAAGGAGAGAGAGAGAGAGAGAGAGAAAGAAAGAAAGAAAGAAAGAAAGAAAAGGAAAAAAAGAAAAGAAAGGAAAGAAAAGGAAAGAAAGAAAATGTGCTAGGCATTGGCGCTAGGCACCTGTAATCCTAGCAACTCAGGAGGCTGAGATCTGAGGATCACAGTTCAAAGCCATCATGGGCAGGAAAGTTGTGAAACAATTGTCTCCAATGAACCACCAAAAGGGCAGAAGTGGAGCTGTAGCTCAGCGGTTGAGTGCCAGCCATGAGCCAAGAACCTAAGAGAAAGCTTCCAGGTCCAGTAACAGAACAACAACAAAAACAATGGGGTAAGCATCCTAGAAAAGGTAGACATAAGAGGACAATCATTAGAACAGAGCCCCAGACCTGAACTTAAGATAAGGAAATGACAATGAGAGTTGGAGGCATGGCTCAAGTGGTAGAGTGCCTGCCTAGAAAGCACAAGGTCCCAAGTTCAAACCATAGTACCATTTAAAAAAGAAAGAAGCCGGGCGCTGGTGGCTCACGCCTGTAATCCTAGCTACTCAGGAGGCTGAGATCTGAGGATCACGGTTCAAAGCCAGCCCGGGCAGGAGAGACCGTGAGACTCCTATCTCCAATAAACCACCAGAAAACCGGAAGTGGCGCTGTAGCTCAAGTGGTAGAGCGCTCGCCTTGAGCTGAAGAGCTGAGGGACAGCGCCCAGGCCCAGAGTTCAAGCCCCATGACCGACAAAAAAAAAAAAAGAAAGAAATCCATATCCCCAATACTTGCGTATAAAAACAACTTGGAGTACAAAGTGTATATCCATACAATGAAATATTGTTTGGTACAAATTGGAATGAGAAGGCTGGAAACATGCCTCAAATGGTAGAGAATCTGCATAAAAGACCAATACTACAGAAACATAAAAGTGAAAAGATTAAAAGTAGAAATTAGATTCTAACCATGTTAAAAGAATGAGCCTGAAAAATATTATGCTAAGTGAAATAAGCCAGACCTAGAATAGGCTAAGTAATAGAAAAGAAAGCAAGGTAGGCATTCCCTGGGTAGAGGGAGATGGAAAAGTTACTGTTTAATGGAAACTGAATTTTTCTTGAGGAATTGTGGGAGTTTAGGGTGTCTATTGAAATGGTGGTTATCTAGAATTTTTACTTTCTTAAGTGTCATCAAACTATACACTTACAATAGTAAGTTTTGCTATTTGTGTTTTGCCATGAAAGTACCATTTCCTCATCATTCCTTACCCACCCCTGCAATCAGTGTACAAAAAAAAAAAATTCATGGAACATAATACACTAGTTAAACAAAAACATTGAATGGCTCATGCCTGTAATCCTAGCTAGTCAGGAGGCTGAGATCTAAGGATCATGGTTCAAAGCCAGCCCAGGCAGGAGAGTCCATGAGTCACTTATCTCCAATAAACCCCCAGAAAACCAGAAATGGCACTGTGGCTTAAGTGGTAGAGTGCTAGCCTTGAGTTGAAGAGCTCAGGGACAGTGTTCAGGCCCAGAGTTCAAGCCCCATGACTGACAAAAAAAAATAATAAAGTTGAATACAAGCAGCTCACACCTGTAACCTTAGCCACTTAGAAGCTGAGATCTGAGGATCATGGTTCAAAGCCAGCCTGGGCAGGAAAGTCTTTGAGACTCTTCTTTCCAACTAACTACCAAAAAAGCCAGAAGTAGAGCTCAAGTGATAGAGCCCTAGTCTTGAGCACAAAACCTTAGGAACAGTGCTAAGGTCCTGAGTTCAAGCTCCAGGACCAGCACACACACACACACACACACACACACACAAGAGAGAAGTAGAGAATAAAATAAAATAGAATGAACTCTGTCTTAAAATCATTGTGATTTAGAAAGCCAGCCAAAGAACTCTCTTAGAAAACTTTGGAGGACTCTGCTTGAATTTCTAATTATTTCCATATTTAGTCAGTTCTATTTTCAAACAAGTCTGTGGTCTTAGTATAAAAAAAAGTCAGGCATCAACTCACAAGTACAGAGAATATTTTATGGCATAAAAATAACATTTCTTTACCTCTCTTTCAAGCTGAGGGGCAAGAAGGAGAGGAAAGGAGAGATACAGCAGACACACGCTGAGAGAAAGAACTCAACTCTGCTTCTCACCTGAACTGCACTCAAGGCCTTAGACCCTGGAGGGTATAAAAAGGAGGGTTTGCTGGTGTCGGTGGCTCATGCCTATAATCCTAGCTACTCAGGAGGCTGAGATCTGAGGATTGTGGTTCAAAGCCAGCCCGGGCAGGAAACTCCGTGAGACTCTTATCTCCAATAAACCACTCAGAAAATCAGAAGTGGCATTATGGCTCAAGTGGTAGAGCGCTAGCCTTGAGCTGAAGAGTGGCGGAACAGCGCCCAGGCCCAGAGTTCAAGCCCCATGAACAACAAAAACAACAACAACAACAACAAAAAGGAGGGTTTATGGTTTGGATCTTAATGTCCTCCAAAGGCCATTGGTCATAGCTCATGGTACAACTGGGAAGTAGTTGAACCTCAAGAGGTGGGGCCTAGTGGAAGGAATTTAGGTAATTGGAGGTATGTCCTTGAAGGAAGTATTAAGATCCCAACCTCTTCCTGTTTCTTTTCCTCTGCTTCCTGGCTACCATGAGGTGGGCATCCTCTTTAGTCATGCTACTATGACTCTCCACAGGCCCCAGAGTGACTGGAATAACTTTGGACTGAAACTTTGGATACTTGATGCCAAAAAAAAAATCTTTTCCTCCTCTAAGTTAATTTTCTCAATTATTTTGTCACAGCATTGGAAAGCTGACTAACAGAAGGGGAAATAAAGAGGTAGGGGAGAAATATCAGGCGTATATGTTAGTCTTCCTTCTTTGGAATTGATTTTTGGTATGGTGGAATCATCAGGTGGTATGGCCAAACCCATGGAACTAAGGAATGCTTCAAACTGTTGAAGTCCCTTGATAGCTTGTTCAGCAAGAACTAGAGCAAAAACATAGAAAAGGGAAGGGGGAAAGAATAGCTAGACATAATCCACATGGTTCTTTATGTTGTAGTAGAATTCAGGACCCCAGGGCTCTCTGTGGGCACAATAGGGCAAAGGCTAATCTACTGAGAGACCCTTATCCAGCTCTGGTATGGAGTGGAGGAGTGGGATCATTGGTGACTAGCATCAGTGGGTGGACACTGTGCCACATCCATCCAAGGACAGCTGGGATCTGTTGCTCTCCTACCAGTCCAGAGGCCAGATCTGCCACCTCTGGTCACTGGCCAGTTAGCACAAGGACAGCCATCCTTCTCCTACCATATCCAGATGGCACCATTAGAAAGATGATGAGAAGAGGAAGAAGGACTCGCTGAATGAACTTGGAAATGATGGTGTATTTAGTTACTACTACGAGAACGTCAAATCTAGAAAAGATAAGGACCCCCCCCCCCAACCACCCAGATAATGTACTTTCTCCTGTGGCTGGTGTGAGGAAGGAAGGAAAGATCAGCCTCAGACACAGAGTTTTCATCACAGGCATATTTAAGTGTTAAATAAGTTAATAACCCAGCTGCATAAACATGAACCAGAATCAACCACACCGTGGATGGCAAAACCAGGAACAATGGTGGGAAAGGAAACCAGCAAGATATGGTTAAGTCTCTGCTGTGGTTCCTAAATGTTTGAACAACTTAATGCAACTGATAAGCATCATAGAAATGTAAAAATATTTTTTTAATATTCTGGAGCTAAAATACTAGAACTTAGATTCTTTCAACTAACCAGGCTACATTGATTGTTCAGACATTATGTCACAATAAATTTGATTCAATGGAGCTGGGAATATGGCTTAGTGTTAGAGTGCTTGCCTAGCATGCATGAAGCCTGGGTTCGATTCCTCAATGCCACATAAACAGAAAAAGCTGGAAGTGGCTCTGTGGCTCAAATGGTAGAGTGCTTGCCTTGAGCAAATGAAGCTCAGGGACAATGCCCAGACCCTGAGTTCAAGCCCCAGGACTAGCTAAATAAATAAATTTGATTTAAAAAGGAAAATAAAAAAAAGTTTGGTGCCAGTGGTTCATGCCTGTAATCCTAGCTACTCAGGAGGCTACAATCTGAGGATTGTAGTTCAAAGCCAGCCTGGGCAGGAAAGTCCATAAGGCTCTTATCTCTAACCACCAAAAAAGCCAGAAGTAGAGCTAGCCTTGAGCACAAAAACTCAGGGACAATGCCCAGGCCCTGAGCTTATGTCCTAGGATTGGCAGAAGAGAGAGAAAGAAAGAAAGAGAGAGGGAAAGAAAGAAAGAAAGAAAGAAAGAGAGGAAAGAAAGAAAGAAAAGAAAGAAAGAAAGGGAAGGAAGGAAGGAAAGAAGGAAGGAAGGAAGGAAGAGAGGAGGGAGGGAGGGAAGGAGGAAAGGAGAGAAGGGAAGGAAGGAAGGAGGAAGGGAAGGAAAGAAGGAAGGAAGAAAAGCAGGAGGGAGGGAGGAATACAAATCTCTCTCTCTCTCTCTCTCTCTCATTATTTAGGTGGTCTTTCACATGAGCTTTCTCTCAGTATGCAGCCTCAGGCATGTCTTGTCAGACTGCTTATGTTGGTGTAGTTTATGACCAAGGCCAAGAAATCACCTAACTTCATTTGTGCCATCCATACAGTCCCCAGATTCAAAAGAAGGGAGCAAAGATATTGCTTCTCAAGGAGGCGTGCCCAAGTCACATGGTGAGATGTGTATGTGTGACATGAAGGGTATATTGTTAGAGCCATCTTTAAAAATATAATCTGCCACAGCCCACCCGCAAGCCACAATAATTCACATCCATCCCACATAAAAATACAAGCTCCATTCCAGTACGGCATTAACTCCAAGTCTAGGATTTCAGCAATCAAACCAGGTCCAGATGCAGACGAAGCTTCCCAGATGTGGGTCACTGAGTTTTTTTCCAGTTCTGTCCTGAATTAACAATGAGATTTGTCCCAACCACTGCGGGTGGGGAAGAGCTTCTTCTGGAATGCATGCAGCCTCCTCACAGTCTGCCAGCACTCCCTGCACTCCTTCTGCATACCCAGTGCTGTGGGGCTGTGGGAGAGCTGGACAAATAAAGACCCAGAATCTGCCAACACAGGCTTTTGTTTTCTGAGGCGGCCACTGTGTAAGTTGGTTTCACAAACTGGATGTCATCCCCCCTGGTGGAACTTCCTCATTCAGGATTCTGTGTCTCTGTCTCTGTATCTCTCTGTCTGGCTCTGTCTTGCTGTCTCTCTGTCTGTCTGTCTGTCTGTCTGTCTCGCTGGCCAGTCCTGGAGGGCATGGGCACTGTCCCTGAGCCTTTCTGTGCTCAAGGCTAGCACGCTACCACCTGAGCCACAGCACCACTTCCAGCTTTTTCTGTTGATGTGGTACTGAGGAATTGAACCCAGGGCTTCATGCATGCTAGGCAAGTACTCTATCACTAAGCCACATTCCCAGACCTCATTCAGATTTCTTTTTAGAAGATTGAACTTTGAAACCTTGTGGCTAACATTCCATGCAAGGATTCAGATTTTTTTTTTCCAGTACTGATCCCTAGAAAACTGCTCTACCATTTGATCCATGGCACACACAAGTGTTCTTCCTCCGACCCTCTGCCAATGACTGCTTTTTGTTTTTTGGTACTTTGTTTTTGAGATAAGTCTTGAGAACTTTACCTGGGCTAGAGTCCAACTCAGGATTCTTCTACTTCCACTTCCTGAGTACCTGTGATTATAGTTATGCACCACCTGGCTTGGGATTCAGATATTTAAATATCAGCTCATAGCCAGGTGCCAGTGGTTCACACCTGTAATCCTAGCTACTCAGGAGGCTGAGATCTGAGGATTGTAGTTCAAAGCCAGCCGGGACAGGAAAGTCCATGAGTCTCTTATCTCCAATTCATCACCAGGAAACCAGAAGTGGTGCTGTGGCTCAGAATGGTAGAGCTCTAGCCTTGAGAGAAAAAGCTCAGGAACAGCACCCAGGCCCTCAGTTCAAGCCCACCCCTCCCCCCCCCACAACAACAACAACGAAAAGGTGCTAAATCATTGGGATTTGCTACCAACATGCAACAGGAAAGCACAGCTGCTTAAATATGATCCTGCCCTTAATTCCTATTGGACTTGTGCTGGCCCAAGTGAAGAGCCTGCATTCAGAAAAAGCAGCCAGCCCATTATATGTTCAGACTCTCCAGAGAGAAATACACATTTCAGCTACAGCATAATACTTACCATGGCAGGGTTTTTTTGTTTGTTTTTCTAAGTATTAAAAAAAATCAAAAACACACACTGGAGTTCAGCACCGCGGTATATACATATAATCATAGCACTTGGAATCAAAGGTAGGAGGCTTGTGAGTTTGAGGCCAGCCTGGACTAGAGAGTAAGACGTGTCCCAAAAAAGAAAAGGAGCTGAGTAATGGTGGCTCACATCTGTAATCCTAGCTACTCAGGAGGCTGAGATCTGAGAATCATTATTTGGAGTCAGCCCAGACAGGAAAGTCCATGAGGACTTCAATAAACCACACAGAAAATTCCAGAAGTAGCGCTGTGACTCAAGTGGTAGAGTGCTAGTCTTGAGCAAAAGAAGTTCAGTGACAGCCTGCGTCCAGAGTTTAAGACCCATGACTGGCAAAACAAAAACTAACAGAAAACACACACTGTATCCAGCCTATGGGGAAAGTGACACTCGTGACATTGCAGGTGGGAGTATAAATTAGTATAATCCCAATTATGGAAAATTAGGTAACATCTCCTCAGATTGCAGTGCATTCACCCTACAGATGTGTTCTACCCAGGACAAATGAGATTATATGAGGTGATTTGTTGGAGCAGTGTTATTCATAGCAAAGTCTAATTAATCAAGTTACAATTGTTCCATTCAATGTAACACTGTATTTCTTTTTTTGGGGGGGGGGAGGGGGTCTGGTTGTGGGGCCTGAACTCTGGGCCTGGGCGCTGTCCCTCAGCTCTTCAGCTCAAGGCTAGCACTCTACCACTTGAGCCACAGCGCCACTTCCTGCTTGTTTCTTTTTGCTTATGTGGTGTTAAGGAATCGAACCCAGGGCCTCAGGCATGCAAGGCAAGCGCTCTACCACTGAGCCAACTTCCCAGCCCCGTAACACTGTATTTCTTTAATCAGATTCCAAGGAAACAAGAAATAACACCCCCAAGATGCTGAAATGAAACAGCAAGATTCAGAACAGTATTACAGTATTTATGTAAAAACAGAATTATAAACAAATATATTCTCGTTGGGTGTGGTAATGCACTAGTTACCCAGAAACAGAGGTAGGAGAGTCATTTCAAAGGCAGGCTGGGCAAAAATGTGAGACTCTATGAAAAACAAACTGAAAAGCAAAGGGACTGGGACGGGGACAGGCTCAAGCTGTAGAGTCTTTGCTAAAAGTTTGAGAATCTGAGTTCAATCCCTAGTACTGCAGGGGGGGGGGGGGGTAGAGGGAAAGGGAGAGAGAGAGGGAGAGGGGGGAGAGAGGGAGAGAGGGAGAGAGAGAGAGAATTCTTCTTTGTTTTGCTATGCAGAAGGACCTGCAAAAGATACATAAAATCAAACAGTGGCCAGGCGCTGGTGGCTCACGCCTGTAATCCTAGCTACTCAGGAGGCTGAGATCTGAGGATCGCGGTTCAAAGCCAGCCCGGGCAGGAGAGACCATGAGACTCTTATCTCCAACAAACCACCAGAAAACTGGAAGTGGCGCTGTAGCTCAAGTGGTAGAGCGCTCGCCTTGAGCTGAAGAGCTGAGGGACAGCGCCCAGGCCCCACGGCCGACCCAAAAAATAAAAAATAAATCAAACAGTGGCTCTCTCTTTTGGGAGAAAATGAGGTGATAGGGGATGAGGTGGAAGTGAGACTTTTCTCTGTTGTGTTCTACTTTTTTTTTCCCATTTTACTTGTGAGAATACTTGGCCCTGAACTCTGGGTTTTTGTGTGTGTGTGTGTGTGTGTGTGTGTGTGTGTGTGTGTGTGTGTGTGCTGGGGCTTGAACTCAGGGTCTTATGCTTTCATCTGGTCGTGTGTGTGTGTGTGTGTGTGTGTGTGTGTGTGTGTGTGTGTGTGTGTGTTGTGTTGTTGTTTTTTTTAATCAAGGCAGGTGTTCTACCACCTGAGCAGTACCTTCACTTCTACCTTTTTTGCTGGTTAGTTGAGGATAAGAATCAGACTCATGCCTGGGCTGGCTTTGAAGCCGAATTCTTAGATCTCAGCCTCCTGAGTAGTTAGGATTACAGGTGTGAGTCCTCAGCCCTTTTTTTGCTTAATTTTTCTAATTAGGTCTTCTGTTTATGCCCAGGCAGGACTGGAACCATAGCCTCCTATTTATACTTCCTGTGTGGCTCAGATGACAGGCACAGGCCTTCTTTATTAACTAAGATGGAATTTCATTAAATTTTTGCAGGTCTAGCTTTCAACTCTGATCTTCAGAATCTCTACTTCCTGAGCAACTAGGACTTACAAGCATGAGCCATCTCACCTGGCTCAAATATACCTTTTTAAAAGCTACTAACAGCCAGACACTGGTGGCTTACACCTTTAATCCTAGCTACTCAGGAGGCTGAGATCTGAGGATTGTAGTTTGAAGCCAGTCCAGGTAGAAAAGACCCCATGAGACTCCTATCTCCAACTAACCACTCAAAAACTGGAAGTGGTGCTGTGACTCAAATGGTAAAGCACTAGCCTTGAGCACAAAGAGGCTCAGGAACAGCACCCAGGCCCTGAGTTCAAGTCCCATAACCAACAAAAAAAATAAAGCTACTAACAAGCCAGGTGACAGTGACTTATGCCTATAATTGTAACTACTCAGGAGCCTGAGATCTAAAAACTGTGGTTCAAAGCTACCCCGGGCAGGAAGTTCCATGAGACTCTTATCACCAAAAAGCTAGAAGTGGCTCAAGCAGTTGAGCACTAGCCTTGAGCAAAAAAGTTCAGGGACAGCACCCAGGCTCTGAGTTCAAACCCCAGCACCAGAATGCATGCACACACACACACACACACACACACACACACACACACACACACACACACACACACACACACACACACACACACACACACACACACACACAGCGATTAAAAACCAGTTAGATGGTTAAAGCCTTGTAATTTTAGTTATTTGGGAGGCAAAATTGAGGGGGCAGGAGCTGACAGTTCAGGGCCAGCTGGGGAGTGGGGCGGGGAATGTTTATAAAAGTCTATCTCAACCCAATGGCTAAGCTAAGTGCAGTGGCACACACCCGAAAAACCAATGCAAAAGGAAGCATAGAAGATCATATCCAGGTTGGCGAAAGCATAAAGCAAGACCCTAATTCAAAATAATCCACATGAAAAGTATCTGGTGGGTTGGCTTTAATGGTAGATGCCTGCCTGGCAAGTGTGTGGTTCTTAGTTCAAAACCCAGTATCATTAGGAAAAGTAAAAATCACTGCCACTGCTGGGCGCCGGAGGCTGACACCTGTAATCCTAGCTACTCAGGAGGCTGAGATCTGAGGATCAAGGTTCAAAGCCAGCCTGGCAGGAACATCCGTGAGACTCTTATCTCCAATTAACCACTAGAAAACCAGAAGTGGCGCTGTGGCTCAAGCGGTAGAGCGCTCACCTTTAGCTGAAGAGCGAAGGGACGGCGCCCAAGCCCAGAGTTCAAGCCCCACAACAGACCAAAAAAAAAAAAAAAAAAAAATCACTGCCACTGTGGTTCAACAAACAGAGGCTAATTCCTCTGTCAATTCTTCCAAATTGTATGCTTTTATGGGAGCCCAGGGAGGGACAAGAATACCCAAAGAAGGACATTTTGCTTTTACTTCTAAGAAAGACCTTCTTGAGTGGGAGCTTCGCAGCTTCTCAGGCTATTCATAGTAGTCGGATTTAAATATAATTCTGCCCTCTGGTAACCCCAGCTGGCGGCTGCTTTAAGATTTGGCTCCACCCTTTGTACAAGAGGGTATATTTTGTTTCAGTACATTACAGACAATACAATTAACAGCAACCGATGAGAAACTTGAGGGGGCTGGAAATGTGGCTCAGTGGTAGAGTGCTTGCCTTGCACGTATGAAGCCTTGGGTTCAATTCCACAGCACCACATACACAGAAAAATCCAGAAGTAGTGCTGTGGCTCAAGAGGTAGAGTGCTAGCCTTGAGCCAAAGAAGCTCAGGACAGTGCCCACGCCCTGAGTTCAAGCTCCACGACTGGCAAAAAAAAAAAAAAGAAAAAGAAAAGAAAAAAGAATCTTGAGCAAACTCCTGCAGCTTCTGTAGAAAGGGAAGGGCAGTGTGGGAGCTGCTACTGGATGTGTAATTTTGGAATGAGGACAGAGACCAACTTAAAAATATTCTATACCTGAAATACAACTTGAAAATGGTGTAGCTACTATATTTAAAAAAGCAGTATGCCAGTTCTTAAAACAATAAAAAATAGAATCATGATGTGATCCAAAAATTTCATTTTCAGTTCCCAAGGAATTGAAAGTAGAAATTTGTATGTTCATAGTAGTATTATTCTCAGTAGCCAAAAGGTAAAAGCTACCGGGGGTCCAAGGAGAGATGACTGGATAAACAAAATGTGGTATTTGCATACAATGGAATAGAATTGTCTTTATAAAGAAAGGAAACTCTGATAACCTGAAAACTTGCCAAGTGAAATAAAATGACAAAAAAAAAAAAAAAAGACAACTTGTCACCAGTGGCTCACACCTGTACCCTTAGCTACTCAGGAGGCTGAGATCTGAGGATTGTGGTATGAAGGCAGCTCAACCCAGGAAAGTCCCAGAGACTTCATGTGCAATTAACCAGTAAAAAAGCTGGAGTGGAGGTATATCTCAGGTGGCACAGCACCAACCAAGAGTAAGACAGGTAAGAAAGATTCAAGGTCCTGAACTGGAGTCCCAGTACCATCATGAGAAAATAACAAGACATTTTCTTTTGTATGTCCTTGGTTATTAGAGGTTGAAAACTTGAGGCTGTTACATGTGATACCTAAAATAGCCAGACTCAGAGCCAGGAGGAAGAATGGTGGCTGTAGGGACTGGGGACAGGAGATATGGGGAATTAATGCTCAGTGGGGAGAGATTCTGATGGGGAAGATAAATGGTGGTACTGGCTTCACCCAGTGTGAATGCACTTCATGCCACTAAATTTAACACTGAAAAACAGGCAAGATGGTATAATCCTAGTTATTCTGAAGGCAGAGATGTGAGGATCCTGGCTTGAAGCCAGTCTGGGCAGAAAAAATACTGAGACTCTTATGTCCAATTAACCAGCAAAAAGCCAGAAATGGAAGGCTGGGAAGGTGGCTCAGTGGTAGAGCACTTGCCTTGCATGCATGAGGCCCTGGGTTCAATTCCTCAGCACCACATAAGCAAAAAGAAAAAAGCTGGAAGTGGCGCTGCGGCTCAAGTGGTAGAGTGCTAGCCTTGAGCTGAAGAGCTGAGGGACAGCACCCAGGCCCAGAGTTCAGGCCCCATGACTGGACCCCCCCCAAAAAAGCTAGAAATGGAGTTCTGGCTCAAATGGTATAGCTCCAGCCTTGCATGAAAAGGTTAAGGGACATCACCCAGGAGGCTTCAGTACCAGCCCCCTATTTTTTTTTTTTTTTTTTTTGCCCTTCATCTTTATTGATATCAGTGAAAGAGTTCTAGAGGATATTTGGGGAATTCCTGACTTAGCCAAATCAGACTCTGAGTTCCATTTTCATCTGAGAAATGAAAGGATCGAGTAGTTTCCTTGAGTCCAAGAAGTTGTATGAGAAGAAGAGAGGTGTGGGAAAATGACCTTCATGGAAAATAAGGAACAAAGGACTGACCAGGTGCTGGTAGCTCAGGCCTATAATCCTAGCTATTCAGGAGACTGAGATATGAGGGTTGTGGCTCAAAGCCAGTTTAGGCAGAAAGTCCATGAAACTCTATCTCTAATTAGCCAGAAAATGCTAGGCTGGAAGCATGGCTCAAATGGTAGAGTACCAGCCATGAATGAAAAAGCCAAGCAAAAAAAGCTAAGTGAGAGGAAGATGCAAAAGCAATGTAAGACTATACAAGTGAACACTGACTCTACTACAGGTCAGATATTTACTTTTTTATTTAAAATAACTTTTTAATTAAGAGATAAAATATTTCAAACATACAGAAAAATTCCTAATATGGCAACAATGCATCTCCATAAAGTCTAACAGACCTTCATGTTTTACTAGATATAGTGCGTGTGTGTTTAATTTTTAATTTTTATATTTTTGTACCCGTCCTGGGACTTAAAATCAGCCTGGAGCTGTCCATGTGAGTTTTTCTAGTAGTTGTTCAAGGCTCTACCACTTGAGCCACAGCTCTATTTCCACGATATACAATATATTTTTCCTGCTTATCATCTTGTTTATCATCTTCAGTAAGACAAGGATTTATGTATGTGTGTGTGCATTGGTCCTGGTGCTGGAACTCAGGACTTAGACATTGTCCCTGAGCTTTTGTGTTCAAGGCTAGCATAACACTCTTCCACTTGAGTAACCACTTTCAGCTTTTTGGTGGAGATGGGAATCTCCATGGACTTTCCTGCCCTCATGGCTTTGAACTGGGATCCTCAGATCTCAGCCTCCTGTGTAACTACAATTACAGGTATGAGCGGCCTGTGCCTAGCTTCTTTGTCCATTTTTAACACTAATATATCTTTTATAGAGCATAGCTATAGATCAACATAGACTTAGATAAGTAGAGAGATAGAGATGTAGCTGGACATTGGTGGCTCATGCCTATAATCCTAGCTATTCAGGAGCCTGAGATCTGAGGATGGTGGTTCTAAGCCAGCCAGGGCAAGAAAGTCCATGAGACTCTTATCTCCAGTTAACCACCAGAAAACAGGAAGTGGCACTGTGGCTCAAGTGGTAGAGTGCTAGCCTTGAGCTGAAGAGCTCAGGGACAGCATCAGGTCCAGAGTTCAAGACCCATAACGGACAAAAAAAAAAAAAAGACAGATGTGCTCTGTTTGTAATTTACAAATGCCTTCCAGTATAAAGTTTATGTTTTCTTTGTTATGTGTTTTGGAGGACCAAGCATTTTTATTTTTTTATTTACAGAAATTTACTAAAATTAAAATTTATGATGTATTTAAATTTCTATACCAGATCATCCATATTGCTGCCTGCAATAAAGATGTCATTTTATGACACATTTATAGATTTCAACTTAAATGGCACTTGAAGAATAGAGAATACCAGATCTTTTATTGACATTTAAAATTTTAATGGTTAAAATGTATTAATATTTCTTCTTTATGTGTTTAAAAAACTCCTACCTTGGATTAATAAAGGCATCTATTTTTAAACTTTTTGTCACTTTTTATTTGGAAATAACTTCAAAGTTACAATGTTGCAAAAAATACATTCTGTTATGCTATTTACCCAGATTTGCCTATTCACATTTTTACCCATTTGCTTATTTGAAATTATTATATATACAACGTACTATATATATAATCTGTCACATATATCTTCTGAACCATTTGAGGATTACATACATCATGATGTTTAACACTATACTTGTGTATATTTCCTAAAATAGGAATAGTCTCTACACTTCCGGCTTTTTTCTTTTTGCTTATGTGGTGCTGAGGAATCGAACCCAGGGCCTCATGCATGCAAGGCAAGCACTCTACCACTGAGCCACCTTCCCAGCCCCACGTTCATATTCTTTATAGTACTTTTATAACTCTGTAAGTTTAACGTGCTGCATAATGAGTTAGAAGAGAGACAGAGAAAAAGCAGTCATTATACAATGGAGAAATATGGTGACACTTGACCAGATGACCAAAATCAACCTATAAGGAAACAGGTAGAAACTCTACCCCTGCAGACAAGATGACCCAAAAAGGACACCAACCCATTCCCTCCCCCCCCCCCCCCAGTAACTATACAACAGTTGCTCTCTTCCAACTCAGAAGTGACATGTAGGGAAATAATCTACCCACCTTTAGCATCTACAGATGAGTCTTATCTCATCTACCCTTTACCATGATAGTTGAGAAAAAATTCATTTAAAAAGTTTGTTTTTTTTCATGTGTATGTCTGTAGCCTGGAGTTGAGTGTGTATGTGGTGTGAGGAAGGGATCTGATTTTATTTTCCTCCCTTATGCAGTTAGCTAATCAGATCCAGGCTGGAAGCAAGACAGATGCCACCCCAAGAGGTGAACTAGGGGCTCCCATCCTCCACTGGCATGCCTCTCTCTGACTGATTAAGGGATCTTAATCAGCTTGGGGAGATTAAGGGCTCTGGCAGGCTGTTCCCACACCCCGCCCTGGGCTGGACAGACGGAAGGGGGATCGACCTGTGACCCCTCACCCGGGCCCTGGGCCCGAGCCCTGGACTTTCTGGTGAGTGGCAAAGGCTCCTCTGGTGGGCTGGGTCTTAGGCCAGACTCAGGACTCAGGTGTGGTCTAGGCGCGAGGGTGTGTCCCCGTTAGCTCCTGTCAGCATTGACATTGTTGACAGGAGCTGGAACCAGAAGCAGGGGAGAGTAGAGGGTGCGTCCAGGTTTCGCGCTGCCCCCCCCCCTCCCCCTGGCCAATCTGATCGTCCAATTCTGCCTATGGGGGTGTTGTGGAAGTGGAAATACCCCGTGGGTCCATGGGTGAAGTGGGATGTAAGAAACAGGCTTGCAGGTGTATATGGAGGGGATGAGGAGCCCTAAGGGGGGGGGGGGGGGGAGGGTCCTCGATCTCCCGGCCTGCGGCGTCTATGTTCACAGGAGCCGGCGATGACCGTGTCCGCTGTCCCAGAGGGTGGCCTTCCCGACCCCTCCCTCGGTGCCTGGGCCTGGAGCCCCGAGTTTCCGAGCGGCCTCCCGCGGGTCCAGCCCTGGAGGGGAACGCAGCTGCTCAGGTTCCTGCTCTTCCTGCTTCTCTCACCCCACTCGGCCCTCTCCTCGGTGTTCAAAGTCGGGGTGCTGGGTCCTTGGGCTTGCGACCCCATCTTCTCCCGGGCCCGCCCCGACCTGGCCGCCCGGCTGGCGGCCGATCGCCTGAGCCATGCGCTGGCCCCGGAAGGCGGCCCGCGCTTCGCCGTGGCGCTGCTCTCCGAGCCCTGCCGGACGCCGGGGGCGCTGGGGGCCGTGTCCCCCGCGCTGGCGCGCGTCTCGGGCCTGGTGGGGCCGGTGAACCCTGCCGCCTGCCGGCCGGCCGAGCTGCTGGCCCAAGAGGCCGGGGTCGCGCTGGTGCCCTGGGGGTGCCCGGGGACGCGGGCGGTGGGCACCACGGCCCCCGCCGTGACCCCTGCGGCGGAGGCCATCTATGTCCTTCTTCGGGCTTTCCGCTGGGCGCGCGTGGCCCTGATCACAGCGCCCCAGGACCTGTGGGTGGAAGCGGGGCGTGCTCTGTCCGAGGCACTCAGGGCCCGGGGCCTGCCAGTCACCCTGGTGACCACCATGGAAACCTCGGACCTATCCGGAGCCCGCGAGGCCCTGAGGAGGGTCCAGGATGGGCCTCGGGTCAGAGGTAGGTTCCCCTGCAGGGTGGCCGCAGATTGCTGGGCGGGTCCTGCGGGGAACCGCGCAGCGCAGCTAGTCCCGTCTCTGTCCGCAGTAGTGATCATGGTCATGCACTCGGTGCTGCTGGGCGGCGAGGAGCAGCGCTACCTACTGGAGGCCGCCGAGGAGCTAGGCCTGGTTGATGGTTCCTTGGTCTTCCTGCCATTCGACACACTCCACTATGCCTTGTCCCCAGGCCGGGAGGCCTTGGCTGCACTGGCCAACAGCTCCCAGCTTCGCCGGGCCCACGATGCAGTGCTCACCCTCACGCGCCACTGTCCTCCCGGCGGCAGCGTGCGGGACAGCCTGCGCAGAGCGCAGGAGCATCGGGAACTGCCTTCAGACCTGGATCTGCAGCAGGTAGATGGCCCCCAAGGAGCAGCGAAGAGGGAGCAGAGCCAGGAAAGTGGACAGGAGAGAAGTGTGGAGCCAGTGAGAAGCCGGAGGAGGCGGCCACTGAACAGGAGGGCGGGGCCAGTGAAGCCAGAACCGCAGCTCTTTCTGGAGTTTCCTTTTGTCTTGCTTGGGGACATCTTAGTGTATTGCACTTGCCTTGGAAGTATTTCCTATAGGCCCTCAATGTTTCCTCTGGTATCCAACTGAGACAATTGAAGATCAAGGCTTTGGCAGCTTGTAAGTGCCCAAAGGCCCTAGGTGAAGCGAGAGGCTCCCATGACCAAATCTAAAGATAATTTCCAATGTCTATCTAATACCCAGGATCCCCTACCTTTCCAGAAACTCAGATCAGACAATCTAGGCACAAAAGGGTAGGAGCTTGAAACAATGTAGAGAAGAATTTAGATACGTGGGCAGAAAATTAGCCAACACAAAAGGCCATAATTGAAAAGGGGACTATAGATCAAAGGGACTGAAATATTCTCCATCAATACCCTGGCTTTCCCCCCAAGAGGATTTAGGGTAATCAATGGAGAGAGAGAGAGAGAGAGAGAGAGAGAGAGAGAGAGAGAGAGAGAGAATGAGAATAGATTGGGATGGGAGGAAGGGTCAGACAGTGGAGAAAGAAGAGAAGTGGAAAGAAACTCTCTTTAGTTGTCGGTAAAGACAGTGAAGTGAGTTGTGGCTAATACAACTTTCTACTAGTTGCCCAAGTCAGACCCAAGATAGTTGCCCAAGTCAGACCCAAGAGAGTCACCCTGATTCTTTCTACTTTGTCCTCCCACATCCAGACACCAAGCCCCATCACTTTTACTTCCTAAAGCTCATTTAAATCCATTCACTTTCTCCATCCTCAATGGCCCTAGTTTGGGCCATAGCATCTTTGACCCCTATCCCAGAGCATAATCTCCCATATGGTCTCGGCTTCAATCCTCAGGCTTCTCCCATCTAACAACTAGATCAAGCTCTGGACACACTCCACACATCACAACCCAGTTGAAGCCTCCCAGTGGCTTCTGCATAGCTTATTTCAGCTTGGATTAGAGACCCTTGGTGCCCATATAGATGGAGGTCTCCTCACATGATTTATCAGGACTTGAGTCTCTCTTCTCTTTTATGAACTTAGCCAAATGGAGCTACTTTAGGTTCCCTAAAGTGCCCTTCTCTTTTGCCACTGAGCTTCTGGGGTGTGTTACTTTCTCTCTTTTGCTCAACCCTCTCCTGAATAGTTCTGCTTCGTCCCCTAAGGGATGGTTACTTACTTCTGGAACTCTCCTCCTCCTCCTCCTCCTTCTCCTCCTCCTCTTCCTCCTCCTCCTCCTCCTCCTCCTCCTCCTCCTCCTCCTCTTCCTCTTCTTCTTAATTCTGTCACTGAAGCTCCAGCACTTTCCCCTATCATTATTTATTGCACTACTTTAACTTCCTCATCTGTTTCCAACTAAATGAGAAGTTTTGAGACAGGTACTGTTTCAATATGTCTCTTACATTACACATTGCCTGGCATGCTAACAGATAGTAGAGGCCCAATGAGGTTGTAAGGTACCATTTTGGTAAAAGGAAAAATAAGGGGGTGGGGTCAGGGGTTCCATAGAAAAACAGAAGCTAACTAAAGGATTGATTAGAAAGGAGGCTTTTAGGTGAATAGCAGGTGGTAAGATTGTGTGTGTGTGTGTGTGTGTGTGTGTGTGCACACACGCGCGTGTGCAGGGCAACCAACTGGAAGGGAAAAAAACAGACTTAGGAGATGCAGTTAGAATCAACAACCTTGAGAGAACTTAGTTCTGGAAAAGAGAGATTGGGGCGGGGGAGACGAGGGGGAATAACCAATAAGAGACGCAAGAGCCAATGGGGAGAAAGGAAGTGATGGTCAATGGGAAGGGATGTGGGAAGTCGTTGACTAGGAAGTGGTAACCGCCAGTAAGCACAAAGCTTGAAGGTTGTGTGAAGCACAATGAATTCCATCAGCGTATGGATTATAACTCTGGTCCCTGGGTTTGTACTACTTCTCCAGGTCTCCCCGCTGTTTGGCACCATCTATGATGCTGTCTTTCTATTGGCCTGGGGCATGGCAGGAGCGCTGGCGGCTGCAGGTGGCGGCTGGGTGTCAGGAGCAGCAGTGGCCCGCCACATCAGGGATGCTCAAGTCCCTGGCTTCTGCGGGACTCTGGGAGGAACCAAGGAACCTTCCTTTGTCCTACTTGACACAGACGCGGCAGGAGACAAGTTGTTTGCCACATATATGCTGGACCCCTCACTGGGGTCTCTCCACTCCGCGGGGACCCCAGTGCATTTCCCTTATGGTGGTCCAGGGCCTGGGCCGGATGCCTCCTGCTGGTTCGATCCGGATGTCATCTGCAATGGAGGTGAGGGAAAGCACTCCAGCTCTCACTGAGACCGCTCAGAGCATTCACCAAGAGGTGAAAAATAAGGACCTCTTATCCTGTAGTTCTTCCAGGTCTTTCTCTGTCACCTGACTTGCTCAGGATCCCTCTCTTGAGCAGTCCCAAAGGCCTCTGAAAAATTTCCAGGCCTTCTCCCAAAGCACCTCCCCCTCCTTCCCAACCCTTACCCCCATTTCCATTCTCCTGGGATTGGTCTGACTTCATGCCTCCTTGGAAAGGGGTTCCTCCTGCCAAGGTCCTGAGATTCTCTTCTTTCATTGTCTCTTCAGGGTTGGAGCCAGGTCTAGTCTTCCTTGGTTTCCTCCTGGTCATAGGGATGGGGCTGACTGGGGCCTTCCTGGCCCATTATATGAGGTGAGTGGGGGAGTGAGGGGAGTGGAGGGGGACCAAGGCTCTCTACATGTTAGAAAAGTAGAAAAGGAGGCTGGGAATGTGGCTTAGTGGTAAAGTGCTTGCCTAGCATGCATGAAGTCCTGGGTTTGATTCCTCAGTACCACATCAATAGAAAAAGCTGTGACACTGTAGCTCAAGTGGTAAGGTGCTAGCCTTGAGCAAAAGAAACTCAGCGACAGTGCCCAGGCCCTGAGTTCAAGCCCCAGAACTGGCAAAAAAGAAAAAGAAGAGTAGAAGAGGGGCAAGACCCCTGTGGGTCACACCTGTAATCCTGATATCTGAGGAGCAGAGCTCAAAAACCGACCTGGGCAGGAACGTTCTTGAGACTCTTGTCTCTAATTAACTACCAAAAATCTGGAAGTGGATTGTGGTTCGAGTGGTAGAGAGCCAACTTTGAGGAAAGGAAAAAAAACAGCTAAGGGACAGTGCCCAAGCCTTGAGTTCAAGCACAAAAGGAGGTACCAGCACAAAAGGAAGGAAGAAAGGATGGACAGAAGGGAGGGAGAGGGAGAAAGGAAGAAAGGAAGAAAAGAAAGCAAGAAAGAAAGGAAGGAAGGAAGGAAGGAAGGAAGGAAGGAAGGGAGGAAGGGAGAGTGGAAAGTTTTTCTTACAGAGGGGAGTAAGGATTCTGGAGAGCTGGCAGAGTTCAGGGGATGTCTACTTTGGGTCTAGCTACACTTTCTTGGAGCTAACAGTACCCCTCTCTCTTATCCCTTGCTGGCCTCTTCTCACTGAACTTGGTCCTCTTTGTGGGGATGACTTCCTTTCCCCACCAGGCACCGGCTTCTTCATATCCAAATGATCTCCGGCCCCAACAAGATCATCTTGACTCTGGATGACATCACCTTCCTCCAACCACTGGGAGGCAGCTCTCGAAAGGTGAGGAAAACCAGGGGTCAGGACGCAGCTGTCTTCTCCCTACGTATTTGGTCCCTGGCCTGAGCCAGCCCTCACTCCAGTCCCCAGGTGGGAAGTCTAGGTTCTGCCTCCATCTCTGTCTCGGCTCTGAGCTCTGAGAACCTCAATATGTACAATGGGGATAACAGCCCCTCCCCTGACCACTTTCCTGGGAGCAGTGTGAAAGTTTAAGACAGTGAACCTTGGGGTAAACTGTAAAGTGTTGTGCGCTTGGAGAGTAATGTCATTATCACCTTTTGTAACTGAGATTCCTTCATCTCCCATCTTTAATCCATAAAACTCAGCCTGACCTCAATCCAGGACTCTGACCTCAGAATACTTGTGATCCCTTGTATTGACCTCTGCCCTCCAGGTGGCCCAGGGGAGTCGATCAAGTCTAGCTACTCACAGTGTGTCAGACATTCGCAGTGTCCCCAGCCAGCCCCCGGACAGCACCAACATTGGCATCTATGAGGTGAGCTTGCCCTTGAGTTTGGCTTTGTTCTGCTCTGGGAGGATCAGAAGAAGGAGGGGGCACACTCTCAAGGAAAACAAACAGTCATGTCAAACCCTGACAACTCCAGATGGGTATAGAAACCCAGTCCAAGAAAAGGATGATGGGCCAGGTGCTGGTGGCTCACACCTGTAATCTTAGCTACTCAGGAGGCTGACAGCTGAGGATCATGGTTTAAAGGCAGCTCAGGCAGTGAAGTTAGTGAGACTCTTATCTCCAGTTAACCACCTGCAAACTGGAAGTGGAACTGTGGCTCAAACTGGTAGAGTGCTAGCCTTGGGCAAAAAAAACTCAGATAGTGTGCAGGCCCTGAGTTCAAGCCCCACGACCAACCAGAAAATGAAAAGGTGATGGATTCTGCATCCAGTCCTGATCCAGGTGAGGACTCCTCAAATGCTAGTCACACCGCCCTGGATGCTGGAGGTGCCATGAAGCATGCTGGGACCAGTGCTATTCCACACAGCCACCAGGCCATTCTCCTGCCATGTTGGGAACCCTGACCCCGCCCCTCTGCATTTTCACTCGGACTAGGTTTAGAAACACAAGCATTAAAGCAGAAAAAGAACATCACAGAAGGGCATTATGACTAGAGATGAGAGAGTGCAGCTACTTGAGAGGGAGGAACAGAACTCTTGATCTCCAGTTCAGGGAGAAAATGTAGAAATGCACACTAGGTCACCTTCAGACGTTGTGATCCTTTGTCAGAGAGAACACTATTGTCATTTTGAGCAGGTTGTTCTGGCCTTATCCAAAACATGTAGTTTTGGGTAGCAATTAAAAATGTACCATTATTTCCAAATGCTTATTTGAAGTCAGTACTAAACTTTTATAACTCTCTTCTAGTCCATATCTCTTACCAATGAATAGGTCTGCCTGTGATTTGCAAAGGCAAAAGATATCAGATCAAGTGGCTTCTTGGTCATTCTGATGACAGCAGTAGATCACTGAGCCAAGGTCAGGTCCTCTGCATGTTTGTACAGTTGACATGCCATGATCCTGCCAACAGCCAAGGACAATAAAGCCAGAAAGGAAACTGCCTATTGGTTTCTAATACCCAGACACCTAACACTAGCCCAGTATTCTCTCGTTGCTGGGGATAGTGAGGAGGGCTTTGTCACTATTCACTTTTGCTGGCACCGATGGCTCATGCTTATAATCCTAGCAACTCAGGAGGCTGAGACCTGAGGATCATGGTTTGAAGCCAGCCAGGACAGACAAATTAAGACTCTGTTCTCCATTTAACCAGAAAAACACCAGAAATGGAGCTGTGGCTCAAGTGGTAAAGCACTAGCCTTGAGTGAGAAAGCTAAGGGACAGTGCAAGGCCCTGAGTTCAAGCCCCCAAACAAAACAAAACAAAATTCACTCAGTGAGACTACTGGTGGCCATATCTTGTATGGCAGGGACTGCCCTTCAGGCTTTACACATCTGTGTCACCTCGATACTCACTCAGATAGGCAGACATGGAGCTCCTCATTCCTGAGACTCTTTGATGGAAGACATATTCTAGGAGAGTGGAGTGAGGAGATTCTAGAGTTCCTTGCATCATGGGGCTTCAAACATCTGAGTTCCTAATTCTATCCTCTCTGCTGCAGGGAGATTGGGTTTGGCTGAAGAAATTCCCAGGAGATCATCACAAAACTATCCGCCCAGCAACCAAAACAGTTTTCTCCAAGGTAAGAGTCAGACCCATGATGGAGGATGTGATAGCCATCAATTCCCCCCACTCCTTGACTTCTCTTCATAGTGGGGTACACAAGTGGGTTTCAGTTATGTGTTCCCTCCATTCTACAGCAAGTTACCTGTCATTTTTTCCTTTTCATGGTCTAATTACAATTTAAATGTGATAAATCATGTATTAACTAATCATATAAGCTATATGTTCATCTGTGGGCTGCCTTATTATTATTCTTTACCCTGCCTCTCTCATGGACTTCAAGCTGAGTGAGGGCTTCCCTCTGCCCCCACCCCCCCTGCATTTCTAGCTTATTAGAGAGACCGAGCGGATATTTGCTGGCTGTTGGGTGAATGATAGGAAAATTTAAAATGAGTGGAGCAGTGGCTCAAAGTAGTAGAGCACTAGCCTTGAGCACAAAAGTTCAGGGACAGCACCCAGGCCCCGAGTGCAAGCCCCAGGACTAGCACAAAAAAAAAAAAGAAAAGAAAAGAAAAGAAAATTAAAAGTGAGCTTCCAGTGCTGTCAGACTTTTTGTGCAGAATAATCCTAGGTGTATTGACCCAGGCTGAATAAAGTAGAAAAAAGTTGCAAGGTAGCAATAGACTGGCTTATTTTAATCCTTTCAACCTTGATGTCCCTCTTCTTCCTAAACACTTGGCAGTCCTTTTTCCTGGCCTGCTTCCCAGAGACCTCTAAGGGAGCCCAAGGTCACTGCTTAGTATTGACTTCAGTGAACTGCCTATATGAGACTAAACCATTTAGTACCTGGTTTTTTAAATAAGAAGCCTTTTTCTGGTGATGTGGATCCAAGAAAAGCTAGAAAGAGCATTAGTCAACTTCTAGGCCTGCCCCCCTTCCTTATTTACCAGCTTGGGAAGGCACTCTATCCTGACCAGTGCATGTGGCCTTACTCAGACTACTTACTCCTCAGACTGCTCATTCTCATCTTCCCTAATTTGGGGAGGGTGGGAGTCTCAGATGTACCTAACAATGATACAGGGAAGCAAAGCTCCCCAGCCAAGTCCCCAGAATGCGCTCTGAAGATGGTCAGCCTCTTTCTGTTCTCCCTGAAAAGATTGTTACAATGCTGGGCACTGGTGGCTCATATAGTGCCTGGCATTGGAGCTACTTTGGAGGTTGAGATCTGAGGATTATGATTCATAACCAGCCCAGGCAAACAAATCAATTAACCACAAAACAAAAATAGCCAGAAGTGGAGATGTGGTTCAAGTGGTAGAGTGCCAGCCTTGAGCAAAAAAGCCAAACAAGAGTACAAGACCCTGAATTCAAGCCCTAGTACCAGCGTGCGCGCGCGCACACACACACACACACACACACACACACACACACACACACACACACTGTTGCATCAGGTGGTGGTGTGAGGGACTTCTTCAGGAGGCACTTTCCCCTAAGACTTGACTTTATTGTTAATGAAAGAGAACCAGCCTAGGTTCTGATCATTGTTCTGTGGTTTGTCTTTCCCTTATAAGTTCAAGTTCACTACCTGATGGGTATGCGATCGGCCCTTGACTATATTGTATTTCCCAAAATACAGAAGTCCCCTCACCAACACACTAGATGCCCTATAAACCATTTCATGCATCTTCAATCCCATGTTCATTATTGAGTACTGGGGCAGTACTCAATAATGCCCCTTCCACACGTTGCCCCCTGTCAAATGCCTGTCAGCTTTTACCCCTTTCAGCTCCAAGAGCTCCGGCATGAGAATGTGGCCCTCTACCTGGGGCTTTTTCTGGCGGGGACAGCAGAAAGCCCCGCAGCTCCTGGGGAAGGCATCCTGGCTGTGGTCTCAGAGCACTGTGCGCGTGGCTCCCTGTACGATCTTCTTGCCCAGAGAGAAATAAAGCTGGACTGGATGTTCAAGTCTTCTCTCCTCCTGGACCTCATCAAGGTGAGTTGCGGGGCTGGAGGGTGTTAGGGAAGGGGAGGGAGGGGGGGAGGAGAGGAAGGTGTTCTCACGGAAGAGAGGTGGAGAGGCGGGAAGACTGAGGCTACCTCTCACCCGGTCCAAGGGAATGAGGTATCTGCACCATCGCGGCGTGGCGCACGGACGGCTTAAGTCCCGGAACTGCGTGGTGGACGGGAGGTTTGTGCTCAAGGTCACCGATCACGGCCACGGGAGACTGCTGGAGGCGCAGAGAGTGCTGCCGGAGCCCCCCAGCGCAGACGGTACGAGCTCCCCTCTGCACTTCAGGGCTGCTCTGATTGGCGGTTTGACTGAGGGGGCGGGGTCACTGCCTGGCTCGCGGGGCGTGGCCTGCATGGGAGGGCGGGGTTTTCTCTGAGATGGCTTCGCCTTCCGGGGACTACACTTGGGCTGAGGGGCTGGAGAGTGTGGAGGTCATAAACCCGCGTTTTCTGGGTGCGGACGAGTCTGTGGCTAGCGCCGCCACGGTCCTCTGTGAGTTCACGCACCTTTCCCTTTTATCCCCAGATCAGCTCTGGACAGCCCCGGAGTTGCTTAGGGACCCAGCCCTGGAGCGCAGGGGCACTCTGGCCGGCGACATCTTCAGTCTGGGCATCATCATGCAGGAGGTCGTGTGCCGCAGCACCCCTTATGCCATGCTGGCGTTGACACCCGAGGGTAAGGAGAGTTCTGGCCAGGTTGGCACTCAAGTTAAGACAGAGCCAAGTCAGACCTAGGCTGGCTTTCCCTGCCTGATTCTTTTCATCAAAGCCCAGTGATGAAAATTAGATGGGAGCTCCCTTAAAGCTGAGGTCTCCTGGATCAAGGCAGGGGGAAGCCAAGCGTGGAGGAATGGGTAGATGGAAGCAGATCTGAAGGAGTTTTTCTTTCTTGAGCCTCTCCTGATCCTAGACTCAACCTACACGTTCGTTGGACTGAGCAGGCTTCTCTCTGCGTCTCTGAGGTCCTAAGGAGACTGTGGGGAGTTTGAGGGGTTAGGAGAGCAATCTTACCAGATTCAAAGCTACATTTACTAGCTGAGAAATCTACTTGATCACTCTAACCCTTCCTTATCATGTGTGCAATAAATGTTTATTAATGTCACCTCTTACTAAGAAGCCCTAGGTTGAGGGTCTTCTTATTGCTCCTAGAGATCCCTTTCCACACAGCACTGAAGTTCAGGAATAAGAGGACCCTTTGTCAGTCCCTCTCCTTAGGCGTCAACAGCTAGGCCAGAATTAGAAGTAGCTTCTGGCCTGGAGTACCAGCCCTCACGGTACCCTTATGCTTCTAGAAGTGGTACAAATGGTTCGGAGCCCTCCTCCATTGTGCCGGCCCACAGTGTCCATGGACCAGGCGCCCATGGAGTGCATCCAGCTGATGACACAGTGCTGGGCAGAGCAGCCAGAACTTCGGCCCTCCATAGACCGCACCTTTGACCTGGTCAGAGATTGGGATTGGGCAAGGACTTGGCTAGCCACTGGGACCCTAGATTTAGCACCCTGGGAAGGCCACAGGCAGGCAGGATCTATGACTGTCCAGGCTACCTTCTAAGGGACAACCTGAGGAACAGGAATTTGGTGGAGCAGATTTACATTAGGAGTGAGCTAGAATCAGGGCTATGGAGACCTTTGGGTGGACAGGCAGTCCTTAGGGTGGGAGAAATATTTAATTCAAGTAACACTAAATGAGAACCAAGTAGGTGTTTGGCTTACTGTGATAGAAAGTCCCTTGGCCTGGGAGTTCAAAGAGTCAATTGGCTCTAGTGCCCTGTCAATTCCTAGCTGAAAATGACTCTTAGGAACCCCCATTTCCCAATAATATCTGAAAACACATAGCCAGAACCTCCAGGTGTTTGATGAGAAGATGAATGGGGAAAGAGTGCTCAAGAACATAGCCCCAGAAGAGGGCTTACAAGACAGAGCATGGCCGCTTTACCAACTTCTCCTCCTCCTCCTCCACCTAGTTCAAGAGCATCAACAAGGGCCGGAAGACAAATATCATTGACTCAATGCTGAGGATGCTGGAGCAATACTCTAGCAACCTGGAGGATCTGATCCAGGAGCGCACAGAGGAGCTAGAGCTGGAAAAGCAGAAGACAGACCGGCTGCTTACACAGATGCTGCCTCCGTAGGTGCCCATCTCCTCCATGTGGGTGGAGAGGGCAGCTGGAGCCCTGCCTGACTGGGACAGCCTCCAAATGACACCTCCCCCCCAACACACACACACACACACACACACACACACACACACACACACACACTCACACTCACACTATCTTGCCCCTGCCCAGATCTGTGGCTGAGGCCCTGAAGACAGGTTCATCTGTGGAGCCTGAGTATTTTGAGGAAGTGACACTGTACTTCAGTGACATCGTGGGCTTCACTACCATCTCAGCCATGAGTGAGCCCATTGAGGTGGTAGACTTGCTCAACGACCTCTACACACTCTTCGATGCCATCATTGGCTCCCACGATGTCTACAAGGTAGTGTATGGTAGACACAAGACTTCCTGACCTCTGTTTCAGCTGCACCAGTCCCCAGCCCACTAGCCCCAGGCCATCAGCCTAGTCCTCTTCCCCAGCCCTCCCTTACTTCATTCTTGGCCCAATCCCTGACTTAAAGCCTGGATCTCCAGGTTGTCAGTAACAATCCCGGTTGAGCCTAAGTTAGGCCTCTCTCCGCGTACTGGGAGGAGGGGGTGCTCAATGCTGAATTGACATAACCCCTTCCTCCAGGTGGAGACAATTGGGGATGCCTACATGGTAGCCTCAGGGCTGCCCCAGAGGAATGGGCAGCGGCATGCTGCAGAGATTGCCAACATGTCCCTGGACATCCTCAGCGCAGTGGGCTCTTTCCGCATGCGCCATATGCCGGAGGTACCCGTGCGCATCCGCATTGGCCTGCACTCAGGTAACTCACAGTACCTAGGCCCTCCTTGTCTTCCTTTAAGACTTCCTTCCTACTCCACATTCCTGTAGAGGGAGTATCAAGGCCTCAGATGGAGTACCATCCCTCCAAGCCCGCCCATCTCCGCAGGTCCGTGTGTGGCAGGCGTGGTGGGGCTCACAATGCCACGCTACTGCCTGTTTGGAGACACTGTCAACACTGCCTCACGCATGGAGTCCACTGGGTTGCGTGAGTGTCACATGAGTGGGAGGAGTTTGGGGGTGTGGAGGTGGGGGTGCGGGGCACAGGTGGGCGGGGGAGGGCGTGGGGCCCGATGGAGATGGGGGCTCGGGATGTGAGTCCTGGGCTCAGGGCCCCCTGCCCCGCCCTGCCCCGCCTCAGCTTACCGCATCCACGTGAACATGAGCACCGTGAAGATTCTCCGAGCTTTGGATCAGGGCTTCCGGATGGAGCTGCGAGGCCGCACGGAATTGAAGGTGAGTTTGGGGGTCCTCGCTCCCGCTCCCCACTACCTTGTCTCCTCCTGGAGGTGTCCTTCAAGACCTGGGCCCTGAGCCTCCAACCCTCTCCCAGCCCGCCTTAAATCCCCCTCTTCTCTTCTATCCCTCCAGGGCAAGGGCGCTGAGGACACATACTGGCTGGTGGGCAGGCTAGGATTCACAAAGCCCATCCCCAAACCGCCCGATCTGCAACCTGGGTAGGTGCGGCTGGGAAACACCAGGCGGGCCCCTTCGCCCCTGCTGGGCGTGACCCCCCCCCCCCCGTAGTCCCCTCCACGCCCCCACAGCCCCCTTCCCTGAGGCCATCGCCCTCCCTCCTCCTGTAGGGCCAGCAACCACGGCATCAGCCTGCAAGAGATTCCTTTGGAGCGGAGACTGAAACTGGAGAAGGCCAGGCCGGGCCAGTTCTCCGCCAAGTGAGGTTGGTCCTGAGCAGGTGTTGTCTCTCCCCTCAGACTTCTCCCTCCCCCCCCCCCCCCCAATACACCAGTAAGGAAAACGCTTCCTAAGTGGGCCTATACCTCCTAGGCGGGCCTAATGCTGTGGGCAGAATGCCCCAGCCAAGCCAAGTGTATTGATTTCTCTCCTAGTAAGCCCAGGCTGGGTCCTGAATCTAGGGATTTCCCCTGGGAGGGAAGCATGTGTTACAGGGATACTGGTTCCACAGGACCCGGGTGGCCCAGGAATCAAGACTTCTATCCCGACCTCAGTACATAAACCCAGGCTATGCACTGAGCAAGAGCTGGAACTCTAGGGGGCAACCTCTGCCAGTGCTCAGAGTGAAAGTTGTCTGTGGATTTCTGTCCATCAGAAATCCTGCCCAGAAGTGGCGCTGTAGCTCAAGTGGTAGAGCGCTTGCCTTGAGCTGAAGAGCTGAGGGACAGCGCCCAGGCCCAGAGTTCAAGCCCCACTACCGACCAAAAAAAAAAAGAAATCCTGCCCAGGAGCCTGGGGCTGGTGGCTCTTGCCTGTAGTCCTAGCTACTTAGGAGGCTGAGATGTGAGGATTGCAGTTTTGAAGCCAGCCCAGACTGAATGGTCCCTTCAATGAATTATCTTCAATGAATTAGCAAAGAGCCAGAGGTAGAGGAGTAGTTCAAGTGGTTTAGCATCAGTCTTGAGCAAAAACAAGCCGTGAGAGTGCAAAGAAAGACCTGATCGAGACAAAAAAGAAGAAAATGCTGCCCATTACCACTCCTGCAAGAATGTCTGACTCTCCTCTTTCTATATGAACCCCCGGACTTTTACCTTTTCTTTCTCCTAAAACACTGATCTTTCCCCCAGGATTCATTTGGAAGGCCCTTTCCTGAAAGCTGCTGTTCTAGGTGATCAAAAGTCTGGCTAATTCCAGTGGCTTCTGTCCAAGGATTCTGAGCCAAGACCCAGCTGCAAACCAGTTTCATGATCTTGGGAAAGCTCTCCGGGATTGAGTTCCCCTCAATTGTGGAATGAGGAGAGAGGGGATCATGCTAAATGGTTTCCATCACCCTGTGGGTCCTGATGGCTGGCCTTGGGATACAGCTCCCAGGCCCCTGAGTCTGTCCGGGGATGTTGGGGTGGAAATTCTCCCCTTTCCAGGGCCTCTGGAGTGCCAGTGAGGAGAATTAGAGTTTGTCTGGCCCGGAGGAAATAGAGGCCCATGTTCAGCCGTGTTCCACCAGGCAGGGGTTGTCATGTGGCCACTGTTAAGCTTTAAGTCTCTTTCTCATTTCCATTGCACCTCCCCCACCCCCATCAAAAACTGGCTTCTTCCCCAGTGAGCAAAAAAACAAGTCCTTTGGACAAGTACAGAGAAAAGCTTGCTTTGAGACACTGGGGAAAGGAAATTGAACTGCACCAAACCTTTACTAACCAGAACAGCCAAGGAATAGGTCATTCTCGGTTTAACTGGGTGCTACCGAGAATGTAGTTGGACAGAAAATCCTCTCTGCTTCCTTCTTTGTGATATATGACATTGCCTTGTCCTGTGAAGTCCTCAGTGGATGTTTCTTTCTTCTTCCTTTTTTTTGGGGGGCGGGGGGGAGGGTCCAGTCGTGGGGCCTGAACTCTGGGCCTGGGCGCTGTTCCTCAGCTCTTCAGCTCAAGGCTAGCGCTCTACTACTTGAGCCACAGCGCCACTTCCGGCTTTTTTCTTTTTGCTTATGTGGAATCGAACCCAGGGCCTCATGCATGCAAGGCAAGCACTCTACCACTGAGCCACCTTCCCGGTCCCCTCAGTGGATGTTTCTTTTGTGGAACTCTAAAGTTCTAGAACCTGGGCCTTGGTATGTTTGAATCCTGGTGTCCTTTGCCATTGCCACAGAACCTAGAAGAAATTGAGAATAGCTGAAACTACACAGTAAATAGTGAGGGTGCATGCCCTGGTGGTATGTAAGTGGATTTGGACATGTTGCCAACAGAAGATAGGAGAATCAGTCTTACGTGGGAAAAATGAGCTAAGTCAGTGGCGGCAGCATCTGAGGTAGCCACTGAGAATGCATTTTTAACCAGCCCCCTCCAAGTGTTGTAGGTCCACCAAATCTTCTGACCATAAAAATAAACAACTATAGGATTCTTTCCATTGCAGAATCCTTAGAGTTTATAACATAAACTAAAATCTAGGTGTAGTGGTACATGCCTATAATCCCAGCTACTCAGGAAGCAGAGATAGAAGGATCACCGTTTGAAGCCAACCGATGCAAAGTGTGAGATCCTCTCTAAAATACAAACCAGAGCAAAAAGGGTTAGGTGTGTGGCTCAAGTGGTAGAGTATTGAGGCCAGCGCTGAGTTTCTGCCCCAGTACTACCAAAACAAACAAAACCCAGCCATTAGATTTGCTTTGTTTGGTGCTGGAGTGTTATTCTGAGCTAACATTTAAAAATAAATGCTAAATCTGTATCTTTAAAAATGTATATATTCATCCCTCAGTATCCATACAGGACTGGTTCCAGTATTCCCAAGGATACCCTTGGATGCCCAACTCCTTTATATGTAATAGTATTTGCATAAAAGCTATGCACTTCCTCTTACTTTCTTTAAGTCATCTCTAAATTATTTAGAATACTTAGTACTATGTAAATGCTGTGTAAATATTTGCTATACTATATTATTTAGGAAATGAGGACAAGAAAAAACGTTCGTATGTTTTCAGTACAGAGGTAACTCTCATAGATCTCACTACATAGTACACACGTGATCAAGGATTAGCTGGATCCTAGAAGGTAGAACCCAGGGATAGGAAGGGAAAAGCATGCTGACTACACCAGGATCACGTGAAGCTTGTATCTTCCCTTACCAATAGTCTGTTGGAGTGAGACAATCATTTGATTTATACTTTGTGTCAGTACTGGGGCTTGAACTCAGGGCAATGGGCACTGTCCCATAGCTCTTTGGCTCAAAGCTGGTGCTCTACCACTTGAGCCACAGCTTCACTTCCAGCCATTTGTTGGTTAATTGGAGATCAAATTCTCATGGGCTTTTGTGCCCAGGCTGACTTCAAACATCAGTCCTCAGATCTCAGCCTCCTGATTATAGGCTTGAGCCACTGCTGCCATGTTCCATCCATCACTTTAATCCAGGTCTTTATACTTACTTCCTGAAAATCCCTGTCTGCTGCCTGTAGACACTGCGAGTAAGACTAATGGAGCCACAGATATTAAAATAGTATAGGCACTTCTACAAGTTGCTTTGCTTTTTGTTTTTATTTTCTGATTGATTAGTTGGCTTCCTTTGCTTCCTAAATAGTAAAGAAACAATATATAAGAAATAGCAGGAAGTGGTGCTGTGGCTCAAGTGACAGAGCACTCGTCTTGGGATGCAGAGCGGAGGGACAGCGCCCAGGCCCAGAGTTCAAGCCCCACGACTTACCAAAAAAAAAAAAAAAAAGCAAATGCAGTCTTTATACATTCTGGTTACCTAAGGTGGTGCTGTTGTAGTGAGTTATTTAGTACAATTTGAATTTTTTTCAACTGCATTTGAAGATGAATTCAAGTTGAGAACAAAACAAAATAAGAAAAAAACTAATACGCACATATAACGAAACATTATTTACATTGTTAAATAGCTCCTGTAAGATTTTTCTCTGTACTTAGGTCCCAGGATTGAAGGGCAGATTTCAGGCTGCTGGCCTTGAATCCTGGATGTAACTCAAACCCTACTCTTCCCTTCCTCTCTTACTTCTCCCATCTACCAAAAGATTGGTTATTGCTGTGTGATTCAGGGGGCCCGCAGGGAAGAGTCCTCCGGGGTTAGATATTAAAGGACTAGCTTGGGCAGGCTGGGGCAGAGCACCCCAGAAAAAGAGGATAAGCAAAGGCCCAAATCACCTTGCAATAGAGACAGAATGGGCAAGGCTCAGCAAGTCCCTCAGATGTTTAAATCAACCTCATTTTCAGACCAGCTACTGAGATCTAAAATGATTAAATGAGCTGGGGGTGAAGGGCAAGGGACCCACCTTCCTCCACCCAGAACTTACAAAGCTAGCTGAAGAAGAGAAGGAATGATGGATCCTCATGGTTCAATTCTTTCATCTCCTCCTTTCTCTGTCCCTGACCCCTCTCTCCCCCTGCTGCTGTCCCCAGAGCCTCCTTTTTGCCCACCCAGTCCTCCCTGCCTTTCTCTGAAGTTTTCCCCATTTCTGGGGAATTCTTTTGGGGCCCAGACCATCAGTCTTAGAGCCCCAACTCAGGTCCTCTCAGGACTCATTATTCCCCAGACCCTGGAAACTCGCAGCCCGTGAGAGCACCTAGCATGCTTACTGGTCCTCCGCACCTTCAGATGTGTTTACACTACTGGGCCAGATGGCCTGTGCCAAGAGCCCACACTTGGGGCTGCCCTCACTTTTGGAACAGCTCTGTAGCTGGGGCCAGCTATGGCCAAAGTAAGGACCCTTCATAGCTGCTGCTTTGATGTCCTGTGGCCCATCTGGCACCTTTTCTTTGTGTTGCTTCTCCTGCCCATCTGTGGTAGGCCCCAGCTACCCTCTTTTTGTGGCTGTGAGGACACTGCATTGTAGGGCAGTGTTCACTGGGGTCTTCTGCTTCTTGCACTGAGGACTCCCAGGCTATGTGTTATGTGTGGTGTTTGTTTGTGTCCTGAGTTGGTGGGGCCTGAAATAAAGGTGTGCTTTCTTCCAGTTTGTGGTATGTGATCCTTTTTGACCCCCCCACCTGCTCAAACCTAGCATTGCCAGAGAAGGGTTCAGATAGGGATGAACCCTAGAGATGACTTGGGGGAGATGAACAGAGGCTAAAGCCCTTAGCGGTGCCTTTACTGGGGGGGGGGGGGGGGGGACTAGTTCTGAGGGACTAGGCAGGGAAGTCTCAGGCCTCTCAAGCTTGTGGAAAAGATGAATGTCTTTGAAGTACTAGAAGTGGATGATGTAGCAAGGTACCCGTGGCTCATACCTGCAATACTAGCTACTCAGGAGGCTGAGATCTGAGGATCGTAATTCAAAGTCAGCCTGGGCAGAAAAGTCCCCATGAGACTCTTATCTCCAATAAACTACTCAAAATAAAGCCAAAAATGGTGCTGTGGCTCAAGTGGTAGAGCGCTAGCCTTGAGCACAAAGAGTCCCAGGGACAACGCTCAAGGCCCTGAGTTCAAACCACAGGACCAGCAAAAAGAAAAAGAAAAGAAGTGGATGATGTGACTTAACACCCACCATAGGCAAGAGAAAGGAAGAAAAGAGAAGAAATTGTCTATGGCAGTAACCCATGCTAAAGTCAGAGTCAGAGGACACAGGGTCTCTCACCTGAGGGAGAAAGTGAGGTCTCTGGACAGAACCCCACCAACAACGTACAGTCTAAGCCCTCAGAACTACCCTTGGGGATTAGAGTAAGGCACAGGCACCAGAGGGTGACTATCTCATAAATCTCAGAACCCAAGTATTTCTGTCCTCGGCCCAATGCTTCTAACACCATCACTTGAGAAGGATGTGGCTAGACGGTGAGGAAGCATTTATGCCTCATTCTCAGTCCCATGAAACTCTGTAGAACTGACCTTTGACTCCCCCTCCCAGCCTAGCCCAACCAATCACTTCATTCCTCTGACCACAGGGATGGTATCAAAGACAGGGCTGCAAATAAAACTTGGTATTAAAATGTTGCTGGAAACAACAGGAAGAAAGTGTCTCTCTTCTTGGGTTGCTGAGAGGATAAAACATGCCTCTAGGAGGCTGAGATCTGAAGATCACAGTTTGAAGAAAGGCAAGAAAGTCTATGGACTCATCTCTAATTAACCACCAAAAAGAGGTGTAAGGGGGCGGGGGAGCTATGGCTCAAGTGGTAGATGCTAGCTTTGAGTGAAAATGCTAAAGGACAGCACCTAAGCCCTAGGTTCAAGCTCCAGTACTAACTATGGCAAAAAAAATTGATTTTTTTTGCTTAAAGGGGCAACAATGTCAGCCCAAATTGAATTGAATGTCAGCTCAAAATGCCCTGACATTTTTTTTTGAAGTTTTATAGACTAGATGAGGTTTAGAATAGTGTAACAAGAAAGAAAAGAAGACTATCACGGCGTGTGAAGGAGGTTGGTAAAGGATGGATGACCAAGGGAAGATGGTTATTAAGGACTCCATAGAGAATCAGTCAATACCCTCTCCTGGACAGTGGCTGTTCTGTTGATTGGAAACCTAGACAAAGGGAAAAGTGAGTGAGAAAATGAGCACCGCATACAGCCTTGTCAGAGTACAGATCCTGTCTTGTCCCGTGTAAGGTGGAAATGATGCGAATGGCAGTGTGATGTAGTAGTCTAAACTCAGAACAGCACTGTGTTGACATCTTTAGAAGTTAAATGTCTGGACTTACAAAGCAAGGAAGTAGGGGTAGGGACAGAATAATTGCTCCCTGTTCCCAGAACTGGGAAGGAAGCAAATAAAATAGGTTAGATAGTTGCCATAACTAGGAAGTCTAGAATCCTGCAGGGCAAACCCATTTGTCGCCTTGTCACATTCTGCCTCAGCACCCACCCTTGATTAGACTCTAGCCCTGGATCCAATGAAGTGTGTGCCACCCAGCATTCCAATTCCCTCTACTTACAGGGAACAAAAGCTGTCCACCACCAGTCTCTCGAATTCTCAATGACCTATTTTCACAGAGCACAACTGAGGTTCCTAGCATAAATGACTTGCCCAAGGCAGATCATCCAATAAATGCTGGAAAAAGGGAGCAAATCCAGATGTTCAGACTCTGGATGTTGGGCTGCTGTCAAGGATGTGCTAGAGAAAGGTCCCTCATTGCTGCTGCTGCTGCTGCTGCTGCTGCAACTCCTCCTCCTCCTCCTCCTCCTCCTCTTCCTCCTTTCTATTTCCAGGGCTCTAGCTTAACTTTCTTGATCACAGCTGGCACTCTACCACTTGAGCTACACCTCTATTTCTAGCTTTTCTCTCTCTTTTTTTGCTGGTTAACTGGAGATAAGAGTCACTCCAATTTTTCTGCTTGGGCAGGCTCCAAACTGCTCTCCTCAGGTCTCAGCCTCCCAAGTAGCTAGAACCACAGGTGTGAGCCATCAGTGTCTAGGTAATGGCTTCTTGATTCTTCGCTGCCAAACACGCAATTGAGACTCCAAGTCACTGCCTGTAGTGTCACATTATTGAAGGCACTGGTCTGATGGAATGTGAACCTGAACACAGTTTACATCTCTCCCACCTCTGCCTTCTGAACTCCAGTTTATTTCAAAGGGCCAGTTTTCCACCTGCTAGAAACGCTTGCTGCTCTGATGGGGAAGTTCATGTCTGTCCCCTACTCCTATCCCAGCTCTGACTGCTTAGCCAGGAGAAGTGGGATGTGAGGCAGCATCATGCGATCCTGGAATCCTTGTCTCCTTAAAGTAAGGGACATAGCAGAAGCTTCACTGATCACCTGTGGGGGAAGTTTCCTGGTCTAGCTTAGCTGCTGCTGTCTCTCAGAGGCCATGTCTGCCCAGATGGGACATCTGACATTGTGAGGCGTGGTGGGGGCTTCCCACAAAGCTAAAACAGTTAAGGCTTCATGGTCCCTGTATAAGTCCATCTGTGTCCCCCTACTTAATTTGGGGGAGTGGGATATGAACTCAAGACCTCATACTTGCTAAACAGGTATTGTTCACTTAAGCCATGCCTCTAGCTTTCACCTACCTATTTTTGAGTATTTTTTAAAAATATTTTTATTGCAAAGATAATGCACAGAGGGGTTGCAGTTACATGAGTAAGGTAATGAGTACATTTCCTATCAAGCATTTGTTACCCCCTCCTTTATTTTTCCCCTACTATCTCTTCCCTTCCCACCTCCCCAACTCCTTCCTCCCCCCACCACCCCAAGTTGGAAAGGTCATTTTCAACCCAGTGCCTTGTACATCTAATTGCTACAATGAGTCAACCTGTATCCTTGTTTCAGCATTTTGTTATTTCTCTTCCCCTCTCCAAATAGAAAAATGTATATACAAGATGCAGGGCACAGGAATCAAATACAGTGACAACAGGGATTATACCACAGGGGGGAAGAACATACCAAAGAAACAAAAGGGGCTGGGAAGGTGGCTCAGTGGTAGAGCGCTTGCCTTGCATGCATGAGGCCCTGGGTTCGATTCCTCAGCACCACATAAGCAGAAAAAAAAGCCGGAAGTGGCGCTGTGGCTCAAGTGGTAGAGCACTAGCCTTGAGCTGAAAAGCTGAGAGACAGCGCCCAGGCCCAGAGTTCAGATCCCACGACCGGACCCCCCCCCCCCAAAAAAAGAAACAAAAAAAAATCACATAGTACATTAAAAACAATAGCAATAAAGAAAAAACCTCTTGTGTCCATATCTTGGGGTTCATTTCGCTTAGCATCGTCCAGGTTTTGACCTTTTCTGCTTGTCTAGTAAGATTATCCTAGACATATAATAGTTATTGCATCCTCTACCTAATGTTATCTAGTCATTCCTCTGAATCCTTGGGGGATTGGCTCCAGAACCCCCAAAGATACCAAACTAAGGATACGCAAGTCACTTATATGAAATGACACAGTATTTGTCTATAATCTATGCACTTCTCCCATATGTTTAAGATCATAGCTAGACAACTTATTATATACAGGCAGTCATAGGGCCTGAACTCAGGGTTTGGGCACTGTCCCTAAGCTTGTGTGCTCATCTAGTGCTTGATCATTTTGAGCCACAGTCACGCTTCCAGTTTGGGGTGGTTAATTGTAGATAAGAGTCTCAGGGACTTTTCTGCCCAGGCTGACTTTGAACTGCAATCCTCAGTTCTCAATCTCCCCTTTTCTTTTTCTTTCTTTCTTTTCTTCCTTCTTTCTTTCTTTCCTTCCCTCCTTCTTTCTTCTTCCCTTCCTTCCTTCCTTTTCTTCCTTCCTTTCTCTCCCTCTTTCTCTCTTTCTGTTTCTCTCTTTCTCTCTCTCTCTCTCTTTCTTTCTCTCTCTCTTTCTTTCTTTTGTTCTTTTCACTCTTTCGTTCTTTTGTTCTTTCTTTCACCAATCCTGGAGTTAGAACTCAGGGCCTGGGAGCTGTCCCTGAGCTTTTGTGTTCAAGGCTAGTGCTCTACCACTTGAGCCACTGCCCCACTTCCAGCTTTTTCTGAGTAATTTTTAGAGATAAGAGTCTTACAAATTTTCCTACCCAATCTGGATTCAAACCAAGATCCTCAGACCTCAGCCTCCTGAGTAGCTAATATTACAGGCATGAGCCACCAGCACTCTGCTATAATATTTAAAACAGTGTTAGTACTAGGTAAATAGTTGTTATTATTGTATTGCTTAGGAAACAATTAGGAGGGAAAACACTGGAACTGAGAGTGTGGCTCTCTTGGTCGAGTGTGTACCAAGTAAGTTCAAGGCCCTGAGTTTAAACTCCTATACCACCAAAAATAAAAGTTAGATTAAAAACAATTATTTTATGGATTTGTGTTTGCCACTATGCACTAATATCAACTCAAAGTGAGTCAAAGGCCTCAGTGTCAGACCTGAAAGTTCAAAATTACTGCAAGTTGGAGCAGGAGAAACACTAGAACTCATAGGCACAGGCAGAAACTTTTTGGAAAGAATTCCATGGTCACAGCACATAGGAGTGAATCTTGACAAATGGGACTATGTGGGCTGGGAAGGTGGCTCAGTGGTAGAGCATTTGCCTTGCATGCATGAGGCCCTGGATTCGATTCCTCAGCACCACATAAGCAGAAAAAAAAAGCCGGAGTGGAGCTGTGGCTCAAGTGGTAGAGCGCTAGCCTTAAGCTGAAGAGCTGAGGGACAGCGCCCAGGCCCAGAGTTCAGGCCCCATGACCGGACCCCAAAAAAAGAGAGAAAAAATGGGACTATGTTAAAATAGAAAAAGTAATGCACAGCAAAGCACATAGTTACTAAACTAGAAAGACAGCCAGCAGATTCAGAGATCTTTACCAGCAATACATCCAACAAAGGCCTAATATCCAAAATATACATGGGCCTCAAGAAACTAACCTCTCCCAAGCATAATAAACCAGTCACTAAATAGGCAAAAATGCTAAGGAGAGACTTCTCAGAAGAAGAAGTAAGAATGGCAAGGAAACATATGAGGAAATGGTCATCATCCTTTGCCATAAAGAAATGCAAATCAAAACAACTCTGAGATTCCATCTCACCCCAATTAGATTGACCAGCATCATGAATTCAAGCAACAAATGTTGGTGGGGATATGAGAGAAAAGGAACTCTATTGCACAGTTGGTGGGAAGGTAAACTAGTACAACCAATCTGGACAGCAGTGTAGAGGTTCCTCAAGAAACTAAGCATAGATTTTCCCTACGACCCAGCCATTCCACACCTGGGCTTCTACCTGAAACATCACCATAAAGACACTTGCACATCTATGTCCATTGCTGCACTATTTAAAATAGCCACGCTTTGGAAATAGCCCAGAAGCCCTACAATAGATGAGTGTATCCAAAAAATATGTGGTTCCTATAGACAATGGACTTTTACACAGTCATTCAAAAGAATAATCTTATGTCATTTGCAGGAAAATAGATGGAACTAGAATAAATTGTGTTAAGTGAGGTAAGCTAAGCACAGAGAGACAAACAGTGCACGTTTTCTCTTCCGGCTTTTTTTTTCTGCTTATATGATGCTAAGGAATCAAACCCAGGGCCTCATGCATGCAAGGCAAGCGCTCTACCACTGAGCCACCTTCCCAGCCCCCATGGTTTCTCTTATATGTGGAAGTTAGAGCTAAAATACCGTACTCTAGGACATAATAAATTATACAGGACTCTGTATGCAGGCATTCACACATAGTGAGAGGAAAGGAAGATACTCATAGGGGAAGAATACAAAGATGCAATGCCTTTGTGCCTCTAATCATATAAAATAATATTTATCTAAATGAAGCCCAGGAAATAGAAACAAGAGGTTTTTTTCTTAGTTGTGTTTCTTTTCTGTTTGTCTTATTTGTTTATCTGTCTTTGGGAGGGTCAGGGGGACACAAAAATGGAAGGACAAAGCGTGAGCAAATGCAACCATGATACTAAGACACCACGTTGATAATGAACTATACAACTTGTGGGTAGGGACGGGAGGGGAAAACTGGGAGAGAGTAAGGGAAAGAGCAACATTGTCTAAAAAAAAGTACTCTTTACCTGACTTACGTAACTATAATCCCTCTGTATATCACCTTTATAATAACAATAACAATAAAAATGAAAAATAATTACTTAAAAATAAAGGCTGGGCATGGTGGTACATGCTTGTAATCCCAGCACTGAATTTGAGGCCAACCTGGGCTATCTAGGGAGACGCTGTCTCAAAAGTAAAAACAAAAATAAAAAAGCCTATATCTGTTCAGTACAAAGACACATTTTCCCTTTATTTTTTTTTTTGTTGTTGTTGTGGGACTTGAACTGTGGGCCTGGGCGCTGTCCTCAGTTCTTCAGCTCAAGGCTAGCACTCTACCACTTGAGCCACAACACTGGTTTTCTGGTGGTTTATTGGAGATAAGAGTCTCATAGACTTTCTTGCCCAGGCTATCTTTGAACCACGATCCTTGGATCTCAGCCTCCTGAGTAGCTAGGATTACAGGCATGAGCCACTGATGTCCAGCAGCTCCCCAAATATTTTAAGTGTCAGGTTTGTTGAATCCATGGATACAGGACCTATGGATGGAGAGGGTTGGTTATTCTTTTTCTTTTTTTGGAGGGAGGGTCCAGTCGTGGGGCCTGAACTCTGGGCCTGGGCGCTGTCCCTCAGCTCTTCAGCTCAAGGCTAGCACTCTATCACTTGAACCACAGCGCCACTTCCGGCTTTTTTCTTTTTGCTTATGTGGTGCTGAGGAATCGAACCCAGGGCCTTAGGCATGCAACGCAAGCGCTCTACCACTGAGCCACCTTCCCAGCCCCTATTCTTTTTCTTTTATTTCTTTCTCTTATTCTTTTTCTTAAAGAGCATCCTCCAATACAAATAGGCTTCAGATGTCCATATTGGAATCCACTGCTGTATGTGGTTGCCTGGGGTCAGCCTCACTCCAGCCTTCTCCATCCCTGAGGATTCTCAGAAAGAAGCAATCCTATCTCCCGCTGGGCACATGCCTTCTATATCCCATGGCTGCCTGGGGAGCCTGGGCAGTGATCAGCTTAAATTCACCCTTTGACTTTGTTCTTTTTCATGAACGGATGCAAGAATTGTCCTCATCCTCAGCTTCTCAAGCCACAGGCAGCTGGGCTGAGGCCCCCTCTGTCTTCTTCCCAGATCTCTACACTGTGACCCTATTTCCTGTGTTGTGTGACATATGTACTTCCTGTTGTCAAAAGTTTCTCCAGCCACACACCAGGGGCTCTTACCTGTCATCCTAGCTACTTAGAAGACTGAACTTGGAGGGTCTAGGTAAAAGCCAGCCAGAGCAGAAAGGTTCTGAGACTCTTATCGCCAGTTACCCAGCAGAAAGCCAGGAGTGAGCATATGGTTCAAATGGTAGAGCACTTGAGAAAAAAAAAAAAAAGCCAAATGAGAGTGTGAGGCCCTGAGTTCAAGCCCCAATACCGGCAGGCACACACACATATTAATAATAATAATAACAATAACAATAAGCTTCCCCATCCCAGATCAGTTCGTTCTCCAGAGAGTCGGCACTTGGTTTCACAGGGCAAAGCTCACTTTCATCCAGATGTTGCCTCCCACCCACCCACCCCCACTCCCTCCAGTTCCTCTCTGGGAAGTAGAAATCAGGAGCACTGAATATATTGGGGCCAGTGCATAACCTCTCAGAAGCCCCTGGGCTGGTGGCACAGGTCGGGGCAGCTGGGCTATTATTCTGTTTTTTGAATGTGGAGTTCTCATTTCAGTTGTGGTCCTAGTTCTAGTTCTGTGACCACAAGAAAATTTCATTATACATTTTCTTATAGTAGAATTAATATACAGTTGGATCTCCATATCTGCCACATCTGCTGGTCATCCTTGGCTTCAACCAACTGTAGATTCAAAATATTGGAGAAAACCTACCTTCTTGTACTATGTATTTTAGCCTATGAAGGTTGTATCTATACAAAACCTATGCAGACATTTTTTGTTATTGTTTCCTAAACAGTACAATATAATAAGTATATGTGTAGCACTGACATTCTATTAGATATTAGAAGTAATCCAGAGATGATTTAAAGCATAAAGGAGTCCAGTGCCAGTGCTTATGCCTATAATCCCACCTACTCAAGAGGCTGAACTCTGAGAGCTGTGGTTCCATGCCAACTTGGGCAGAAAAGGCTATATGACTCTTTTTTTTATTTTTTTTTATTGTGAAAATACTGTACAGAGGGGATACAATTACATGGGCAAGATAATGAGCACATTTCTTTTTTTTTTTTTTTTGTCGGTCGTGGGGCTTGAACTCTGGGCCTGGGCGCTGTCCCTCAGCTCTTCAGCTCAAGGCGAGCGCTCTACCACTTGAGCTACAGCGCCACCTCCAGTTTTCTGGTGGTTTTATTGGAGATAGGAGTCTCACAGTCACTCCTGCCCGGGCTGGCTTTGAACCGCGATCCTCAGATCTCAGCCTCCTGAGTAGCTAGGATTACAGGCGTGAGCCACCAGCGCCCAGCATGAGCACATTTCTTATCAAGCATTGTAGCCTCCTCCTTTGTTTCCCCTTCCCATCCCTTCCCATCCTCCTCCTGTCCCTCCACCCAATTCTCCCCGCCCCCCCCACCAAAGTTGTAAAGTTCGTTTTAGACATAACGACGTGTACATCTCATTGTTGCAATGGGTCCACCTGTATCCCTATTTAAACGATTTGTTTTTCCCCTTCCCCTCCACAAATTATACAGACATCAAATACAGTGAAAGCAGGGGTTATACTGTGGGGGAGGGACATACAAAGCAACAAAGAAATAATCTTATAAATGTGTTAGAAACAATTGCATGAAAGAAAAAAAAACATTTGAATACGTATCTTATGGTTCATTTCCCTAACATCACCTTATCTGACCTTTTCTGCTTGACTCAGACATATACTAGATATTGTAAATAAGGGAAACCATGGGACCTATGTTTCTTTGGGCCTGGATTACTTCACTTAATATAATTTTTTCCAAGCCTTTCCGTTTCCTAACAAATGGGGCAATGTCATTCTTTCTGATGGAGGCATAGAATTCCATTGTGTATATATACCACATTTTCTTGATCCATTCATCTACTGAGGGGCATCTGGGTTGGTTCCATATCTTAGCTATAGTAAATAATGCTGCAATAAACACAGTTGTGCTGGTAGCTTTAGTGTGGTCTTGTTTGTAAACATTTGGGTAAATGCCCAAAAGTGGGATTGCTGGGTCATAGGGGAGTTCTATGTGAAGTCTTTTGAGGAACCTCCATACTGCTTTCCAAAGTGGTTGAACAAGTTTACACTCCCACCAACAATGCAGTAAGGTTCCCTTCTGTCCACATCCCCTCCAGCAAGGCTACTGTATGACTCTTATCTCCAATTAACCAGCAAAAGTCCCTAAGTGTGGCTCAAGTGGCACATACTATGTCCTTTTATACAATAGCCATGAGTATCCTCCTGTGTTGGTATTGATGGGTCTTGGAACAAGTCCCCTCTGGCTACTGAAGGATGACTATGAGTACTTTATGAATATATTGTCCAATTGGCATGGGTTGTTAGCACATACCACTTTTAAATGTCAAGTGAAAAGGACTTCTTTTCATACTACAAAGCCCTCAGGAGCTTTTCATCTTCACCCACATACTGTTGGTCTCTTGAATCAGAATATGCTTATGACTGCAAGTTCAACAAGAGGCTTTCCCTTGTGTGTCTCCTTACCCAAACCACCAAGCCAAGCAAATAAATATCCACCCACTTTCTGCTTGTATCATGCCTCACCACTCTTCCCTTTATCCCCAGCCAACGTATTTCACAGGGCTTCCCTCTGGGTCCTGATCACCTGCTCCTAAGCTGTACGTCTCCATCAGTTTGACTTGGTCACCACTACATACCTGGTCATCTTCTGGGGCCACGTGGGTTGTAGAACGTGACTATCAGGTCACTCACCTGGGTCCCCGAGTGACCTTTTCTTGAACTTAGCTTTCATCCCAGGATTAATGAATAGCTAGAACTCCTACCACACTCACACTCTGGGTAGGCCTTGAGAATACAGCTGGGACCCAAATGAAATAGGACCTGAGGGGCTGCAAATATGACACGAAGACTCTGTAGTGAAAGGCTCCAGATCAACTTTTACCAAGACCTGAACTGGGAATGAGGAAGTAGTATGGAGAACTTTACCCTCAATACTCTACCAAGGGATGAGAGCCTTCCTAACATTAGAGAACAGGCCTAGCCCAGTCTCCACTTTGCGGTAGTTCCCTGGCCCTGGTTCCTGAGCATAGGATAATATCCATGTACCTCAAGGTGGCTGAACTGGATGATCTCAGATTCTCCCCAAATCAGAGCTGGTTCCAGAAACCGATCTTTGCAGAAAGCAAAGAGAAGGCTCAAGAATATACCCTGCTATGACACAGCTGAACTGATGCTCCTTCCAGAATCAGAAAGGAGGGAGGGTAAGGATGCTCCATCTTTGAAGAAGGGAGAGATTTGAGCCTGATCACATGTTGAAGGGAAGGAGCCTGTAATGAGAGAAAGATGCTGGTCCTATGCCAGCAGCTTTCACCTGTAATCCTGGCTCCTCAGGAGGCTGAGATCTGAGGATCACAGTTTGAATCTGGCCTGGGCAGGAAAGTTGATGAGATTCATATCTCCAGTTAATCGGCAAAAGTCAGAAGTGGAGGTGTGGTTCAAGTGGTATCGCATCAGCCTTGAGTGAAAAAGCTAAGCAAGAGCTCTAGGACTGGCACAAAAGAGAGAAATAGAGACACGGAGAAAGATGATGCTGAGAGAGAGGGGAAGGGGACTGGAACTGAACTGAGTGAACAGATAGAGAGGTTCCCAAGACTACTTCAGACAGATCCACGCACAAGAGGTTGGGATTCTGCTGGAAGAGAGGAAGTCCTAGTGAAAGGATTATAGTAGGATAGCCTGGGCTTGGGATTACCATACTACATGGGATAGGTAACTGCCGATTCTAGAACTTTTCCATGCTGTGGCTCAGGAAATGGGTGGTGAGCTCACCCTCTAGGAGTAGGGGGAGTAGGAGGAGTATTCCATGGGGTGCTTGCCATGTGCTACAAACAGTGCTAAGCACTTTTCCTGAGAAAGCTTATTTACTACCCTGAGTCAGGTACTATTTCACTCCATTTCCCCGAGGGGAACACTGAGACTCAGAATAAATCATATGACCTGGTTCTGGTTGTAACAGCGACTCGATGAGTGTCAGGACTATAATTCTCCCAAGGTCTTACATCATAAGACCTAATAACAAGTCCCCTAAGAAAGCAGAAGTTGCTTAAGAGAACAGCAAAAAACAGCTGTTCCTCTGAGGCAGGGGAGGAGAAGAAGGTGAACTTGTTAGTTGCTTGTGGAAAGAGCAGCTGTCAAAGAGCATCCTTTATAGTGTCTTAGGGATCATTTGAGACAAAGTTGTCTACCATTAGCAATGCATAGTGAGAGGTTAGGTAAGGAGTTTGGAAGGCTTAGGTAAGGGTAGGCAGAGAAGGGCTCAGGAGATACAGTATCTATGGAACTCAATCTCCAGGGTCTTCAGCCTCCTGGGGATCCGACATCCCTGACTGTGAAGACCAATATCCAACCCCCCTTTACCTTGGGATGGCACTCCTCTGGGCCAGCTACCACCATAAAAGGCAACAAGACCCCTTAGAGTGACCTTCAGGTCTGGGCAGCTGCAGGACACTTATCTACTATTTGGGCAGCCATATATCCTAGTCTACCATGATGAAGCCCCTGGCCCACACATCCACACCAGGGTCTCTGCCCCTTCTAGCCCCTCCTAAACTTGCTAGGTTATATAGGTCACCTCCGACAATAGCTGGTGCTTCTTCTCACTTCTCTCTTATGAGAAGGGATCCCAGCAATAAACCTGTCTTTGTTCTCTCCACCTGGACGTCTGCGTGGTTTTCTGGCAAACTCCAAATAATCTAACAAAAAGTCTATGAGATAGACTTATCTCCAATTAACTACCCAAAGGCCAGAAGTGGCAGTATGGTTCAAGAGGTAGAGCACCAGCCCTGAGAAAAAAAGATAAGCAAGAGTGTGAGGCCCTAATTTCAGCCCTAGTGCCACCACAGAAAGAAAGAAAGAAAGAAAGAAAGAGAGAAAGAAAGAAAGAAAGAAAGAAAGAAAGAAAGAAAGAAAGAAAGAAGGAAGGAAGGAAGGAAGGAAGGAAGGAAGGAAGGAAAGAAAGAAGGAAGGAAGGAGGGAAGGAAGGAGGGAGGGAGGGAGGGACAGAGGGAGGAAAAGAGGAAGGGAGGGAGGAAGGAAGGGAGGGAGGGAGAAAGGAAGGAAGGAAGGAACGCAGGCAGGCAGGCAGACTAATTCCTTCTTACCAATTCTGATCTCCCAGTATTGGCTTTCAACAATGAGCAGCCCAGATCTGAATCCAGTAGCAATACCCATCTCTCCCATTTCACTTATGAAATCTCCAATTCTCATTGTCAGCCAGGTGTTTAGAATTGACTGCCCCTCCTGATCACAGAGATGAACCACAGTGTGCTTAAGCCACCCAATGTTTTACATTCTCCTGACCACACTGCTTGGCTCATGGAATGCACACCGTGCAGTGAAGGAAGTGAGAAGACATTTGGCACCGTTTTGAAAATGAAGAGTGCCATATACTTCTGCAAAAATCTCTTGTTTTCCTGATTGGTGTGGCATGAAGATGTAACATCTGGAACAGCCTCCCAAACCACAGCCGGAAGGTGAGGCCAACCCCATAGAAATTAGAGAGAAAATACAGAAACACACCCAACTTTTAGTTCTCTCTGGAGCCGCCATACTGTAATCACAAGACTGGAGAGGCACACCCAGCTTACATAGCCAGCCCAACACCTGGGGCCACTATCTACCTGCTCTATATCAAATTTTGGATCTATGGGGAAGGCAGAGTAGAAATTGATAAGGGTGGGTAATACACTGTGTCTGTTACATACCCATTTCTGATGCTTTTGATTGCAACAGCCAACTGTTGCAATTCAGGTTGGAATTTTCTGTTGCTTAAACTTGTTTTGAGTGTCCCTACTTGGGCTCTGGGTCCTCCTACTGTGATTCTGTTAGGTTCCCACTTCTGAAATGGCTCCTCTCTTCTACATCAACTTCTCGTCCTCACTCCCAATAACCTAAAAGTGCCAGGCACCAGTGGCTCACGCCTACAATCCTAGCTCCTAAGGAGGCTGAGATCTGAGGATCACAGTTCAAAGCCAGCCTGGGCAGGGAAGTCCATGAGACTCTTTTTTTTTTTTTTTTTTGTGGGCTGTGGGGCTTGAACTCTGGGCCTGGGCGCTGTCCCTCAGCTCTTCAGCTCAAGGCGAGTGCTCTACCACTTGAGCTACAGCGCCACTTCCGGTTTTCTGGTGGTTTATTGGAGATAGGAGTCTCACGGTCTCTCCTGCCCGGGCTGGCTTTGAACCGCGATCCTCAGATCTCAGCCTCCTGAGTAGCTAGGATTACAGGCGTGAGCCACCAGCGCCCAGCTCCATGAGACTCTTATCTCTAATAAACCACCAGAAAACCAGAAGTGGCAGTATGGCTCAAATGGTAGAGTGCTATCCTTGAGCTGAAGAGTTGAAGGACAGCACCCAGGCCCAGAGTTCAAGCCCCACAACCGACAAAATAAATAAATACATACATAAATAATAAACAAATAATTTATTTATAAATACTATATTATTACGTACTACATAATATGTTATATATTATACTATATGTTACATATTAGTTCATAAACATTTATTTGTAAATTAGTAAACATAGCTTTGCTTATTTATTTATAAATTACTGATTTATAAATAAATAATATATAAGTAATATGAATGTGAGAAAATAGAATTAAAACGAAAGCAAACACATCACTGAGCCCAATTCTTTATACTGTCCCAACCTTCTCAGACTGCTCCACAAAATTCAGCCAAGAGAATTTGCCTTGTATTTCCTTCAAGGTTATGCTACACTACAATTCAACAGACAGTTTTCCCTTGATATTCAAGAAGGAATTTGTTTCAGGACCCCCTCAAATACCAAAAGGCGCAGTTGCTCAAGTCTCTCACATAAAATGCTACCTTATTCTCGTAGACCTATGCACAGACTCACTTTTTACAATATCTTTAGATTACTGTAAATGCCTAATATAATATAACTTCTATGCAAATAGTCATCTGACTATATTGTTTAGGGAATAATGACAAGAAAAGTAGTCAACATGCTTAGTACAGATGCAATCATTGTAGACTTAACTCCATGGCTCTCAGGGGTACACAACCCACAGGTATGGAGGGTTTAAAAGAATAAAAGAATATAGAATGAGACTATTGGTAGAGCTGGTGGGAAATTAGAGATGGGAAAATGAACAGGTTGGTCTAAGCTCCAATAAAATGGCAGTAAAAGGATTCTTTAAAAGTAATGTTGCAAACTGGGCACCGGTGGCTCACGCTTGTAACCCTAGCTACACAGGAGGCTGAGATCTGAGGACCATGGTTCAAAGCCAGCCCAGGCAGGAAAGCCCATGAAACTCTTATCTCCAATAAACCACCAGAAAACCGGAAGTGGCACAGTTGTTCAAGTGGTAGAGTAGAGTACTAGCCTTGAGCTGAGGAGCTAAGGGACGGTGTTCAGGCCCAGAGTTCAAGCCCCACGACCGACAAAAAAAAAAAAAAGTAATATTGCAGTAGAGTGTCGGTGGCTCACCCCTGTAACCCTAGCCACTCAGGAAATTGAGATCTGAAGATCCTGGTTCAAAGCCAGCCTGGGCAAAAAAAGTCTGTGAGACTCTTATCTCTAATTAACCCACCCCCCGCCCCCCAAAAAAAAATCAGAATGTGGCTCAAGTCAAGGGGAAATGCAAGGCTCTGAGTTCAAGCCTCAGTACTGGGGGAAAAAAAAAACCACAAAATGGTATTATAGTTTTTTAGACACAGTCACAGGCTTTTTCTTCTTTTTCCACAAAGAATTGTGGCATAATGGCTCACACCTATAATCCTAGCTATTTGGAAGGCAGAAGTTGGGAAGATCGTATTTCAAGGCCAGCCTAAACTGTTTGTGCAGCCCCTTCTCAACCATCCACAGCACTCATTCCAGCTACAACAGGAAATGTAAAACAGGAGGATTATAATCCAAGCTCATGTGATAGGGACACAAGACTCTATCTCAAAATAAGTCAGTACAGAAAAGACCAGGAGGCATAGTTCCACAGTAGAGACCCTACCTGGGGAGTACAAGGCCCTGGGCTGGGAATGTGGCTTAGTGGTAGAGGGCTTGCCTAGCATGCACGAAGCTCTGGGTTTGATTCCTCAGTACCACATAAATAGAAAAAGCTGAAAGTTGTGCTGTGGCTCAAGTAGTAGAGTGCTGAGCAAAAAAAAAACTCAGGGACAGTGCCTAGGCCCTGAGTTCAAGCCCCAGAACTAGCCAAAAAAAAAAAGGGAGAGAGAGTATGTACAAGGCCCTGAGTTTAAACCCTAGTACAAGGGGGAAAAAGAGTTCTTGTCTGTTTCTTATCCCGTCTGGATTCTGTGCTAGGTGTGCTGGGCTGTGACCAGTTTGGGCCCATACAATGCATTAGCAGGAACTTCAAGCCTAGGCTGTAAATGGCCTCTGGGGATCCAGGCACTGTGTCATAAGTGATGAGTAGCCTGGAAAAAGGCCCACCTAGGCTTCAGCCATTCCACACATGGGATGATCTTTGCTGATCTGTCCCTATGTAAGAGCTCCAGCTCAGACTAGGAAGCCCTGCCCAAGTTACAAAATCATCAGCAAAGAAACAGGTCCTGGTGATTTAACTTACTATGAGCTGAGGTGGTTTATTTTGCATTGATAGCCAGAATAAGAATGTATCACAGGTGAAGGGAAATAACAAAATGCTGAAATAAGGATACAGGTTGATCCATTTTGTAACAATGAGATGTACAAGACATTATGTTGAAAATGAACTTCACAACTTGGGGGAGGAGGGGAGAGAAGGGATAGTAGAGGAAAGACAAAGGAGGAGGTAACATGCTTGATAGGAAATATACTCATTACCTTACACATGTAACTGCAACCCCTCTGTACAGTATTTTTACAATAAAAACATATTAAAAAACAAAATCCAGTATCCCCTATGAGTAATATCCTCAGAGATATGAGATAACATTTAAATCATAAATTGTGAACAGGATACTATTAAAAATATATGCATAACAAAAAATAGAGGTTGAAATCAAACCCTTAGTAAAGGGTTAGAAGAGAACATTGAGATTATCTACTAGAAAACAGTAAAAGGCAATGTGATGGAAAATTAGAGAGGAAATAAAATGAAGACCCAAATCTCACACTTAAATCATAGGAGACAAAAGATAAACTGAAGACAAGTAAATAATCCATGAAAAAAACTGAAGACATCTTCAAATACTAAAGGACTTGGGTTTTGAGATGGAAAGAAATGACTGAGAGTACTGTACAGAATAAAAATAGATACACCTGTCATTGTGAAATATTGAAGCAGAGGTTAAATACAGGATCCTAAAAGCTTTTAGGGGAAGGTATCAGATAATAAAGAAACTCTTTATGAAACTCTGATTTCCTGGTGGAGTAAGAATGTTACAATTCTGAACCAAAAATAGCTTTACAGCCAGATGCTGGTGGCTCACGCCTAAAATTCTAGCTACACAAGCATGCTGGGACCTGGAAGATGGAGGTTCAAAGCCAATCTAGGCAGAAAAGCCCACAAGATTCCATTTTCAAAGAACCAGCAAAATGCCAGACTGAAGACATGACTCAAGTGGTAGAGTTCCAGCCATGAGCAAGCAATCTGAGTGTGAGGCCCTGAGTTCAAACCATAGTACCAGCACGCACACACTAGTGATTTGCAAGCTACTGTTAAAACATGCAGGTAGATGATAAGCATTTCCAGAAACACAGTAGAGGCTCACAGTAAAGTCTGGAGATGGCCTGGAACAGGCTCCTTCAGGAAGACAGTCAATGGAACATTTAATGTGTCTGGACCTACATTGCAAACAAACACCTAACCACGCTCAAAACGTTTTAGCTTAATGACTAACAAGCCAGCCTGCTTTTGTTTATCTGTTTTTTCCCCAACAGAAGTTTTAAATAGACATTTTTCCCCTTGTCTCCCCCCTCCCCCGCTGCCATTTTCTCATTTGAGAGAACTCAAGAATATTTTTCTAGCTTTAGGCAGGGTCAGCTCCCTCATCTCTTAATCCTGTTGATCATGGGAATGAAACACTTAGGAAAGCAAGAAACACAAATCTCAGCTACTAATCCAGAATGTGGAAAAATAAGCGGGCCAAGGCAACCATCAGGCCCCAAGTCATGACTCTCATGCATACATCAAGAAGCCCAAACTCCCGGGCTCTCCCTTAAAAGGCTGTCCTGCCTGCTTGAGTAAGATGTCAGCTTTTGAAATGTGGTAACTCATTTTACCTGGCAAAACAAATCAATCTTTACATCCTCTCCTACACAAAAACCTTTCATTATTTGTGAATCAGTATCAGGTCTAAGAGGCTGAACCTGTGCTTTCAAATTTACTGAAGGGTATCTAGACAAATGGTGAAGTTTTAAGTTGTTAATGGAAATTACATAGAAATTAACTATCCATAATAATAAATATGAAACTATTGTAGAAGATAACAAAAGTTTTCAGGGAAGGAAAAAAATAATCAGTTATATACTATATTATAAAACTTCTTATTACATAATGAAAAGATTTGTAGGTGTGAAAAGGAAAGAGGAAGCAAAAGAATAGAATCCTAGCCAGGCACTGGTGGCTCACACCTGTAATCCTAGATCTGAGGATCATGGTTTGAACCCAGCCAAGTAGAAAAGTCTATGAGACTCTTATCTCCAGTTAGTGAGCAAGAAGTCAGAAGTGGAGCTGAGGCTCAAATGGTATAGCACCATCCTTAAGTTAAAAAAAAAGAAAAGGCAAGTCAGAATGAGAAGCCTGAAATTCAAGCCTTAATACTGGTGCGTGCGCGCACACACACACAAACACAATCATGGTTTTCTTAGTAGCAAACCAATATCAATCTAAAGCTGAAAAATCAATAAATAATATACATATGCTATTTTGATATGTAGCAGTAAATACCAAAATTATCAACTAAATAGGTGGAAATTGTTTTTCTTTTTTTTTTCTTTTTTTTGGGGGGGGTCCGGCCGTGGGGCCTGAACTCTGGGCCTGGGCGCTGTCTCTCAGCTCTTCAGCTCAAGGCGAATGCTCTACCACTTGAGCCACAGTGCCACTTCCAGCTTTTTTCTTTTTGCTTTATGTGGTGCTGAGGAATCGAACCCAAGGCCTCAGGCATGCAAGGCAAGCGCTCTACCACTGAGCCACCTTCCCAGCCTCTGGAAATTGTTTTTCATGAGAAGGAAGAGGAAGAAATAGAACAGGTGACATCTGTTGCCCAGTAAATATTTGTAAAAGTATTTTATTCTAAATCATATGCACGTAAGTTGGACATGGTATACATGCTTGTAATCTTATCATGCAGGAAGCGGAGTTCACGATCAGTATGAGCTACAAAGTAAGACCTTGTCACAGAATAAGTAAAGAATGAATGAATGAATGAAAAGCATCTAAAGCTTTTCTGTGTGGCAAGTATCATACCTACTGTTACTAGAAAGTCAACACAACCATCAGCCTCAGTCCTTGGATTATGAAATATTTAAGTTAGACACAAATGTAGTGGAAGTGATAGGAAAATTCATTAGAAAATAAATATGGCAGACAAAGGAAATAATGTAGCTTGATGCCACATGAAGACAGCAGTTCAGTTCATCTTTAGCAATCTTTAGGATACAAATAGGAGTATTGGGTTTAGAGGAAGAATTAGGGGCAAGGGAAAGGTATGCATAGTGTGAAGTATCCTGGTTATGGATGGCCTGGCAGTTCAGGTTCTCCTGGGTTCTGGGGAAGTTTTCTTTGCTGTCATCATTTGAGGGGAACAATCAGATTCCCATGAGATGATTTCTTCCACTCCAAGGTGCAGCCTGATAAATATTCTCACCTAGGGGTGATATGTTATACAAGACTCTCCTTTTCATTAGAGGGAATTTTAATGTCTTGGCATAAAGATGTTATATCAATCTTGTCTTCCCTGTAACCCAAGGCAATTGCAAAGTGACTATGGAGAGACTAGGCTTAGAACAATGGCAAGCACAAAATGATGGCACAGATGCCAGGTGAGGTACAGATACCAGGCGATGCAATTCCCCTAGGTGGCAAATGGGATCGCTCTAGGGTGAGAGTAACAGCATCAGCCTTTGGGCTTTGAGAATTTATTGAGATTTTTCTGAAAGAAATGTCTATCCCTACCTCCAGTCTATAAAGCTGAGCTCACCTGTGAGTCACTAGATTTAATTACAGTATTTTTTTCTCAGAGATCTTGTGATCTCATTTGCCACGATTAGGTTCCCTTTGTATTTTTTTCATTGTTCATGGCTTACTGCCACACTGGTGCCAAGCTACACCTCCCCACACCAAGCCTTGCATCTCTAGCTTGATTAGAAGTTTAAAATTGAAAAGACTAAAAGTGGGAAGGCATGAAGAAGAGGTTACCATATTTGTTTGTCCTTTATGCCAGTACTAGGGCTTGAAATTAGGGCCTTGCACTGTCCAGTGACCTTTTCACTCAATGTTAGAACTCTACCATTTGAGCCATACCTCTATTTCTGGCTTTTTGCTGGTTAACTGAAGATAAGAGTCTCACAGGTTTCTTGCAACCATGATCCTTAGATCTCAAACTCCTGAATAGCTAGGATTATATGCACGAGCCACTGGCACCTACCTGAGGTGATGTTATGTTTTTAAGAACAGATTTAGCACTAGCTAATCTTCTTCTGAAATAGGGAGCTGGTCCAGGCATCAGAATCAACCTAGAATTGAATTTTTCCCACTGAAGTTACCTTTAAGTTCTATTATGGGAATTTATATATTGACTTACAGCAAAGATACATTTCCTTTCAAATAAATTCAATTAGCTGGGTGCCAGTTGCTCACACCTATAATCCTAGCTAATCAGAAGGTTGAGATCTGAGGTGTTTTGAAGCCAGTCCAGGCAGAAAAGACTATGAGAATCTCATCTCCAATTAACTACTCCCCTCCTCCAAAATGGAGCTGTGGCTTAAGTGGAAGAACATTTGCTTGAGCAAAAAATTTAAAAAAACAGTGTCTTGGCCCTGAGCTCAAGCCCCAGTACTGGCATAAATGAATGGATTCAATTTTTAAGTGAATTTAAAGCAAAGTAATCCAAAACAAATTTTAGGATGGGAAAAATCTCTAAAGTATCATCACTTTTTCCTAGACTCACTGTACTTAGGCACACCTGTACACCTGTGTTATAGATTCACATTAGAAGAATGATCTGTCCAAAAGAAATGTACTCATTACCTGATTTATGAAATAGTAAACCCTCTGCACAACACCTTAATAATAAGAGTAAAAATAATATTTTAAAAATGATCATCTGCAGACGAAAAGATCTAACACATTTGGGATGCATATGTAAGAAAATGTTTCTGTATGCAAATTCAATGCTCAGATTTTCTTATTGATGATTCATATAACTAGCTCTAAACTTTGTTCCAGAAGGTTTGGACAAAGGACATTTTATCAGTATTACTCCAAAGAGGTATATTAATGGTCAATAAGTACAGGAAATATGCTGATATTAGTAAATACTAAGGAAATGTAGATGAAAAATATAGCACATGCCACTAGATTAACTATTATCAAGTAAACAGAAAATAACCTGAGTTGGTAAAGATCTGTTCACATTGGAGTCTTCAGGCATTGCTGTGGGAATGCAAAATGGCTCTGCCCTTGTGGAAAACAGTATGGCAGCTCCTTAAAAAGTTAAGCATAAAGCCGGTGCTGGTGGCTCACGCCTGTAATCCTAGCTATTCAGGAGGCTGAGATCTGAGGATCACGGTCCAAAGCCAGCCCAGGCAGGAAGAGTCCATGAGACTCTTATCTCCAATGAACCACCAGAAAACCGAAAGTGGTGCTGTAGCTCAAGTGGTAGAGTGCTTGCCTTGAGCTGAAGAGCTGAGGGACAGCGCCCAGGCCCAGAGTTCAAGCCCCACAACAACCACCACCACCATCAACAACAACAACAATAACAACAACATCAAAAAAAAAAAAGCATAGCCACTTAGGAGGCTGAGATCTAAGAAACACAGTTCAAAGTCAATCCAGGTAGGAACGTCCATGAGGCTCTTACCTCTAATTAACCACCAGAATACTGGAAGTGGAGCTGTGGCTCAAAGTAGTAAAGCACTAGCCTTGAGCAAAAGAGCTCAGGGACAGTGCCCAGGTTGTGAGTTCAACCCCACAACCAACGCCCCCGCCCCCCTCTTAAATAAAATAGTTAAACATAGAGTGAAGTATTGTGATATACAACTGCAATTCCAGGATTTGGGAGGCTGAGATGGGAGGATTATTAGTTCAAGATCAGTCCAGACTTCATAGTAAAACTCTGTTTCAAAAAGGCAAAAACAGCTGAATGCTAGTGGCTCATGCCTGTAATCTTAGTTGCTCAGAAGGCTGAGATCTGAGGACCTCAGTATGAAGCCAGGCAGGAAAGTCCATGATACTCTTATCTCCAATTAACCACCAAAAAGATGAAAATGAAGCTGTGTTTCAAGTGGTAGAGTGCCAGCCTTGAGCAAAAATACTCAGGGACAGTGCCCAGGACCTGAGTTAAATCCCCAAGATTGATATTTTTAAAAAGGCAAATAATACCCCAAAAAAGCAATGTGAAAGTCTTGGTAATACTCACAAACCCAAAGAAGCTTGGATTGTGCTTAATTGAAGAAATAAAGGTTGGCAACATTAAGAGAAAATGAATCAAGCACCCTCAGTATGGTGCCAAATTCTGTACCCTGAGCGTACGCAGTTTTCCTCAACTGTGGCTCCTTGGAATAGCACAACTGTGGATAACAGGGTTTACTGTGTACCTGAAAGAATTATAAATAGGGAATCAAACAGTCCACACAGGAAAATGGGTTCCGATTTGAAGATTTCTTTATACCAACTTCAGCTCTAATTGGTATTCCCAAGTCCAGATTCATTCTAATTCAACCTTTCTAGAAAATAAGTATCCTATTGACTCTCAGGTTGGAGAAGGATCCTCACCTACTAGTTTTGAGAGGTTCTGAGGGAATGGAGATGGGAGTGGGGGAGAGGTCTCAATTACATTTAACATAAACTTGCCAGTGTTGCCTACATACCCTTCTCAGAGGTGTCCATCTCCCAATTCCTAAGATTTGGGGGAGTTCTGAGATGCAAACTGACCTACTTCTAGGCTTTTTACCTTTCTCTTGTTTATTAAATCAGCCATATCACCATCATACTCTATGTTGTTGTTGTTATTGTTGGGGGGAGGTTGTCATGTAGAGTTATGGTTTGTTGGTTTGCTGTTTTTGTGTTTTGTTTTTGTGGTAATACTGGGACACTCTCACTTGACTTTTTTGCATAAGGTTAGCACACACCACTTGAGCCACAGCTTCACTTCTGGCTTTTGAGTGGTTAATTGGAAATAAGAGCCTCATGAACTTTCTTGCCTGAGCTGGCTTTGAATTGGAATTGCAGTCCTCATATCTTAGCCTCCTGAGTAGCTAGGATTACAAGTGTGAGCTACTGGCACCTGACTTTAGGCTTATGCTTTAATCCTGGTACTTCATTATTTTAGGAGATTTCAAAGGTAGGTGTGTGTGTGTGTGTGTGTGTGTGTGTGTGTGTGTGTATTGTTCTGTCCCCAGTTACTCTGTAACCCACTCTAATCTGGCTTCCACCCCATCCACTCCTCTGAAACAGCTCTGGGTAAGGTCTCCAGAACCACAGTGAGATTTTTGGGTTCTGAACTCAGTTGCTCAGAAGTAAATTGATTTCTTCAATTGTATTCATTAGTTGTAATGCAAACTCCAAGATCTTGATGGCAAAGTGATGTTTCATTATCTTCTTCTTGTTCAGGTCTTTAGCAACACAATTGCCCAATCTCTTCTTGGTTTTCTTGAGCCACCCTTTCCTGGTCCTCCTACCTCTCTGCTCTAATTTGGCCCCCAGAGGCCCACATGTGGAAGGCTTGGGTCCCCTGGGAGGTGCCTCTGAGCCATGGTGAAACTTTTCAATGAGGTAGTGGAATGTCTATAGAATATTATGGGTGTGCCATTGGAGGGGATTATGGGATTCCAGTCCTCTCCTTACCTTACCTTTCTTTCTTGGTCCCCCTCCCTGGCTGTGATGTAAGCTTTGCTCTGCCAGGTCTTCCTGCTATGATGGTCCCAAACAATGTCGCCAATCCATCATGGACCAAGCGCACAACCCATTTTACTTGATAAGCTAAGTGTCTCAAGTATTTGTTATCGTAAGAGGAAAGTGACCAATCCTTGCTGCTTCGGCCTTCTTGGCAAAACATCCAGACTTCAGAAGACCTCAGGGCACAGCTGGCATCCTCTTCTCTTTCCTACCTGTTCTCTGCTTAATGATCTCTATTAATCTGTGGCTTAGACAGGCTACTGATTCACATGCACAAACTCTCCAAACCTGACTGCTAAATTCAGAGGTGGTTTTTCCACTCGAATGCCTAATAGGCATCTCAAACTTAGCATTTCTAGACAAAACTACCAAAGTCAAAATTCCTGTCTTCTACTCTATTGATACATCTCCTCTTTCTTCCTTTCCTCTCTTCCCCTTCCCTTTCCTTCCTTCCCTCCCTCCCTTATTACATCTCTGCCTTTCCCTCTTCCAACAACCCAAACACTTCCTAAATTCAGGGCTTTAGTATGGACACAAAACTGTCTTCCTTTCTTAGTTCACACATCATGTCCTTTGGGCTGGTTGGGGCCTTCCCTACCTCAACTTTCCAAATCTTCATTATCAGCCCATTTGGTTTCCTTCCCTAAATTCAGCATTATCTGACACTAAACAATCAGTATTTGAATATTTATCTTTTTTCTCATGCTTGATTTTTTAAAATCAGTATTTGAATATTTATCTTTTTTCTCATGCTTGATTTTTTTTTAATCTACATAAGGATAAAGATCTGGTCTTGCCTCTGCTTGTATTCACAGAACCTCTCAGAGTCCTGGAACAGAGTTGGTTGTCAAAATTTGTTATTTTAAAAAAAAAAAAGGAAAGAAAGAAAGAAAGAGGGGGGGGGAAGAAAGGAAAGGGGGAAAAAAAACAGCCAGGTGGCTCAGGCCTGTAATCCTATCTACTCAGGAGGCTAAGACCTAAGGATCACAGTTGGAAACCAAGTCGGATAGGAAAGGCCATGAGACTCTCATCGCCAATAAACCACTCAGAAAAAAAGCCAGGAGTGGTGCTGTGGCTCCAGTGGTAGAGGAGAGTTCAAGCCCCATCACCGACCAAAAACAAAGTTGTCAACTAGAATAAGCTAGTTCGTGTGTGAGTTACAGCAGTGTGGCCCTGCGCAGAAGGCCTGGGTCTTCGGCAGACACTCTCAATTCCAGCCGGGCCTCAGTCTCACCCCCCCCCCCCCAGCCCAGCCCCTCCCTGCTCAGCCCTTCCTCCTCCTCAGCCCAGCCCCTCCCCTGTCCCCCGCAGGCCTGCCCTTCCCGGCCGGAGCAGGCTTGCGCATCCCGGAGGACTCACCACCCAGCCCATCCAACCTGCGTCCAGTAGACAGCCAGGCGCGGTTGGCATCATGGCCAAGTTCAGAGTGCGAGTGTCCACCGGCGAGGCCTGCGGGGCTGGGACGTGGGACAAGGTGTCTGTCAGCCTCGTGGGGACGGAGGGAGAGAGCGCCCTCCTGCCTCTGGATCGCCTCGGCAGGGAGTTCTCTGCGGGCGCCGTGAGTGTGCGGGGCGCGGGGCTGGGAGTGGAGGTGGGGGTGGGGGGTGCCCGAGGGGACGCATGGCCCCGGCTAGAGCGAACTTCCCCTTCCAGGAGGAGGACTTCGAGGTGACCCTCCCGCAGGACGTGGGGCAGGTGCTGCTGCTGCGCGCGCACAAGTCTCTGCCGGCTCAGCCCCTGCTCTGCCCGCCTGCCCCGGACGCCTGGTTCTGCCGCTGGTTCCAGCTCGAGCTGCCCCAGGGCGCTGCGCTCCGCTTCCCCTGTTACCAGTGGCTGGAGGGGGCGGGGCACCTGGTGCTGCGGGAGGGGACAGGTGAGGGCATGGGGGGGGGGCAGGCCGGCACAGTGCCAAGAGAAAGCCGTGGTGGTGGTGGTGGGGGGTCTCCTACCCTCTCCCCATCTCCTCTCCTCCTCCCACAGCCAAGGTCTCCTGGGCAGACCGCCACCCCACACTCCAGCAGCAGCGCCAAAAGGAGCTGGAGGTCCGGAGGGCCATGTACAGGTGAGGAGGGCTACTGTCAAGGGCTGGGAGGGAACCCACAGACATCAAGAGCATGGTGGCTCACTTCTGTAATCCCAGCTCTTGAGCAGTTCAAAGCCAGACAGGGCAGGAAAGTCCATGAGCATCTTATCTTCAGTTAACCACCAGAAATCTAGAAGTGGAGTTGTGGTTCAAGTGGTAGAGCACCAACCTTGAGCAACAAAAACTAAAAGACAGCACCCAGGCCCTGAGTTCAAGCCTCAGTATCCCCTCCTCTCCCCCCAAAAAAGGTACCTGGTAGAAATGTAGATTCTCAGGGCCCTACAACCTTCTGACTCAGACTTTAGGAGAGGTGGTAGTGGAGTAAACCATTTTTTAATCTTCAGCTTTTCAGATGGCCCTGGTGCCTGCTGAAGGTTGAAAAACGCTGCTCTAAATGCCTTTCCTTTACCAGCTTCTTTTTTGCCCTGTTTTTTGTTTTTGTTTTTCACACTTCAACCGGAAATAAAGAAATAAGTCTGCTAAGCCCCAGGAGCAAGGCAACGGTGGGACAATGGCACTCTCTGGACTCTGGCTTTAGGATTGGAAATTGGAATAGAGATCTAGTCTGGTGTTGTCTGTGCTGACAACAGGATAGAAGTTATAATCCAGGGGCTGCTGAAGGGATCTTGAGGGACTACATTCAAGTGCAGACTTTCAAGAGATCCTGCTCTTTTTAAATCTGCTCTTTATTTTTTTTTTCCTCCAAACCTCTGGGAACAAGGCAGCCATAGACTCCTTTGGTTCTTGCTGATAAAAACCATTGCATGAAATACAGCCTCTGCTCCCAAGAGATGGAGCAGATGCGGATCAAGAAGACCCAGAACCAGTCAGTCTAGGTCCTGCCAAAAAGAACCGGAAGATCTTAGGCCAATCATTTAATCTATTTTATCAGTTCTTTCTTTTTATTGTTGTTCTTGTTGTTGGTTCTGGGGTTAGAACTCTGGGCCTGATGCTGAAGGCTAGTAGAGCTTTACTACTCAAAGCTGCAGCTCCACTTCTGGTTTCTAATGATTAATTGGAGATAAGAATCTCACAGACTTTCCTGCCCACTGCTGCCTTTGAACCTCCACCGCCAGATCTCAGCCTCCTGAGTAGCTAAGATTACAGGTGTGAGCCATCAGCACACAGCTACCAGTTACTTTCTTCTGAGGAAAAAAAAAAATCTGTCATTTGGATTATTAGGTAAAACAAATAAGGAAATCTTAAGCATGCAACTAATCAACTGCCAAGACTTATGCAAATGTGTGTTGTTACTTATTGTTTAAATTTCTGTTCACTCTCTAGCCCTCGGGGGTTGAAAATGTGGCTTAGTGGTAAAGTGCTTGCCTAACCTACATGAAGCCCTGGGTTCAATTCCTTAGTACCACATAAGCAGAAAAAGGCTGGAAGTAGTGCTGTGGTTCAAGTGTAGAGTGCTAGCCTTGAGCAAAAGAAGCTCAGGGACAGTGCCCAGGCCCTGAGTTCAAGCACCACAACTGTCCAAAAAAAAAAAAAAAAAAAAGCAAGGCTCTGACCAAGGTACCAGCATTGCCTGGGAACTTGTTAGAAAAATGTAGGTTCTTGGACTCATCCTAGACCTACTAAGTCAGAATGCATTTTAGCAAGTGTCCTATGTATTTGAGAAGTAGGGTTTGATCACCACCTGGTGGCAGTGTCTTTGAATTGAAAATTATCCTTTGAAGTTGAAAATTCAAACCTGGAAAACAAAAGCAATTTTGTTAGGGAGTGCTGGTGACTGGGGCTTGAACTCAAGGCCTCGTGGTCACTGTCCCTTAGTTGATTTTTGTTTTTTTTTTTTGGCTTGAGGCTAGCTCTCTACCACTTGATCCATAGTTCCACTTCAGGCTTTTTAGTGGTCAACTGGACATAAGAATCTCACAGACTTGACTGCTCTGGCTAGCTTTGAACTGTGATCTTCAGATCTCAGCCTTCTGAATAGCTAGGATTAGAGTTGACAGGCATGAGCCAGCAGTACCTTGTACCACAAGCAATTTTTTGAGTGAACCAAAAAATGAATATATGAGAAGAGGACTAGCTGGAAGTTTTCAGCTGGCTGGAACATAATTAGGCCATTTTACCTAAAGATCTTAGGTGGTATGACCTACTTGATCACGGGATTTAGAGATGCCATAGGCCAGGGCAGAGGAAATTGTAGCCTCTAGAGCTGTGTGCCTCTCTATCAGATGCCTGCCAAAGTCATGGAAACCTAAGATACAACCCCACTTTAGGACTGCTTTTCCTCTCCAAGATACATCTGTGTCCGTCAGGAATTGTGTAGTTACCCAACCATAAACCAATTACAACCAGCAGAAGGATAAAAGGGGAACTTGCAAACAGGAAAGACAGGAAATGTAGCCAGATCTCAGAGATCAAGATGACTCCTGGCTGAATAATTCCTCCCAGTCTAGATAGTGAAAAATGGCCACAGCTATCGAACCTATCTCTGTGTTCAAATATTATAATCCAGATATCCAGAGACAGCCCACCTATGTGGCTCAATCCAAACACTCAATTCCCTAAGAATGACTCTGATTGGCCCAGCTCTGGCCAGGTGTTCAACCCTGAACTAATCAACCATAACCAGGGAGAAGCCTCCTGAAGGAACCTACAGCCCCCTGGTAGCCTTGTGGGTGGATGGGGAAAAGCAGAAGCTAGGGAGATGGTTATTGGCAGAAAGGGGCTGGCTCTGCCAGGGACCCCAAGGAGACTCCTCTGTCTAAGGGCTCTCTGGGGCTTCTCTCTCTCTCTCTCTCTCTCTCTCTCTCTCTCTCTCTCTCGCCTACCACTCTACCACTTGAGCCATAGCGCTACTTCTGAGGGGTAGTTTATTAGTGATAAAGAATCTCACAAACTTTCCCCTTATGCGCTGGCATTGAACCACGATCCTCAGATTGCAGCCCCCTGAATAGCTAGGTGTACAGGCATGAGCCAATGGCGTCCAGCCTCTCTGAGCTTCTTACTCATCACCTCTCCTGCCCTCCAGCTGGAAGAACTACATCCAAGGCTGGCCTCAATGCCTCGATCAGATGACTGTCAAAGAGCTGGACCTCAACATCAAATATTCTGTAGTCAAGAATGCCAACTTCTACCTCAAAGCCAAATCTGCGTGAGGAAGCCCACCCTGCCCTGCCCCTGGCCTCAGATGCCTCCTTCCTCTGCTTTCTGCCTTCCCCCTCCTCAATTCCTTTGCCATCAGCCCTATCCAAGTCACTGTCGATTCCTGCCAGGGGGTGGCTACTTTAGGAATGTATTAGCTCTGGAAGCTGGTTTAGGACCCCACCCAGGATAAAACGGTGAGAGGGGAGGGTCTCCCAGGGCCTCTTGCCTTCTCCCCATCTCTCACGTCCATTGGCAGGTTTATAGAGCTGAAATTCAAGGGGTTACTGGACCGCACAGGGCTCTGGAGGAGTCTGAGGGAGATGAGAAGGATGTTCAACTTCCACAGGACTCCAGCAGCAGGTAAGGAGCCTGTGCTAGGGATCTAACCTCTTCCCTGGAGGCAGCAGCTTCCCACAGCTTTTAGGAGTCTCTGAAAACTAGGTACCAGCTCCCAGTGTGATCCTGGGCAGATCCCTGTCCTTTCCTAGACTTTAGATTCCATATAGAGATGAAAGAGGATGTGTACTGAGAGGGAAGTCTACCTCCTGATCCAAAAGCTCTTGAGCTTCTGCCCACCAGACATTGAGTTGGGGCTGTAGAGACTGTCCTTGTGCTCAGAGTGGAACAGGCCAATGGTCATGAGATTCAAAACCAGAAAATTAAGTTGGGCTGGGGCTGTAGCTCAGTGGTAAAGCACTTGCCTAGTATTCAGTATGCACAAGGAAAGAAAGAATGGAAGGAAGAGCCAGACTCTGGTGGCTCATGTCTGTAATCCTAGCTACTCAGGAGGCTGAGATCTGACGATCACAGTTTGAAGCCAGAGTCTATGAAAACTCTTTTCTCCAATTAATCACCAAAAAGCCAGAAGTGTAAGAGTATGTAGTTTAGAGATGTATATGGCTCAAGTGGTAGAGCCCCAGCCTTGAGTGAAAAAGCTAAGGAAGAGTTCATGGCCTTGAGTTCAAGCTCTAGTACCAGCACAAAGAAGGAAAGAATGATTAGATTATCAATGTCCTTTGTGAGATATAATCATTGGCTCTAGGTATGTATAAAGAGGGACTCACCCCAACTTGGAAAAGACTCTAGAAAGCTCTCCCAATTGGGTTGACCAGGTATTAACAGCAGTGAAAATAGGGTATAGGGCAGAGAGTTTCAGGATCAGGGGATAATTAAAATGAAGGATCTGAAGACAAAAGGATCATATACCTTTGGGGAAAAGACAGAATGCGGCTGAGGCCAAAACAATTGGTGGAAGGAAGGAGGATCAGAGAGGAAGCAGGAGAGGTGGCAGGGTGGTGCTAGTCTGTGTAGGCCTTAGCAAGATTTGTAGTATTCCTTAGCACAATTTGAGACTACTCACTGGTGGCCAGCTAGGAAATAATATGGCCAGATGTACTCTGTAGGGATCAAGGACAAGAGCGGAAAGCATGAAGTTGGCACAGTCTGTGGTTATGGTCAGAGAGTCTAGAGGCCTTAGAAACATCACTGGCTATAGGGATTGAGTGGACAGGTAGACCAAGAGACACTGAGGTTGAAGAATTCAAGAGACTTGATGGTAGGGGCTGGGAATATGGCTTAGTGGTACAGTGCTTGCCTAGCACCTGTAAAGCCCTGGGTTCAGTTTCTCAGCACCACACAAACAGAAAACGCTGGAAGTGATGCTGTGGCTCAAATGGTAGACTGAGAGCCTTGAGCAAAAGAAGCCCAGGTCCTCAGTTCAAGCCCTAGGCTTGATTGACGCCCCCCCCCCCCAAAAAAAAAAAGACTTGATGGGAAAAGGAAGAGTAGGCTACCAAGAGAGGTCCTGGGATTGCCATGGGCAATGGGGTGGATGGAGTTGCCATTTCCTAAAGGGCCTGAGCTGGAGGAAGAGCCAAAGTTGGCTTTTTGATTTGTTGCCTGATACTGTTAAATCATGAGGGTGAGTTGTCAGGTCAACATTGAGACAGTGGAACTGGGGACTAAGATTTACTGTTTGGTAAAGGGACAGGCAAGGAAACCAAGGGGCCAGAAGAGATTACCCTGGAAGAGGTATAGAGCATCCAGAATGGATCTAGAAGGGAATTCCACCCTGAAGGTCAGGAGACCTGCTAGAGTCAGGGTGACTTTTCCCTGTTCCTCTGCCCTCCTACAGAATACATTTATGAGCACTGGCAGGAAGATGCCTTCTTTGCTTCCCAGTTCCTGAATGGCCTCAACCCTGTCCTGATCCGCCGCTGTCATTCACTCCCAGAGAACTTCCCAGTCACTGATGCCATGGTGGCCCCAGTTCTGGGCCCGGAGACCAACCTGCAGGCTGAGCTGGAGGTGGGGTAGAGACTCTGGACTCTGAAAACCCCATCTCATCCTCTTCCGGCCCAGCCCCTGCTACAGAGGGAGGGGACCTGCTGTGTGCTACATGCCCAGCCCTTCCAATATGTACATACCTCTCAGGCCTGAGCCCTTCTCCCTACTACCTGCCACCCCTCCCCTCATCCTTTAGAAAGCCAGTGGGAGCTCTAGATCTTATCTTCTCTACAGAGGGGTTCCTTGTTCTTGGTGGATCATGCCATCCTCTCTGACATCCATACCAATGTCATCAATGGAAAGCCTCAGTTCTCTGCAGCCCCAATGACCCTGTTATACCAACGCCCAGGACACGGGCCCCTGCTGCCCCTTGCCATCCAGGTCTGTAACTGAACAGGGGACAGGTGTGGGCAACATCATACCAAATGGTTGGTAGATACTCATGACTGCCTCCCTCTTCACTGACCTCCCCTACCAGCTCAGCCAGACTCCCGGACCCAACAGCCCCATCTTCCTGCCCAGTGATGACAAGTGGGATTGGCTTCTGGCCAAGACCTGGGTACGCTATGCAGAGTTTTCCGTGCACGAGGCCCTCACCCACCTGCTGCATGCTCATCTGCTGCCAGAGGTCTTTGCCATGGCCACACTACGGCAGCTGCCCCACTGCCATCCCCTCTTCAAGGTCAGTGCTTCTGCAAGGTGGTCCACACTCCACTCCACGTGTGCAGATCTCAGAGCCCTGTGTTGCCCCTCACACTACCTCTTCAGAGTGGCCTTTCCCCAGATATCCGTGTCCATCCAGGCTGCCATGCAGACTCCCAACCTGCTGTGTCTCCCTGTGTCAATTCTGAGAACAGGCCCCGAGCCAGGGCAATGTGGACACCATGTTCCAGAAGAGCTTTCTCCCTCAGAAAGAAAAGAAGCCCAAATCCTAAGACAGGAGAGGCCTAGGGCTGGCAAAAACCAAAGGGAAATGTGTCTTTGAGGGACCCAACCAATTTCCTGTATATTGTCCCTAGGTGGGAGACACAGGTGCTCTGGGGGTGGACGTCTGGGCTCTGCTGAGCTTTTGGATAACATGTTCTTGAGACACCCCCTGTGAGAAGGGCGAGGTCTCTTCTCCTGGGGCTTCTGGATGCATGTATACTGATCCAAGCACCTGCTAATCACAGGTGGGCTCTAAAGAATGGTTCCGCATTGCCAGGCCCACAGGCCTTGGTTTTTCATGGTGCAATGCCTGACCCAGAGATAAGAACTGATGGGATGTGGAGTCAGAAGCTCACGGTGCCCACCCAAATCAATACCCCCATTTGACAAAATGATCTGGTGTCCACAGAAAGGAAAGAGCCTGTCAAAGGGCACAGAACACCATGCTGGGAGCTCAGCCCTGTCCCTGGACCTAGAACACAGACTCTTGTTTGAGCTGATCCCTCAGACCCTTTGTGCCTCATTTCAAGGGACCTGTAGAGTAGGTGCCACTGGAGGGCAGGTGTGACTGCCCCAGCTCTTCCCTCTTCTCCTTACAGCTGCTGATCCCCCACATTCGGTATACCCTGCATATCAACACACTGGCCAGAGAGTTGCTCATCGCCCCTGGGCAGGTGGTTGACAGAGTAAGAGCTGCTTTAGGGAGGGTGTTGGGGCTTGGGGCATGGCTCAAATGTAGACTTCCTAGAAAACTTGAGGTCCTGGGCTGGGAAGGTGGCCCAGTGGTATAGAGCTTGCCTTGCATGCATGAGGCCCTCGGTTCGATTCCTCAGCACCACATAAGCAGAAAAAGCCGGAAGTGGAGTGCTAGCCTTGAGCTGAAGAGCTGAGGGACAGCGCCCAGGCCCAGAGGTCAGCCCCCACAACTGGCAAAAAAAAAAAAAAAAGAAAACTTGAGGTCCTGAGTTCAAACCCCAGTATTACCACCACCCCCAGAAACAGGAGAAAAATCATTCATAGAATGGTGAAAAAATCTTTGCAAATCATATACTGATAAAGCCTACTAGTCTACTATCCTGACTATGTAACTTACAGCTCAAATATAACATGTATACATGTTATATTAGGTTATATTTATATAGCCTAATTAAAGGCTTGGGTGTTTGAGTGCTTACCTAGCAAATAGACCCTGAGTTCAAATCCCAGTACAAAAAAGAAAAGAAAAGTCCAGGCACCAGTGTCTCATGCTTGTAATCCTAGCTACTCAGGAAGCTGAGATCTGAGGATTGCAGGTTAAAGCCAGCCCAGGCAAGAAAGGCCTTGAGACTCTTATTTCCAATTAACTACCAGAGAACCAAAAGTAGTGCTGTGGCTTAAAATGATAGAATACTAGCCTTGAATTGAAGGGCTCAGGGACAGGACCCAGGCCCAGAATTCAAGCCCCAGGACTGACAAAAGGAAGAAAGAAAGAAATAAAGGAAGGAAGGAAGGAAGGAAGGAAGGAAGGAAGGAAGGAAGGAAGGAAGGAAGGAAGGAAGGAAGGAAGGAAGGAAGGAAGGAAGGAAAGAAAGAAGGAAGGAAAGTGAAAGAGGGGGCTGGGAATGTGGCTTAGTAGTAGAGTGCTTGCCTAGCACGCATGAAGCCCTGGGTTCGATTCCTCAGTACCACATACACAGAAAAATCCAGAAGTGGCATTGTGACTCAAGTGTAGAGTGCTAACCTTGAGCAAAAGAAGCTCAGGGACAGTGCTCAAGCCTCAAGACTGGCAAAAATGATAGAGAGAGAGAGGAGGAGGAGGAAGTTCTTCAATTGGAAGCCTCTGGGGGTTCTGGGGTGGCAATGGCCCCATCTCTCCCACACCAGTACTAACTACCTCATGCTTCTGAAGCAAAGTCCTGATTCTCAGGAGTCCTGCTTCTCAGTCCACAGGCCTTGGCATTGAAGGATTTTCTGAGCTAATAAAGAGAAACATGACACAGCTGAGCTACACTGACCTGTGTCTTCCTGAAGATATTCAGGCCCGAGGAGTTGAAGACATTCCAGGCTACTACTACCGAGATGATGGGATGCAGATCTGGCGGGCAGTGGAGCGGTGAGGGGATTGCCCCCAGGAAGCCAGGGGCTCAGGGGAGGCAGGAAGACTGGGAAGTGGGGGACAGGAAGTCTGCATGTGAATGACCCTGCGCTGAGGTGCTTCTCAGAGAGGGTCAGGGCTGGAAACAGAATAAACTTGTGTGTGCCTTGCAGCTTTGTTTCTGAAATCATCGGCATCTACTACCCAAGTGATGTGTCTGTTCAAGATGACCAAGAACTTCAGGCTTGGGTGAGAGAGATCTTCTCCAAGGGTTTCCTAGACCGGGAGAGCTCAGGTATGGGGACTTTGATTATTGGGCCCCAAACTCCCTGACCTGTACAGCAAAATCCTCAGGCTCCCAGTAAACACACTTCTCCTACAGGTATGCCTTCTTCACTGGACACTCGAGAAGCTTTGGTAAAGTATCTGACCATGGTGATCTTCACCTGCTCAGCCAGACACGCAGCTGTCAGTGCAGGCCAGGTGAGGGAAGACCTGAGCTAGGAGTGGGGAGGGAGGGGCCTAACTCCAAGCCTCATTCTGCTTTCTTGGCCTTCAGTTTGATTCCTGTGTTTGGATGCCCAACCTGCCATCTACCATGCAGCTGCCACCACCCACTTCCAAAGGCAAAGCGAGGCCTGAGGGCTTTATAGCCACCCTCCCATCTGTCAATGTCACCTGTGATGTCATCATCACCCTCTGGATGCTGAGCAAGGAGCCAGGAGACAGAGTGAGTATGAAGCTGGGAGTCAGGACAGACCAGGCCAGGTGGAGCTTGAAGCCCTGAGTTCAAGCCCCAGAATCAGCATGCACATACACACACACACACACACACACACACACACAGAGACACACACACACACACACACACACACACAGCCCAAAGTATTCAGCAGCTTATCTTCACTTGAAGTGATCCATTTAAGGGAGGGGGACTAAAAGGAGGCCACAGCGTTCCTCAGGTAGGGCATCAGGACGAGAGCCATCTATGATGGCTTGCAGCTATGCTGGGCACTTCAGCAGTTCCCTCACTCAATGCTACGGTTGATCCCCAGAGACCCCTGGGTACCTACCCGGATGAACACTTCATAGAGGAAGCCCCGAAGCAAAGCATTGCCACTTTCCAGAACCGCCTGGCACAGATCTCCAGAGCCATCAGAGAGCGGAACCAGACTTTGCCGCTGCCCTACACATATCTGGACCCTCCACTCATTGAGAACAGTGTCTCCATCTAAATCCCTGAAGAACCAAGAGTCCATGGCTCATGCCTCTAATCCCAGCTATCCAGGAGGCTAAGATTTGAGGATAGCAGTTCCAAGCCAGCTGGGGCAGAAAAAATTCCTGAGACACTTATGTCCAATTAAGCCAGCAAATAGCTGGATATAGATGTGAGACTCAAGTGGTAGATTACTAGTCCTCAGAAAAAAAAAAAAAAAGCTAAGCAAAAGTACAAGACCCTGAGGTCAAGCCCCAGTACTGGCACTAAACAAACAAACAAACAAATCCCTAAAGAACATTGTCCTTTTGGTCACATCAGTCTAGGCTCACTGTCACCAAAAGAAATGGATTCTTCAGAAAAACAGGTCCCCAGTGCTTCTCCTGGAACAGCCAGGCCCCAGCCTTGTATAATTTACCTCTTTTCTCCTTCCCTTCCTCTCTTTCTTTCTCTTTCCCTCCCTTCTTCCTTCTCTGTCTCTGTCTGTCTCTCTCTTTCTCTCTCTCACTCTCTCTCTCTCTCTCTCTCTCACACACACACACACACACACACACACACACACACACACACACTAGAGAAACAAAATCCAAACCAAGAAACCAAAACACACAGAAAACAGAATCTCATGAGACAAGACTACAGAACCTTTTGAAGATGTCAAGCTTTGAAGTGCCTCGCAAGCCCCTTGTTTTGTCTTCCATCATCATGAATGATAAAGGGAAGACCATAAACCTGGCCCACTGACCACAGCTGGTGAGATCTCACAGTCACCTGACTGGAAGGCAGAAGTTGAACAGGCTGCTAAGCCACATGGAAAGTGACCCAGCGTAAATGCCACCCAAAATTTTGAGCGCCACCTAGTGCCCCAGTGTTAGAATGAACACAACAAGGCCCACAGAAACCAGTCAGTATTGGGCTGGGAAGGTGGCTCAGTGGTAGAGCGCTTGCCTTGCAAGCCTGAGGCCCTGGGTTCTATTCCTCAGCACCACATAAGCAAAAAAAGAAAAAAGCCGGAAGTGGCACTGTGGCTCAAGTGGTAGAGCGCTAGCCTTGAGCTGAAGAGCTGAGGGACAGCCCCCAGGCCCAGAGTTCAAGCCCCACGACTGGACCCCAAAAAAAAAAACCAGTCAGTGTAGGCAGGGCTCACCTGTTTTCTCCCAGCATCCCTCAAAGTAGATAATAAAGCAAGTTCTACTTCCAGAGAATTAGAACATATTAGCCTATCATTATCCATACCTTGTTTCTTAGATTCCATCTTCAACAACAGATTTGTAACATTTTATACAAAGAATCCTTTTGAATTACCTAATGATGTTGATCTCTGTCCCATCAGTATCAAGGCTTTGGGTCTTTAGTCCCACTAGTTAATAAAATAATAAATAAGGGGGCTGGGAAGGTGGCTCAGTGGTAGAGCGCTTGCCTTGCATGCAGGAGGCCCTGGGTTCGATTCCTCAGTACCACATAAGCAAAAAGAAAAAAGCCGGAAGTGGCACTATGGCTCAAGTGGTAGAGAGCTAGCCTTGAGCTGAAGAGCTGAGGGACAGAGTTCAGGCCCACAACCGGACCCAAAAATAATAATAATAATAACAATAATAAATAAGGGGCTGGCAATGTGGCTTAGTGGTAGAGTGCTTGTCTAGCTTGCATGAAACCCTAGGTTTGATTCCTCAGTACCACATAAACAGAAAAAGCCAGATGTGACACTATGACTAAGTGGTAGAATGCTAGTCTTGAGCAAAAGAAGCTCAGGGACAGTGCCGAGGCCCTGAACTATCAAAAAATATAAAACAATGAATAAGCCATGTGCCAGTGGCTCACATCTATAATCCTTGCTACTCAGAAGACTTGAGATTTGAAGAGAATGGTTCAAAGCCAGCCCAGGTAGGAAAGTCCATGAGACTCTTATCTCCAATTTACCAGCTACAAGCTAGAAGTGGAACTGTGGCTCAAGTGGTAGAGCACTAGTCTTGACAAGGCCCAGGCCCTAAGTTCCATCCCTAGTACCAAGAAAAAAAGAGAGAGAATAAGATATATATACTATGTCTACACAAACACAACCATTGAACTCAGTGGAACTATACCTCAGAAAGAGCAGTGTTGCTTTGAAAGTGGCACTTGAATTACTCATTTCTCACTGAACTCAGTGTACCAAAACTGACTTAGAGCTAGGTATCTGTTAAACATTTTTAATTGTGATCAATAAACAATTCCTGCTCACTTTCACCAATAAAGGAGATAAAACTGAGTGGCTTTGAGTATTATAGAGTAAAACACTGAAGTCTCAGAAAAGACCAGCTATCCAAAGGGATCCAGTTGACTGAGGCTCAGAATGAATGCACATTCTCTTAGGCACTCTGATAGGAATAATAGATGTTCCTAACATTTCCTTTCCTTGACCTATTTGCCTCATTATTAAAACTCTACCAGAGAGAAGTTGTTTGATAGAGCTAGACTTCCAGGAACCACTGTTTGCTGCAGAAAGGTTGTGCTCACTATTTCATGTACTTTCAGTTTTGCTGTGTTTTGTTTTGGGTCCATATTGGGGAGCTCAAGAGGGGCTTAAATTCATTCATGACTGGTACTCTACCACTTAGGCCTTGTTTCCAGTCCCACCATGTACTTTCTACCATTTCCTAGATGGTCTTTGGTTAGGATGGGGCCAGGTGACTTATTCTGGACAATGAACCATGGCAGGAAGTGGACCATGAACAATGGACCACAGCAGGAAGTAAGTACAGATGAGACAGTTCATCCAGCCTTCTACTCCCCTGCTGAACTACCTTGCAAGCATATTCCAGGGACATGAGCCCCATCCTTATCTCTAGCACTGGACTATAAGTCCACGAGGACAAGGTTCATAGCTGCCCACCACCATACTTTCCACCTTGAAGCGTCTCAGTATATGTTGAATGGAGGAATCAACACACAAATAATTCCTTACCCATTTGTCTTGGGCTCTCCCAATGCTTTGTTCACTACCCCAGGAGAATGGGGAAAAGGTCCTCCCCAGGCTGGCCCCCTCCTCCACCCTGACCTGGAAAACTGCAAGGCCTGAAACAGAGACAAAAGCAAAGTCTGGCAGTCTGACAGACCGACTAATAAAACTCCTTTGATACCTTTAATCATGCCTGTGTGGATTTTCTCACTCGAGGGTTAATACATTTGGAGGCCCCAGCGAGATTATTTATCTGGACTACCTCAGGCCTTGCCGTGCCTTCCCCCTCCCCCCCGCAACTCCCATCCCCAAACCTCCTATTGTAGGTGAATCTCAGCCCTCAGGGAAGAGACCCTCCCTCAAGTGTCTGTTTCCTAAGGACTAACTTGGGCAGGAATCATTTGGAAATCCTCCACAACTGAGTCTGGGTAGGCCTGCATCTTGGGAGACTCAGTGGAAGGCTGGACGCAGCGCTACTTCCCGAGTCTGAGGCTGCAATAAGGCATATCCCACGCCTCCTGGGGCTTCCTTGGGAAGCCATCTGGGACCTCCTTGAGAGGTCATCTGGGGGACTCAGTGGAAGGCTAGACTCAGCATTACTTCCAGAGTCTGAGGCTGGGACAAGATGTAGCCATGCCTTCTGGGGCTTCCTTGAGAAGCCATCTGGGATTTCTTTGAGAAGTTATTTGGGACCTCCTTGAGAGCATCTGGGACTGCTTTGAAAAGTCATCTGGAGCTCCCTTGAGAAGCCATTTGGGGCTTCCTCAAGAAGTCATATGGGACATGTGAGTTAAGTATCTGTGGCTACTTGACTGTGTTGGTTTGTTACTGTTTCTATCTGTGTCCTGTATACTCCTCCACTTACTCCTTTTTTCCAGAATGGGATAAGGAGCCTCTGTGTCTTCACCCTTGGAATGTGTGATTAATAACTTTTTTTTCTTTTAAACAAAAGGCATCTCGGCTTGGATATTCCTGTAATCGTTATCATCTTAAGACCCTCTATGAATTAGAGTGGACTTCTTTTGATGTTGGTTGGCCATCTGAAGGAACTTTTGACCTCCGCACAGCATACAGGGTTCAGCAAGTCGTTTTCAGAAATCCTAATCAGGTTCCCTATAATTCTGGTGTGGATTGACATGATAACTAACAAGCCTCCTTGGCTTGGGGAGTACGTAAAACCCTTCCCCTTATTCTGTCATCAGCACCTCCGACGTTTAGTCCCTCAATACCATAAATGGAGCCTTGTACCAGCCTTAGGGCTTGTCTGTGGATCAGCCCCCTTTACAACCCCTGAGACAGATGCCAACTCCTGGGGTAGACTATAGGCAGGCCCTCTTTCTAGTGTATGTTCCCTTTATAACTAGGGGCCTGTAAAACTGGAAACAACAAAATCTGTCCTTTTCTGGAAAAACCCCAGGGGCTCATCTCATTATTGGAGACAGTATTCTTCACACACCAGCCCACCTGGGACTATTGCCAACAACTTCTACAGGTGCTTTTCGCCTCAGAAGAAAGGGAGCGCATTGGCACAGTGCCTTGAAGTCAGTCCTTGGACCAGATCATTCCCTCACTGATGACCCAGTCCATCTGGAGTGAGTCTTTCCCCTGAGTCTCCCAAGCTGAGGCTACAAGAACAATCGGGGGAAGGAGGCGCTTACCAATTACCGCCAGACTCTGTTAGCAGGGATACAGGCAGCAGCTAGGAAGCCATCTAATTTATCTAAGGTGAGTGAGACTGTACAGCTCCCCAGTGAGTCCCCCATTGCTTTTCTGGAACAGCTGTTGGAGACCTATAGGACCTATATACCTATAGATCCTGAGGCCCCAGAGAATCAAAGAACCCTAAATATAGCCTTTGTGAACCAGTAGGCCCCAGATATTAGAAAAAAAAGCTTCAAAGGTTAGAAGGTTTTGAGGGAAAGGTGTTACCTGAGCTGGTAGTGGTTGCCCAGGTCTTTTATAACAGAGATACCCTGGAGAAAAACGTTTTTTAAAAGGTGGTTCGAGCTTTAGTAGCAGCATCAGGCTGCTACTAAAGAAACCTTTGGCAACAGCACAACTCATTTGTAAAGGCAGTAGGGAACCTCTAGGACTAAATCAGTGTGCTTATTGCAAGCAAAATGGACACCGGAAAAAGGAATGTTAAAGGAGGGAAAAGATGGAGGCTCAGATTTTAAACCTGGAAGAGGATACAGAATAATGGGGCCAGGGCTCAGTCCTCAGCCTCCCAGAGTCCATGGTAACATTGCAAATAGGGGGCAAAAAGATAAACTCCTCGTTGGATACTGGAGCTGCTTATTGGGTATTGAAAAAATCAGAAGGACCAATGGCTAAACAAAGATTAAATGTTCAGGGGGCCACTGGAAATATTGAATCCCATCCATGGTTCCTGGCTAGAATTACCAATCTGGGAAAAGGAACGATGACTCACTCCTTTCTTGTCATTCCAGACTCTTTATCCACTCCTAGGATGGGACTTTATTTTTAAAAATTAAAAGCCAAAATTTCCTTTCCCCTAGTCAGTCTGGGTAACTTGTCTCCTTGGAGAAGAATACATGTTGCTTCCCCCAGAAGAAAACAAAGAATCACTCTCAAGCCTTGAGGTGGGCGAAAGAAAAAACAGTTAATATCTACACAGACAGCTGCTATGCTTTCACTACAGCCCATGTTTGGGACTCTATACAAGGAAAGAGGACTCTTAACTTCTGGAGGAAACAAATAAAAATGTTGAAGAGATACTGACTCTCCTGGATGCCATTTGGCTTCCCAAAAAGGTGGCCATTATTCATTGTAAGGGTCATCAAAAAGAAGAGACCCCTGAGGTTCAGGGAAACACCTGAACTAACTGATCGGGCAGCTTGTGAGGCTACCCTAAAACCAGGGCGGCCTGTAGAGCTGCTAATCATTACACCATTGCCAGAGCTGCCAGAAAGGCCTAATTATTCAAATGATTTAGAATTGGGAAAGACCTTCCCTACTCAGACACTTCCCTCCAGATGGAGAAAGCTGCAGGATGGATGGATATTCGTTCCTTAGGCCCTGGGGTGGACCTTGGTTACACTGACACATCAGAACACTCATTTACGGGAAACTCTACTGAGTCTTCATTCCCTATTTAAAAGACCTCATCTCTGATGTGGGGTACAGATGTGTAAGTTGCCAACAGGTAAATGCTGGAAAGACGGAACATGTGGAGAGGGCACTATGCGAGGAACCTCACCTGGTAAGGAAGTGGACTTCACGGAGGTAAAGCCTGGAAAGTATGGGCATCGCTATTTTAGTACTAGTGGACATGTTTTTAGGCTGGACTGAGGCATTCTTGACAAAAACCAAAACTGCTAGATAACAGTAAAAAAAATTACTCGGGCTGGGAAGGTGGCTCAGTGGTAGAGTGCTTGCCTCGCATGCTTAAGGCCCTGGGTTTGATTCCTCAGTACCACATAAGCAAAAAGAAAAAAGCCGGAAGTGGCGCTGTGACTCAAGTGGTAGAGCGCTAGCCTTGAGCTGAAGAGCTGAGGGACAGCACCCGGGCCCAGAGTTCAGGCCCACGACTGGACCCAATAAAATAAAATAAAATAAAAAATTACTCCATGAAATAATTCTTCCATTTGGCTTACCCTTAGCAGTGGGGCCCAACAATGTCCCGGCCTTCACCACCCAAATTACTCAATTATTGGTTAAGGCCCTAGAAATAAATAGGAAATTACATTGCATTTATAGAACTCAGAGTTCAGGACAGGTGGCAAGAATGAATAGGACCTTAAAGGAAACTTTAACTAAATTAATTATAGAAACTGGCCATGACTGGGTAAGCCTTGTCCCCTTTGCTCTCCTTTGAGCAAGATGGGCTATTCAGAGGCACTCAGAGGATCCCCTAAAAATAAGACTTACCAAGTGTTAATTGATATGCTTTTATAGTTTCTTATTCTTAATGTATTACTATGGGAAGAGCTTTTTTGCTCACACCTTTGTACAGGTGGCCTGTTTATTTTTGTTTGTTTTTGTTTTGTTTTGGGGATTTTTTTGTCAGTCATGGGGCTTCAACTCTGGGCTTGGGCGCTGTCCCTCAGCTCTCCAGCTCAAGGCTAGTGCTCTACCACTTGAGCCACAGTGCCACTCCGGTTTTCTGGTGGTTTATTGGAGATAAGAGTCTCATGGCCTTTCGTGCCCGAGCTGGCTTTGAACCGTGATCCTCAGATCTCAGCCTCCTGAATAGGATTACAGGCACAAGCGTGAGCCACCACACCCAGCCGGCCTCTTTTTATTTGCTGGATTTGCCGCACTCTAAGCCTGTTTGATGGGGGAGGGGGAGTTTAGAATTTGGCCCAAAAGAAGGATGTAAAAATCAATTATTTGGTTGAACAGAAAAAAACAGTGGGGAATGTGAAAAACAGTGGGGCAGAGGGTCCTGACCCACGCTGACACCGCTGCCGAGCCTCCTTCCCCTCCCCCACCTCCAGCTGGCGGGGAAGGGCATCAAAGGAAGTCATTCAGTGGGAGGTTGCCTGGGGGGGGGGGGGCAGGCCACCAGATATGGAGGGTGGGGGTTCCAGGGGAGGAGAGGAGAAAAAGCACAGGGGAGGCCAGGCGCAGGTGGCTCACACCTATAATCCTAACTACTCGGGAGGCTGAGATCTGAGGATCACGGTTCAAAGCCAGCCAGGGCAGGAAAGTCCATGAGACTCTTATCTCCAATAAACCACTAGAAAACTGGAAGTGGAGCTATGGCTCAAGCGGTAGAACGCTCACCTTGAGCTGAAGAGCTGAGGGACAGCGCCCAGGCCCAGAGTTCAAGCCCCACGACCGACCAAAAAAGCACAGAAAGAGGGGCGCGTGAGGTGAGACATTTGGTGCAGAGGACAGCTGTAAGAAGTGCATGAGCCCCATGAGGCCCACAGGAAGGCCCAGGGAAGGCCGAGCAGTGGAGGGGCCTGCAGAGAGGCCAGCAGAGAGCTGAGAAGATGGCAGAGGTGGAGAGGCTGGAGAAGTGCTGGAAAGACCTGCAGAAAAGATGAGACCTGTGGGAAGCAGGGAAAAAGAAGTCGCCACTTGGAGGTTGCAGCTGCTCCTAGTTCGGAGATAGCTCTGGCCAGTGCAGTTGCAGTCTGACTAATGAAGCTGCTTTGTTACCTTTAATCATGCCTCCGTGGATTTTCTCACTCGTGGCTTATTACAAAAGGAGATGACATCATCAAAGGATTGAGGTGGTCTCACCTCCATCGGCTGCACTATAACTCACACTCTAGCTCTTCTCCTTCTCCGGGAAAACACCAAATGGCAGATGATGCCAGTGCAGCCCAGAGATCCCAGGGACCTGGGCTTGGGAGGCCATGGGGGCTTCCTTGGAGGCTTCGGTAGCAGCCTCTGGGGTTGAAGTCGCCACCACGGGGCCGAAGACAAGGAATGGATCCCCATCACCAAACTGGGCCGCCTGGTTTAGGTCTCTGGAGAAGATCTAGCTTTCCTCCCTGTCCATCAAGGAATCTGAGATTATTGACTTCTTCCTGGGGGCGTCACTCAAGGATGAGGTGTTGAAGATTATGCCGTGCAAAAGCAGACTCGAGCTGGCCAGCGCACCCGGTTCAAGGCATTTGTAGCCATTGGCAACTACAACAGCCACGTTGGTCTGGGGGTTAAGTGCTCCAAGGAGGTGGCCACTGCCGTCCGAGGGGCCATCATCTTGGCCAACCTCTCCGCCGTCCCTGTGCGGCGAGGTTACTGGGGGAACAGGATTGGCAAGCCTCACACTGTCCCGTGCAAGGTGACAGGCCGCTGCGGTTCTGTGCTGGTGGCCTCATCCCTGCCCCCAGAGACACTGGGATCCTGTCAGCGCCTGTCCCCAAGAAGCTGCTGCTGATGGCTGGCATCGATGACTGCTACACCTCAGCCAGGGCTGTACTGCTACCTTGGGGAATGTCACCAAAGCCATCTTTGATGCCATCTCTAAGACCTACAGTTACCTGACCCCTGACCTCTGAAAAGAGACCATATTCACCAACTCTCCTTATCAGGAATTCACTGCCCATCTTGTGAAAACCCACACCAGAGTCTCCGTGCAGAGGACCCAGGCTCCAGCTGTGGCTACAACATAGAATTTTATATAAAAATAAGAAAGTGAATCAAGCCTAAAAAAAACCCACACTCTACTAAGCCCTGACACTGGGGGGAGGATTTAAAAAGGGGACCAGATGAGGCACCTCTGGGTGAAGGTACTTCTCAAGGGTACAGAGTTCAAGCAAGGCACACAAGTCTCCCTCAAATAATCTGCTCTGTTTCCATGTCCTGCACAATAGAAACTGCAGCCCAACCAGACCCATCCTTGCCTGGTCACTGGTCACAGGGGACATGATGGCGGTGATGTGTGAGGCTACCAGCTCCTTCTTGAGTGCGGGAACCTGAGGCTCTCGGTGGCCTGGGTGGAACTGAAGCAGAATAAATGGGGGAAATGAAGCATGGGAAACAGGCGCCAGGAATTCAACCTTGTATTAATGAATGGCTTGATTAAGAGCATAGGAGTTCTCATGTTTTCTACCCCCTCATAAGCTGCAAGATATTGGAAAAAGAGGAAAGGGATGGGAAAGAGAATCAATCTGTCTCTCTCTGTCTCTCTGTCTCTCTGTCTTTCTCTGTCTCTCTGTCTCTGTCTCTCTCTCTCTCTCTTTCTCTCTCTCTGACATTGTATGATTGTCCTCATAATTTGTGTGCTCTGAGAACTGAGTGGGGATATCTTAAAGAGACAACTGGCTATAATCCTAGCTACTCAGGAGGCTGAGATCTGAGCATCTCAGTTCAAAGCCAGCTCAAGAAGGAAAGTCCATGAGACTTATCTCCAATTAACTACCCCCCCCCCAAAAAAAAAGCCAGAAGTAAAGCTATAGGTCCAGTGGAAAAGCACAGCCTTAAGCAAAAAAAAAAAAAAAAAAAAAAAAGCTCAAGGACTGCCAGGCATTAATGGCTCACACCTGTAATCTTAACTACTCAGGAGGCTGAGATCTGAGAATCATAGTTCAAGCCAGCCCAGGCAGGAAAGGCTGTGAGACTCTTAGCTCCAATTAGCTATCAGAAAATCGGAAATGGCACTATGGCTCAAAATGGTAAGGCACTAGCCTTGAGCAAAAGAGCTCAGGGACAGCACCCAGACCCTGAGTTCAAGCTCCATGACCAACCAAAAAAAACACAAAAACTTAAGAACAGGTCATGAGTTCAAGTCCCAGGACCAGAACAATAAAATAAATAAATAAAGGAAACATCTGGGCAAGGCAACCAAGTGGGAAAATAACTCCTCTTGGCCCAAAGTGTTTAAAAATATTTGTCTTTTAAAATTGTTATCTGTGAGACTAGTATCTCCATTTAACCACTTGAAAAATGCCAGAAGTGGAGAAATAGCTCAAGTGGTAGAGTGCCAGCCATGAGCAAAAAAAGCTTGGGACAGTGTCCAAACCCTGAGTTTAAGCCTTTGTTATCAGCATAAAAAATAAAATAATAATCTTCTTGCTTTGCCACTTGACTCGTGTGTGTGTGTGTGTGTGTGTGTGTGTGTGTGAGAGAGAGAGAGAGAGAGAGAGAGGGAGAGAGAGAGGGAGGGAGGGAGGGAGGGAAGGAGGGAGGGAGGGAGAGAGAGGGAGAGGGAGAGGGAGGGAGGGAGAGAGAGACAGAGACAGAGAAAGGGAGGGAGGGAGGGAAAGAGGGGGGGATTCCTGAATTACATTCTTTTTTTTAGAGATATCAAGAATTTGGGATCTTTACCTTCAAGATCACCCACTTTAACAATACCAGGCTACCTGGATGCTGAAAACCTTAGCTCCATCCCAACCTGCACTTCTTCTACACCAAAGACCACCAGAAATTCCGCTTTACCTACCAGTGAGCCTGTCCAGCTCCCACACAGCATCTCCCTCAATGCACCTGGGTTCTTTCCCTCCTAGCAGGTGTCTTTCCACAGGGCCACTTTATGCTGAAGCATAAAGACAGCTGGACAGCCAGTGGCTCCAGAGAAACCTAGTCAAGATCCAAGCTTTGCCTTCCTCCAAGTCTCCATTGTCAGGTCTGCAGTGTGAGGGAGGGTAAGGCTGTGGCAGGACAGAAGAATCCTCACTGGTGGCTAACTGGAGATAAGAGGCTCATGGACTTTCCTGCCAGGGATGACTTTGAACCATAATCTGCAGATCTCAGCCTTTTGAATAGCGAGGGTTATGGGTATGAGCCACCAGAGCCCAGGCTTATATTTTCAAGTTCTGCTGTTTACCTACAAGTATTTTCGTGCCCAGGGCTGGGAAGGTGGCTCAGTGGTAGAGCGCTTGCCTTGCATGCATGAGGCCCTGGGTTCGATTCCTCAGCACCACATGAGCAAAAAGAAAAAAACTGGAAGTGGCGCTGTGGCTCTAGTGGTAGAGCGCTAGCCTTGAGCTGAAGAGCTGAGGGACAGCGCCCAGGCCCAGAGTTCAGGCCCCACGACCGGACCCAAAAAAAAAAAAAAAAAAAAAAGTATTTTCGTGCCCACCCCAGAACACGTTAGTCTTCCTCACAAAATGAGTGGGGCCAAGGGAGTTCAGGGAACCTTCAAGCAGAGCTCAAGCTCTGGAATGTTCGCGTGTATAAGGCCTGTGAAATCATTTGGTACATGATAGGACAAACAAGTATACTTCTTGTCTGCTGCCTGTTACCATCTTCCTGGTCCATGAATTTTTGTTTGGCCCATGACTGATGTTCTAAATACCTGAAAGGTCCTTGATAGAAAAAGATTGCCCACCCCTGCAAGCTTGTTTTCTGAGAAAACAATAAGTACTCACTGAGAGGGAGGGTGGAGGAGAACCTAACTCACCCAGCCCTGGCTTCCCTTTATCCCTCCCTACTCCTGTCAAGCATCTTCATTCTCAACCTAGTCAGTTATTTCTTACACCCCCCCACCAGTAGCTGCAACACAGCACAGGAAAAGACTGAGCCATTCCCAGATGGCTTATGAGAATTAAGGGACAAAGCTGGAGGGCAGGGTGGGGGAAATGCCCTCTCCTGGCATTGTGCCCAGTTCTGCATCAGCAGGGCCTCATAGCTCAGAAACCATGGCAACAAGCTGGTTGTCATGGTTACTGAGGATGCTCTATTCTGTCAGCTGAGTGCTCCCCAGAGCTTCCTCTCTCCATTGTAGGCTATGAAATGAAATGCACTCCCAAGTCCAAAGAAGTACCTTTGCACCCCCTACAGGCCAACCTTCATCCGTCAACTAAATATCTCACTGCTTGCTGTTGGTTCTTGGGCCTGGCCACAATAGTGGCATCAAGAGAATCTCTCTTGCTGGAACCAGGGAGGTGGCACTGAGCTGGAACTCAGTGGCTGGGCTATTAGCTCAAAGAATGAGATTCATTGAAGTGGCATATTTTTTGGATTCTAATTCCTCCCTCTGCCTCCACACTTCCCATAACTGCACAGGTTGCCCCTCTCTGAGCCCTCCTCCTCCCTCCTCCTTCCTCCTGCTCTTCCATAGAGAGGCTGTCTGTCTCTGTGGGCCCACCCCATCCTCTCAGCCTCCACCTCAATGTCATTAACAGGAAGCCCCATTGGTGTGGCTATACCCTAGACCCAGCCTCAGGCCTGGGCTGCCTCCTTGCTGTCCAGGTCAGCAAGTTAAGTTCCTAGGGGTGTGGGGAGAGGTGAGTTGGTAAGGAACGTGTGGATCACATCCTCAAGACAATCCTAGGTTTGAGCCCTCATACTAGCTGTCACTTCTCTGATCCTATCCACACCCTCCCTGGATGTTTTTCCCCTGCTTTTTCTCTTTTGTCTTCTTTGATTTCCATCACAGGCTGTGATAGTGCCTGAGAACAAATTATTCCTTGACTTGGGTGTCACCATCAACTCTACTGAAGCATCCATCTGTCATGGCACCATTATGCCTGCAACCGTTAAAGCAGAACCTCTGAGAGGGGCCTCGATGACAACCCTTCCTGCCTTCCTGTCTCTGCCCCACACCACAAAGCATCGCTATCACTCCAGGCCACAGTGGAGGAGATGATGGCCTTGGGTCACTTCAGGTCTCAGAGAGATTATTATCCTAAACTTTGTTTTGCCAAGGAGTTAATTGCATAGTTGGTCTGGAACTGGTTCTATGGCTGTGGTATCAGGGTACACTTCCCTATTTTCTGTCTGCTTCCTCCCTGTCCTCACTCCCCACTCACTTGGACAATGGGCCCCATCTTCCTAACCAGTGACTCAACTGAGAACTGACTTCTGGCAAGGATCTAGATCGATCAATGAGAGTTGTGACACATAAGATGGTCACTCCTGCTTTGAACCCACCTCGTCAAGGAGACTGTTGTTTTGACTGTGTTGTGGCAGCTGCCCATTTGCCACCAGATCATGGAAGAGAGGGTACTAGGGCTTGAACTCAGCACCTAGTCACTATTCCTTCACTTTTTTGCTCAAGGCTGGCACTCTACCACTTGAGCCACAACTCCAGTTCCAGCTTTTGGATGGTTAATTTAAGACAAGAGTCTCATGGACTTTCCTGCCTGGGCTGGCTTCAAGCAGTGATCCTCAGCTCTCAGCCTTCTGAGTAGCTAGGATTACAGGTGGGAGCCACCAGTGCCCAGCTTGCACAACCACATCTTCAAGATGGAAAAGAGCTTTGGTCTCAGTGTCCAGACATATAGGAATCCTGGGCCACCTCTTCTTACCACTGGCTCTCCCTAACTGCTCCTTTCTCATTTCTGCTGCAACTTCTGCATTAATACCCACAACCATAGTGGGGCCTTTGTTCCAGGCAAGCTCCTCTACCAGGTCAGGGTCTGGGAGGCCTAGAGTCCTTGTTCAGTGCAGAGTCCCAGCCCTTGGCAGCTGTGAGTATTCTGCTCATACAGTCAATGTCAAAGCAAGTTGCTGTTCACTATGGCTCCCTCCGCCTTCCCCACCAACCAGCTGACCATGAGCTCCAGGGCCTTTCTACTATTACTCAGCCAATATGCTCTAGATCTGGGCTGTCATAAAGAAGTGACACTTCCCCTGAGAGCTCTGACTGTCTTTCCATCAGCTACATCTCTACTGATTTGTTTAATGTCTCCTGACCTCCTGCCCAAATACCTGCTGTCTTTCAGTGCTTTCCTGCCTCCTCCTCTTCCTCCTAGCTCTGTGACCTTGTGCAAGTCTCATAAACTGCCTGTGCCTATTTCTTCATCTGATCATATGAGTTAAAAAAGCATCTACCTTATAGGTTACTAAGGATTAAATGCAAAACCTCAAGAACAAACCTCAGGGAACAGGAAGTGCTGAGTGAGCCAAGCCTCTCTGAGCATGACCTATTCATGTTGCTGTTTGCTCCATACACAATCATTGTTTCTCTAGTTGTCTTTGTTTATTTGTTTGTTTATTCTTTTCAAATATTCACCCAGGAGAATGCCTTAGGACACATATCCTTCCGGCCTCCACTCCAGTGGTTAGTTCCTCTTGACATCTGGCCTCCTGTAGATCCCCACCTCCTTGCTCTTCAGCTGTACAATGACCTCCCTGTGGCACTGGGGCCTATGACTTTGCTGCTGCTGCTGAGCCTCACTTGGATCCCTGTTGTTTGCTTTGTGCGTTCATGGCAGCACCTTAGCCTCCTGGAATTTTCCCTCCCTTTCTATTAGTCCTCCTCAGAAGACATCAAAGTGTGCTAAGGTGAGGCATCTGAAGGAGTATCTTACCTGTGCCAGCATCCTTCTTAGCTGAGGCTCTGAACAGCCTTCTTGAGCCTTGCTCTGGCTAGGGATCGGGAAGACCCTTTGGGAACACAATCAGATAGTTCCAAATACTGGTGAGTTGTCTAATCTTTCTCCATGGCTTGATCTGGCTCAGAAGGCAGGATACTCCACTGGGAGCTGGTGGTTTATGCCTGTTATCCTAGCTACTCAGTGGTCTAAGATTTATGGATCCCAATTCAAAGCCAGCCTGGGTAGAAAAGTCCATGAGACTCTGAGACTCTTTGGTTTTTGTTTTGTTTTGTTTTGTTTTTTATCCTGGGGCTTGAACTCAGGGCCTAGGTGCTATCCCTGAGCTTCTTTGTGCTCAAGGCTAGTGCTTTTCCACTTGAGCCACAGTGACACAGTTTATTGAAGAGTCTCATGGACTTTGCTGCCAGGGCTGTCTTCAAACTGTGATCCTCAGATCTCAGCCTCCTGAGTATCTGGGATGACAGGTGTGAGCCACCAGTGCCTGGCTCCATGAGATGCTTATCTTCAATTAACCGACAAAAAGCCAGAAGCGGAGGTATGGCTCAAGTGGTAGAGTGGCAGCCTTGAGTGACAAAGCTGAGTGAAAGCTCAAGGCTCTGATTCAAGCCCCAGTACCCCTCCTCCAAAAATGACAGGAACTCCAATGTTTGCAGGATCAGCAAATATATTTTTTTAATGCTAGAAAAGAGGGACCCTGTATTGCAGAGCCCTCCAGTAAGAAGTATTATGGCCAGCAGAGAACACTTGTCTAGTGAGAACAATGGGAAGCCAGTCTTTACGCTATCAGATTGATCCTCAAGTTTTTCAAGAGAACCTAACCAGCATTGAATTTAAATGCTGGCAAAACAAAACACTTAGCAGCCAATCAAAACACATCTGCAGGCCACCTGTGGCCCTCAGCCCGGGCTTGCAAAGCCTCCAGATCTGAAACTCAGGCCTACAGCTCACACTCCATGTGGTTGGCTGGTTTCCTTCCTTGGCTTTAATTTCCCCCTTTTTGAGCCAGTGGTCTCAGTGGCCCACCCATACCTCTGGCAGTCATGTTGACTCCCAACTGGTAATCATCATGTATTCTTGGCTCCCAGCGTTGTGACCAAGATTGTTGACATCTACTATCCAGACAAGGCAGTGAGCAGGGACTCAGCCCCAGCCCGAGATTGGAAAGACATTCCAGTAAGGTTTTTTCCTAAGCCACATGAACCCAGGTGAGGTATCCATTCCTGGCTATTGTCCCTGTCCCCCTAACCTACCTTCCCCAGGGCAGCTGTCCATTGGACCTCAGTCCTGTTCACTCCCTCTCATCCTGGGGTCACCCTCCAAAGCTGTGCTGGCCTCCTCCTATACCTTACAAGATTATCTTCACCTGCTCAGCCCAACATGACATCAACAGCAACTAGGTAAACCAGTGCCAGATCTGGGGAAACCAAATGAAGTCAGAAAAGGAGGGGGCCTAGCATGAGCACTTGAAACTGTGTGCTGACTGAATTGGCTGGTGGGGAGGGGCGGTTAGTAATTGGGTGCCTAATATTTCCACATCTACTGCCAAAGGCCAGACAGACCTGCTAGCCTCATTCCCTTCAATGACAGGTACCAGATTGAATTAAGGGTATCCGGAAAACAAGGGCCAAGAGTAGTGCAGGTAGGAGATTTCAGGTTCAGGAAGCATGAAAAGGAATCTTGGGGACAGTGGATTGTGTTGGATGCAAGCACTCAGTAATTCTGGATTCCAGGAGGGTAGCTCTTGGAATGACTTGAGCTGGTGGATGTAGTTTAGGGTACTGTGGATTCCCTATGAGATGAAGCTTAGGGACTTGGAGTTGGCTAATTTTCTTTGTGCTGATCCTGGGGCTTGAAATGAAAGCTTGTTGCTTGGCTTTTTCTGCACAAGGTTGGCATTCTACCACTGGAGCCACACCTCCACTTCTGCTTTTCGCTGGCTAATTGGAGATAAGAGTCTCAGGGATTTCTCTGCCCAGTTCCCTTGGACTAGAGATCCTCAGATCTTAGCCTCCTGAGTAGCTAGAATTACAGCTATGAGCCACCAGCACCTGGCAAAATAAAATGTTTGTCTGAGTTTCTTGTAGGTTGGTGGCCTTTTGTTTGGGTGTTTGAGTGGTTTATGTTTCAAATTGGACTGGTCTCATATAGTCTGGCTTTTCTAAGTGGGTAGGACTTGAGTGGACTACATCCACAAGCAGCAGAAACTTCAGATGGGCCAGAATCGTGGGTTGGGCCATGGGTCCCAGATCCAAGCCTTCTTCGTTCCTCACCATCCCCTGCAGCACCTGACCACCTCCACCCATGCTTTCCTGAGCAAGTGAAAGGGGACTCCAGAGATAATCCAGGAACGGAACTAGAACCAGGGCGCTGCTCTGAGGCTGCCTGCACCCCTAGATGTTGGAGCCCAGAGCGCTGGCCAGCCGGCCAGACCCCACAAACTGCACTCACAGCCCCAGGGCAAGTGTTTGAAGTAATTTTATTGGAAAACTGGAGGTGGCAGGGCGGGGCGCAGGGGAGGTGGAGCGGGAGGGCGGGCCTAGATGGAGATGCTGTTTTCGATCAACACCGGGTCCAGGTAGTAGTAGGGGATGGGCAGGCACTTGTTGCGCTGGCGGATGTTGTGCGAGATCTCGGCCAGGCGCTGGCGGAAGGCCTCCATGCTCCTCCGCGGGCCTTCCTCCACGAAGTGGATGTCCGGGAAGTGGCCTAGCGGCCGCTGCGGGGAAACACAGAACCTCACGCTGGGACCCAGCCCGGAGCTCCTGCCCAAGCCCAAGCCGCAAGGCCAATTACCTCTGCCCTCCACCAGCTCCCTCCCACTCTATCCCCCACCCCTGACCCCGCACCCTGTCATCAGGCTCCCGACTGAGGGTCCAGAGAACCAAGAGCACGATGCACGTGGTCTTCACGTCCGGCAACGTGTCCATGTAGCTCTGAAAAGTGGTCAGCCCCTTGGCCTGCATCGGCGGGTTCCGCATGGATGATGGGAAGTTGGGCATCCAAGAGGTGAACTCCAGCTGAAAATGGAGGAGAAGATCTCATCCACCTGGCTCAGGTGTTGGGGCTGCGTTTGGGACTACAGTTGGGGTTAGGAGGCTGGGCCCAGGATTTTTGTTGTTGTTGTTGTTGTTTTTGTCGGTCGAGGGGCTTGAACTCTGGGCCTGGGCCTGGGCGCTGTTCCTCAGCTCTTCAGCTCAAGGCTAGCACTCTACCGCTTGGGCCACAGCGCCACTTCTGGCTTTTTCTGCTTAAGTGGTGCTGAGGAATCGAACCCAGGGCCTCATGCATGCGAGGCAAACACTCTACCACTGAGTCACCTTCCCAGACCCTGGGCCAAGGATTTTTAAAGTGAAACGGAGATAGAAGCTCAGACTTGGTTGAGACAAGTTGGGGCTGAGGCTGGGTTTGACTTTGGGATAGAGGCTAAGTTTCCCAGATCTGGGTTCTGGGGCTGGGGCTGGCCCTGGAGAGCACCAAGTACCTGGCCTGTGTTGACCGCTGCGTGCCTGGCAGAGCAGGTGTACATGACCATGGTGACATATTTAATCAACTCAGGTACTGTTCGCAGGCAGGTGGGAAAGCCTGAAAGGCAGGAAAAAAAACAGGCATGGTGTCATTCCGTACCCTGGCCTGGCTGCCCAGCAGAGGGCGCCTCCAATCCCAGCTTGACTTGCCAACACTCCAACTGCTGCCACCAGGCACAACCCATCTCCCAGGACTGAATCTTGGCATTTCCAGCTTCCAACTATGTCTGGATTTGTCTGCTACACCTGTCAGACCTGTCACCTCCCTCCTGGACATCACCACAGCACCACAGACTGTGTTCTGGCCACCAGTACAGCCTAATCCTCTACCCTATGAGCTCATCTCCTTGCTAGCCCCTCCATGGCCTCTCTGGCATTCTGGGAAATTCCAAACTGCCCCAGTTCTGGCACAGTAGATCTAACCACTAGCTGAAAGCAGCTCTCCCCACCCCAGGCCACGTAAGCCTCAAGGGGAGCACCTTCAGCTGTCTCACTCCCTTTTACCCCTGCAAGAACTACTTAGCATCCTATAGCTTCTCATTGCTGAGAGTGTGCCCAAGTAGCATGGCCTCAAGGCACCTTCCTTCCCTCTCCAAGAGACTGCCACTCTGCCCAGCTCCTCAGCCTCCAGCACACTGTGGTCTCCTGCTGCAGCTCAGACCCCATTTTTCAGTCCACAAGGCGTATTGCTAGCATGAGGCACTGAGACCCCTTGAGGTCGCTGTGAAATCTACCTCCAGCACCTGCACTCAGACGCTCAGTGGTCAGGCACATTGTCTTTCCAAGTCTCACTAAGCTGCCCTGGCTCCAGGGGAAAGGGCAGGAAGAACCCTGTGAAGATCTGAGGAGAGAACTAGGCACTAGTGAATCACACCTGTAATCCTCACTATTCAGACAGGTGAGATCTGAGGATCATGGTTTGAAGCCAACCCCAGCAGAAAAAGCCATGAAGCTCTTCTAGCAAAAAGCTGCAAGTGGAGCTGTACCTCAAATGGTAGAGTGCAGTCTTGAGCAATTAAAAAAAAAAGAAAGAAGAAAAGAAAAGTAGTTTGCCAGGCACAAGAGGAGCTATGGCTCAAAGTGGTAGAGCACTAGCCTTGAACAAAAAGTCTCAGGGAGCCAAGCATCGGTGGCTCACACCTACAATCCTAGCTACTCAGCAGGCTGAGATCTAAGGATCACAGTTCAAAACCAGCCGAGGCAGGAAAGTCCATGAGACTCTTATCTCCAATGAACCACCAGAAAATCAGAAGTGGTACTGTGTGGCTCAACATTGATAGAGCACTAACCTTGAGCAAAAAAAGGCTTAGGAACAGTGCACAGGCCCTAACTTTAAGCCCCACAGCCAACACCCCACACACACACCAAAAAAAAAGGCTCAGGGATATCACCCAGACCCTGAATGCAAGGCACACAACTGAAAAAAAAAAGCCAAGTGGGGGAGTTCAAGCCCCCAAAATACACACACACACACACACACACACACACACACAGATCAGAGGGCAGTACTTTAGCTTCCCATAAGAATATAGTCTCAGGCCCAGTGGGATAGTCATAGTGGACATACCTGGGACCACCCCTTAACCCCAAGCCCCACTGGGCTCTCGCATCCATACCTGAGCTTTCGCGCCCTAGGAGACACTCCTTGAATATCTCCTGTACCCAGCATTGCAATTCCGAGTCACCTTCCACAGCTGCGTCATTCAGGTAATAATAGGTGATGATCTCTGTCACATACCTGAGCAGGGGACAAGGGCCTCAGGTTGAGCCTCCCTTCCCCTTTGCAACTATGCTTCTCCCACACCCCCCAGATCACTCTGACTTTGGCTGGCCCCAGAATCACCCCAGCTGTGAGAGACAAAGACCCTATGGGGGTGGAGGTGGAGAGGGTTCCAGGCAAGGTGAGAAGCCACTCAGAGCTGTGTCCAGTGAGAGTCAGGGAAGATCCCCAAGCAACTCAGAATCCCAGAATGGTACTGAGCAACAGAGCTGAGCTGGGGATCCAAAGAAAGGACCCATGGGGGCCTAGGAAACAGGTGTGTGATGAACAGAGAGACCTTGAGCCTATCCCCATGGCCAAATCCTAACAGCTAAGCCCAGGTCCTCCAAAGATCTTAACATCTCCTCCAACATATCCCCTGCTAGTGCCCTGCTAGTTCCCACCTCACCTTTCCATTGCGTACCACACCGCTAAGCTGTCATCACGGTAATAATATCCGGGCAGGTCTTCAACCCCACGCTTCACAAAGTCATTGGGGATGAAGAGGCTGTCATAAGTGAGCTCTGACAGAGCCCGCACCATCACCTCAGCAAAGCCCTCCAGGCCCAGGGACATGGCCTGTGAAGGAGAAGGCCAAGCTTGGAGCGGGATGAATGTCTGCAAGGCCTGCCATCCAAGGGTGGCACCCAACTTTGCCCTCCAATCCTCTATGAGGGCACCTTCTGACCCCACGCCCAGCCCCTCCTACATCCGGGAGCCCTCACAGCCCAGACCAGCATACCAACCCCTGCTCCTGCCTCCTAGACAAAGCACCCACTCTAGCCAATCCCCTCCCTTCAAATCACCTCTCCAGGAACCAAAGGCAAATAAAGGTCTTGCTTTTAGTCTAACTAGGAAAGCAAAAGGAAACTAAGAGTCTAGCTTGTCAGGGCTGCGGGGGCAGAAGCCTTACCCTGGCAGAGAGCCCCCCTTCATTGAGGAGGAGGGCCCGCCCAATGCTGTTGATCTGCACGGTATATCGGGTGTGGGGAATGAGGAGCTGGACAGGAAGGCAATAAAGATCATGAGAGAAGGCTGAGGCTGTTTCCCAACAGCCTTAGCACCCCCATATCTGCAACATCAGACTCCCTTGTCTCTCCAGAGCCCCCAGATTATCCCAGAGCTTGGTGGATTCTCTCTGCCTGCTGAGCAGGCTGAGCAGATTTCCAGGGCTCCCTTCCCCAAAGCCCATACCTTGTATAGGGGGTGGCACATGGGTAGTTGCCTCAACAGGGCTAGGCAGAAGGCTTCCCCAATGAGGTGACTCTCCAGCAAGTGAGCAATGGCCTCATGGCTGTAGAATTCTGCATAGCGCACCCACGTCTTGGCCAGCAGCCAGTCCCACTCAGAGTCACTGGGCAGGAAGATAGGGCAATCAGGCCCGGGGGTCTGGCTGAGCTACAGGTGGGGAAAGAGGGAGAGCTGGTGAGAGCGGAGAACATACAAAAGCCCGCACGGCAGGAAGAAGGTAGAAGGGAGCTCCAACGCCACACCATCTCCACTCCAGCCCCTGACGCACGTCCTTCCCACGCTGGCCCTTGCTTTGCTCTCTGCTTGAAGTACCTTCCTTCTGTCCTTGTCACTACCAGGAAATTCTCGCTCGTTATTTGAGAAGCAGCTCACAAGATGAGCACCAGTGGCTCACACCTGTCATCCTAGCTAATCAGGAGGCTGAAATCTGAGGATCACAGTTTCAAGCCAGACTGAGCAGGAATCTCTTAGAGTCTTATTTCCAATTAACCACCAGAAAGAAAGAAATGGAGTTGTGGCTTAAGGGATAGAATGCTGGCCTTGAGCAAAAAAGCCAAAGGACAGCACTCAGGCCCTGAGTTGAAGCCCCAGCAGAAGAAGGAGAGAGGGGGAGAGGACGTGGAGGAGGAGGAGGAGGTGAGGAGGAGGAGGAGGAGGAAGAGGAGGAGGAGGAGGAGGAGGAAGAGGAGGAGAAAACCACCACCACTATGGCCACCTTTAGGTATATAGGTTGGGCAAGGATGCTCAGTCCCTGGGTAAAGGAGTCATCATTAAAATCTAGCCTGTACAGTTTCACTAATGTGCTATGAGCATCAGGACCAGGCTGGTACCCTAGAGGGATGCCCTTCTCCAATTTGCATATGATCCTGTGGGGAATCTCTGAAAAGGAAACATTTCAGTTTTCCTCCTAACCACTAGACACCAGCTGGAGAGCAACTACTTCTGTCTAGCTCTGTATTCCATCAGAAGCTCTTGGTCAGTTGGTGTTCTACCATGTGACTCATGCCCCCAGCCCTTTTTGTTGTTTATTTTTAACATTGGAGTCTTGTGGATTTTTTTTTGCCAGAGGCTGGCCTCAAACTCCATCATCTAAATCTCAGTCTCCTAAAGAGGTAAGATTACAGGTGTAAACCACTGGTACCTGGCCAGAGGATGGAGGAATGAATAAAAGAGTCAAGCTTAGGCCACAAAGTATATCCCCATCCGGTCATGTCTGAGCACATGCTCACAGCGTGCACACTCAATACTCAGGGGCTGTTGGACACGGGTGGCTCACATCTGTAATATTAGTGACTCAGGAGGCTGAGACTTGAAGATCATGATTTGAAGCCAATCAGAGCAGGAACATCTACAAGACCCCTATCTCCAACTAACCTCCAAAAAGCCAGAAGTGCAGGTGTGGCTCAAGTGGCAAAGCACCAGCCTTGAGCAAAATAAGCCAAGCAAAATTACAAGACCCAGTACCAGCACACACACACACACACACACACACACACACAGATCAAGATGTGCATATGTGTGTGTATGCACTCTCAGACGCACACAGGCACACATGCCCGCACAGGAACATTTGTGCACACAGGCTCCACACTTGCAAAAGGCTCACATAGCCCATTCCTTGCCCTGAATACCTGGATAGCAATGGGCATCATGTTGCCTTCGGGGCCAAAGTGCAGCAGGCAGAGGGGGGCACAATGATGTTGCTTGTGACCATTGAGCTCCACAGTGGGAATGCCCTCCAAGATGCGGTAGTCTGCCAGGTAAATGTTCCCCTTCTGGAAGAAAGCCATGATGGGAAGGCAGGTAGGCCCCAACATGACCTTCACCTTGGGTGCAGAGCGCACTGGATCCAAGGCTCAATGGGTGGACAGGGATGGAGAGTATAGGGAGGAATATGGGCAAGGTAGGACTTAAAGTGGTTCCTGAAGATTGTGGGGAGGCTGGCTGGGGCCTCCACAGGGAAGGACCTCACCTCCATCTCTGCTTGCAGGCATGTTCCCTCTCCCAGAAATGGAGCCACCATGTCATCTGTGACAGGGAATTTGTCCGGGATCTGTATGCAGCGCCGGATTAGGCCTGGATTGATGCCATTGAGGTACTGATAGCCAAAAAAAGTATCTTCTGCCCAATGCTTATACACGTATTCTGGGGAGAGGGGGAAGGGTGTGTGTCATACTGTGATCTAGCTCCCCTCAGAGATGGGGAGGCATGGGACAGAGGATGAGAGCAGCAAAAAGACTCAGGAGGACAAATGGAGCCCCCGACTTGGCCTCGAGGGGCCCAGGATGATGTTTGCCAAGAAGCTTCCAAAGAGGGGTACCCACCTGAGTCTCAAACACTCCCTCATTGCCCCCTCTCACATCCCACTGACCCCACAGGAAGTCCCACCTGGAACCTCAGGTTCTATTTGGGATGCCCCACCCCCATACCAGAGATGACTGTCTTGGTGGCAGGAAAAATGTTCTTAATGTCTTTTAGTCTCTTCCATGATCGCTTCCTGTCCACCAGGCCACGGACTTTGAATGCCAGTGCCCTAGGAGATAAGGTATAAGGCAAGATGGTCAGAAGATGCCTGGAGTTCTGGGATAGGGGGCAGGGCTACCATGCACTGCAGTCTCTGAATCTCAGGGTCTTGTGTTTCAAGGTCTCTGAGTGTCAAGTGGCAGATTTTCTATTCTGTCTAGCTCCTATGTCTTTCCTGGCCTGTTTGTTGGTTGTTCCAGGACTGGGGCTTGAACTCAGGGCCTAGGCACTGTCATTTAGCCTTTTCCGGCTCAAGGCTAATGTTCTACCACTTGAGCCTCAGATCCACCTCCAGCTTTTTGGTAGTTCATTGGAGATAAGCATGTCATGGACTTTCTTGCTGGAGCTGGCTTTTGAACCATGATCTTCAGATCTCAGGATCCTGAGTAGCTAGGATTACAGGTATGAGCCACCTGCACCGGGCATGGCATTCTAATCCCTGGGGTTTCCCTGAAGGGGAGCAGAGAGGATAAGATGGGGGAAAGTCTCCACAGGAGCCATCATTCTCCCCTCACTCATACACACTCACATGGGCCCCAGGCGGGAGAAGAAGGAGGCTGTCTTGATGAAGGAGTAACGGAGATTTGAATTCAGGAACTTGGTGGCTTTGATGTTAATGAGAATCGGGAATCCAGGAATATAACCATTCCATCTGTGGCAGAAGCACAGAGCTAGGACCTGGCATCTGGGGCCCAGGAGGTCAGGGAGGGGGCAAGAACCCAGATGTCAGCCACAGAGGGGCCCAGTCCAACTTTCTGTTCTTACTCTGGCCGGTTGGGGTTGCGGCACCTCCGGACAGGGGGATGGTAACTGGGAATGTGCACGTAGTTGGGAAGGCCGGGAACAAAGACCCTCCAGCTGCAAAAAGAAGCTGAGTTGGGGGAGAGCTGTGATGACAAAGTACCACCCTGGGGCACAGAAAGCCAAAGCCATCGCTGTCCCCCAACCTCCTGGGACCACCCCCACACACACACAGGCTCCCAGACCCTGCTGCCCTCACTGGTAGAAGTCCTGCTTGGCTCTGATCTCCTCTTGTCTGTGTTGCAGGAGAATGGGGAGTGTATCGTCTGCTGCTGTCTTTCCTGTAGGGAGACCAAGGAGGAAGCTCAAAGGCCAGCCCCCACCTCTACCCTCCCCTGCCTGCTGCCCACTTCAGAGACCCAGGAGTCCAGCTTCTGCTGAGAGAGTCCCTGTCCCCTGCCAAAATCTCAGGAGGAAGGATCATGAGGCCACTGCCTGCCTCCCTTCACAGCCCTGCTCTACCTCTGCTTCTGGAGATCCCTTGAAATATGAACAACAGACAGTTTGGGAAAATATATTAGGTATCAGGTACTTTGTAAACATTGGGCTTAAATTCATCATTTAAGTCACACAAGAACAACCTTTTGCCAGGAACTGATGGTTCATACCTGTAATCCTAGCTACTCAGGAGACTGAGATGTGAGATCCTGGTTCAAAGCCAGCCTAATAAGAAAAGTCTGTGAGACTCATTATCTCCAATTAACCAGCAAAAGTTGGAGGGAGAGATGTAGATCAGGTGGTAGAGCACCAGCCTGGAGTGAAAAAGCCAAGCCAGAGTATGAGACACTGAGTTCAAACAGTACCAGCACACACACATGCACAAAACAAAACAGAAAAGAAAGAAAAAGACAAGCCAGGTACAGGTGGCTCATTCCTGTAATCCTAGCTACTCAGGAGGCTGAGATCTGAGAATTGTAGCTCAAAGCCAGCCCAAGCAAGAAAGTCTGCGAAGCTTTTATCTCCAATTAATCACCAAAAAGCCAGAAGAGGTGCTGTGACTCAAGTGGTAGAGAGCTACCCTTGAGCACAAAAGCTCTAGGACAGTGCCCGGGCCCTGAGATCAAGCCCCAGAACCAGCACCAAAAAGGGATTTTAAAAAGAAAGAAAGAAAATAAGGGAAGAAAGAAAGAACAATCTCACAAAACAAGTGACTATTATTATAGACCTACAACCCCTTTCTGCAATCTAAATCATAAAAGAGTGTGGAATTCAAGTTTGTTTGCTTTATAGAAAATTCATTGAGGGGCTGGGAAGGTGGCTCAATGGTAGAGCACTTGCCTTGCATGCATGAGGCCCTGGGTTCGATTCCTCAGCACCACATAAGCAAAAAGAAAAAAGCCAGAAGTGGTGCTGTGGCTCAAGTGGTAGAGTGCTAGCCTTGAGCTGAAGAGCTGAGGGACAGCGCCCAGGCCCAGAGTTCAGGCCCCACGACCAGACCCCCCCAAAAAAAAGAAAAAGAAAATTCATTGGTTAGTATAAAGCTGCTCCAAATTTACCCAAGGATATGCAGTCTTTATTTAACTTATCTGGTATAATTGTTCATAGTCTTTATGAGAAATATCAGTGTATTTGATCAATGGTCTGATGTGTGGTGGTAGAAAATATACTCTCTCTATCTCCATCTCTCTCTCTCTTTCTCTCTCTCACTAAGCACCCTTAATCTCCAGAACCAAAATGTTATAAACCTTGAAACTATTGTGTGTGTGTGTGTGTGTGTGTGTGTGTGTGTGTGTGTGTGTGTGTGTGTGTGTGTGTGTGTGTGTGTGTGTGTGTCCTGGGACTTAAACTCAGGGCCTAGACCTCCCTCCCTCACCTGGCTTTTTCACTCAAAGCTGGTGCTCTACCACTTGAGTACTGCCATTTCTGGCTTTTTGCTAGTTAACTGGAGATGAGTCTCAGATTTGTCTGCCTGGGCTGGCTTCAAACAGTGATCCTCAGATCTCAGCCTACTGAATAGCTAGGATTATAGATGTGAGCCACCAGTAGCTACAATCTGGAACTTTTTGAGTGTGTCCACATGATGCCACATGTGGAAAATTCCACACTTGACCACATGTGATGTATCAGTCAGAATGCAAGTATGCCAGAAATATTAAAATTGCTTTGGACAATATACACAAAGTGTATATAAAACATAAATGGATTTCATGATAATAAGACTTGAGCCACTTCCTCAAGATAGCTCACCTACAACATGTAGGTGGAGACAGGAGGGAAAAACTTGGAGAGGGCAAGAGGAAGGGTGAAATTGTCCAAAAAGAAATATACTCATCACCTGACTTGTGTAACTGTAACCCCTCTGTACATCACCCTACCATAACAATAAAAAGACAATACTAAAGAAAATCTAAAATCCAAAGTATTTTTGGTTCCAAACGTTTCATATAAGAGATACTAAACTGATAGATAGGTAAAGATATATCTGTATATCTACATATTACATACAAATATACATAAGTAAATACTAAACTGATAGGTAGATAAAGATATATCTGTATATCTACATATTATATACAAATATACAGAAACACATATGTATGTGTGTATATATATATATATGCATCTTCTGTAAAAAAAAAAAATCTCAGTATCAGAATACCCTATGCCCCAACACTCTCAAGCTAAAGAACTAAACTGCCATAACCATCTTACAAAGTGTCAGTGAGAAGCCGGGCACTGGTGGCTCACGCCTGTAATCCTAGCTACTCAGGAGGCTGAGATCTGAGGATTGCGGTTCAAAGCCAGCCCAGGCAGGAGAGACCGTGAGACTCCTATCTCCAATAAATCACCAGAAAACCGGAAGTGGCGCTGTAGCTCAAGTGGTAGAGCGCTCGCCTTGAGCTGAAGAGCTGAGGGACAGCGCCCAGGCCCAGAGTTCAAGCCCCACGACCGACAAAAAAAAAAAAAAAAACAAAGTGTCAATGAGCTATATGTAGGAAAAATTAGCCATGTTGAAATTGACCCAAGGCAGGCTGATTTAGACCCTCTCCATCCTACTCAGTAACAACCAGGATAGCTGGGAAGCCGTTTTGAAATTCCTTTTAGGCTTTATGTAGGTCCTGGGGTGTGTGTGTGTGTGTGTGTGTGTGTGTGTGTGTGTGTGTGTGTGTGTGTGTGTGTGTGTGTGTGTTCATGCTTGTACACATGAGCGCAGGAGCACTTTCCTTTAGTATTTTCACTCAAGGCTAGTGTTCTATCACTAGGGCCACAGCTCCACTACTGGCTCTTTCTGTTTAACTAGAGCTAAGAGTCTCACAGACTTTCCTACCCTAGCTGACTTTGAACTGTGATCCCCAGATCTCAGCCTCCTGAGTAGCTAGGATTGCAGGTGAGAGCCACCATAGCTCCATTTTAGATGAAGGCACTGGAGCTTGAAAGAATGAGGACGTGTACCTAGATGCCCAAAGATGGAGCTGACATTGCCTGTGTTTCTCCAGCCTCCTGCCTAGCTGCCCCCAGGCTGGGTAGTGCTGTCCCTGCGGCCTATCCTTCCCAAAGGCCTTCATCTTTGCTACTGTCTCCCCCCTCCTTCTGTCACAGCTCTTGCTGCATTCTGGACGAACGGTGTCCCCTAGAGTTGTACAACCCAGAGTCTCAAACTTGGCTTCATTCCCAGGGCAGAAGCCTCACACCTTTGAGGGCCCAGCAGGTGACTCAAGTCTCCCTGCCCTGGTGTTGCGTGGCAGCCACCCCACCCAACCTCATTCCTGCCCAGCCAGCCAGAGTAACCATGGCTTGTCCCCAGCTTCCATGTCACTGACTTATCATCGTGAGAAGGCACTCAGTGTCCCCAATGAGACATCCCTAGGCCTTCTGTCCCTTCACACCTGCCTCCTTTCCCTGAGTTGGCTGTCTTCCCTCTTCCCAGAAGATGACAGCATGGAGAAACAAGAAATCAAAGAGAGTAGTCTGCTGCAGGAAGGTTGGGGCTCCAGGGACTCGGGATCTGGGCGGGGGGGGGCCTCAGCTCTGCCCTCCCCTTGTACCTACTGTAAAGAAAGCCAGTAGAAGCTCAGAGGTAGGAGTAAGAGTTACCAGAGAAAAGATCCTCAGGCTCCATGGAGCAATCCCATTTAGGAAGCTGACAAAGCAGCCAGACAGAGGGCTCTGGCAGGGGCAGGTACATGGAGGTCAGGTACGTGGGTCCTGTGAGTCCTGTTCCTTTCCCATAGATCAACCAAACAACCTGAAGATACAGTGGACAGACTTGCCCTGTTACCAGGAGGAGCCTGATGGTTAATATAAATAACAAGGCCAGGTGTGTGTGTGTGTGTGTGTGTGTGTGTGTGTGTGTGTGTGTGTGTGTGTGTGTGTGTGTGTGTGTGTGTGTATACACATGCATGCCAGGATTAGGTCTTGAACTCAGGGCCTGGAAGCTCTCCCTTAGCTTCTTCACTTAAAGCTAATGCTTTACCACTTGACCCACAGCTCCACTTCCAGATTTTTTAGTGGTTAATTGGCACTGGTGGCTCACACCTGTAATCCTAGCTACTCAGGAGGCTGAGATTTCAGGACCACAGTTCAAAGCCAGCCCCAGCAGGAAAGTCCATGAGACTCTTATCTCCAATTAACCACCAGAAAACCAAAGTGGCACTGTGGCTCAAATGGTAGAGTGCTCGCCTAGAGCTGAAGAGCTGAGGGACAGCACCCAGGCCCAGAGTGCACACCCCACAACTGACCAAAAAAAAAGTCTCAGGGGGCTGGAAAGTTGGCTCAGTGGTAGAGTGCTTGCCTTGCATGCATGAGGCCCTGGGTTCGATTCCTCAGCACCACATAAGCAGAAAAAGCCAGAAGTGGTGCTATGGCTCAAGTGGTAGAGCCTCGCTTTGAGCTGAAGAGCTGAGGGACAGCGCCCAGGCCCAAAGTTCAAGCCTCACAACTGGCCAAAAAAAAAAAAAAGTCTCAGACTTTCCTACCTGGACTGGCTTTGAACTATGATCCTCAGGTTTCAGCCTCATGAGTAGCTAGAATAACCTACCAATGCCCAGGTAAAGGCCCTTTAGTGGAAGAAGGGTGGGCCTTTACTGGGATAAGGGGGATGTTTTGGAATAACAGTATATCCTATCAGAGAAATAAGCTGTCCCCTTAGGGAAATAAGAGTCCTCTGAAGCAATAAAACAGCCTATCAGTGTTGCAAATGCTCAGTTAGTACTGGGGGCATGACTTAGTGCCTGCCTAATATGCTTGAGGCTGTGAGTTCAAAATCCAATAACATACACACACACACACACACACACACAGAGCTCAATTAGAAAACTATCACAAGGGCTAGGAATGTGGCTATGTGGCAGAGTGCTTGCTTAGCATGCATGAAGCCCTGGGTTCAATTCCTCAGTACCACATAAACAGAAAAGGCTGGAAGTGGCGCCATGACTCAAATGGTAGAGTGCTCGCCTTGAGCTGAAGAGATGAGGGACAGTGCCCAGGCCCAGAGTTCAGGCCCCACACCTGACCAAAAAGAAAAGGAAAGAAAGGAAAAAAGAGAAAAGAAAGAAAGAGAGAGAAAGAGAAAGAAAGAAAGACAGGAAGGAAGGAAGGAAGGAAGAAAGAAAGAAAGAAAGAAAGAAAGAAAGAAAGAAAGAAAGAAAGAAAGAAAGAAAGAAAGAAAGAAAGAAAGAAAGAAAGAAAAGAAAGAAAGAAAGAAAGAAAGAAGCCGGGTGCTGGTGGCTCACGCCTGTAATCATAGCTAGTCAGGAGGCTGAGATCTAAGGATCACAGTTCAAAGCCAGCCAGGGCAGGAAACTTCGTGAGACTCTTGTCTCCAATAAACCACTAAAAAACCAGAAGTAATGCTGTGGCTCAAGTGGTAGAGCGCTCACCTTGAGCTGAAGAATGCAAGGAAAGCACCCAGGCCCTGAGTTTAAGCCCCACAACAAAGAAAGAAAGAAAGAAAGAGAGAGAGAGAGAAAGAAAGAGAGAGAGAGAAAGAAATAGAAAGAGAGAAAAAGAGAGAGAGAAAGAAAGAAAAAGAGAGAGAAAGAAAGAAAGGGAGGGAGGGAGGGAGGGAGGAAGAAGGAAAGAGGGAGGAAGAAGGAAGAAAGGAAGGAAGGAAAGAAAGGATGGAAGGAAGGAAGGAAGGAAGGAAGGAAGGAAGGAAGGAAGGAAGGAAGGAAGGAAGGAAGGAAGGAAAGGGAGAAAACTATTACAGGCTCATGCCTAGCTACTCAGGAAGCTGAGATCTGAGGATCACTGTTCAAAGTCAGCTCTGTTCAAAGCCAGCTCAGACAGCCAAATCCAAAAGACTTTTTTTTCTTTTTCTTTTTGTTGGTCATGGGGCTTGAACTCAGGCCCTGAGCACTGTCCCTGAGCTCTTTTGCTCAAAGCTAGTGGTCTACCACTTTGAGCCACATCATCACTTCTAGTTTTTTAGTGGTTTATTAGAGATAAGATTCCCATGGACTTTCCTGCCCAATCTGGCTTTGAACTACGATGCTCAGATCTCAGTCTCCTAAGTAGCTAGGATTACAGACATTAGCCACCAGTACCTGCCCAAAGACTCATCTCCAACTAACCAGAAAAAAAAAAAAAAGGAACTGGAAGTGAATGTTTGACTCAAGTGATTTAAGCACCAATCTTAACCACCACCTCCCCCCAGAAAAAGCCAAAGGAAAGTACAAGGCCCTAAGTTCCGTATGGACATGCACACAAAAGAAAAGAAAAAGCCAGGCGCTGGTGATCAACACCACAAAAAAAGAAAAGAAAGCCATAAAGCTAGAGCACCATGTTCTCTAGGAAGGCCCGGCGCTCTGAGAGCTGTTAGGTGAAGGTCCAGCTGGAATGAAATCTCATTACTCCCTGGAGTAACAGGGAGGCTTTTTGGAGCCACAAGGTATGCTCTCTCCCATGATCAACAGCATATCCTGTCAGAACAGCACAATGTCTGGACCCAGAGTAACAAAGAGTCTCTGTATCAAGCCAAGGGGACTGTGGCTCACGCCTGTAATCCTAGTTATTCAGGAAGCTGAGATCTGAAGATCACACAGTTCAAAGCCAGCCCAAGCAGAAAAGTCTGTGAGACATCTTATTTCCAACGCACCACCAAAAAGCCAGAAATGTTACTGTGGATCAAGTGGTGTACAGAGCCATCCTCAAGCAAACATGCTAAGGGACCTGAGTTCAAGCCCCAGCATTGGTGTGTGTGTGTGTGTGTGTGTGTGTGTGTGTGTGTGTGTACATGTGCGCGTATATGCTGAGGGTGACTTCTGGTCCTCTTTCTTTCTGGTCCTTCTTCTTTCCATCCGGTTTCATAGCCTCAAACTGGGCCCATGGCAGGAAACGCCCAGGCGTCCCAGTGCCTACTTGGCCTGATGGAAGCCTGCAGTAGCCATGGAATGGAGTGACGTAGGCTCACCTGTGGCCTCCCGGAGCGCCAGGGTCTCATAGCCATCCATCCACTGGTAGGCGGGGAAGTGATAGACGTGGCCGTTGGGAGCACAGATCTGCACGTAGTTGCAGTACCACGGATTCTTGGGGAAGAAGGAGTAGCGCTCTTTGTGCAGGCGGATGATGATGAGCTCCCCCAGGTCCTGCTGGCACCGCACAGTGTACTCGTCCACCTATACAGGACCCACCCAGTTAGCTGAGCAGCTGGACCTGACCCCAGATCCTCAGGCCTCCCACTGAGCTGAGCCATCACCCTAGCCCTGTTCATGCTGGGTGATGCTCATCTCCTGGGCTGAGGTGGGCAGAGAGGTGGAATGCATACCTGATTGTTGGGCTCCCCTCTCACCACTACTCCCCAGTTTGTCTATCTCCTGTTGGGTACATCTACCCAGGGCTGAGCAGGATCCTACCTCTTCCATCCTCTCTTTACCCCCAGCTCCTGAACTCCCATCCTCAATCACCTCATCTCCCAATCACTTGAGGTTGTAGGTACCTGTGGACCCCCAGGAAATCTAAGAAAGGTCAGGACTCCCCAAACCATTTACAATGGCTATTTAATTCCTACAGTCAGCCCATCTCCTACTTCTCAATGAAGATGAAGAAATTCTAGAAATGGAGGAACCTATTCAGGTCACATAGCAGCAGGTGGCTATTAAAATCAGCATCAAGTCTAAGGGCCCACAAAGAGTGGCTTCCAGCACAGGGCAAGCAGGTCTCCACTGGATAGGCTGGTCTGATGCCATTCGAAGTCACAGGGAATCCAATGCAAATTTAAGCCAGTTATGTTGCAACTTGGTTTAAAAGAGTGAGTAAGAATGAGAGAGAACAACGAGGATGGAGAAAGAGGCAATGAAAAGGAATGAGAAGGGAAGAATGGAAAAAAGATTGAAAGAAGGATGGGTGGAGAGGGAGGAAAAGGACCAAGGGGAGGAAGAGAGAAATAAGAAAAGGGGATTGGAGCTGGTTGAAAGGGATGAGAGCTGGCTCAGTAGCTCACACCTGTAATCCCAGCTACTCAGGAAGCTAAGATCTTAAGGACAGCAGTTCAAAGCCAGCACAGACAAGAAAGTCTGTGAGACTTTTATCTCCATTAACTACCAAAAAAGAAGAAGTGGAGCTGTGGCTCAAGTGATAGAATTCTAGCATTGTGAAATAAAAATAAAAAAAAACGAAGTTTAAGCCCCAGTATAGGCACAGAAAAGAAGAAAGGAAGAAAGGGAAAGAAGAAGAAGGAAGGAAGGAAGGAAGGGAGGGAGGGAGGAAGGAAGGAAGGAAGGAAGGAAGGAAAAAGGAAGGAAAGAAGGAAGGAAGGAAAGAAGGAAGGGAAAGAAGGAAAGGAAGGAAGGGAAGGAGGGAAGGAAAGGAAGGAGGGAAGGAAGGAGGGAAGGAAGGAAGGAGGGAAGGAAGGAGGGAGGGAAAGAAGGAAGGAAGGAAGGAAAGGTGGAAGGAAGGAAGGGTGGCAGAGACCAGTAAAGTGTTAGAGTATAGAGCCAAGTGTGGATGTGGCATCTAGAACCACTTAGAAGCCTATAGCCTTCAGAGCTGTTGCTTGGTTCTCTAGACTCAAAGCCAAGTTCTGTCCCTCCCCTATACACCTCCATTCCTCCTGCAAGACACACACACACACACACACACACACACACACACACTCACCGCCCCAGTAGCAAAGTCTCTCCCAAAGTGGTTCAGCAGCTGTTTATGGCTCTCTCCTTGAGTCCCCACGATGGTCAGTGAAATGGAGTCCAGTGTTCCCGACATGAGGTCAGTGCCCGTGGCCACCTTGACTTTGTAGGTGGCCATGGCTGCTCTTCAGGAGACAGGAGGGAGCTCAATCTCAGGTGCTGTGTAAGGATTACACAGGGAGGCCAGTGTAGGTAAGAAACACCAGGCACAGAGAGAAATGGACAGGACCAGCCTCTGCAGTGGAGGAAAGATGCTGGAGTCTGGAGTCCCTGCTGCCCTGGGCAGGAGGGCAGGATGTGAGCTGGGCAGGCTGGGCTGGGCTGAGCCTGTGGCAGGTGTGCAGGCGTCTGCACTGGAGCTGTGGTTGTAGGTTGGGAGGAACCTCAGGCAAAGCTCTGGGTCTGCCTCCTAGAGGGTGGAGAAAAGATGCCATGGCTGTGGCTGAAGGAGCCTTCAGGGTGTGGGAGCCAGTCCAGCCTGAGTCAGGGCCCCAGGGAAGTTGGGGGAGGGGGCTGGGCTGAGCCACCAGATCTTTATCTGACTAATAAGCTCCTTCCTCCAGCTCGCCCCCATTGGCTGCAGAGCCAGGTACCCTGATGATCAGGGCCATAGGCAGGGGTGACCTGCATTGGAGGGCAGGGGATATGGTATGAACCTGCTGTCCAACTGGCCTGCTCCATAAATAGGCCTATTCTTCTGCCCCCAAACCCATAATCCTTTACAAGAAAGGTGGTTGGTGTGGAAGTCAGGGCTCAAGGACCACATGGGCAAAGAAATGTCCCCAAGATATTAAAGAGAAAGGTAATTAGGGATATCTGAGAGAGTATCTATTGCTTCCTTCCAGGCCAGGACAAGTTGAAGAGGGATTGAGGAAGAAGGCAGTTGGAAAAAAAATTTCAGGGGCAAGAATTAAGCTAAAATACAAAGGATTTAGCTACATGGCAGAATATAGATATAGATATATAGATACATTATATAGTATAGTATAGTATAATTTATTATTATGTAATTATTAATAGTATTATGTATTATATATTAATCTGTATGTGTTAATTTAATATATGTTAACATGGTATTTTAATATATTATTTAAATATATACATATATGTGTGTGCATATATATGTATATGAATGTGTATGTATATATATATAGATATAGATATAGATATAGATATATATAGTGGTTGTGAATGAATCCTATAAAGGATATAAAGTTCCAGAACAGACAAAACAAGACACAACTTATACAATTCAGAATAGAGAGAGTACTTCTGGAATGGGAGAACCACATAAGCTGGATATGATCTCTCTTGATCTGGGTGGTAAATAGGACACTTGATGCATTTTTACTATGTCTAAGCTATCCCTCAATTTTATAAAGAATACACCCTACCAGGAAAAAAGAAAAGAATGAAGTTAGAAAATGAGTGGAATGAGGGTCAGGCATCAATGGAATTAACTTTGTCAGAAGCCAAGCCCTCCCTCCCTCTCTTCCTCCCTTCTTTCCCTTTGCAGATGTACATTAAGCACACTAGTTTAGGCATTGCAGATACCGGAAAGAAAGGACATATACATGGAGCTTACTGAAGAGCTAGAAGAGAAGGATCAGCAAACAATTTGTTCACTACCATCTTGGGTAGTGCTATAAAAATAAACAAGCAAGTAAGGAAAGAAAGAAACCCAGAGTGGGAGAGGGTTGGAACCGATTTCTGATGGAATCTTACAGCCAGATCCATGAGGGCCAAGACAGGAAGCAGGCGGCAGGTATATACAGGAGCAGTGATGGGAGGGGATCCCAATTCTATTCTCAGCACATACCATTTGGGACCCAGGGAGAGTAAGGAGAGAGTCACATTCCCATCCCCTTCTTCTGGACCTGCCCTCTTTCCTTCTGCCTCTCTGAGGCAGCACCTGCCAACCAGGAAGTACCAGCCCTGGTTTCCTCCCTGGTGGCACCCTCCTTGTGTCACCATTGAGGAAAGGTCATATGGTACCCATGCCAAGTGATGGCCAAAGAGGACTGAGATTCTGAGATGGAGAGTAGGTTCTGCTGAACTAAGGATACTGGGTCTAACTGGTGCCATCTTGGCAATGTGGTGGAAGATACGGAATTGGGTCTAACTGGCACCATCTTGGCTTCTTGGTAGGTAAAGGTGGAGTCCCACCCCCCAGGTGATGGGTGTGCCTAAATCCTAGAGGCAGGGCAAGGACTTGGACAATAGGTTACCAAAACTTCCAGACCTATACCGTGAATTTGTGAGACCCTTTGAAATCTCGAGCTGCCTGTGATCCTGCCGCCCACCATGACCCTATTTAGGCCCCAATCAGTTTAGCCTCTGTTTTGCACCATTCCTCATGTCTCCTGGCTCTCCTCAGGTAACCACGGTGTCCCTCTTCAACTCTCCATTAAAGTTGATCTAGTTTGTTGAGATTGTTTTTCTGCTCTTTCTTTATTCTCCTCCTCTCATGGCTCAGTTTCCTAACAGTATTTTTGTTGTTGTTGTTACTTGTGGGGCTTGAACTCTGGGCCTGGGTGCTATCCCTCAGCTCTTCAGCTCAAGGCTAGTGCTCTAGCACTTGAGCCACAGAGCCATTTCCGGTTTTCTAGTGGTTTATTGGAGATAAGAGTCTCACAGAGTTTCCTGCCTGGGCTGGCTTTGAACTGTGATCCTCAGATCTCAGCCTCCTGAGTAGCTAGGATTACAGGCGTGAGCCACCAGTGCCCGGCTCCTAACAGTATTAAGTGTATACAGGGCAGCAAGTTTTGGGAGGATATGTGTCTGCCTGTAGTTGCTGGCTTTCCAATAAAGACTTCCTATTCACCCTCTCAAAATATGGCCTCTCTGTATCTCGCGATCAAATTCCCGTATAACATTGCGGGTTTGGGGTTGAAACAGGAATGGGGATGAGGCTAGAATTCTGTTGAGGAATCCAGATGTGGTAGGAGTTAGGGACTGAAATGACCTTTTCAAGGCTCAGATCTGCTCATGTCACCCCCTACACCCCGCCAAGCCTGATCAAGCTTAGCAGTAGCTCTTTCTTATCTTTGGGACAATACTATAGGCATTTCCCATGAACACAGTCTCTCCTGTGTGCCCAGGAGAATACAGGGTAAGCAACCAAATCCTAGCTCACATTCTAGTAAGGGAACCAGACAATATTATTTCATATCAAATGAATTAAATAGTAATTAGAACCAGGGAAGAAAAAATAAAAGGAGAGGAGGATAATAGGAAGCAAAGAAGCAGACTGAGAGTGAAAGCTCACTGGCAGAATGATTGTCCATTATATGTGAGGGCTTGGGTTCAATCCCCACCAAAAAACCTGCTTTTATAAGTCCTAACTTAACTATCAATGACTCTCACATCTCTAGAGCAAGCATCTTTGATTTGTGTCTGTTTTTCCTACTAGATTAGCCTGTCTAATGGAAATCTGCTTTATTCTTATAACTCAATGTTGCTCCCATGGCTTGGTCCACTGACCACCCTCCTCCTGGGAGAACCTTCCTGCAGTTCTTCAGCCCATTCTTCAGCCTGGAATATAAATCTAAATGTAAAACCCACTCTCCCATTCCCTCTTCAGGTGACAGGCACCTGAGTTCCAGCAAGCAGGCCAGCTGTGACATCGTAACAGGTTCATGAAACAAGGCCATTTCAGGCCTAATCTAGTACCTCTGGTAAAGCTCTTTCTTTATTCTAATAGCCTCATGACTCGGTTTCCTAACTGATGATATGGAAACCTGGAACAGAGTTCCCTGGAGGACTCCCATCCTTGAAAAGGATGGCATCCACCTCCTCTTCCTCCCCAGCAGCTTTGTGAGAGCCAGCTGGTCCCTCCTGCTTATTATGACTCAGTGGTAGCCTGAATGCAACCCAGAGCACTGGGCTCTAGTTGACTGATTGCCATGTAAGAGAGACTAGGTCTTGGTGTAGAACTATATTGACTTCATTGGTAAACTCAATTGTAAGACCACTAGGAACTTCTCTCTGTGTATGGAACTCTGAAGCTGAGCTTGGAAACCTGGAAAAGGTTTGAGAGGTTGGAATGCCACCTCAACAGCACTTGAAATGCTGAGAGCTGGCCTTGGAAGTGTTAAAACAGCTCTGGAGAGGGTTAAGAGACTGGTATGCCACCCCCTTCCTTATTGATGGATAGACTGGGAGCTGGACCTTCTATGCTAGGGACCTTGAAGGCTAAAGTGTAACATATGTCTGGACTTTGCCTAGGCTGCAGTCTCCTGTCTCAAAAGAATAAGTAAGGAAACCAGTGTTCTTCACAATCTCTGTTTTGGCTCTGATTTAATATTAGCATAGATGGGGTTTTTTTTTACATGTATTCATGGTAACCTTCCCTGTGTGAACTCAAATAAATACATTTGCTTGTGAGAATTCAGGGCCCAAGTGCCAGTGAGCCTTGGGACCTCTGGTCCCCACTGAATTTCTTTGTCTCTACACCTGTCTCTGTATTTTCTAATTTTCTTCAGCCTGGTATCCCATTCCCCTGTCTCAGGTTGTAATTAGCAACATCTCTCTCTTACCCTCCCCACTATACTCTTCTCCAGACCTCCAGATCAAAGACTAATCGCCATTTGACAGATAAACACCCACCATCAGCCAGTTCCCCTATGAACACATGCCACAGGCATTGTGAGGTAAGGATCCAGTGTTCCTCTCGAAGAGCCCTCAAGAAGTGAAACACCCACCAGTCCCAGGGACCCTCTCTGGCTGATCAAAGTTAGGAGATATTCATCACTCAGTGGAGATCTCACTGACATTGAAAATATATTCAGAGATGCCTTAATACAAGTTTTTAGTTCTATCCTTTTCCTCACCACCACCGAGTGATCTGGTTCTTAGGACATGGGGTCCAATCGTCTATTCTAGCCTTTTGGCTTGTGTCCCTGAGAATGAAATACACAATGGGTCCCAGGGACCCCTCCTCTAGTTTCCCTCTCAAAGGCTAGCTACTCTGGGCTTGAAACTGTATCTAAAATCAAAGAAACATATCTACTTCTTCATAGAAATTTGGCCTCAATTTTGGTACCAAATGGATCATTGTGATCACTGGCCTGCGTACAGCATTTTGTGACCCCACCATATTGCAAGATATGGACAATTTCCTCCAATAGAGTGGCAAATGGTCAGAGGTTCCTTTTTCCTTCCTTACTCTTACCACTACATTCTTCCTCTCTGTCCAGATTCTCTTAGCTGAAACTGTCCTCTCTAAGCAAACTCTATTGACCTTCATTCCTATGCATGCTTGTGAGGCCAACAAAAGGTGGGGTGGGCAAAAGCTTCCAACCCAGCCAGATCCTCCAGAAAGGTAATACAACTTTTTATCTCATATATACAGTCATAGCAATGAGTTAACAGCCCTTCTTGAACTCCCAAAGCAAGAGCCGGGCCCCTAAACATCCCAACCTACATAATGTGGCTTTCAACATCTTTAACACTCAGGATAAAAAGGTGAAAAAAGAAATATGAGAGACTTCCTAAAGTCAGATCCCAACTCTTAGCTACTGTCACACAGCCCTAAAATGGGCCACCCTATGCCAGACCACCACCATAAAACGGGCCTCTTGGCTCATCCACTAACCTATCACTGACAATGGTTGGCCGACAAACAAACTGGAGCCTGTCTCTGTCTTACTTGAATGGCTTTCTCCTCTTTTCCCACCCCAAAAATCCCATAATGGGAGTACCCATTAGTACCCAAAGTAAATCCATCTTTTTTTGTCCTCAGACAATAATCTATTCCTTTTCTCTTCCTTCAGTCTACTCATTTCAGAATCTGGACTCTTAATTAAATTCCGTTATGAGGCTACAAAAGACCACTTGGAGGGCTGGGAATGTGGCTTAGTGGTAAATTGTTTGCCTAGAAGGCATGAAGCCCTGGGTTTGACTCTTCAGTACCACATAAACAGAAAAAGCTGGAAGTGGCACTGTGGCTCAAGTGGTAGAGTGCTAGCCCTGAGCAAAAGAAGCTCAGGGACAGTGCCCAGGCCCTAAGTTCAAGCCCTAGGGCTGGCCAAAAAAAAGATCCCTTGGAGAAATCACTCCCCTCTGATCTCTTCCTTAATCACAGCCATCAAAGTGTCCAGAAATTCCCTTTCCACTGCCACCATCCTACCTCCCTAATCTCAACATGCCTTTCTTTCTGTATCTTCATTATGATTTTTTTTTTACTGCTGTGGTCTAAAACTGGGGAGAAAACAAGAGTTTAAGCCACCCCCTTAAAATGCATGTTTAACAAAAGGAATTTCCTAAAGGCTATAAGCAAATGCAGAACTCTTTGTAAGTCAAAATGTCCCTCTTTAGGTGTAAAATGGGGGTTGCTAGACCCTTCTATAGAAAATAACTTAGGAGAAGTGACTCCTCCTTCCCTTGTAAATCTGGTTTGGGCACCTTCCATCTCCCAATTCTCTCTGCAGGTCCTAGAAACTAATACCTACCTAGGTAGTGTTCATAGGTCCATTTGTATGCTAATGTGCCTTGTTAGTACAGTTCGAAACATTCTGTTCTTAGTAATCTATGTTTATGATTGGGAATTCTGTTAAATTCTGTCTGTAGTTGTCAAAAGTTTTGGTTGGTTGGTTGTGGGCCTGAACTCTGGGCCTGGCGCTGTTCCTCAGCTCTTCAGCTCAAGGCTAGCGCTCTACCACTTGAGCCACTGCGCCACTTCCAGCTTTTTCTGCTTATGTGGTGCTGAGGAATTGAACCCAGGGCCTCATGCATGCAAGGCAAGCACTCTACCACTGAGCCACCTTCCCAGCCCCTGTCAAAAGTTTTATGACTTGCATTTTGTCTTGTATTTTGTTTGGTACTGTCTAGTTTTCTAGTATTGACCACATGGTTCTAACATACAATGGGTAAAAATGTCATTTGTCACTGGAATTCCAGAAAACTTACAGCCAATTTTCTTTTCTTTTTTTTTTTCTTTTTTTCCTTTTTGTCAGTTGTGGGGCTTCAACTCTGAACCTGGGCACTGTCCTTCAACTCTTCTGCTCAAGGCTAGCACTCTACCACTTGAGCCACAGTGCCACTTTTGGCTTTTTCTGTTTATGTGGTGCTGAGGAATCAGACCCAGGGCCTCATGCATGCAAGGCAAGTGCTCTACAACTGAGCCACCTTCTCAGCCTCAATTTCCATTTTTAGAACCTAAGTGCAACTTAAAACTTTTGTGTGAAAGTATGTGTGAACACTTTCAAAATGACCTCATTTTAATACATAAAAAGTCATCATGGTGTGAGAAAAAGTATTTTTTCTATCAAACTGCTTCTGTCTTGTATATTGATATATTATTTTAGTACTGATATTTCCTAAAATGATTTGCTTTTTGACTTCAACTATAACTATTAAGTTGTGTTGTTTGTGACCAGAATCGAAGTTAGGGAAATAGATCTTTATCACAGGAATTAAAGGAACAAAACTGCAACTACCAAGTATGCTGTTTGTTAAAAGAAGACATCTTTATCAATGGAGTTCAAAGGAATGAAACCCTCTTTTGAGTGGGAGCTTTCCACTGACCAGATCAACTCCCTCCAGCTTTGTCTGCCAGGCAACCCTGTTCCCAGCCCCACTCCCAAACAGCTGTGATGGGGAGAAATGGTTTCATTTGGAAAAGAAAGACTTTGGGAAGTAGGAATTGTCTTAAATGTTTGTTCCAAAATGAAAAAGGGAAAAATTAAGACAAACCACGGAACATTCAAGTAAGTAGCAGATGGTATGAGTATATTTTGAATTTTATAAGATAAATCTTATAAGTAAAGTTAGTGACGTTGGTATGTAATTAAACTAGCTATTTTTGTGTGTGTGTGTCAGCCCTCGGGCTTGAACTCAGGGCCTGGGTGCTATCCCTGAGCTTCTTTTGCTCAAAGAGCCATAATGCCACTTCTGGCTTTTTCTGTTTATGTGGTACTGAGGAATCGAACCCAGGGCTCCATGCATGCTAGGCAAGCACTCTATCACTAAGCCTCATTCCCAGCTCCAAGTTAGCTATTATTTATTTTGTTTTTGTTTTTGTTTTTTTTTGGGGGGGGGTTGTTGGGGTTTTTTGTTGGTCATGGGGCCTGAACTCTGGGCCTGGGCGCTGTCCCTCAGCTCTTCAGCTCAAGGCTAGCACTCTACCACTTGAGCCACAGCACCACTTCCAGCTTTTTCTGCTTATGTGGTACTGAGGAATCGAGCCCAGGGCCGCATGCATGCAAGGCAAGCACTCTACCACTAAGCCACCTTCCCAGCCCTAGCTATTATTTAAAAATTAATCTAGTGCGTGCCAGTGGCTCACGCCTATAATCCTAGCTACTCAAGAGGCTGAGATCTAGGGCTGGGAAGGTGGCTCAGTGGTAGAGCACTTGCCTTGCATGCATGAGGCCCTGGGTTTGATTCCTGAGCACCACATAAGCAGAAAAAAAAAAGCCAGAAGTGGCGCTGTGGCTCAAGCGGTAGAATGCTAGCCTTGAGCTGAAGAGCTGAGGGACAGCACCCAGGCCCAGAGTTCAGGCCCACGACTGAAACAAAAAAAAAAAAAAAAGAAGCTGAGATCTGAGGATCACGGTTCAAAGCCACCGGAGCAGGAAAGTCCATGAGACTCTTATCTCCAATAAACCACTCAGAAATGGAAGTGGTGCTATGGCCAAGTGGTAGAGCACTAGCCTTGAGCTGAAGAGCTCAAGGGACAGTGCCCAGGCCCAGAGTTCAAGACCCATAACCAACAACAAAAAAATAACCTAATCTTTATATCCATCTATGAAAGCAATTACTTGTGTACTACTAAGCTTGTCTAGTTGTAAATACATAATAAGGCAATGTAGTAACTAGACCAAAGTTCATTTAAGTGTTTGTTTTTATGTCAAGTTCCTCCAAATGATCACATTTTAAATAAGTATGTAAAATTAAAATGCTATTCTTTGCTTCTAGTGTGTGTGTTTCCCAATTATGTAAGCCGCCTTGGTTAAACAGCTAAAAAGGACACCAAGTAGGCCTGTATTCCTGCATTCCTTATTGAAATCAAAAAAGCTTACTGACACCTACAATGGTTTCAGTCTTAATGAGTATCTTCAGCTCAAGGCTAGCTCTCTACCATTTGAGCCACAGCGCCACTTCCGGCTTTTTCTGTTTACATGGTGCTGAGGAATCAGACCCAGGGTCTCATACATGCTAGGAAAGCACTCTACCACTAAGCCACATTCCCAGCCCCAAGTTAGCTATAATTTATTTTTTGTTTTTTTGTTTTTTGTTTTTTTGTCAGTCATGGGGCTTGAACTCTGGGCCTGGATGCTGTCCCTTAGCTCTTCAGCTCAAGGCTAATGCTCTACCACTTGAGCCACATTGCCACTTCTGGTTTTCTAGTGATTTATTGGAGAAGCTGGCTGGGAAGGTGGCTCAGTGGTAGAGCGCTTGCCTTGCATGCCTGAGGCCCTGGGTTTGATTCTCAGCACCACATAAGCAAAAAGAAAAAAGCTGGAAGTGGCGCTGTGGCTCAAGTGGTAGAGCGCTAGCCTTGAGCTGAAGAGCTGAGGGACAGCGCCCAGGCCCAGAGTTCAGGCCCCACGACTGGACCCAAAAAAAAAAAAATCTCACGGACTTTCCTGCCTGGGCTGGCTTTGAACCGTGATCCTCAGATCTCAGCCTCCTGAGTAGCTAGGATTACAGATGTGAGCCACCAACACGTGGTGGCTTCACATTTTAAGATTACAGATTCCCATCAGAAACCCTGGGTTTAATCTCAAGAAAAAGGAATGGAGAAAAGAAAAAAAGGAAAAGAAGGATGGGAGGAAAGGAGGGAGGGAAGGAAGGAGAGGAAAGGAGGGAAGGAAGGAGGGGAAAGGAGGGAAGGAAGGAAGGAAGGAAGGAAGGAAGGAAGGAAGGAAGGAAGGAAGGAAGGAAGGAAGGAAGGCGGGTAACTGGCAAGCTGTTTCATCCCCCTCGGCACAGTGCCCTCCTTGGCTGAAGTCAGGAGCTGTCAGGCAGGTCAGTCCCGCCCTCTTAGGCTCTGCTCAGTCACCCTGATGACTCTTGGGGGATACTAGGAACCTGAATATGCAAATTTTCAATTTAAATACACATTCCATGCAAATTCACCCAGACACTTGCTTTCTAGCCATACCCCTATCCCTTAGACTATGCCCCCAACGGGCTACTAAGACAGATTTGCTGAGAAGCAGAATGATTGAGGGGACCCACTGAGGCTTCAGAACTTGGGTAATGGTAACCACCAGGTAACCACCAGGGATACAGAATCCTGGGGTATTTTGGGTAAGAGAGCCCCACCTTAACCTGTCAACTCGATGGTAAGATCAGGGTAAGAGAGCAAAGGCACATAGGCCTGGTGGAGATCTGAATAGATACAGGCTTGGGGGACACAGGGAAAGGGATGGGGAATGACCACACATGGGGAGAATCTCTCCACCCTGCCAATAGTTACATCTCCAAGTCACAACACTAGCAATAGATCTCCCCCCTTCCCCACCCAAAAAAGCCACAATCTTGAATTCTCCAGGCAAAAGGAGGTGGAGGTGGGTGTGGCGGAGATAGAGGGTGAGGATGGGATTAGGATGTGGACTGGGCACTCCCCGGTTGTGACCCAAAGGTGGACGCATAACTCTAGGTAGGTGCTCACTGTAAAACTGGTTCTCCTAGACCCAGGGGTGGGACCTGGGGAGCCTCCGAGGCCCTGGGACGGATGTACACTGGCAAGGGGTGTCTCACAACACCTTCCCACACTGGAAGCCAAGTCCTCCCTGCTGAGGCACCCCCTGCTTCACCCCACCCCAAACCCTTGTAAGACATGGAACAAATCCTAGGGATCTATTCCCCTACTACACAGAGTTAAAGGGAAAAAAAACAACCTCACATCAGTTCATTCTCTGACTAAAATGCACCAGAGCTTACAAAACAGCGTCACCTTTAGAATCCAAGCCAAAGATTGACCACAGAGGAACTTTACGTTGACCCCTTTCTCCAGACAGCCTGGCCTTCTTGCTCTTGCTCAAAGATGAGCCCTTCACCCTTGCTATACCTCCCCCTACCAAGCTGTCCCAAGATTGGGTTTTGTTTCTGTAATCCTCTTCTCAACATCAGTGTCACCTCCTCCCAGAGACCTTCTCAGACTACCACACTGAGTGACCGCCCCAGTCACCCCAGTTTTTGCTCTCTGGGTTGTATCTCCTCACGGCGCTTGCCACTATCGAAAAAGACTTTTCTGTCAGTGTTGTCTGCCTCCCATCCCTCATTACATGGAAGCAGATAGAAACAGATTGCACCTGGGGAATCACCACTGGTTCCCAAAGTCTGAAAGAGTTCAGAGTGACAGAAGCCATGACTCAAAGCAAGTCTAGACCATCAACACAGGAAGGGACTTTCCAGGCCCACTCACCCTTTCCATTTATCTAGAAGATTTGGGCCACTGAGGTGGAGGAATTCCTTCAAGGCCAGTTAATGCAAGGGGCTTTTGTGCTTTCCACTATATGGGTCAACCTTCCAAACTGACCCCAAAGCATGGAAGAGTCTAGAGTGTTGGTGGAAGAAACCCCCTAACTGAAAGGGCTCCAGCAGCCTGACCTGAGCCCCTTCCCCACACCCTGTCTCCAGATCTGCCCAGAGTCAGGACAGAAGTCCTCCCTGGCTGGGTGTGTCTTCCCAATGAATCTCCCTCCAAGCTGGCTTTCTGGGAAACCAGATTCTAGTAATCCACCTAGGCCCCTCCCTCTCCGGCTTGGGAGCATTTTTCAGAAGAAGCATGTCTTCTAATGGAACCTTTGTTCCAGACTAGGAGTGTCCATCTTCTTGGGAAAACAGGCCACCCGAGTATTGCCTAGGTCAAGTACAGAGTTGAAGAGATCCATATGGCTGGTGCTAAAGGCTCATGCCTGTGATCCTACCTACTTTGGAGACTGAGATCTGAAGATTGTGGTTGGAAGACAGCTCAGGCAGGAAAGTCCCTGAGACTCTTATCTCCATTTAAGCACCAAAAAAACTGTGACTTAAGTGGCAGAGCTCTGTCCAACCTCAAGGACAGCATCTGGGCCCTTAGTTCAAGCTCCATGACCAGAACAAAAAGAAAAAGAAATGGTCCATACTTCCAGCTTTCAGCCACACCTCAGCTGGGCACAAGAGGGCGCCTCTGGCTACTTTGTAGTTCTTCGATTTTTATCTAAGGTAAACAAAACCTGGTGCTTTGGTAATTGGAGCTTTTTTTTTTTTTTTGTCAGTCATAGGGTTTGAACTCTGGGCCTGGGCCATGTCCCTGAGTTCTTCAGCTCAAGGTGCTCTACCACTTTGAACAACTGCACCACTTCTGTTTTTCTGGTGGCTAGTTGGAGATAAGAGTCTCAGGGACTTTCTGGCCCAGATTGGCTTTGAACGGCAATTCTCAGATCTCAACCTCCTGAGTAGCTAGGATTACAGGTGTGAGCCACCAGTGCCAGCTCTCTTTTCTTTTTTTCTTTTTTGTTCTTTCTTTCTTTCCTTCTTTCTTTCTTTCTTCCTTTCTTTTTTTTTTTTTTTTTTTTTTTTGGGTCCGGTCGTGGGGCCTGAACTCTGGGCCTGGGCACTGTCCCTTAGCTCTTCAGCTCAAGGCTAGCGCTCTACCACTTGAGCCACAGCGCCACTTCCGGCTTTTTTCTTTTTGCTTATGTGGTGCTGAGGAATCGAACCCAGGGCCTCAGGCATGCAAGGCAAGCGCTCTACCACTGAGCCACCTTCCCAGCCCTCTTCCTTTCTTTTATTGTAGTATCAGTACTGGGGCTTGAAGTCAGAATGTCATTCTCTTGCCTGGCTTTTTTCACTCAAGATCAGCACTCTACCATTTGAGCCGAGCCTTCACTTCTGGGAGTGTGTTTGTGTGTGTGTGTGTGTGTGTGTGTGTGTGTGTGTGTGTGTTGGTATACACTAGGACATTCAGGACCTGAGCACTGACCCTTCATTTTTGCACACAAGGCTAGCTCTCTAGCACTGGAACCACAGCTCCACTTCTAGCTTTTTGATGGTTTATTAGAGGTAAGAATCTCACAGACGTTCCTGCCCAGGCTGGATTTGAACCTCAATCCTCAGATCTCAGCCTTCTGAGTAGCTAAGATTACAGGTGTAAGCCACTGGTGCCTGACTTATTTCCAGCTTTTTGCTGGGTAAGTGGTAAGATATACCAAGCTGTCTACGAACCATGATCCTCAGATGTCAGCCTCTTGAGTAACTAGGATTATAGGTGTGAATTACTCTCATCCAACATGGCTAAATTCTAGAGCTGAGATCCCTATGTGGAATGTCTCAAACATTCCTCTTCATGCACAATGGCATAGGGGTTTTCTGATTTCAGCAATACAGGAAGGGATAATCCTTTGACACACTTGTCCCAGAGGAAGAAAGGGGGGGTTTGACTGAACAGGGGAAAGAGTCTGAGGCTGGAAGTAAATGGGAAATGGGGTGGGGCAGTGCATTTTCCTGGGTCTGTGGAATGATGGTGCTGGAAATTTTCAGTCTCTGGAAAGAGACTGTTTCGAAGGCATAGTCAGATGTGGAGCTTTTCTTGGAACTGGGCTTGTACAGCAAGCACTTCATGTTTTCTTAGATACTGGTAGCTCAGGCCAAGCAGCTGGAGGATCCCTACTAACTGGCAGAACAAGCCTTGACTACAGTTTGGAGTTGGGCCAAGAGACTCTGCACAGCTTACCAAAGCCCTAGGCCAACCTAAGGCTCTGTGGGGGAGAGGAAATGTTATGGGTTATTTTGACCATAAAGCCATCTGATCCCTCTGCCACCACCATAGAGAAACAGTTACCGTATCATTGCTCACTGTGACTTTGAGCCAGAAAGAGACTCTAATCAGGCACAAATTTTGACTCAGGTAGCAAAGGAGGTAAGGGTGAGCTGGGCCTGAGGTCTGAAGAAGCAGGACACTGGGAGGTATTAGGCAGTTGTGAGAAGAGATGTGGATGGCTGACAGAGATAGACCAATATCTACTTTTAAGCACTATATGACTGGAAAGAAGAAAATCAAACTCCAGATCAGGGACTGGGAATGTGCCTTAGTGGTAGAATGCTTACCTAGCATACATGAAGCCCTGAGTTCAGTTCCTTAGTACCATATAAACAGAAAATAAAAGCCAGAAGTGGCGTTGTGGCTCGAGTGAAAAGCTAGAAGTAGCACTGTGGCTCAAGCGGTAGAGTGCTAGCCTTGAGCAAAGAAGCTCAGAGACAATGCCCAGGTGCTGAATTCAAACCTAGGACTGACAGAAAAAAAAAAAAAAAAAACTACTCCAAATTCACCTGTTTGAGTCAGGAAAAGCTAGGTAACATTACAATAACAAATAATCCCAAAATTGCCAGGTGCTAGTGGTTCAAGTTTATAATCGTATCCTAGCTACTCAGGAGGCTGAGTTTGGAGGATGGTGATTCAAACCCAGCCTAGACAGAGAAATCTGTGAAACTCATCTCTAAATAACCACTAAAAGGCTGGAAGTGCCAACCAATGAGAAAAAGCAGCATCAGAATTTGAGTCCCAGTTGTGGTTCAAGTGGTAGAGCACCAGCCTTGAGTGAAAAAAATCTCAGTAAGAGCATTAGGTCCTGAGTTCAAGCTCCAGTATGGACATTCACACACACACACACACACACACACACACACACACACACACACACACACACATCCAGTTACACATCTAGGTCAGTCAGCAGGGCCTCCCTAGGCTGACGGAAGTACTGCTATGAAGTGTGTCCACAGTGGAGAGGCAGAGAAGAGAACCCTGGAAGGGTCTCCATGCCAGCTTGGAAATGACTGGACCTCTTCTGCAGCCACTCAGCCCAAACTCATCTTGTGACTCCACCCACACATGCGAGGGCCAGGGTGAGTCTTCCGTGTGCCCCAGAGGAGGGCTGAGTTTCAGTGCTAACAACTACCACACCCAGAAGTTGGATTCTGAAGCTTTGCAAAATGCTTACATTTTTCCCTACCAGTCTCTGAGTCCACATATTCCTTCCCCTCCTAATGACTGGCTCTACAAGGTGAAGACAGGAATACAGGGCCCAGCTGCATGGTGGGTGGAGCTGGGCGGCTTCCTTACTCTGGAACAGATGACCCAAGGATTCACAGCAGCTCCCTCTTCCCCTCCCCCCAGAGTACTTCCACACCCTTTCATACCACACACACACATATATATGCAAGCACATGCATGTATGCACACATGCACAATATCACCTCCACCACCATCAATAGTATCATCATCATCAAAGGGAAAATATGAAACAAAAGCCAAATCCATTCGCTTTTATTGAAGTCTCTGGGCTCAAAGGCAAAGAAGGGGGGAAATGGAATGAGAAGAGAACTGGAGAGAGATTCCCAAAACACACCCAGGCCAGGCCATCTGTCCCCAAGAACCACAGCTAAATGTCCAAATTAGATGGGCTCTGATTCATCCCCTCCCCCTACTAGAGATGAAGGGGACCACATGACAGGGCCAGGAACACATCACTTCCATTCTCTTTCCTTGGAGGAAAGAGGACTCCAAAAAGCATGGTAGGAGAGTTTGGGAATGGAAAAAGACTGGGAAGGAGAGAAATGCAAGCTGAGCATCCTAGTAGGAGGAGGTAGGGAGATTTCCAAGAGGCTGGAACAAAAGGCATGAGGTGTCAGGGTTCTTTTCTTTGTGAGGAGTCTACTGTGCATTTGACTATTCAGCGGCTTTTACCCTGGTCACTGCTGTACTGGTTTCTCACAGCTCAGGGCCTATTCATAGGATGCTAGAGACATCTTGGTCCACATGTGCAGAGAAGTTTGGGGCTAAAAATAAAGAATGGAAGAGTCTGAAAAGATTACAGGAAGTTGACTTTGCTCATGCCTGAACCTGAGCTGGTGCTTAAATGGAGACGCTGTTCTCGATGAGAGGAGGATCCAGGTAGGCATAGGGCAGGGCCAAGTTCTGGTTCCGATTCCTGATGTCCCTTGAGATCTGGGCCAAGCAGTTCTGGAAGGCTGCTATGCTCTGTTTGGGGACCTCCTCTGTGAAGTGTTCATCTGGGTAGGTGCCCAGAGGCCTCTAAGGGGGGAAAAAAAAGGATGGTATACAGTATGGTGGGATGGAAACTTCATGAAGCACCAAGTGTCAACAAATTCAATCAAGCTGGTGTTGCCATTGTGAGCACAGTCCTTCAAAGGACAACCCCAAACCATGACTCTCCACTGCAGCCTGACCCAGAACACACCCTTCTCCCCAGGGTCCAAAGCCTACAGTGTAAGACACGCTGTGACTTGGAAGCTGGACAACCTAGTTTCTGTGCGCCCTCTGCTGGCAATGTTCTGCATGTTACTCTTTCAGCTCAATTCCTGCATCTGAAAGTAGATTAAGCCCCCCCAAAAAATCTTCGCAGTTTCCTTCCAGAATCTGATCCACTCTCTGAACTAAGAGAACACAATCACACTTACCACCCAACAGAGGCTGACATAGACATGTTCCATCAAAGAAGTTCAAGAATACATTTGCTACCTCACAATTTCAGAAAATTCAATCCCTGGTTCAATTAATATTCAGCTGACATAATGGAGCTTTTGCCAAAAAAATCACTGTCACCACTACACTGTTGCACTTTGTAGCATAACCAACCACAGTCATGTCACAAAGAACCAGACCTGGTGGCTCACACTTCTAATCTCAGCTATTCAAGAGGCAGAGATCAGTAGCATTAGGGTTCAAAGACAGCCTGGATCAAAAGTTAGCAAGGCCCCATCTCAATAAGGTGAAATAAGGTAAAAGCCAAGTTCTAGTGGCTCATATCTAACTACTCAGGAGGCTGAGATCTGAGGGTTGTGGTTCAAAGCCAACCCAGGCAGGAAACTCCATGAGACTAATCTCTATTTGACTACCAAAAAAAGAAAAAAAGTCACAAGTGGAGCCAAAGCTTAAGGGGTAGAACATTAGCCTTAGGCAAAAAAGCTCAGCAACAGTGCCCAGGCTCTGAGTTCAAGCTCCAGGAATGGCACACACACACACACACACACACACACACACACACACACACACACACTCTGAGTCAGTTGAAGTAGTGTATTCTGTGGTCCTAGCTACACAGGAAACTATAGGTAGGAGGACAGAAGTCAGAAGCCAGCCCCAGGCATAAACACAAGGCCCTACTTGAAAAGCAACTGAAGCAAAGAAGAAAAGGAAGGAACGAAGGAGAAAGAAAGAATTAAGTATGGCTCATGTGGTAGAGCAAGTAAGCAAGTAAGCTTGAGGTCCTGAGTTCAAACCCTAGTATTGCAGAAAACACTGGTGAACTAACATTCACTGAACATCCATCAGTGTCTTCCTGTGTATAGGACTGTGTCTCCTCCCATGATGACATCACATCCAGGTCACCATCACACTATATGGGCCCAGCCTCCTAACTACCTCACACTTCTCATCTGATTAACCTTCATATAATATAACTGGGTCAATATCATTATTTTTTTTGTTGTTGTTAGTTCATTTGGGGCTTGAATTCAGGGCCTGGGCACTGTTCTTGGGCTTTTCTGCTCAAGGCTCTACCACTTTGAGCCACAGCCACACTTCTGGTTTTCTGGTGGTAACTGGAGCTAAGAGTCTCACAGACTTTCCTGCCCAGGCTAGTTTCAAATCCCAATCCTCAGATCTCAGGCTCTTTAGTAGCTAAGATTATAGGTATGAGCCACCAGGGCCCAGGGCACCACTATTATTTTTTAAATTCTGTTTTGATAGGCACTTATGGCTAACACTTATAATCCTAGCTACTAAGGAAGCTGAGATCAGAGACTCTCAGTTCAAAGCCAGCTGAAGCAGAAAAGTCCATGAGACTCTTACTCCAATTAACCAGAAAAAAGCCAGTTTGGAGATGTGGTTTAAGTGGTTGAGTGTGATCCATGAGTGAAAGATAGGATGGAGATGTGGTTTAAGTGGTTGAGTGTGATCCATGAGTGAAAGATAGGAGAGAGAATACAAGGCTCTGAGTTCAAGCCACAGTAGCAACACAAGAAAAAAGGGAAAAATAACAGTAATAGTAGACATTATTTTCTTGACCCCAATTTTAGTGAAGAGACCATTATTGCCTCACCATAACTACAGTGTTTTCTTAAATATGCTTTATGACAACTCCTTCAGGGCTTCATTTCACATTGCTTTTATTAGTAATGGCTATTCACACTGACCAAATGCTTTTCCAACATATGTGGAGATAATTACATAGGATACTTCTTTATTGATGCAACAAACTATACTGCTAGTATCACCCTTCATTCCTAGAATAAACTAGATCTCATTGTAGCATATTATTGCTTCACTAGACACTGTTGGCTGGTATATTTTTTTTTTTTTTGTCATTGGTCATGGGGCTTGAACCTTGGGCCTGAGAACCGTCCCTGATCTCTTCAGCTCAAGGCGGGTGCTCTACCACTTGAGGCACGGCACCGCTTCTGGTTTTCTGGTGGTTTATTGGAGATAAGAGTTTCATGGCTTTTTTTGTCGGGGCTGGCTTTGAACCATGATCCTCAGATCTCAGCCACCTGAGTAGCTAGGATTACAGGCATGAGCCACCCGTGCTCCTTGAAGATTTGACACATTTTTACATTGCTACATGGTTTTCACCTCTTCTGAAGGTTCCATTGCTCATGTTTTTTTCTTAGGAAATCATTTGTTTCACTTAGACTTCTAATTTTGTTTGCCAAGTATCATAAGTAGAATTTCCTTGTAATCTTCAAAAGCCTTCTCTATATGCTCTTTCCATTACTAACGTTCATTAGTACATTATATTCCTTTTTTTTTTTTTTTTTTTTTTGTCAGACGTGGGGCCTGAACTCTGGGCCTGGGCACTGTCCCTCAGTTCTTCAGCTCAAGGCTAGCGCTCTACCACTTTAGCCATAGCACCACTTCCCGCTTTTTCTGCTTATGTGGTGCTGAGGAATAGAACCCAGGGCCTCTTACATGCAAGGCAAGCGCTCTACCACTGAGCCACCTTCCCAGCCCTATATTCCCCCTTTTTTTTGGGCGGGGGGGGGGGGGAGGTCCAGTCGTGGGCCTGAACTCTGGGCCTCGGCTCTGTCCTTCAGCTCTTCACCTCAAGGCTAATGCTCTACCACTTGAGCCACAGCACCACTTCCGGCTTTTTTTTCTGCTTATGTGGTGCTGAGGAATTGAACCCAGGGCCTCATGCATGCAAGGCAAGCACTCTACCATTGAGCCACCTTCCCAGCCCTATATTCCCTTTTTTTTAACCAAGATTTGAACTCATGCTTACTCCATGAGTTCTCCACTACTTGAGCCACATCTCTAGTTTGGCTTTTTGCTGGTTTCTTTGGAGAGGAGTCTCTAGTACTTTTCTGCTTGGATTGGGCTTCAACTTCAACCTTCCTGATCTCACCCTTTTAAGTAGCTAGAATTAATTCTCTTTCTTGAATAGAAATGTAATTAGTTTCTTTATATTATTGGTCTTCACAAAGACCCAGATTTTTGTTAATTGCTTTTATTTTGGGGATAGGTTTTTTGCTACATAGCCCAGGACACCTTGAACTTGAAATCCTCCTACCTCAGCCTCCTGGATTGCTGTTATTACAGGCATATGTCAACATGCCTAACTCAAAGAACCAGTTTTAAGTCTTATTTGCCAGACTGATATCTAATTTCTAAACTATAGTATAACCATGACAGGAGTGGACAAAAATATGAGAGACTGTATTCAAAACTATCATATACTTCCTAGCTATGTGAAGTTGAAGAAATTGCCTTATCTCTCTGAACCTCAGTTTTCACCCCTCTAAATGTAACTACCATTTATTGAACACTTGCATGCTGGTACTATACAAAGCCTTCTAAATAGGCTAGACACTGGTGGCTCATGCTTGTAATCCTAGCTACTCAGGAGGCTGAGATCTTGGTACAAAGCCAGCAAAGCTAGGCAAGAAAGTCCATGAGACACTAATCTCCAATTAACCACTAGAAAACAAAGTGGAACTGTGGCTCCAAGTGGTAGAGTGCTAGCCTTGAGCAAAAGAGCTCAGGGACAGAGCCCAGGCCCTGAGGTTAAGCCACATGACTGCAAAAAAAAAAAAAAAAAAAAGCCTTCTAAATATAGCTACTTGTTTGTTTTGCATTTTAAAATAGTATGCGTCAAGTGTATGATTTAGTGACTGAGACAAGATGGATCCTAAGCGATAGTTGCTATTGTTATTATTGTTTGTAGGTTTCCAGGTTAATCTCTCATCTACTTATCCTGCTGGGAACAGAAAGTAGCAGGGTTCTTCCTGGTGTTCCCAGTATATAATACAATAAGTCAAAACTTGTTAGGAGCTGGGTGACAGTGGCTCACACCTGTAATCCTAGCTGCTCAGGAGGCTGAGAGCTGAGGACTGCTGTTCAAATCCAGCCAGGGCAAGAAAGTCTATAAGACTCTTACCTTCAATTAACCACCAGCAAACCAGAAGTGGTGCTGTGGCTCAAAGGGCTAGAGTACTAGCCTTGAGTAAAAAGCTCAGGGACAGCACACCCGGGTTCTAAGTTGAAGCCCCATGACTGACAAAAAAATAAATAAATAAACAATAACAAAAATATCTAGGAAGATAAAACAACTGACGTCTTTCTAGTACCAAATGGTGTCAATGCTGAGAAATGAGGAAGTTCCCATATGACACAGAAACTTGAATTCTCAGCAAGTCTGGGAAGTCAGATATCCATGACTGATAACGCAAGTGGGAATGGCCATGACGATAATTGGTAATCCAGGGCGGTTTGCAATGGCCTAAAGTATTTAACTGCCTCCTCTCTTTCTGCTGCTTCTAAAACTGCACCCCCAACCCACTCGCACAGCTACAGGAGCATGCTCCATTCCTGACACTAATTAAGTCCTATCACATCTGCTTTAAAACTCTTGCATGGGGGCTGGCAAGATGGCACAGTAGTAGAGTGCTTGCCTCACATGCATGAGGCACTGGGTTCGATTCCTCAGCACCACATAAGCAGATAAAGCCAGAAGTGGCACTGTGGCTCAAGTGGTAGAGCACTCACCTTGAGCTGAAGAGCTCAAGGACAGCACCCAGGCCCAGAGTTCAAGCCCCATGACTGACAAAAAACAACAAACAAACAACAACCACTCTTGCATGGTTCTTCTGTCCTCTTAATAATACAGTAGAGACAAAGGTCCTGTCTTCTTTTCTCTACCCTGCCATGATGCTCTAAGAAACACACCAGTGGATTCTCCCTTCTGCTTCTTGTTTGCATCCTTCTCCTCTCTGCCTAGAAATGAACCCTACCTCTTTTTTTTTTTCTTGCCAGTCCTGGGGCTTAAACTCAGCACCTGAGCACTGTCCCTGAGCTTCTTTTGATCAAAGCTAGCACTTTGCTGAGTGCCGGTGGTTTACACCTGTAATCTTAGCTACTCAGGAGGTTGAGATCTGAGGATCATTGTTCAAAGCCAGCCCGGGCAGGAAAGTCCATGAGACTCTTATCTCCAATAAACCACTCAGAAAACTGGAAGTGGAGCTGTGGCTCAAAAGGTAGAGCGCTCGCCTTGAGCTGAAGAGCTGAGGGACAGCACCCAGGCCCATAGTTCAAGCCCCACAACTGACCAAAAAAAAAAAAAGCTAGCACTTTACACTTGAGACACAGCACCACTTCCAGCTTTTTCTGTTTATGTGGCATTGAGGAATCAAGCCCACGTTTTCCTGCAAGGCAAGCACTGTACCACTAAGCCACATTCCCAGCCCCCTTCCTCTTCTTTATCTGCCAAATTTCTACTTGTTCTCAGGTTTTAGCTTACATGTCACTTCCTCCAAGAAGCTTTCTTGGGATCCCTTCATGGGACCTCTTTGATAGCCCATTGAAGTTCCACAGGACTCTAGAGTGTCAGCTTTGGACAAGGTTCATGGCTTTCCATCAGTATCTCGCATTAGTGCAAGTGCTCAGGAAGTCATGTTGAATGAAGAAGTGAATATAACACCATGGTGTTCTTCATCTATCTATGTGTCTCCTCCATGAAGCCAAAGGAGTCTTGAAGACAGGAAGATCTCACTCAACTTAATATGTGTGGTCCCCAGTGTTGTGCTGACACATGAGAGATACCCCAAAATGCTTGCTTAATGTGTGGACGAATGTATGGGTGGTTAATGAATAAGAGAATGATTGGATGAATGGATGACTGGACGGTGTGAGTGGATGGATAATTGGAAGGATGAGTGGATGGGTAAATAGATGGGTGAATGGATGGATGAGCAGATGGATACCCAAATGGATGAGTGGATGGATGGAACTTGATGGAAGTGGAAGTTGTAACTCAGACATTAAACTGAGTCTTCAAATGTTTGCTTTTGGGAATCAAGTATCACTTCCAGAGGAAACTAAAGGATACAAGGCAGTTCCAACTGGAATGGCCATCATCATCTCTTACTGCCCAGGCCCTGCAAAAAATCCTCCCTCTCTCCCCACACTTCATTTACCCACCTGGTCCTTGGGCTCTTGGCTGACCAACCAGAAAAGGAGAAGGTTGTTACAGGTGATATTCACTTCCGGGAGAGTGTCTAAATAAGTCTTCAAGGTGGTGGTTCCCTTGGTCTGAGGTGGAGGCTGTCTCATTGATGACGGGGCGTTGGGCATCCAGGCCCCAAAGTCATGCTGTGGAGAGCCCCAGCACATTTAGATCGGAGGGCAAGGACCCCCTTGCTCTTCATCATTCCTCATCCCACCTCTCTACACTCCCAGGTGTCAAAATTGGGAAATAAGGAGATCGTGGAAAGTCCCAGAAGTGGGACAGAAGCCCAGCTCACCCCCTGTCATTCCCCACCCAGTATTCCAGGACTGGTTGGAATGAGTCATTGGGGAGGGAGGAGAACTCCGAGAGGAGGTCATCCTAGAAAAGAGCCTTAGGCTGAGATGTCTCACAAGCAACCTGATTCTACATACGGCCTGATCCCAACTAGTAGCATTTGTGGACAGGAGATCACAAATGCTACTGCCAACATAACTCCAACTTGAGTCTCCATCATCACCTTGGACCTCACCCAGCCATCACTCAACTCTCCACCCAAGTTGCTACCTCAACATCAACCCAACTCATAAACCCACTCTAACCCTGATCCACCCAGGCTTGTCAACCAGAACTCTGGACTTCGCGTTCATGGTCGAGTCTATCACACCCATGATGGCCTGATGCCCCCAGGGCCTGCCCTCCACGGTCTCACCTGCCCACTGTTGACAGCAGCGTGCTGGGCGGAGCAGTTAAAGATGATTGCAGTGAGATACTTCACCAGCTCTCCTGGGGTGCACAGCCTGCTTGGGAAGCCTGGGTGTGGGACAGAAAGGAAGAGGGTGTGGATGGGAGGTGCTGGATTCCTGGGGATGGTTCTGGGCTTGAGTAGGGGGGAAGGGGAGAGTGAGAAAATAAGGAATAGATATGACTATGACTGTCTCAGATCAAGATAAAGGCTGGGATGAAGTTAAGCATGGCCATGTCCAAGAGCTGTGGTCTCCGAAAGGAGTCAGGATAGGACGTGAGTGCTGGGATGGAACCAGTTGCCAAGGCTCATAATGGAGCCAAGTTTAAGCTGAATACCAAGATGCCTCTCTCTGGCCTCCAAACACTTCCCCCGGCCGCCCATACTAGCACTTAATGACTTAAATTCTGCTCATTTTTCTAGGACTAGATCTGTAATCTTGGATCCTCTGAACGCTCATTCTTGGCCAAGACAGATGACCAGAGTTTGTTGTTCAGAAGTATACAGCAAGGGAAGCAGAAAGAAGTATCTAGAGAAAGCAGGTGGGTTAGAAAGGGCACTGGAACTAGTATGGTTAGTGGAGACTTTAATGGAAGAAGAGAACGGACCTCAAGTTGGGGGGTGGGTGATCATTGAATAAGAAAACTAACAGTGGGGCTGGGAGGATGGCTCAGCGGTAGAGCGCTTGCCTTGCATGCCTGAGGCCCTGGATTCGATTCCTCAGCACCACATAAGCAAAAAGAAAAAAGCCGCAAGTGGTGCTGTGGCTCAAGTGGTAGAGCGCTAGCCTTGAGCTGAAGAGCTGAGGGACAGCGCCCAGGTCCAGAGTTCAGGCTCCATGACTGGACCCCCCCCCCAAGAAAAAAGAAAGATGAGACAGAAGCCGGGTACCACTGGCCCACGCCTGTCATTCTACCTACTCAGGAGGCTGAGATCTGAGGATCAGGGTTCAAAGCCAGCCCAGGCAAGGAAAGTCCATGAGACTCTTATCTCTAATTAACCACCAGAAAACTGGCAGTGGCACTCTGGCTTAAGTAGTAGAGCACTCACCTTGAGCTGAAGAGCTGAGGGACAGCTCCCAGGCTCCGAGTTCAAGCCTTAGACCAAAACAAAAAATGAGACAGACTTGCTTGAGCCCCAGACTTACAGGCCAGTCTGGACTGGACCCTGTCTCAAGAAATAAAACAGTGCTGGTGGCTCATGCCTATAATCCTAGCTACTTGGAAAGTTGGAATCTGAGGGTTACAGTTCAAAGCCAGCCCAGGCAAGAAAGTTTGTGAGACCCTTATCTCCAATTAACCACAATAAAAGCACAAAGTGGAGCTGTGGCACAAATAGTAGAGCACCAGCCTTGAGTAAAAAGCTCAGGCACCTACACCCTTAGTTCAAGCCCCAGTACTGGCACAAAAGAAAGAAAGAAAGAAAGAAAGAAAGAAAGAAAGAAAGAAAGAAAGAAAGAAAGGAAGGAAGGAAGGAAGGAAGGAAGGAAGGAAGGAAGGAAGGAAGGAAGGAAGGAAGGAAGGAAGGAAGGAAGGAAGGAAGGAAGGAAGGAAGGGAAGGGAAGGGAAGGGAAGGGAAGGAAGGAAGGGAAGGAAGGAAGAAGGAAGGAAGGAAGAAGGAAGGAAGGAAGAAGGAAGGAAGGAAGGAAGGAAGGAAGGAAGGGGATGACAGAGGAAAAACATCATCAGAGCTGGAGAAAGAAGAGCTGAGCCCTCAACCCTCCTTTCTCTGTTCTCCACTGACCTCCTCCAAGTCTATGGTTTACCCCCTTTCATTCAACTGACAACTCACAGATTCACATCTCACTAGCTGTGCCTGGTTCTTAAGGGAGGTGGCTGGGGGGGGTGTACCTCAGGGGAACAAACCTTACACCAGGAATGTGGCTTAGTGGTAGAGTGCTTGCCAAGCATGCATGAAGCCCTGGATTCTGTTCCTCAGTGCCACAAAAGCAGAAAAAGCCAGAAGTGGCACTGTGGCTCGAGTGGTAGAGTGCTAGCCTTGAGCAAAAGAAGCTCAGCGACAGTGCCCAGGCCCTAAGTTCATGCCCCAGGACTAGCAAAAAACAAAACCAAAAAACTCAGGAACAATGCCCAAGCCCCAGAATTCAAGTCCCAGCACACACACACACACACACACACACACACACACACACACACACACACACACACACACACACACACACACACACACACACACACAGAGCAGGGTTCCACCTATCTATGAGAATTTTCCTGTAGTTCATGTTGTTTATTTTCTTCTTGGATGAGCCAAACAGGTTAATGTATAGGTTTTACTTTTAAATATATGAATATAAAATAAGTCTGAACTAGTTGGAAGAATGTTGTCAATTTAAAGAATGTTCTGATTGTGAGATCAGAGATAAGTTAAATAAAAGGAAGATAGGAGACTTGAACTAACGTAATTAGACCCAAATCTGGCTCAGGGAAAAGAAGTGATCTGAATCAGGTCTGCACAGCAGCCAGGTGCTATGGCTCATGCTTGTAAACCTAGCTACGCAAAAAGCTGAGCTCTAAGCTAGATGCCACCAGTGGCTTGTGCCTGTAATCCTAGCTACTCAGGAGGCTGAGATCTGAGGATCGTAGTTCAAAGCCAGCCCAAGTGAAATTTATGTAATCACCTAATATCAATTAAAGAAAAAAAAAGTGAGAGAAGGGATGGGTTAAGAGAGATGAGTGACAATGTTATCAAGACACTTTGTACTTATATACTGTTTTGTAGAATGGGAACTTCTTTATACAACTACTTAAAGATAATAATTTTTTAAATGATTTAAAAAAAAAAAAAGCAGCCGGGCGCTGGTGGCTCACGCCTGTAATCCTAGCAACTCAGGAGGCTGAGATCTGAGGATCGTGGTTCAAAGCCAGCCCGGGCAGGAGAGACCGTGAGACTCCTATCTCCAATAAACCACCAGAAAACCGGAAGTGGCGCTGTAGCTCAAGTGGTAGAGCGCTCGCCTTGAGCTGAAGAGCTGAGGGACAGCGCCCAGGCCCAGAGTTCAAGCCTCACGACCAACAACAACAACAAAAAAAAAGCCAGCCCAAGCAAGAAAGTCTGTGAGACTCTTATCTCAAATAAACCACTCAGAAAACTGGAAGTGGCACTGTGGCTCAAGAGGTAGAGCACTAGCCTTGAACTGAAGAGCTGAGGGACAGCGCCCAGGCCCAGAGCCCAGGGCCAGAGTTCAAGCCCCATGACCAACAAAAAAAAAAAAAAAAAGCTGAGCTCTAGAGGATCTTGGTGTGAAGCCACTCTGAGAAGAAAAGGCAAGAGACCCCATCTGTGATCAACCAATAAAACACTGGACTAGAGACATTGCTCAAGTAGTAGAATGCAAGACTCTGAAATTAAGCCCTAGAAAAAGGTAGGAAGGAAGGGAAGGGTGGGAGAGAGGGAGGACGAGAAGAGAAGGGAAGAGCAGAGAAGAGAAGAGGAAAGATTTCTTTTTCAAAAAGAAAAAAATCCACTGGGCTCCAGTAGCTCATGCCTATAATCTTAACTACTCAGGAGGCTGAGATCTGAGGATTGTGGTTCAAAGCCAGCCCCCCCCCCAAAAAAAAAAATCCATGAGACTCTTATCTCCAATTAACCACCAAAAAAAAAAAAGGACAGAAGTGGAGCTGTGACTCAAGTGGTAGAGCACTAGCCTTGATCAAAAAAAAAAAAAAAATCTCAGGAACAATAACCAGGTCCTGAGTTCAAGCCCCAGGACTAGCACACATGCACCTTTGCATGAGTGCACACACACACACACACACACACACACACACACACACACACACACTCCAAGAGAGATTTGCTGTTACCACCTTAACCTAGAAATCTCCCTTCGCCTCATTACCATGAACCGCCTGACACAAGGCACCTCCCAGAGTAATGCAACATGGAGGTCACAACATCATCTGAGAAATATTCTTGTCAAAAATGTGCAACACTTACATATTCCTTCCAGTTAAAAAACAAACAAACAAACAGAAACAGAGAACACAGATGCAATATCAATGACACCGTGAGAAAGTAATTAGACACATTTGGGAGGGAAGACATTCCATAGAACGAGTCTAGGCTCCACATAAGTCCATGTCATATGAACTTATAAAGCAGGGGTGAAGGGGCTGAGACTGTGTCTTAGTGGTAGAGTGCTTGCCTAGCATGCATGAAGCCCTGGGTTTGATTCCTCAGTACCACATACACAGAAAAAGCCAGAAGTGGCTCTGTGGCTCAAGTGGTAGAGTGGTAGCCTTGAGCTACCATTAAGGGACACTACCCAGGCCCTGAGCCCCAAGACTGGCAAAAAAAAAAAGCAGGGGTGAAGAAATGATGGTCTAAGTTTAAAAAGACTTGCTGGCCAGGCGCCGGTGGCTCATGCCTATAATCCTAGCTACTCAGGAGGCTGAGATCTGAGAATCAAGGTTCAAAGCCAGCCTGGGCAGGAAAGTCCATAAGACTCTTATCTCCAAGAAACCACTAGAAAACCAGAAATGGCACTGTGGCTCAAGCGGTAGAGCACTCCCCTTGAGCTGAAGAGTGCAGGAATAGCACCCAAGCCCAGAGTTCAAACCCCAGGACCAACAAAAAAAAAAAAAAAAAAAAGACTTGCTGGTGGCAAATTCTCTTACCTGTAATCCTAGCTACTCAGGAGGCTGAGATCTGAGGATTGAGATTTGAGGCCAGCCTAAACAGAAAAGTCCAGGATACCCTCTCTCCAATTAACCAGTAAAAAGCCTGACTTGAAGCATGACTTGAGTGGTAGAAAACCAAGCAAGAGCAAGGCCAGGAGTTCAAGCCCTTGAATGAATGAGAAACTTTAGAGCTGAAACAAATGTAAGATACCACATGGTCCTTGATTGGCTCTTCTGTCTATTGACAGGACTATAATATCTTAAATCAATTAAAAGAAAACTAGGCAAGTAGGGAAATCTGAATATGGTCTAAATGTGAGCGTGACAGTAGAGATAACTGGCAATTTTGTTAAGTATAGGTTTAAGGGTATAGCTAAATGGTACAATACTAGCCTAGTCTATTTGGCCCAGGTTTGATCTCCAATGATAGACAGACAGAGCTTTAAAGCATATGACACCCAGTGTCTCACACCTGTAATCCTAGCTACTCAGAAGGCTGAGGCTTGAGGATCAAAGTCAGCTAGTTCAGGAAAGTTTGTGAGATTCTTATGTCTAATTAACCAGCAAAAAAGCAGGAAGTGGAAGTATGGCTCAAGTGGTAGCGCACCAACCTTGAACAGAAAAGGCTAAGGGACAGCACTCAGGCACTAAATTCAAGCCTCAGTCCAGGCACAAAGAAGGAAAGAAAGAAAAGGAAGGAAGGAAGGAAGGAAGGAAGGAAGGAAGGAAGGAAGGAAGGAAGGAAGGAAGGAAGGAAGGAAGGAAGGAAGGAAGGAAGGAAGGAAGGAAAGGAGGGAGGAAGGGAGGGAGGAAGGGAGGGAGGGAGGGAGGGAGGGAGGGAGGGAGAGAGGGAGGGAGGGAAGGAGGGAGGGAGGGAGGGAGGGAGGAAGGGAAAGAAAAAGAAAGAAGGAAGGAAGGAAAGAAAGAAAGAAAGAAGGGAAGGAAGGGAGGGAGGGAGGGAGGGAGGGAGGGAAGGAGGGAGGGAGGGAGAGAGGAGGGAGGGAGGGAGGGAAGGAAGGAAGGAAGGGAGAGAGGGAGGGAGGGAGGGAGGGAGGGAGGGAGGGAGGGAGGAGGGAGGGAGGGAGGACACTCAAGCCCTATATCCCAGGGCAGACTGCAAAAGCACTTCTATGTGGAGGTGAGTTGAGGACACTACCCTCCTCCCCGGGTCTCCCCAGCAACTCCATCCATGGCCTGCAGAAGCATAAAGTCAGTTGAAAGCCACATTTCTGCTGAGATAATCCCAGGCTAGGATTAGGAGAACTGGACATTTGAACCATTGGCAACTGAGCAAGGGACAGAAGTTGTTCTATAAAGGGGTGACCTATAATTTTTATATGGCTGGTCTTTTTTTTTTTTTTGTCGGTCATGGGGTTTGAACTCTGGGCCTAGGCGCTGTCCCTCAGCTCTTCAGCTCAAGGCTAGCGCTCTACCACTTGAGCCACAGCACCACTTCCGGTTTTCTGGTAGTTTATGGGAGATAAGAGTCTCACATCCTTTCTTGCCCCAGCTGGCTTTGAACCACGATCCTCAGATCTCAGCCTCCTGCGTAGCTAGGATTACAAGTGAGAGCCACAGGTACCCGGCGTTATGTGGCTGGTCTTAAGGACAAGTTAGATGCCAAAAAGAATTCCTTCAGAGTTGGGGGATTTGGGATTTCTGAGGACAAACAGAACAGCCCCTTTCTTTAGGAAAAGGTGGAGGGATAGAAAGTGCTAGAACCAAAAAGTTGCCAGAGGCCTGGAGCTAAGGGAAGACCAAAGAAAGGGGTATGATCTAGAGTATTTGCCTGCCTGGCACTGTGGTTAGGCATAGAGGCTAGTGTTGGGGTTATTAGTGACAAGTATATATTAGAAGTCAGATAGCAGCCAATGTTTGTGGTCACAGGAAAGATGTGGTGGTTGGAGAGACCACCTGGCAGGACAAGGCACAAGAGTTTATAAGAGCGGATTCTAGAATCCTTTGAAATCAAAGATGGCTCCTACCACGTACTGCACATTGCCTAGCAACTGACGTGAACTGATGAATGTGTGGAAAGGTGTAGACAAGAGACACACAGTTGAAAAGCTAGGATGATGGGAACAGTTAAAAGTGGCCTTGAATATTGTCTATGAACCCTTCTATGTGCCTAGTTCCTCAGCTGTCAAGTGGGAAAATAATAGTATGGACTTAAATAAATAAGAATTAGAGGGCTAGGAAGGTGGCTCACTGGTAGAGTGCTTGCCTCGCATGCATGAGGCCCTGGGTTTGATTCCTCAGCACCACATAAGCAGAAAAAGCTGGAATGGTGCTGTGGCTCAAGTGGTAGAGCGCTAGCCTTGAGCTGAAAGAAGAAGAAGGAGGAGGAGGAGGAGGAGGAAGAGGAGGAGGAGGAGGAGGAGGAAGAAGAAGAAGAATTGGAGGCGCCAGTGGCTCTCACTTGTAATCCTACTCAGGACGCTGAGATCTAAGGATTGCAGTTCAAAGCCAGCCAAAGCCAGCCCAGGCAGGAAAGTCCATGAGACTCGAATTATCCACCAGGAAACTGGTAGTGGAGCTGTGGCTCAAAGTGCAAGAGCACTAGCCTTGAGCAAAAGAACTCAGGGACAACTTGTCAGTCTCTGAGTTCAAGCCCCACAACCAACACACACACGCACACAAAATTGAACCAGGAGCCAGTAGCTCATACCTGTAATCCTAGCTACTTGGGAGGCTGAGATCTGAGAATCATGGCTCCAAGGCAGCTTGGGAAGAAAAATTTTTGAGACTCCTATCTCCAGTTAATGAGCAAAAATCCAGAAGTAGAAGTGTAGCTCAAGTGGTAGAGTGCAAGCCTTGAGTAAAAAAGCTCAGGGACAGCACACAGCCTCTTAGTTCAAGCCCCAATAGTAGCATGAAGAGAAAACAAAATGAATTCATTGATGGAGTGAAGGGAGGAAGCCAGAGTAAGAACTGGATTATGGAGGGGGGAGGGGGAGTGTGCCTGGGGAGGCTGAGAATGTAGCTTAGTCGCAAAATGCCTTGCATTCATGAAACCCTGGGTTCCATTCCTCAGTACCACATAAACAGAAAAAGCCGGAAGTGGCACTGTGGCTCAAGTGGTAGAGTGCTAGCTTTGAGCAAAAAGAAGCTCAGGCCCTGAGTTCAAGCCCTAAACTGGCAAAATAAAAATAAAAAGGCCAGGGAGAGACATTTGAATCATTTTCACCTGAATAAGGACATTAGTTGGCTCCATAAAGGGGTGACATAAGTTTTATGTAGCTGGTCTGCGTTTTTATGTAGCTGGTACCTGAGTTCTTCCGGCCCAGGAACGCCTGAGTGAAAATCTCGCTGACCCAGGCCTGCAACTCAGAGTCCTGCTGCACGGATTCATCGCTGGGGTAATAGTAGCCCACGATTTCTGAGACAAAGCTGCAGGAGAAAGATGCTGGTTCTTCTCCAGTAACCTGGGCCCAGGCCTGGCGGGACACCAAGACCTCTACCTTGAAGAGGCACTAAGAGTTCTGAGAGGGGGTGTCTGTGAAGATACCCCCCCCAAGATCTGGCTGGAACTCAGTGCCCAGACTTCCTCTAAGTCCCCTCTGCTTGATCCAAGAGGTTCTAGACCCAGCTTCTGCACAGAAGTTTAAGGGGACAAGGCACAGAGGAGGTCTGCTTCATGCTGTGTCCTCCTCTCTCCATTCATCACCCAGGAGGAGGGAGCCTCAGTCATTCTGAGCTATTGGAAAAGCCCTGGTCCTCTGACTCCTCTGGACACCACCACCCCGCCCACCACCCACCCCCATCACACTTGCCTTCCTCTGCTGTATTCAAGACACCCAGCCAGGTTCTAGCTCGCATCCATTTCACAGAGCACTGCAACACCAATTCCTATCCTCGGAAACTTCCTATACTGGAGACAGCCCCTGAGTTCCTCCGGGAGGGATGGGCCCCAAATCCCCCAACTGTCATATGCACAAGGCTTCACGCTTCCCTAAGGCCAGGGAGATCCTGATAGACTGGAGGGGCTGCAGATCCTGCCCAGCACCTTTCAATGGCTGCCCAGATCTTTAGGCCGTCGTCTCGGTAATAGTAGTTGGGGATATTCAGGACGCCACGAGCCCGTAGACTATCCGGAAGGCAGAAATGAGTGTAGGTGAAGTGGGCCAGACCTGTGCTCATGAGGTAGATGAGGCCACGCCTTCCGATGGATGTGACCTGTGGGCACAGCACAGAGGGGCTCGCCTATTCCCTGTCCCATAGCCTAAGGGACTTCCTGGGAAGATCTCACACGGTTTTACCAAGTGGTCTACCACCCCGTTAAATACTCATATGAGCCTGTCTGATCCGGACAGCTCGGGTTGAGAGTCTACCACTACTTGCCTAGGAGGTTCTGGGATCTTTGAAACCTCTAAGAATGACCTAGGAGTGGTAGTCCATGTGTGTAATCTCAGCACTCAGAAGGCTGAAACAGGAAAAATCTCCACCTAAGCCCTATAGTGAGTTCCAGATCACCTGAACTAAACGTGGAGAGACCTTGTCTCAAATAAATAAAAGAGCTGAAAGCTGAAAGAGGAGAGTCTGGCCTCAGGCAGGACCAGCTGAGGATATTCCTTGGGGGTGGGGCTGCCCAGCCAGTAGACCCTTGACAGGAGGGATTTGCAGATGGGATTGGCTGGTGGGGATCAGAATTTAAGGGCGGGGCAAATTGGAAGACAGGAACTGCCGAGCCTGAGCAGAGTTTGTGGGAGGGGCCACGCAGGGCAGGGGCGGGGCCTAATGGAGGGGCGGGTCATCAGATCTTGTGGGCGGGGCCAAACACGCTCAGGGGCGGGGCTAGGGGCCGAGGCGGGAAGGCTTGCACCTTGTCCACCAGGCCTTCTGGGTTGAGCAGCGTGGCCCTCGCGATGGTGTTCACTTGCAGCGTGTAGCGCGTGTGGGGAAGCAGGAGCTGCGAGCGGAATGAGATCACTTGAGCCGACTGTCACAGAAGGCCCCGCCTCCTTCGGTCCCCGTCCCGGGGTCACACAGACCTTGTAGATTGGATGGCAAAGCGGCAGCTGACGCAGCGTGGCCATGGAGAAGGCCTCGCACAACAAGTGCGTGCACAGAAAGTGCGTGTTGTTTTCGTGCACCAAGAACTCAGAGTTGCGTACCCACGTCTTGGCCAGCAGCCAGTCCCACTCGGAGTCCGTGGGCAAAAAGATGGGGTTATCCGGACCAGGGTTCTGGCAGAGCTGAGTGTCAAGATGTGGGGTGTAAAATGGCTTGCCTGCCCGCCCCTCCCCCCCGACGCCGCCCTAGGCCCCGCTGCCCCTCCCCCCCCCGTCCCGCCTCCTGGCTCACCTGGATGGCCAAGGGCAGCAGCGCCCCCTGCGGGTTGAGCCACAGCAGGCAGAGCGGGGCGGCCACGTACTGCCGGCGGCCGTTCAGACAATGGACGGGTGCCTCCGCCAGGATCCAGTAATCAGCTAGGAAAATGTTGCCCTTCTGCAGGAAGGCAGAAACACAGAGGCTTAGCGCGGCCTTCCCAGTTCACACTCCACTCCGATCTTGGCCTCATGGCCCTCTGCCGCCAGAAGTTGAAGTCCCCAATTTGAGCCCCAGAAATTCTTGGTGCTTGGACTAATGCCACACGTTGGGTACCGCACCCTTCCTAGAATGTCCGGAATGAGGTCCAGATGAGTCTGTTGTGCAACCTTTCACTGGGCCTCTAGGCTTAACAAGCCAGTGGCCGCTCCTCCTCCTCTCCCCCATACCTAGCCCTGCCCACTCTCTCAACTCAAAAGGCATCCTCTTCTTAGATCTGATCTAGTGTATCCAACACAGCAAAATCAACACACAATGAGAACCAATCACAACACCAGCCTCTGGAGAATGGCTGAGGGCTTAGGGAGCCCAGAGAGTCGGAGTCATCAACTATTTCTGCACTGTCAGAGTTCCTTGCCCTTTGTGATCCTTTTTGATGCATCTGACTGACCTCCCATTGGCCTGTCCTACAACGGCCTTCTTCAGCCTCCACATCTGGGATGGTGGAAGCCCCATCTGAATTTCATTCATACCTGCTTTCCTTGAAAATGCAGAGCTAAGCCAGGCATAGTGACAAATACCTGTAATCCCAACTTTTAGGAGGCTGAGGTAGGAGGATCATGAGTATGGGGGCCATCTTGGGCTACATCATGGGGGGGGGGGGGGAGCCAGGCACTGGGGCTCACACCTGTAACCCTAGATACTCAGGAGACTGAGATATGAGGATCGCAGTTCAAAGCTAGCCAGGGCAGTAAAATCTGTAAGATTCTTATCTCCAATTAACCCCCAGAAAATCGGAAGTGGCACTGTGGCTGAAAGTGGCTGACCACTAGCCTTAAGCAATAAAGCTCAGGAACAGTACCCAGGCCCTGAATTCAAGCTAGACAATGAAGGAAGGCAGGAAGGAAGGCAGGCAGGCAGGCAGGCAGGAAGGCAGGAAGGCAGGAAGGCAGGAAGGGAAGGAGGGAGGGAGGGAGGGAGGGAGAGAGAGAGAGAGAGAAAACAAGCCAAGCCAGGTACTGGTGGTTCATACCTGTAATCCTAGCTACTCAAGAAGCTGAGATCTTAGAATTGTGGTTCAAAGCCAGCCCAGGTAGAAAAGTCTATGGGACTCTTATCTCTAATTAACTAGCAAAAGGCCAAAAGGAGCAGTGTGGGTCAAGTGGTAGAGTGCCAGCCTTAAGCAAAAAAGCTAAGGATAGCACCCAGCCCTGACTTTAAGCCCTAATACTAGCATAAAAAAAGAAAAGAGAGAGAGAGAGAAAACTGGGTGCCAATGGCTCAAACCTGTAATCTTAGCTACTGGGAGGCTGAGTGAGATCTGAGGATCATGGCTCAAAGCCAGCCTGGACAGGAAAGTCTGTGAAACTCTTGTTTGCTGAACCTGGGGCTTGCACTCTGAGCCTGAGAGCTATCCCTGAGCTTCTTTTTGCTCACAGTAAACTTTCTACCACTTAAACTACAGTGCCACTTCCAGTTCTTTTTTTTTTTTTGGTGGGGGGGGGGATTCCTGGGGCTTGAACTCAGGACCTGAGCTCTGTCCCTGAGTCTCTCTGTGCTCAAGGCTAGCACTCCACCACTTGAGCCACAGCACCACTTCCAGCTTTTTCTGAGTAGTTTAATGGAGATAAGAATCTCATGGACTTTCCTGCCCAGGCTGGCTTTGAGCCACAATCCTCGAGTCTTAGCCTCTTGAGAAGCTGGAATCACAGGCATAAGCCACTGGTGCCCGGTTAGTTCCCGGCTTTTTAGTTTACTGGAGATAAGAGAGGTTTATTGAAGAGTGGGAAAGAGGGGGGGCAGAGGGAGGTGGGAAGGAAAGAGGGAGGGAAAGAGAGAGTGCCAATGCTTTGCAGAGATGGAGGTCCACAGGCCTTATGCTCTACACACAATGGCAACCCAGCCAATCAAGTCCACTGCTGTGCTCCTCACCCACCTCTAGCTCTGTCTGTAGGCAGGTGTCTGGTCCCAGCAGAGAAGCCACCATGTCATTGGTGACAGGCAGCTTGCTTGGCAAGCTGGAGAGGCAATGGAGCATGACGGGATTGACGCCATTCAGATACTGGTATCCAAAGAAGTAATCCTCACACCAGTGCTCCGTGACATACTCTAGGGGACAAGAGAGGGTCTGGAAAGTACTTCCTAGAGCCTTGTCCTGCCCAGCCCTTTGCCCATTTCTGTGACTTGCATTTTCCTCCCAGCCACCTATGAGGTAGGTAAAACCACATGTTCATTTGAATGCTAGACAATGTTGGGTCACTTGCCAATTTAAGTAGCAATCCAGGGATTTGAACCTATGCCATTTTGACCCCAAAGTCCTGAACACCTGGTGATAAGGAGTAGAGAAGTGAGTCCCATGCACCTAATCAGGATCAGGACTCTGTAAATGATCATGAGTCTCTTCTGTGTAAACAAAGCATGTCTACCTTTACCTCCATAATATTGCCTCCCTCTATCCTCCTAGGAAATGCCTGAATTTCTGAGAGAAAACTGGGACCCAGATGCCACTAGTGAAAACCAAGCCCCTCCCACTTGAATCCCTGAGAGAACTCTCTGCGAGGACTGGACAGGAGCTGGACTCTCAACTCTGAAGGGATTTGAGCAAGAATAAAAACTAGGCAAGTGCTGCCTAGCTCCACCCACCGGAAGTGAAGGTCTTGTGGCACCAGAAGATGTTCCGAATGTCATCCAGCTTCTTCCAGGAGCCCTTGCGGTCTAACAGCCCTCGAATCTTCATGCCCAAAGATCTGATAAAGAGGATAAGATGAGAGTAGGGAGGCTATGGGCTTTGGGGGACCACGAAGCTCCTTCTCTCTGGAGAGACCTGGTAAGGTTATTCTCGAGAGTAGAATCCCCATAATGGGAAAGTCTTTGTGACCGATGGATGCTCTGCAGAGCCTGGAAGTGCCTGGTTCAAATGCAACCATCCCAAGACGAGTAACTACATACACGTGCCCCCGGTACAAAACAAACCACTTTCACTGAGGTTTGTTTTTTGTGAGGATAGAGGTATTATTGGTTTGGTCATTGGTTTTGTTTATGCCAGGACTGAGGCTTGAACTCAGGACTTGGGCTCTGACCACTTAGCTTTTTCCACTCTACCACATGAGCCACACCTCCATTTCAGGCTTTTTTTTTTTTTTTTTTTTTTTGCTGGCTAATTGTAAGTAAGAGTATCACAGACGGGCTGGGAAGGTGGCTTAGTGGTAGAGCGCTTGCCTTGCATGCATCAGGCCCTGGGTTCAATTCCTAAGCAAAAAGAAAAAAGCCGGAAGTGGCGCTGTGGCTCAAGTGGTAGAGCGCTAGCCGTGAGCTGAAGAGCTGAGGGACAGCGCCCAGGCCCAGAGTTCAGGCCCCATGACCGGACCCAAAAAAAAAAAAAAAAAGAGTATCACAGACTTTCCCTCCCAGGTTGGCTTCAAACCATGATCCTTGGATCTCAGCCACCTAAGATTACAGACATGAGCCACTTGGCACCTGGCTTCTCTGGGGTGCCAATATTGTCCCAGACTTTACCTGGCTCCCCCTCTGCCTTCAGTATAAAACTCCATCTACCAAGCCTAGCTAGTCCATGAAACTCCATCAACCTAGATGTTCAAGCCCTGCAGCCCTGCCCAGCCCTGACAATGTGTTTTTGTCCTGAAGCCTGAGCCACTTTCAGCTGTTTGCATACTCCCCAAAGCACAGCCACGCCTGATCGCCCACGCCATCCCTCTGGGCCTCTTCCATTTGTTCTTTCCTTCAAGAATTATCCTGAAGTTGGCTGGCAATGACTCCCGCCTGTCATCCTAGCTACTCAGGAGGTTGAGATCTGAAGATCATGGTTTGAAGCCAGCCCCAGCAGGAAACTCCATGAGGTTCTTATCTACAATTAACCATCAAAAAGCTGGAAGGAGCTGGATGTTGGTAGCTCATACTTGTAATCCTAGCTACTCAGGAGGCTGAGATCTGAGGATCGCAGTTCAAAGCCAGCCTGGGCAGGAATGTCCATGAGACTCCTATCTCCAGTTAACCACCAGAAAACCCAAAGTGGAGCTGTGGCTCAAGTGGTAGAGTGCTAGCCTTGGGCAAAAGAAGTTCAGGGACAGCATCCAGGCCCTTAGTTCAAGCCTCAGGACTGGCAAAAAGAAAAAGAAACGAATACTGCTACTAAAGATTATTAATCAAGAGATTATTTTGTGGCTTGGTGCTATCTCACTTAATTCTCCTAGAAACCAATGATGTAGAGATGAATGTGAGTAAGGAAATTACTTAGAGCGTAAAGGGGAATCAAGGGTACACAGCTAGAAAGCATGGGTTCTGGGATTTAAGCTGAGGTGGTTAGACTTCACTTTCTTAAGGCTTAAAGGCAAACCACCACTATCTCACTCAATAGGGTCCTGTCAGGAGTCCCTGGGGCCATGTGCTGCCCTGAGAGGAGCAGGGAAGGCAGAGAGACTCAGAGTCAGGAAAGAGAAACTTGAAGGTCTTGACAGGGGAGACAGGGAACAGGGCAAGACACTTGGGAACAGAGGAAAGGTGTTCATCAGGGACCGTGAGCAGGAGAGTAGGGAGGACAGTGGCCTCACGCAGGGAGGGCATTGAAGATCAGTGAGGCCGTCTTGGTAGCTGAGTAGCGGATGTTTGGCTCCATGTGCAGCAGAGATGGGATATCAATTTTCATGGGCATGCAAGGCAGATACCGATTCCCAGGGCTGGAGACACAGAGGAATAGAAGAACAGATGACAACCAGTCAGTGGAACCTGCATTCTATTCCCCTTAATTCCTCCCCTTGCCTGGCCTCCCCAGAGTCTCCCCTTCACTCCTGCTTTCTCTTCTGCCCTTTCAGCTCCAATCTCCTTACTCCTGTTCTTCTCTGTTAGATTCCCTCAGACCCATCCCTGGTCCCCCTCTGCTCCTGACCCTTGAATGAAACTATACTTGTTCTAGACCCTGACTCCTCCCAGGCTGCTGTATCCCTCCCTCACAGCAGACCCTTGCCATCGCTCCCCTCCACCTCCTCACCTGTCACCCTCCTCATCAGTACAAGGCGCTGTCTTGGTCAAGACAAATTTCCTGTCTGACTCCATCTCTTCAAAGCTGCTGACATCCACCATGCGGGGGAAGCCAGGGGCATAGATCTTCCAACTGCCCAGAGAAACAGGTAGAAGTGGAAGGTTAAGGCCAGGCACTGGAGTTCAAGCCTATAATCCTAGCTACTTGGGAGGTAGAGATTGGGATCAAGACCAGTCTAGGCATAAAAGTTCCAGAGGCCTCTATCTCAGGCAATGGCTGGACCCAGTAGTATGTGCCTGTCATACCCAGTGACACCAGAAAGCACAAGAAGAAAGACTGCAGCCTAAGCTTGCTTGCATGAAGTGAGATTCTCCCTCAGAAATAACCGATGTTGGGCTGGGAATGTGACTTAGTGGTAGAGTGCTTGCCTAGCATGCATGAAGCCCTGGGTTCAATTCCTCAGTACCACATACACAGAAAAATCTGGGAGTGGTGTGTAAAGTGCTAGCCTTGAACAAAAAGAAGCCCAAGGACAGTGCTTAAGCACTGAGTTCAGGCCCCAGGACTGGCAAAACAAAAACAAAAACAATGTGAGTCAGAGACTGGTAACTCATGCCTGTAATCTTAGTTACTCAGGAGATGAGATCTGAGGATCATGGTTCTAAGCCAGTCCAGGCAGGAAAGTCTGTGAGACTCACATTTCCAATTAACTACCAAAATGCCAGACATAGAACTGTGGCTCAAAAGTAGAGCACTAGCCTTGAGCAAAAACACTAAGGGACAGTCCCCAAACTCTGAGTTCAAGCTGAAGTACACACAACACACACACACACACACACACACACACACACCAATGTGATCAGGCTAACACCTGTAATCCTAGCTACTTATGAGGCTGAGATATGAGAATCATGGTTCAAAGCCAGCCTGCGCAGAAAAGTCAGTGAGACTCTTACCTTCAACTAACCAACAAAAAGCCAGAAGTAGAGCTGTGGCTCAAATGATACAGTGCCAGCCCTGAGGGGGGAAAAAAAGCCAAACAAGGGCTGGGAAGGTGGCTCAATGGTAGAGCGCTTACCTTGCATGCATGAGGCCCTGGGTTCGATTCCTCAGCACCACATAAGCAAAAAGAAAAAAGCTGGAAGTGGCGTTGTGGCTCAAGTGATAGAGCGCTAGACTTGAGCTGAAGAGCTGAGGGACAGCGCCCAGGCCCAGAGTTCAGGCCCCACTACCAGACCCAAAAAAAAAGAAAAAGAAAAAAGAAAAAAGCCGGAAGTGGCACTGTGGCTTAAGTGGTAGAGCGCTAGCCTTGATCTGAAGAGCTGAGGGACAGTGCCCAGGCCCAGAGTTCAAGCCCCACGACCAGACCAAAAAAAAAACAAAAAAAAAGCCAAACAAGAGTACAAGACCCTAGCACCAAAAAAAATAAATAATAAGCAATGCAAAAAGGCACTGAAGTGTGGTTCAATTGGTAAAGTACTTAAAGTATGAGATCCCGAATTCAATTCCTAGTACTGCTCCTCCAAGCTTGGAATAAACAAAAGCCTTAGATCTTTGTGTTGTGTGTGCCAGGCCTGGGTCTTGAACTCAGGGCCTAGGTGTTGTCCCTGAGCTCTTCAGCTTAAGGATAGCACTCTACTACTTGAGCCACAGCACCACTTCCAGTTTTCTGGTGGTTAATTGAAGATAAAGAGTCTCATGGGGGCTGGGAAGGTGGCTCAGTGGTAAAGCGCTTGCCTCGCATTCATGAGGCCCTGGGTTTGATTCCTCAGCACCACATAAACAAAAAAAGCCAGGCCCTGGGTTTGATTCCTCAGCACCACATAAATAGAAAAAGCTGGAAGTGGTGCTATGGCTCAAGTGGTAGAACGCTAGCCTTGAGCTGAAGAGCTGAGGGACAGTGCCCAGGCCCAGAGTTCAGGCCCCACATCTGACAAAAAAAAAAAAAGTCTCATGGACTTTCCTGCCCAGGCTGGCTTTGAACTGCAATCCTCAGATCTCAGCCTCCTGAGCAGCTAGAATTACAGCCATGAGCCACCAGCACCTGGCTGTCCCTGAGCTTTTTGCTCAAGGCTAACACTCTACCACAGCTCTACTTCTGGCTTTTTGGTACTTAATTGGGGATAAGAGTCTATGGACTCTTATGGGCTGCGAAGGTTGCTCAGTGGTAGAGGGCTTGCCTTGCATGCATGAGGCCCTGAGTTCAATTCCTCAGTACCACATAAGCAGAAAAAGCTGGAAGTACCACTGTGGCTCAAGTGGTATAGAGTGCTAGCCTTCAACTGAAGAGCTGAGGGACAGCGCCCAGGCCCAGAGTTCAGGCATGAAGACTGGCAGAAAAAAAAAGGGTCTATGGACTTTCCTGCCCAGGCTGGTTTTGAACCATGATCCTCAAGTCTCAGCCTCCTGAGTAACTATGATTATAGGCATGAGCCACCACTGCCCAGCTCAGACGCCTTTGATTTTTAAAAATTAACTACAGAAAGCTGGGCGCTGGTGGCTCACGCCTATAATCCTAGCTACTCAGGAAGCTGAGATCTGAGGATCGCGGTTCAAAGCCAGCCCGGGCAGGAGAGACTGTGAGACTCCTATCTCCAATAAACCACCAGAAAACCGGAAGTGGCGCTGTAGCTCAAGTGGTAGAGCACTTGCCTTGAGCTGAAGAGCTGAGGGACAGCGCCCAGGCCCAGAGTTCAAGCCCCACGACCGACCAAAAAAAAAAAAAATTAACTACAGAAGCCCTAGGTTCAGTTCCTTAATATTACATAAACTGGAAAAAGCAGGAAATGGGGTTGTGGCTCAAGTGGTAGAGTGCTAGCTTTGAGCAAAAGAAACTGGGACAGTGCCCAGGCTTTTAGTTCAAGCCCCAGGACTGGATAAAAAGAAAAAAAAAATTGGGGCTGGGAAGGTGGCTCAGTGGTAGAGCGCTTGCCTTGCATGCCAGAGGCCCTGGGTTCAATTCCTCAGCCCCACATAAGCAAAAAGAAAAGCTGGAAGTGGCACTGTGGCTCAAGTGGTAGAGCGCTAGCCTTGAGCTGAAGAGCTGAGGGACAGCGCCCAGGCCCAGAGTTCAGGCCCCACGACCAGACCCCCCCCCAAAAAAAATTAATTACAGATTGAAACTTACTTCCCTGTAGGTGACAACAATTGGATCTTCTCCATGAAGGCATTGGACATCAGATCAAGATAGTCACTTCTCTCCTTCTCCCTCTCCACGCCCCCCCCACCTTTCTCTCATGCTGGGAATCAAATCTAGAGCTCTGTGCATGCTAAGTACTAGCTACATCCTCAAACCCCAGGGTAGCATTTGAGAACAACATAAATACTAGGGTCATTTTTTATGTTGAGATTGAGAACTAGGTTATATTCAAAACAGTTGGAGATGGCATAAATATTGGCATAATTCTTGGATTTTTTTTTTTCCTGATACCAGAGTTTGAACTCAGGCCCTCATACTTCCTAGGTTTGTGCCACTTTAGCCACACCTGCAGATCATGTAGTTGTTGTTGTTTGGGTTTTGGTGTTGGAGATCAAGTGCTCTATCATTGAGTTACAACTACATCCCCAGCCTGGGATAATCACTGATACTGGTATTTGGGGTCCAGACACAGGATCAGTATTAGAAGAGATTGGGTTTAAAAGAGAGTCCCAGCCAAACGTCAGTGGCTCACACCAGTAATCCTAACTACTGAGGATGCTGAGAGGAGGATTGCGGTTCAAAGCCAGCCCGAGCAGGAAAGTCTATGAGACTCTGATCTCCAATAAACTATTCAGAAAAAGCCAGAAGTGGCACTGTGGCTCAAGTGGTAGAACACTAGCCTTGAGTAAAAAGGAGCTCAGAGATAGAGCCCAGCCAGGCCCAAAGTTCAAGCCCCAGGACCGAAAAAACAAAAACAAAACAAAACAAGTCCTGATCAGATAACTCTGATCAGGTTGGAACTGAGTTCCCCAAGGTTGGAACTGAGGCCCGAGGAACAGCCTAAGACTGGGGACAGAACTAAGATGGCAAAAGAAGAAAAGAAGTCCAATTCCACCATCCTCACCGATAGCATTCTTGTCGGGACCGGATTTCCCGTTTCCTGTGCTCCAGAAGGAGAGGAAGAGAGTCGTGGCAAATGGTTCTTGCTGTGGGAAATGAAAATTAAGCTTCATATCAATCTCTTTTCAAATAATCTCCCTTTGGGCAAATATTGCCTGAACTCTCTAGCCCTTGAGCTTAAACCATATTCATTTCCACTTGAGCTGCCTGAGGGGTCCCCCCAAGTCCTTTGTGCATTCACCACAGATTTTGTTGGTGGCTCAGGCCTGAAATCCTGGAGAGTCACAGTTCAAAGACAGCCCTGGAAGAAAAATCCAAGAGACTCTTATCTCCATTAAAAAAAAAAAAAGACATAAGTGAAAGTGTGTCTCAAATGGCAGAGTGCCTTCACTGATCAAAAAAGCTAAGAGACAGCATTAAGACACCGAGTTCAAGCCCCAGTACTGCACACACACACAGACACACACACAAAGAAACTCCACAGTGATGATAACAACTGATGAACAATGATGAAAACATTATATATATATATATGTATATGTATATATATATATATATGTATGTATTTATATATGCTATAACAGAAAATGCCAGAAGTGGCACTGTGGCTTACATGGTAGAGTGCTAGCCTTGAGCAAAAGAAGCTCAGGAACAATGCTCAGGTCCTGAGTTCAAGCCCCAGGACTGGCATGTACTTTGTGAAGATACTGGTATACTGTGATAACCAATGGGGGTTGATAGTGAAATCAATTGGAAGCCCACTATTGACTGTGGGGTAATGTTTTTCTTGCTTCATGTTGACCCAGAATGTCCATCTTTTATCCCTGATACTCATCTCAACACACAGACAGAAAGAACCAGGTGCTCAGGCCTAGTATCCTTGAAAAGACACTCATATCAGTAAGAGATCTTTTTTTTTTTTTTGGTCGGTCATGGGGCTTGAACTCTGGGCCTGGGCGTTGTCCCTTAGCTCTTCAGCTCAAGGCGAGCGCTCTACCACTTGAGCTACAGTGCCACTTCCAGTTTTCTGGTGGTTTACTGGAGATAGGAGTCTCACGGTCTCACGGTCTCTCCTGCCCGGGCTGGCTTTGAACCGCGATCCTCAGATCTCAGCCTCCTGAGTAGCTAGGATTAAAGGCGTGAGCCACCAGCGCCCGGCTCAGTAAGAGATCTTAACTCACCTCCTAGGGCCTAAAAAAAAGTCAAAGTGAGCAAGGTACCAGTGGCTCACGCCTATAATCCTAGCTATTTGGAGGGCTGAGATCAAAGATGTTAGTTCAAAAGCCAACTCAGGCACAAAAGTCCATAGGACTCTCATCCCCAATTAACGACCCAAGGGCTGGGAAGGTGGCTCAGTGGTAGAGCACTTGCCTTGCATGCTTGAGGACCTGGGTTCAATTCCTCAGCACCACATAAGCAAAAAGAAAAAAGCTGGAAGTGGCGCTGTGACTCAAGTGGTAGAGCACTAGTCTTGAGCTGAAGAGCTGAGGGACAGCGCCCAGACCCAGAGCTCAGACCCCACAACCGGACCCAAAAAAAAAAAAAACAATTAACGACCCAATAAGCTAGAAGTGGAGCTGTAGCTTAAGTACTAGACTACCAGTCCTTGAGAGAGAAAAAGCGACAACACCAGGCTGTGAGTTCAACTTCTAGAATTGCACACTCAAGAAAAGCCAGAAAGCTGGGCGCCGGTAGCGCCGGTAATCCTAGCTACTCAGGAGGCTGAGATCTAAGGATCACGGTTCAAAGCCAGCCCAGGCAGGAAAGACCGTGAGACTCCTATCTCCAATAAACCACTAGAAAACTGGAAGTGTAGCTCAAGTGGTAGAGCGCTCGCCTTGAGCTGAAGAGCTGAGGGACAGCGCCCAGGCCCAGAGTTCAAGCCCCATGACCGACAAAAAACTGACAGGGCCTGCAATAAGGGACAAGACTTGGCAGGGCTTGTCCAGCCCAAGTGGCTAAATATTCAAGGTTTTTCCACCCACTGAAATCCTGCTTGCATGTAGGTTGATCCTCCTATGGGCCCCAGAAGAATTTACTCCAGGGTTAGGACAGAGGGAGACTGTGGAAAGCAGATGGTTTGGTATGTCAGCGTATTGCAAAACTGTGCTCATCTGCAGGGCTTTCCGAGAAGTAAATGCTGCCTGGAGTTTCAGGCTTTAGTGGCACCATTTCCAGAAAGTAACCCTATTCTCTACACCCTGGCCTCTGTGAGACTCACCCTATCCGCCCCCCTCACCCCATTCAAAAAGCCCTCTCTACAAACAGCCCTTTCCCCTGGCCCACCTGCTCCTGGCCGCAGCTCCATGGTGCAGTAGCCATCAATCCACTGATAGCAGGGAAAGGGGACAATATTGCCATCGGGTGTAGTGACTGTAATGTGGCTGCAGTACCAGGAATCTTTGCCGAAGAATGCATAGCGCTCCTTGTCTAAGCGTAGCAACAGGAGTTCTCCCAGCTCGGCTGTGCAGCGCACCTTGTATTTCTTTACCTGGAACAACCAGGAGAGCAAGCAGGTGAGAAGCAAGAAGCCATCAGAGGCCATGCAAGGTGCACTGATGCTTCAGCTTTTGCAGCAGCTAACCCATGTGGGCCCATTGTATGAATAACAAGGCGATCATTCTTCCAGGTGCCACCCCAAATATGTGAATGGAAATGGCAATTGGAATTTCCTGGCCTCCTGGGCCAGCAGAGCACCCTGTGTAGGACATCAGCAAACGACCCTAGGGGCAGGTGAAAAAGGCGAACAGATCCCCTCCAGAGAAGAGGAAACCCAGGCTTAGTGAGGAAGCAACTAGACCAGCCTACCACCAACAATGGGAGGAACCAAGAAGCCAGCTGAACTCCTGAAGTTGCCCCTGCACAGCCCTGCCTAGGTAGGTTTATCACCCTTAGAAAAGGCAGGGACCACAAAGGCCTGGTGAAAGGTCACAGCACACCTCATAAGTTTGGCAGGATGTGATGAATCGGCTTGGATGACTCTCCTCTCTTTCGGGATCCCCTGCCTGTGTGTCCTGCCCCTCAGAGGTCCTGCCTGTCACTTTTGGGTACTCACCGATCCCTTGGTGAAGTCCCTGCCCACTCGATCCAGCCGCTGCTTGGGACTCTCACCACACGTGCCCACCAGCGTGGCATAGATGTTGTCCATTGTGCCAGCTTTCAGGTAGGAACCGGTAGTCACACAGAGGCTGTACACTGCCATGATGGGACCCACACGGGACACACAGCAGCTGCTGGCCTGGAGTTGGTGAGTGACAAGCCCGACAAGCTGCTTGGTGGAGGGCCAGGAGACGGTATGTCTGAGGACAACTGCCTTTAGGATGCCCCTGGCCCCTCTCTCTCTCTCTCTCTCTTTCTCTCTTCTCTCTCCTTTCTTCTCTCTTTCCAGAACTCCGGGCTAGGGCTTCTTCTCTCCTCCGCCCACAGTCTGACTGGCAGCCTAATACCTGCTTGCCTGCCTCTGACACAGCCGGTCCCTCTGGGTGGCTCACCCAGATGAGTATCGGGAATGTGGATCCAGTGAGGAGGCAGGGAGGGACCAAATGAAGAGAGGTGACGCCTGTGTAATGGGGACACTGTCTTCTGCCTGACAAGAGGCCTAACTGATGCCAAGGGGCTCTTGCTCACCCCTTCCTCAATTGCCCCAGACCCTTTCCTACTGCTTCCCAATCAGAACAGCACAGAGCATTGAATTCCTATGACTCATGCGTGTCAGTCACACTCTACAGAGAAGAGCTGCAGAATCTGGTCATAGATCACACATGACCAGAGCCACAGGTGAGCCACACCTGCATCCCAGCTCAGGTAGGACGGTAAAGAACAAATCACCACCACCACCACCCCACACACACACACACACGCACCCCCTCCACACGCCCAGATTGCCCCGAGTTTGGTTCTCCCAAATCAGTTTCTTCCTAGGACTAGGGCCGATCAGATGAACAAAGCAGAGTCCCACATAGAGGATCAGGAGGCCCCACGGGGCATTCTCTCCGCTATCGGTCCTGGCTGAAGCTACAGGACCGTGGGCAGGAGCCCCGATGCCAGACTCCGGGATCTGGGTCTCGGGGGCCTGGGAGGACTGTCTCGGCTCGTGGGCCGCAGCGGCCCCCTGTGGCGACATGCGGCACCGCAGGACTCCAGCCTGCCGGGAAAACGCGGCCAGTTTCACCCGCTTCCCTGTGAGTGTTTGTCAACGCAGTATCTTCCGGCGGACACACTTCGTTCTCGGTTCCGAGAAGCTACGTGGCCGTACGCAAACCTCTTTTTTTGGGAAAAGAGAGAGCCCGTTTTTCCAGAGCCCGGATAGCTCAGTCGGTAGAGCATCAGACTTTTAATCTGAGGGTCCAGGGTTCAAGTCCCTGTTCGGGCGGTAAAGCTTTTCCTTTGAGCAGCAACAACAGGCAGTCCTCTTGTTTTAAAGCAAGTTGGATTACACTGGGGACGTAGTTTCGAAAAGAAGGAATGACAGTTGAGAAAAACACTAGGAGTGATAGACACTAGACTAATTTTTCTGCTAGCCATACTAAAGAGTAAACATAGGCTAAACTTGATAACGATTTGCTTAATCCAATAGTATTTTAACTTGTAGTATTTTAAAATTAGTATTTGAACGAATTCTGATCTTTTGTATAACATCCCGCCTTAGCAGATAATAATAAAAATTCATATTTCAGGAGTTTAGTAATGGTGCCTAAAACATACAGCAGCGGTTGTTCTGTTTTCTGGAATGAAGAAATATGGGGGGGGGGGGAGGGTGCATGAAAAGGAAGACATACATACAGTAATGTATAGAATTGCCGAAAGCTGTAGCAAGCATCGGGTTCCATGGTGTAATGGTTAGCACTCTGGACTCTGAATCCAGCGATCCGAGTTCAAATCTCGGTGGAACCTTAGCTTTTGTTTATAGCCAATAACATTTTTTTATTTTATATATTACTGTTCTCTAATAACATCAGAGGATATGATCAAAAGAATCAAAAACTAGGATACAATCCTTCCATATTTTTATACTGGGCATGGGTTGATGGAGCTTATAGCAGACCCTGGGGGAGAACTGTGAAAGATAAAAATTTGTAGACGTGTATAAAATGGAATTAGGCATGAAAATTACGCTAAAGCCCGTTTCGATTGTTACTCGCACCCCAGCAGCTCTACGTTTGTTTCCGTTTGGAACTCATACGCAAATACACACACTACGATCTCTTAAAACTAAGAGTCCTGTTCATACAAATCGCAGGTAGAACCTGGACAGCAATTAGAGTAACTTTGCTCAGGAGGAAAACTCTGGCCCTGGCAGCGGTGGGATTCGAACCCACGCCTCCGGAGAGACTGGAGCCTAAATCCAGCGCCTTAGACCGCTCGGCCACGCTACCTGCATGCAGAGCGCTTGTCCCTGCTCTCTTCCTAAGAGAGTAGAAGCTAGAAGTTAGCGTAGGGATATTAATTGAGTTTCTACTCATATTTTTGTATACTTTCTATATACACGAATAGAAAAACATCGAGACCCGAAACTGCGCAGTAACCAAAGTCACAAGAAACCAGCCCAAGGAAGTAGAAGCACACAGACATCTTCAACAAAACAGGTTTATTGGATGAGATCGTATCCGGAAGCGGCGTGCGCCAGACCCGGTAGCACCCCCCACGTGGGCAGCCGGAGCTTTGCGCTCGCTCGCCAGCTCGGGATCAGGTGCTCTCCTTCCTCGCCAACTCTCACTTCCACCTGGCTCACACCTGCTTTACTTCCCGGAGGGCCCCTGAGACCCTAATCTGGCGCTCCGGGTACGCCCCGCCCAATTTCCACGCAAACACTCCTCCGCCCTGCCCCTTTTCCAGGCTAGTACCAGTAAGCTTAGAGACGCCGCGGCCCACCAGGTGGCTCTGTGGCGCAATGGATAGCGCATTGGACTTCTAGAGACGAAAGAGCAATTCAAAGGTTGTGGGTTCGAATCCCACCAGAGTCGATTTTATTTCCGTTTTTCCTTTCAATGGCTTTGGTGTAAAAGAACCTCCTCCCTTCTCCCGATCCCTATCTCCAAGGCTTACAACTCTGCTTCACCTCCGCTCTGCTCTCTCCTCGTTACTTACCTGTATGCCCCAAGATTAGGGCCGTGGGGTGCGGGACTGCGGTGGGAGATAGAAGGGAAAGGAAAGTGGGCGTGGACGCCGAGATAAAGGCAGGCCCCTTGCTCGGGGACACACGGGGATTGAATAACCACTTTATTCCATGCACTAGGGACTCGGGAAGGGACTGGGACTGGCCTGGGGTAGAGGGTACAATCCTAGACACAGGGTCGTGGCGTAGGGAAAAGGGACAGGAACCAGGGATATATATATTTATATAGATACTCTAATATAGACCACATCTCACCCGCGCGCTGAGCCCGCGCGCCCCGCCGCCCTCCCCAACACCTCGCCCTCACGCCCGGGTCCCTCCGCCGCCCTCGGGCTGGAGTCTCTACCCCTCCCCCAGCCTCTGCCCCCGTCCCTCCAAAGCTCAAAGCTCAGGGCCAAGGTCTCCAGAAAGCGGGCGGAGGGAGAGGCGGGGCCTTGGGCGCCCCGTCTTGTCTGTAAGGCGGAGGTGGCGGCGGCAGCAGTCCGGTGAGGGGCGCTGGCGCGCCGGAATCCCGGGCGCGGGGGGAGCAGTGGGTTGGGGACCACGCGCAGCGCGGGCTAGGGGGGCCCTGGTGCACTGGGGGGCGCTGCTGCAGCGCCTGGCCAGGGCTTGGTGCGGCGGGGTCCAGCGTTGGGCGCGGCACTGGAGGCCTCAGATCTAGCGGCTCGGGCCGGGGCGGTTTGGGGCGCAGATAGCCTTGCAGCGCGGAGTAAAGCTGGGCGCGGGCGGCCGGGCTGGCGTCTTGCGCAAAGGCCGCCAAGCGAAGCAGGCACTCGCGGAAGCCGGATAAGTAGCAGCTGGCGAGCGCCTCGGCGTCCTGGGCTGGGAACCGGGGAACCCCTGGAGCCGCCGCGGCGGGTGCAGCCAGCGGGGACGACCGGTGGGCAGGGTAGGGCCCCAGCAGGGGTGAGGGAAGGGGCGGGGCGCGGAGATTACCGAGGTCAAACAGAGGCAGGAAGCCGGATGGATGGATCGAGGGGGGGGAAACGAGGGAGACACAGAGACAGACACGCGCAGGTGTTATTACCCAAGCCTGGGAGCCCAGCTTGCCCGCCCCCAAACCCGCCCCCCCACCGCGGGGTCCGCCCTAGCCTCCCGGGCCCCATCCTCCGAGGGTCCCCCTCCCTCGCGCCCTCCCTCCGCAGCCCCACCGCCGCGTTGTACCCGGGGGCTCCACCCGGCTTCGCTCCCTCAAGTAGCCCACGGCGAACTCCAGTATCTCAGCTTTCTCTAGCTTCGGGTTCCGGAGGTTCTACAGGCGGGAGGGGAGGGCGCAGAGACAGAAAGGGGTGGGGAGAGAGGGGGAAAGTGGCAGGGGGAAGAAGGGAGGGGCGGGCACGGGAGCTGGGGGTGCCCCCGGAACGCACTTGCGCGCACGTGGAGTGAGATGACCAGAAAGGTCCTGTCCCCCCACCATCACCACCGAGACGCAACTGCCCAACCCTACAGGATGGAACCAAAACTCAACGTGGAGCCCAGGGAGGGAAAAACACCGGCAACACTGAAGCTGATTGGGGACAGGGGAGGCGACGACTTAGGGGACGGAAAGGGGACACTTAAAGAGACCCAAAGGGTGAGCTCGACCCACTCTGGGAGCGACATTTATAGAACCAGATGGGAAACGTGCAGACCCGCGGGAGAATGAAGATCTGAGAGCTAAAGGGGTCTAGGATGAGATTCCAGGGATGCGACAGGAAGTCGGCGCCTTGGGGCCAGGGTTGTCACCCCGATGTATTGTTCCTCCACCCCAAAAGGGAAGCTCCGAGACGCGGGAACAGGATGCTTGGGGGTCCGGGGCTGGAGGAGGGACTGACCTGGTCCCGGGTCCGCTCCAGCAGCAGCAGCCTCAGCTCTTCCAGGCTGCGGTTGATGCGGTCCCGGCGCCGCTTCTCCACCAGCGGCTTCAGCATCTGTGACCAGTGGGAAAGGGGGCGCAGGCCGACCCCACCGAGACTCAGCGCGGCCGCGCCGGCGCCCCGATCCCACGCTGGGACAACCCCTTCGCATCTGTGCCCCAAGACTTGCCTAGGGCCCGGCCCATTCGATCCCTCTCTGCTCCCCATCCTCAAGACCTAGGATCGGTGGGGGGGGGGGGGGGGGAATCTCCTCCCCTCTCTCCGATCTGTTACATTCTCCTCTCGCTGTCTCTCCTGTCTCTCGTCCTTCCTCCTTCCCTCTCCCTGTCCCAGCAGAGAACTTGGGGTCCCTCTTGGAACCTAGGCAAGTGGGCAGGACGGGGGCCAGGCTCAGAGTTGGCAGCCCTGCGTGTAGAAAAGGAGAGGCCCGGCTCGACCGCTCCGCTTCTTCTCCCTCAAACTCGTCTAGGCGGACACCCCTTCTCCGTGGGCTCCCCTAAAAATCTCCCACAGCTCTCAGAGGTCCGAGTCTCAGACCACCACCACCACCACCCCGAAACCAATGCCTTAGGGTCTTCTCCGCGAGACTGGCTTACAGCCCGAGCGCGCCGAGGACCCATCCTCCTGGCGCTTGGCCCCCCTCCAAGCCCAAAGGTGCTGACCCCGGTTACTCAACCCAGGGCCCCTGCTTCCGCCGCCCACGCGAGGCCTGCTCGGACTCTGCCCTTTTCTTCCTACTTTGCAGCTTCCTCACCAACTCCAGGCTGCCTAGACCCCCCCCCCCCCCCATGATCCTGCTCGTCCAGGTTCACCCCCTGACAACCCTTCCCCACCCCGGTGTCAGGGCCCAGGTCCTGGGACAGGGACCTCTGCTCCCTCCCCTCCCACCCCTCACCTTGGGGCCGTCCCTATTCTCAGCTCGATCCCGGGTAACCATTGTTCCTCCGGACCCTGGCGTGGACCGGGTCCCTGCCTGCCTGGATCTTTATATACTGCCACGCCGGGGTAGGAGGGATAGGACACGGTCCCGCCCCTTTCTGCCCCTGGACGCCGCCGGGCCAAGACCCCGACACGAGGCTCCCGGAAGGACAAGGAGTGAAAGGGGGAGGGGGAGGAGAGCCGGCCCCGGAGTGTGGGAAGCGAGGGGCGTGGGGCCCCGGCTGGTTGAAGGACCATAAGGCTGTATAATGAGGCGGGACCCGGCGAGCTGAAGAGCGGGGGGCTATTCGGAAGTGAGGGAGTTGAAGTGATTTGGGACAGGACTCACTTAGGGATGAGATTCAGAGTTCTAGAATTGCAGCGTTTGTGGGGGGTCCACCAACACTGAAATAAAAGTTGGCACCTTTAGCCTTCTAGACTGAATATTATATACATCTCCCCTCAGATTTCCCTCTGGCTTAGTGCTTGGCAGATCCTCCAGATTCAACTGGTGTTCTGCCTGGCAGTGGAGAAGAAACTGCTCTAAATCCACATATCATTCTCTCATATTTTCTCTCCCTCCTGCTCTCTCTCTCTCCCTCCTTCCCTCTCTCCCTCTCCCTCTCTGTCTCTTGTCTGTCTTTCTGTCTCTGTCGGTCTCTCTCCCTCCTCCCTCCCTCTCTCTCTCTCCTTCCCATCTCTCTCTCTGTGGACCTGGGCACTGTCTTTGAGCTTTTGTGCTCGAGGCTAGTACTTTACCACTGGAGCCACAGCTCCACTTCCGAGGTTTTGGGAGTTTATTGGAGATAAGAGTCTCGCAGACTTTCCGGACTGGGCTGGCTTTGAATCATAATCCTCAGATCTCAGCTTCCTGTATAGCTAGGATTACAGGTGTGAGCCACCCTCACCCAACTATCTTGAAGGAGTTGAACAAAGGGGTTTCAATTCAATATGTCAATTTAGGAGCACAATGCATCTTGATGTGCCCCCTCTATGTCAGTTTTTTTATTTGTCTCCCTCCCACACACATACACACACCTGCCTACTGTCCTAGGCTTGGACAGTTCTTATCGATATGTGTGGGAGAGGCCCAGAGGTCCCTGCAGATCTAGTGAAAAGGATGTGTCATTGAGTAACTAGTATAGAAGCAGAGTGCTCCAAGGAAAGAATTTTCCTCCAGAATGGCCAGCCTGAAGAGAGATCATTCTAGGAAGAAGGAACAAGTCTTTAAAGCATGCATACGGGTGGAGATCTTTTCACTTACATGCATTTGGTTTAAAACTAAAATTTAGTGAGCAAATGCACTCATTATAGTCAATGTTCATTATTTAAGAATTGAACTAGTAACTTGGGGGTAGGGATGGCAGGGGAGGGAAAATTTTAGAACTATGACTGATGAAACACCTCGCATTATGCCAGAACGGCTTACTTCTGGAACTCCACACACCCCCGTGATTGTAGAAGAGAAAGGAAGAATGCATTTTCCTAAAGAAACAAGAAAAGGGGTACAAAGGGAGGGATCCATACCCACCTCACACCAAGAGCACGACCCTCTGCAAAGGATAGAGTCTTGGAGATTTCAGGAGGAAGTGCCTGAGAAGATAAATCCGAAATTTAATGCCACAACCAGAACGCTGGCGGGAACGAAGACACAGAACGACAAGGGTAACCAACCCCGACCGTAGGTAGCTGGGAAATCAGAGACGTGTGGGGCTTCCTCTAAACCCTTCCAAACCCTGCACATCTTAGGGATTCCCCCCCCCCTCCCCCGCGGAGGGTGACTAGTCAAAGCCCGAGCGGGAGGGCCCCAGACCTTGAGAAGGACGCTCCCACCACCCCCCCTTCCCCCCCCCCCCAGCACATCCCACCTCTTCCTACTTCGGCCAAATGGGACCACAGATGTGTGGCCCGGCAGCCCCACTACCCCCCTCCTTGGGAACCTGGGCTCGAGTAAAGTTTTTCTCACCTGCACGCGAGGCTCGGGACCCGGGGCTGTTCGCACCCGGGTGTGGGGCCGCCCCTAGCCATATGGAGTAGCTTTATGACCCGGTGGCGGCCGGATCCAGGCCGGATAGAGAATGACCTGCAGCTCCACCTACCAACCCTTCCCGGTCACTCTTTCCAAGAGTCTACAGGCTTGCCTCCGCCTCTTACAAACTCAGATACGGTCATTAGAAGAGGGAACGTTCGTCAGCATTGGTGGTTCAGTGGTAGAATTCTCGCCTGCCACGCGGGAGGCCCGGGTTCGATTCCCGGCCAATGCACTTGCTCATTTTTCATTTTCCTTCCCCAAAAGATATATGAAACAGTAAATGGGTTCACTTATTATTATTATTTTTTTAATCTTGAATCATTTCCATCTAACAAATGCAGACTTTTTTTTTGACTTGTCTCAGAATTGAAAGTTCCAGAGAAGAATTGTGATTCCGTTTCCTCACATGCCCCTCTCCTCCCTCCTCCCAGCTCGGGGGTCCTGCTGTCTCCACACCCCCTTCCTCCTCCCCTTCGCCCATCCCTGCACAGGCGTGACCCTGAGAAAGTACGCGGCTCCGGGCTCCCCTCCGCGGGGGTCCTCTGCGCCTCCGCGGGTGCCAGGCGAGGTCCCCGATTCTCCTCCCTCCAATCCCTCTTCCCTCCGCAGCCCTGCCCCTCCGCCCTCTTTTTCCTGTCCTGACGCGCTTTCTCCCCCCAAGGTGCTGTGGGTCTTTAGGGTCGCTAAGTGCTTCTTGGCGACTAGTTCCCACGTTCTTTCCAGGCCTCTTAGCGACCCCGGGGCTCCAGTGGTCTCTGCATCTGCGACCGCCTGGAGCTGCCCAGCCCGGGCTCCCCGGCTCCGGCGCGCGCCTCTCCGCCTCGAGTCTCTCCCTGAGATCTGGTAGTCTCTCCGGGTCTCCGTCCCCGCCGGGGGCTCTCTGCGCTCCCACGCTCCGCCAGCATCCCCCTGGGAAGCCCGCCCGCTCGGCACCCCAGGCGCTGACGCCTCCCGGACCCACCCCTTCCCGGCGCTTTGATCCCGCACGCGCCGAAGGGCGGCGGGGGGCGGAGGGGCGCGCCGCCACCTGCCGCGGCCACTTGGGAGCCGGGCCCGCAGCCCGGATCTCCTCCACGCCGGGGCCCTCGCTGCCCGCTCTCTTCCGGCGCGCTTCGCACCCCTCGCTGCCTCTCGGCCTTCGGACTCCGGTTCGCTGAGGCTGGTCTTCTCTCCGGAGGGTCTGGATCTCGGTCCCTGGGTTCTATCCCTGTCTCTTTCAGCGCTGGTCATCTAGGCCCAGGTCTGGATTGTGTCTGGATTATGTGCTCTATCTTAGGCTCCAGAAGGAAACTTAAATTTTTTTTTAAAAAATTGAATAAATAAATGAAAATTCATAAAAGATGGTGGCATCTGGAGATGTCTGTGTGCGTGCAGTGGCTGCATTTGTTTATCTGCTCCCCCAGCTAGTGGTGTCTATGTGCGCATTATTGTTTAGGACTTGAGGTTACATTGGGTGTGGGTTTTCCTACACCATATATTCTAGTGAGACGAGGACAGAAAAAAAAAAAAAAAAAAAACAAGAAAGGAAGAACTCATATCGGAAAATTTCAGATGGTTACGATGGTGTGGTGTGACTAACCATGAAGGCTGGCAATCACTTGAGCAGAAGCACTACCTTAGTCTTGACCTCTGTGAAGAGGTGATAAATAGCTCAGTGTAGGTCAGCCAGAAGTCCAGGCACAAGCAACTACAAAGGCCCTGAAGTAGGAAAGGGCTTTTGCTGCTGAAAACTAGTCAAAAAAGAGAAAAAATAAAATAAAAGCAATGGATCTAGGATAGAAAAAAATCAAAGTAATGGAAATTAAGATGAAGGGTCAAATATGGCCCATGACACCCTTTTTTTTTTTTTTTTTTTGTCGATCGTGGGATCTGAACTCTGAGCCTGGAGGGCCTCAGCTCTTCAGCTCAAGGCTGGCACTCTACCGCTTTATAAAGGCCCAGTATCACTTCCAGCTTTTTCTGCTTATGTGGTGCTGAGGAATCAAACCCAGGGCCTCATGCATGCAAGACAAGCACTCTACCACTGAGCCACCTTCCCAGCCCTGGCTACTCTCTTCACAGTGAGCCACACTGGGGCTTAGGAGAAGAAAACACATGTCCCAAGGCTAGGCATCAAGGCTGGCACAAGAAGGGACAAAGCCCCCCACAGCTGGTGCAGTGTCCACTTCCGCTCTCCAGGGGTAACAGCTCCCCACACTGGATTACAAGGCTTTGCTCCTCCTTCTTTAGTTCTGTAAAGAAAAGACTGCATTCTGGGACCCCATCCCCTACCACACCATCCCCTCCCCCTCCCCTACCCCCATACTAGGTGGAGAGTTCCTGGAATGTTGAGTCCTGGGAATTCAGGGGTTAAGAAGGAAGAGTACCAAGAAAAGAACCCAAGTGCTGACCTCCATGATCCAAGTGCTCCTAGTCTTGCCTTCCTCATTTGTCTTTGCTAAAAACTAACCCTTGACATTCCTTTTTGTGTGTGTGCCAGTCCTGGGGCATGAACTCAGGGACGGCACACACCATCGCTGAACTTTTTTGCTCAAGGCTACTGCTCTATCAATTGAGCCACAGCTCCTCTTCTGGCTTTTTTTTTTTTTTATATAAATGGGGAATAAGAGCCTCATGAGGGCTGGGAAGATAGCTCAGTGGTAGAGCGCTTGCCTTGCATGCATGAGGTCCTGGGTTCAATTCCTCAGCACCACATAAGCAGAAAAAAAAAGCCAGAAGTGGCGCTGTGGCTCAAGTGGTAGAGCGCTAGCCTTGAGCTGAAGAGCTGAGGGACAGCACCCAGGCCCAGAGTTCAAGCCCCACGACTGGACCCAAAAATAAGAGTCTCATGAACTTTCCTGCCCAAGCTGTCTTCAAACCACAATCCTCAGGTCTCAGCCTCTTGTGTAGCTAATTTTACAGGCATGAGCTGCCAGTACTCAGCTTGTGGGAATATGCTTTGAGACTATTACTTAAATCACTCACACACACACACACACACAATCTCACTAATTTGGTATTCACGGCTGATTTCAAATTCCAGAACTGTGTCTACAGTAATAAGTTGGCAATTTGGCATGGAGGTGCATACCTGTAATCCTAGCACTCTGCCTGAAGCAGAAGAACTTAGAATTTGAAGCCAGCCTGTGATATATAATGAGACCCTGTCTCATTCCCAGCCTCACAGAACTTTCCTTTCCTAACTCTAAATAGATAGAAAGATAGGTAGATAGATAATATCTACATTAGTAAGAACGTGATATTCTTATTTTATCCAGTAATTAGAATCTAGAATCAATTGCAATCATTATTTATGCTCAAATTGTCCCATATTTAGCCAATGGGAATTCCTTATGCTGTTATCCCTCCCTGTCTTTTTTATTACTATATATATATATATATATGCACATACATATATATACATATATATACACACATATAAATATATACATATATAATAAATATATAGTAAATATAAATATATAAACACATACACACACAGGGAGTATTGTAATCTAGGTAAGATGGCTTGGGCCAGGGTGTAATATTTAAGATAGTGACAAGTTTCTGGCTTATTTTAAAAATGAACTGATGCCAGGCACCAGTGACTTACACCTATAATCCTAGCTACTCAGGAAGCTGAGGTCTGAGGATCATGATTCAAAGCCAGCCCAGGTAGTAAAGTCCATGAGATTTTTTTTTTTTGGGGGGGGGGGGGGCTGAGGATCATGGTTCAAAGCCAGGCAAAAATTTTTAATTAAAAAAAAAAAGTTTTTTTAATGTCATGAGGCTTGAACTCTAGACCTACAGTGCACTCTCTCTCCTCTCTCTCTCTCCCTCTCTCTCTCCCTCCCCTCTGGGGCTTGAACTCAGGGTGTTCCAGCTTTTTCTGTGTATGTGGTACTAAGGAATTGAAATAAGGCTTCATGCATGTGAGGCTTCATGCACTCTCACACTAAGCCACATTCCCAGCACTGAGTTCTGTCTCTGAGTTTTTTTGCTCAAGGCTAGTACTCTACCACTTTGAGACACAGTGCCACTTCTGGCCTTTTTTTTGGGGGGGGGGGGGGGGGAGGTTTCCGGGTCGTGGGGCCTGAACGCTGTCCCTCAGCTCTTCAGCTCAAGGCTAGCACTCTACCACTTGAGCCACAGTGCCACTTCTGGCTTTTTTTTCCTGCTTATGTGGTGCTGAGGAATCGAACCCAGGGCCTCAGGCATGCAAGGCAAGCGCCCTACCACTGAGCCAACTTCCCAGCCCTACTTCTGGTCTTTTTTAAGTAATTAATTGGCGATAAAAGTCTCATGGAGGCTTTTATGCCCAGGCTGGCTTTGAACCACAAACCTTAGATTTCAGTCTCCTGAGTAGCTAGGATTACAGGTAGTATAGGTTTGGTGGCTCTGATGGGGACAGGAATGACTAGTTGGAGGGGATTCAAATCCAGAAACAATAAACATAACTTACGCTTGTTATAGGGGGCGGGGGAGAAATGTGCTAGTATGTTTCCCTGGTTTCTGATCTTTTCACTAATCAGCTATAACTGTTTTGTTTTTGTCAGTCATGGGGCTAGAACTCTGGGCCTGTATGCTGTCCCTCAGCTCTTCAGCTTACTGCTAGAACTCTACCACTTGAGCCACAGTGCCACTGTCCAGATTTTTCTGTTTATGTAGTGCTGAGGAACCGAACCCAAGACCTCATGCATGCAAAGCAAGCACTCTACCACTGAGCCACCTTCCAAGCCCCTAACTGGCTATAATTCAAATAACTAGTGCCTCATGCCACTAGCCTGTAATCCTAGCAACTTGGGAAGCTGAGATATGAGGATAGTGATTCAAAGCCAGCCAGGGCAAGAAAATCCATGAGACTCTTACCTCCAATGAACCACCAAAAAGCCAAAAGTAGAGGTATGTGTCAAGTGGTAGAGCACTAGCTTTAAGCAAAGAAGCTCAGGGACAGTCCTCAGATCTTGAGTTTGAGCCCCAGGACTGGTATACACACACACATAGAAGTTTTTCAGATCATTGTGCTAGAATCACCTGATAGAAGCTTTATTGTTGCATCCTAACATGGCAGAGAGCACTTCAAAAGCAAGTAAACTTACTGGAATTTCTTCCTCCTCCCCCTCCCCCGCCCCTCCCCCTCCCTCTTCCTCCTCCCTGCCCCCCTCTTCCTCCTCCTCCTCTTGCTGGCATAATAGGAACTCCACTCTTATGCCTTTATCCAACTCACATTATGTCTTAACATATAAACTGAGGGATTGTTTCCAACACAGGAACTAGCCATTATTAGCAGCAGATAGGTTTTGTTATCTTGTTTGTTCAAAATGAGAGAAATTACAATGTAGGCTAAGGGAGGTATATTTTCCTTCTTCCAGAAAAGAAGAAAAATTTGATGGTACAGAACAAAGAACAATGTCCTTGAGTAGGGTAAAGGGAGTAGGAAACCTAGTGGGTGTAGAGGTTGGCTACAATTCAATGGAATTACTCATAATTCAATAATTCATAATTCAAGGGCTGGGAAGGTGGCTCAGTGGTAGAGTGCTTGTCTCGCATGCATGAGGCCCTGGGTTCGATTCTTCAGCACCACATAAGCAGAAAAAGCTGGACGTGGTGCTGTGGCTCAAGTGGTAGAGTGCTAGCCTTGAGCTGAAGAGCTGAGGGACAGCGCCCAGGCCCAGAGTTCAGGCCCCACGACCAACATCCCCCCCCCCCAAAAAAAATAATTCAGTGGAAGCTTCAGTAAAACAGGGAAGAAAGCTGAAGACGACGGAGGGCAGTTTGGGTTTGAGATGACAGCCGCAGCTGCTCATTCAGAGCGAGCTTACGGTGTGTGCTATGAATGGCTTTTGCAGGTCGGAGCCTCGCGAGAGGGCGCTAGCGATCTGGTCTCGGGTGGTTGAGTCCCCGTGATCATCACCCCAACGAGAGCTTCTCCAACGCGAGAAAGGACTAGAAAACAATAGGCTTCCTCATGGATAATCATCACCAAAATCGCTAACGCTGTGAGCAGGATTCGAACCTGCGCGGGGAGACCCCATTGGATTTCGAGTCCAACGCCTTAACCACTCGGCCATCACAGCCGCGTGCGACCTGGGCCCTGCGCAACTATTGCTGCCGATCAAGGGGCCGGCCTCCCGCCGCCACGCCCTCGCCGCTTCCGGCCGCCGTGCGCGCCTGCTGGAGGCGGCGTCCGCGCCTGGCCTGCGCGGCAGCCCTACGGAGGCCTCAGCTTCAGGATGCTTCCACTTTTCCCAGAGCCACAAAACGAGCCCAGATCCGAACCCAGTAGACCCCTGGTACAGTCGGGGAGAAGTGACGGTGCTCCCGAATACACACTAAAAGGGCACAGGAGTGGATGGCGGCCCAAAGAAGAATCTTAGAGATGGTTGTTCAGACCTAAACCTAGAGTCTCAGCAATAATATACAGCGACCCCAGGCACCGCTGGGATTCGAACCCAGGATCTCCTGTTTACTAGACAGGCGCTTTAACCAGCTAAGCCACGGCGCCAGTGGAGGGCGAGTTCGATCTCAACTTAGATCAGGTGTTACTTGGTGCCGGTGACCAAAGACTGTAGGGCGCCTCCCGTGATGTACACCTTATTTCCCTTTCAGGTTTCAAGCCCCAGCGTTGACACTCCACCCTTCCCTTCTCCAAGCTCCGCGGAGGCCAGCTTGACCTTCAATGGGCCCGGGCCTCCTGTGCCTCTGCCACCTGGACTGACTTCATCTGTGGTAATCATGAAGCTAAAAAAGCAGCTAAATACCCTTTGCTAAAACCAGGGCATCATGGGGGTTCAAAGAGCCTTTGCCACCCCGCCCATAACTGGAGCTTGCCAGAACCCTTAGCTGCCTCTCATCGATCCTTCCCAGGACAAACCGGGGAAGGAAACCTGGTGAAAACCGAGTTTAAGTGTAGATTTAGCTGGTTTAGAAAGGCCCTTGCTGGAAAGCCTGTGGACAGGAGAGGACGCGAGGTTTATTTGCAACAGCTCACTACTGCTTTCTTCAGGGCAACTCCCCCTCCTCACCCAAACCCAAAGCTTCATTCCACAAATCCTGTTGGTTTTTGTTTTGTTTTGTATTAAAAATAATAAGACACAATATCAAAAACACAAATGCCATTGGTAGAGGGTAGAGCTGAGAACGCCTGGGTCCCACCTGAGGGGCAGCACCAGGGACTCCATGGTCCACCAACTTCCTCCACCCTGGAGCAGCTAGGGGTTCAAACCCCTGGGTCCTACTTGGGCCCCAAGCTCCCCTCCTCCCATCTGAAGAGGAGGCAGGAGAGAGAGCTGTCTTCCCCAATAAATAAGTGCGGCCCCAAATTTCAGACTGGGACTCAGGCTCAGCTGGGATTTGGAGAGACCACTTCAGCAGCTTGTTAGCAATCTCATCCAGAGAAAGAAAGGACTCCTCACCAGGGCGTAGGTGGCAGTCTTCTGGGCTGGACTGAAAACTTCCACCTTCCTGTTCTCTAAGGGTCTCCAGAGGCAGCCCCTGGATCCTGGGCTGGTGATGGGGGTCCTGCCCCCGACAGTGGGAGAAGCTGGGGAGGTTTTCTATTGGTTGGTCCAGCAACATCTGAGTTCTAGGAATTGCAACATGGGAGAAGGAAGCCTCTCATGGGCAGCTGGAAGTGGCCCTAAATGGAGTCTAGCTAGTGCCATTTTCTGTAGCAGGTAAGGCTGGACTGGGTGAGCTCCCACCTTGCTCTTCCTCCTCCATGGCAGAGTCCTGAGAACTTGAGACCTTGGCCTCAACGTGGGCCTGAGTCTCCTCACTGACCTCACCCTCACCACCACCATCATCATCACCACCACCACCACCACTACCACCACCCTCGCCTCCGCCCTCCTCCATAGGCTCCAGCCCCAGTCCATCCAGCTCAGAGAAGAGTGGTTCATCAGAGTGGCCAGGGTCTTGGGTGCTGCTACCACAGTCCACACAGGCCTGGGAGGGAAAAGGGAGATGAATGTATTAGGCAGGGTCCTCACTGGGAATCTGCCAGCCCACTTCCCACACCCAACTCAACAGTGATCCCCAACAAATTGGCTCTTGCAAATGTACCTAGGGTCCAAGGCTTGAAAAGCCCTAGGACCCTCTACCCAGATCCCCAACTATGTGACGGTCACAGTGTATGTTGGCATAGGATGTGCTGAAAAAAAAAATCTACAAACACTCAGGTGGGGACTAGGAATGTGGCTCAGTGGTAGAGTGCTTGCCTAGCACGCCTGACGCCCCAGGTTTGATTTCTTAGTACCACATAAACAGAAAAAACTGGAAGTGGTGCTGTGCCTCAAGTGGTAGAGTGTTATGTTAGCCTTGAGCCAAAGAAGGTCAGGGACAATGCCCAGGCCCTGAGTTCAAGCCCCGAGACTGGCAAAAAAAAAATCTCAGGTGGCTTAATATTATATAATCCAGATGACTGCATCCTTCAGAATTAATAATCCAAGGATCCAGGCGTTGGTGGCTCACACCTGTAATCGTAGCTACTCAGGAGGCTGAGATCTGAGGATTGGGATTCAAAGCCAGCCCAGGCAGTTTGAAAGTCCATGAGACTTATCTCCAATAAACCACTCAGTCAAATGCAAGTACTGTTGTGGCTCAAGAGGTAGAGCGCTACCTTGAGCTGAAGAGCTCAGGGACAGCACCTAGGCCCAGAGTTCAAGCCCTATGACCAAAAAAATACTAATCATCCAAGGACATTGGGTCAGTTTCTTAGATCTTTTTTCCTTCCTTCCACAAAGCTAGTAGCACTCTATCACTTTAACCATGGTTCTACTCCTGGCTTTTTGGTGATTAATTGGAGATAAAAGTCTCATTAACTTTCCTGCCCATGTCTTCAAACAGTGAGCCTCCTAAGTAGTTAGGATTACAGGCATGACCCATTAGCACCTGGTTAGTTTTTAGCTGCTCCTTTTTTTTTTTTTGGGGGGGGGGGGGTTCCGGTCATGGGGCCTGAACTCTGGGCCTGGGCATTGTCCCTCGGCTCTTCAGCAAGACTAGCGCTCTACCACTTGAGCCACAGTGCCACTTCTGGCTTTTTTTCTTTTTTGCTTATGTGGTGCTGAGGAATCGAACCCAGGGCCTCAGGCATGCAAGGCAAGCGCTCTACCACTGAGCCACCTTCCCAGCCCCCACAGCTGCTCCTTTTGTGTATGTCCTGGTCCTGGGGCTTGATCTGAAGGCCCCGAATGCTATCCCTGAGCTTTACTGCTCAAAGCTTAGCACTCTACCACTTGAGCCACCGCTTCACCTCTGGTTTTTTGGGTGTCTAATTGGAGGTAAACATCCCATTTCTTTCTGAGGCTGGCTTTGAACTTTGAGCCTCAGATCTCAGCCTTCTAAGTAGGATTACAGGTGTGAGCCACTAGCAGCCTGCACTTTAGTTTCTACCTCTTGAATTGGTTTGGTTTTTCTCTTCTGTTTGCTTGTTTTTGTTGGCTGTGGGGCTTGAACAGCCTTGGCGCTGTCCCTGAGCTCTTCAGCTGAAGGCAAGTGCTCTACCACTTGAGCCACAGTGCTTCTTCCTCTACTTCCAGTTTTGTGGTGGTTTATTTATTGGAGGTAAGAGTCTCACGGGCTTTCCTGCCCCAGCTGGCTTTGAACTGTGATCCTCAGACCTCAGCCTCCTGAGTAGCTGGGATTACAGGCCTAAACCACCAGCACCCAGCTTATGTTTGTTTTTTAAACTATCTTTTTTTGTCTTTTTTTTTTGGTACTGGGGATCGAACCCAGGACAATGCACTTTTGCCACTGAGCTCCATCCCAGCCCTTATCTTTGTTCAACTTCAGTTTTTTCTTTGTCTCAGAATTCTCTTACCATCACATCAAGAGCTCGAGGCAGCTGGCCTTTCCGAACCCAGGAATGCACAGCACCCAGCTCCCGCCGCTGGTCCTCTGAGAACCGAGGCTGCTGCTTCTGCATAGCCCGAAGTCGCTCCCGGTCCTGCTTCAGCACAGAGGCCATGTCCCTGTGTGGGGAAGGTAGAAGCTGGGACCCAGAGCCACAATCCATGGGTAGGCGTCCCTCTCTCAGAGCTCCTCTGCCTTCTGCTCCATTTCTGAACCCAGGAGGCAACCAAGACCAGGATATCTGGTCTCCTCCTAGGAGGAATTACTCATGGGGCTCCTAGGGACAGGGGATAGGAAGGGTACCCCTAGGTCAGAGCCAGCCCTAAGGGTTGGCCCAGCTAATTAGCTGGGCAGTGAAGATAGGGGCCTCTGTGGCTGCTCACCTGGAGGGTACCTGGTAGGTCATCATGACACGCTGGTCAGCATTGGCCATGAGCAGCCAGATGGGATCCTGGAGCACATACTTAATGACCTGGTCTCCAGGCTCAGCCCTCGCCTGAGCAGCCCCAGCCTCAGCCTCTGAAGAGTCAATGCTGCCGAAGTACTTGCTTGTATGGCTGCTCTGACTGCTGCCTGTGAGATGGGAACAAGCCAATGGAACCAAGCCAGATAGCCAGCCTCAGGGTCACCAGGCCACACATCTAGGCCATAGGCCTTAACTGGCTAACTGGCTATGCCAAGATAGATGGGGCCTGGCTTCCAATCTCCATTATACCCAGGGAAGGTCTGGAGGGTAGGCACTCACGCGTGAGGCTGGCGGAGGTGCTACCCCCTTCCTGGGAGCCAGAACCAGACCCAGAGCCCAAGCCAGAGCCCAGGGAGCCTGAGGCTGCAGATCCTGTGCCAGATCGGGAGTCCTCTTGCAGCAGCAGCTCTAGCAGGTCACTAGAGCCAGACAGCGCATCCTGATTGGAGAACTCAGTTGCCTCCGCCTAAAGGAAGAGAGGAGAGGGGAACAGAGAGGATCTAAGGGCTCAGCTTTCCTTCAACTGCTTCTGCCAGGGTTTAGGGCAGGGGACACACCCAACCCAAGAGGTCTCAGGCTTCCCACTCCATAACAGGGAGCCAGGCTGAGAGGAGAGAGCTGAGGAGAGGGGAATGAGTGATGCCGGACCCTTTCCAAGTGGCAGATGCGCTCTCAGAAGTTACAAGGATGTCCTCGCCACCTGTCAGACAGACAGGACAGTCCCTTCACAGAGGAGGTAGTTGATTTCTGTCTCATTTAGAAATTCAGCTGGGGGCGGGGGAGGGAGGTCTCCCACCCATGACACCATCTCTAGGAGGCTGTGACATCAGCCTGGGAGAAACCAGTGGAGGAACATCACCAGGCAGGGGGGCTAGCTGTGGGACACAGGGAGGTCAGTGCTCACCAGTCTGGCCTCTGGCTCAGCGGCCTCCTCACTGGGAGGGGGGGCCCCAGCACTGCTCCCCGGGCCTGCTGCAGCAGCAGCCCCCTCCATGCGTGGAGGCTCCTCAAGCTGCAGCAGGTTGAGCTGGAGTGGGGAGCTGCATCTTGAGTTGAACAGTGGGGAGTCTGGGCGGTGCACGGGACTGGGGGGGAGTGGAGGCAGAGATGGGGAAGGCGAGTGGGAAGCGGGAGTAGGAGGCCCCTCAACAGGGATCTGGGGGACCCCATAGGGATAGCTGGGTGGGGTGGGAAATAGGTAGTTAGGGAGTACCAAGGCTACCACGGGGGTCACAAGTGGGGAAGGGAAAGCAGTCGGGGACACAGAGTTGGGGACAGAGAGAGGTTGAGAGCCTCCTCGAGGAGAGAACACTGGGAGAGGGTAGGGCTGGACCACTGCTGGGAAGGGAGTAGAGGCTGGTGGAGGGGGCCAGGAGCCAGAAGGGGGCACAGATGAGGGGTGGGAGACACAGCAGGGGGCTTCGGCCCGGGGAATCTGGTGGTGGCGTGAGCGCTTGGCTTTGGATCGGCAGTGGTGTCGGCGGCCAGGGGGTGCAGGGCCATGGTGGCAGCCTGTAGAGAAAGACCAGGGTTAGGAAGGGCCCCTGCCTGACAGAGTTCATGCCTCTGCCACCCCCACTGCCCTAACACTCTTGACAGAGAACAGGCATCAAGGCCCAGACAGAGCTTCTCAGCTTGCCCAGAACAGAGGTGACATGGGAGGTTGGGGCACCTTCAGGGAAGAATCACAGGAGCCAGGGACATGGGGGTTTATTGAGAAAGGAGCCAGAAAATGGCAAGGTTACATTAGGGTCAAGCTGATGGTGTGCAAGAGGCGGGGGTGTGCTGGGATGGAAAGTGGCAGGAAGAGTTCATGGGCGAACGGGCAGGTGGCTTCAGTCCATTTGCCAAACTCCCGCAGGCGCTGCCAGCCTGGGTACTCCTTTTGCCAGTCGAGACCATGCTCCGCCTAGCTTCCAATGAAGTGAAGAGGTGGGCGAGAATGCCCACGCCTGAGTCCTGAGTCCTGCAGCCATCTGCACGGAGCCTCCCTCAGGCACCTTCCATCTGCCCTTGAAGCCTAACTCCATTCACCATTCGTGAGACAGGCTCCTAGATGGGTGTACTTTCTACCCCTGCCCCCAGGCTAGGCCTGAAATAGCTTACCTGGAACACAGCCCCTCCACCCTCTGTCTCAGAACCAGCTCCCCCAGGCTTTCTGAACATCTCCCTTAAGGCCCTCCCCCGACAGTTGGCCTTAGACTAGGCAGAAGGCAGCTCAAGGAAGCCCCAGATGGCTACCTCGCTCCCCAGGGGCTGAGGGGGCTACAGAAGAGCTGTCAAGCCCACGAAGCCTGCCGAGGTCTCGGAATCGGCTGAGAAAGGCTTGCTCCTCCTTCTGTGTGTGCAGGGACAGCACAGCCTTCGTCAGGCCCACTGGGCGGTAGGCATCCGGGGCTGGGTCAGGGGCTACTGTGGGGCTGGGGGCCGGGCTGGGGGCTGGTCCTGTGGCTAGGCTAGGCAGGTCTTCCATCATGACAATGTCTGAGAAAGGTAGAGAGAGAAAAGGTCATCAGAATATTTCAGGGGTCAACATACCCACACCACACCCTCCCTTGTCTAATACCCTAGCTTAACCCTGGCCTCTGCCCCACCTCCAAACTTGGGCCTCCACTGGAAGGTCAGGCTACTTCCTCAGTTAGAGGAAGGGGGTTGACCCTGGACCTTCTTCCTCAACATGCTAAGCTGTCCCAAGGGGACAGAGGATACACAATTCCCCTCTAGTGGCCATTACTCTGTGAAGAACCCTTGGGGATGACCCCTTCAAAAGTTCTCTTTTAAGGGAATCCCACCCCTTATTCTTCCTTCACACGTTTTAGAAGCCAATAACCAAAGGGTTTTTTTTTTAGGGGTCTTCTAAGATCCCTTGCCTCATACCCTCTGTGGTCAGCACCTCAAGCTTGAAACCCTCTATGCCACAGACTTTATGTTTCAAGTAAGAGTGAAAATATAGGAAGCAGAATGGGGGAGAAACCCCCCTGCAAAAGTTGGGAAGATAAGCTAAAGCAGAAGCCAAGGAACAGTCAGCTAAAAGGGCAGGCCTTCTCTCCATTAGGGACAGGAGGGGGAGGGGAAAGGTAGGCAAGAAGAAGATTTGGCTGAAGGACCAAGTGGGGCCCAGACATTGCCCACCTCACTCCATGCCCATACCCGACTCCGGGGGCTTCTTGTCTCCTACATGCACGATGGTGGAGCTGAAGCTACACTGACTGGTGACGGACACCACACTCTCCGCCTTATTGGCCAGAGTGAGCGGACTCAGGGTGCCTCCCACCACTGGCTCCTTCCGAGGAGTGGCCCCCTCCCCAGACAGCACTGCCGACGAAGGATCTGTGCGGAGAGATGGCACTGGTTACTGCCCTTACCCCACTGGGAATTTAGGAGAAGGGATCCCGGGGAGGAAGGGAAAGATTGACTGTAGGGAAGAGCCTGGAGATCAGGAGGCAGGGGAGGGCAGAGCAAGGTGGGGACCCCAAGGCAGAAGTATAGAGAGACCCACGGCTGTTAGGACAGGGTGATAGGAACTGGGCATGCACTGCATCTTTACCTTTCTTGGCCCCCACAGGGACTGGACCTGTCCTCTGCTTGTCATCATCAGACGCAGAGGAGGCAGTGTAGGAGGAAGAGGAGGCACATTTACGCTTGGTCGTGCTGGGGATGTTGCAGCTTTCCAGGTACCTGGAGATGGATGGAACAGAAGGTATAAAGGCAGGGCTTGGAGCAGGGCAGAAGCAGGGCTAGGGGAGAAGATGCCAGGCAGGGCTTACCTGAGGATGCTGTCCAGGCAGTTGATCTGCTGGTAGGAACAGCTGGAGGCTTCTTTCCTCTCGGCCTCCTCAGGGGCTAAGGCAAGCGAGGCCTGGATGGGAGCAGGCGCTGCTTCCAGCTCTGGGTCAGGAGACTGGCATGGAAGGGCCTTGGCCTTGAATATGTTTGGAGCTGGGTCAGAGAGAGGAAAAGCTACATTGGTTGGGGGGTACAGGACAGGAGATTCTTGGGTCTAGCTCTTTCAACCCCACACATAGCACCGTCAACTCACCAGGGAGGCGAGGCCGGGGTGGAGGCCGGGCCCGGGACTCAATGAAGAGCTGCTGTCCCTGGTGTTTCACCAGATGGACATCCTTACAGATCTGCTGGAAAGTTACCTAGGAAACGCAAAAGAGCAGTGAGTAAGGGCTGTGGTGCCTGGCCAGCGACAGGAGCCAGGGCATAGTAATAACAACAACAACAACAACAAAAAGTACCAGTAAAGAGCTCTGGGGGGGAGGGCAGGAAAAGCCAAGGAGGAAAAGGAAAGGGAATAAGGCAAAGCTCTGGAAGTGGCCATACTGATTCCCAGGAGGCTAAGGGAGGAGCAATGAGAGCAGTGTACTACTCACTGGAGCAGGAGGCCCAGGCCCCTCGGCATCACCCCCATTGCTATCACTGGAGGAGCCAGGGCTGTGGAGAGGGCCTGGGGATGTCATAGGGCCAACACCACAGAGCCCTGTGGGGCTGGAGCTGTGAACAGGCTGGGGCAGGGAAAGGCACAGGTTAAACACCTATATCCTGTTTCCCACTGCCTTCTCTGCCTCCCAAACCTCTCTCTCCTCAACTCTTACCTGCAATAGCAGACGATGGATCTGCTCTGAGAGCTCCTGGATATCAGAGTCCAGGGACAGAGCTGGGCTGGGGGCCGGGGGAGTGAATACATCCTCATTCAGGGGTGCACTGAAGGGTGAGGAACAGTGAGTGAGTCCAATCCTGTCCTTAGTCCTGCCCCATCCCATAGTATCAATACTCATAATGCCAATTTAGGGGAAACTACCTACTTACGTGCGAACTTTGTGGCGGCCCAATACAAAAGCCACCTTACGGCTCCAAGGGTGCACAAAGCCAGCCCAACTGGTGTCCATGGTGACATATTCTCCATTACGGGCACAGAAGCGAATGGGGGAGTGGTCAAAGGGCTGCCCAGCCAGCTGTAGAACTGATGAAAGCAGGAAAAGGAGGTGAGGTGAGGGCTGCCCATAGAAATCCAGTAGACCAAACCACCAAGAAACAGCTCATAAGAACATGGAGGAAGCCCCAGGGACAGCCAGGAGGTAGAGCAGGATGAGAGAGAAACTCACTCTTCTTGTGGATGGCCAGCATGAGGGGTCGGTCCTCAGGATGGAGGAACAGGAGCACTGGGGCCCCCAGGAGGTCCTGGGGCAGGTAGCCCAGCAGTGGGGCAGCCCTGCCACAGGAAGAGGTGTCAGAGTGGACTTGGGCTCATCCCTGGCCACCCCTTTCCTCCAGATCCTGACCTCACCTTTCATCCACATCCTGGAAGAGGCAGCTGGGTGTGTGCCTTGTGGTGAAGATCCTCTTATCAGGTGGGATCCGGGGAGCTGTAGCATAAAATATGGGCTGTTATGCTTCATCCAGAATGGTCTAGTGCCTTAGATCTCCTCCTTGCCTGATACCAAGGGTGCCTGGCAATCATCTCCCCAGCTCAGCTCTGATCCCTACAGCCCAAAAACACGACTTGGGTCTTTCATGCCAGTAGCAACACTGAAAATGACCAAGATCTTCTCCAGATCACTCCTGATTCTGGATTCTTACGTGACCTGACTGACCTTTAAGATGGGCTTGAAACTCATCTGTAAAATACTCTTCTTGTTCCAAATTCCTAAGGGCCCAGATGGTTCCTCCCAGCAGACTTAAGAAGAAAATCCTCCCTCTCCCCACATTTCAGACCAGCTTTGGGTCCTACCCACCTTCATAACCCGAGTGGATGCGCTCTGCAATGAGCAGGCAGCATGGCTGCGCAGGGGCCCCGTCTGAGACCCGAATCTTGGTCACGTATGGAGTTAGGCGGAATGGCTGATACCGAGGCCCTGGATCCCGATCAGGACCACCTCTGTCAAGGGAGAGCAGAAACTTAGGAACTTTCAGTAGAATCACACCTCAGCATCAAGGTCATTCACACAACCGAGATAAGAGGGACATGCCAGTTCCTGCTTTCTCTACCTACCTGATACGGCAAAAGACAGACTTCTCCTGGGTAAAGTCCTTGAGGCCCGAACCTAGTATAAATTAGGAAGACAGTGAGTATAACCTCTCACCCCTTCCCTAGGCTAAGAAGAACCCAGCAAGGAAAAGCTTGAGTCCTAGTCTCTCAAAGCAGATGCTTCCTAGAGATGCTCATCCCTTCCCCACAAACAACTGGGCACCTCACCTGCAGAGGCCCCAGCACCCCAGGTGGGCAGACGAGATGGGGAAGTGGAGCCGTAGAAGACACCCACATCCTGGGGAGCCAGGAGCTCCGAGAAGCGGGCACCTCGGAACACGTCCCGCTTGCAACGCAGCAGGACACCTGCCTGCTCTGAAATGTAGACGATTCGGCCAGTCAGGAAGGAGACAGCCACAGAGAAGGTATCCTAGCAGAAGAACAAGAGAAGATTCAGAGCTGGGGAGGGAGGGGATCCAGATGAGGCTGTACTGGAGTGGAGGGCCTAGGTTGCAGCATACCTGGTTGCGAAGTGTGTATTCAGATGTGATGTGTTCCAGCTCCTCCAATGTGTAGGTGGACATGTCCATGGCACAAGGCTCACTTTCTTCGAGGCTCCACTGCTGGTAGTACTCCTGGTTAGCTACAGAGTGAAAAGCATGTGTGAAGAATTCAATAAGGAAGCTGACCCCCCCCCACACACACACACACAATGGCCAAGACCATGGCTACCTCCCCAGACCAGAAGCATCACTGACCCTGCACCTGCTTGACACAGGCTAGTGCATACTGTAGAGTGGCCAGGGTCCCAGAGCGGCCCTTGCCCCGACGCTCAGGTGGCAGCCTAAGCTTGAGCTCCCGAAGTGCAGTCATGAGTTCCTTCTGGGTTCTTGCTCTGGCTGACTGTTCACTACTACAGAGCCCACAAGAAAACAAGGGGTAAAGGTATTAGCTCCAGACTGCTACCCACAGCAAGAGATCTCTCCTACAGTCTTTACCCCACTCACCTGCAGCCACTGGTAGATGGGTTGTCCTGCTCAGAGCTGGCACTCAGGAGGCTATAGGCAATGGAACTACTAGGTGGGGATGGGCTCTGAGAGTTTGTGCTAGAGAAAAAGGCAACAACTCAAGATGAGAGGCAGGTGAGCGGCAGAATGGACTAGCTCAAACTTACCCAGTCTCATTCCCAAACCCTGAAGGGGACAGACAGACACACCTCTTGCTGCTCTCAGTGGTCTCCAGCAGGGCCGAATCCTTGCCATTTCCAGAGGAGGAGCTATGTGAGCTCCGTTGAGATGCACCTCTGGACTCGTGCCCATTGGACTCATTGCCGCTTGAGCCATTGCTGTTAGCATCGGTATCGTCAGCCAGGCTGGGGCCTGGGCAGGGCCGATGCTGTGGGGGTCCAGGGGATGGGACTCCTCCAGAACAAAAAGATTCTTCGGGCCTAGGGTTTCCTCCCCCATCAGCCCCTTCCAGGGGGCCACTCATAACTGGGCCATGGGGAGGAGGACAAGAGGAGAACAGAGAGGGTGGAGAAGCCACCACGGATGCACAAGGGGGCCTTGAGGCTTGATGGAGGGAGTAAAATGGAGATCTGTCGCTGGGAGTTGAAAAGTGCGATCACAGCAAGTACCTGGAGTGAAGAGACCAGGAAAAAGGGGCTTGGAGAAAGTCCCACAGCACCTGCTGGCTTTATTCAGACCCTTTGCTGCCTGATTCTCACTCCTAGAACCCAGGTGTAAGGCTCGAAATCGGAAGCCAGGTAAGTTTTGTTTTCTGTCTCCGCAGGTGTGCCGCGGTGGGGAAGGGACCTCTCTCGGGCTGGTCCCTACATCCCCTGCCGGCACGCAGTAGGTAAATGGAACCTGGGTAGGAGGCTTGAACTACTGGCTGTGGGCAAAGCCTGGAGGTTTCCCATCCTCGGGTTCTGCATCAGACCTTGGGACTAGCCCTGGGACTCCGAGGCCGCGGCGCAGAGGGTGCGAGCCCATAACCTCCTATATTTAGGCTTCCGGGCTAAATTTATCCGGGGGCGGCACCACCCCCGCTGCACATGCGCACCGCTGTGCGCGGCCCACCACGCGCTTCCGCCGCCGCCGCTGCTGTGGTCGCCAGGGAAACCGACGTCAGCCGCTGAGCTCAGCGGTTGCTGGAGGGACCACTGGAGGGTGGGAGGGGCGACCCCGCTCCGATTCCACCGCGGAAGTGGGGGAACAACCCACTCCCACGCTGGCGGGCACGACCGGGGGTCGCCCACTCTTCACATTCGCCCAGGTCCCAGGCAGCTCTGTGAAGAGGAACAACCTATAGGGAATTCCAAGGGCTGCTCCTGGCCTCCCTGGGGCGAAACAATCGTGCACCCCCCCCCACACACACACTCAGGCTCTCCCCGGGACGCTGCCATTCAGGTCAAGACGACACAGCCTTTCTTTCTCTGGCCTGTCACCCGCCCAACCACGGGGAGCCGAAGCAGGCACCTGCCACACAGTCAAGAACCCAGACACGCTCTCCTCACCCCCTACTTTGCTAGCCGCCTCCCATCCGATCCCCGAAACCCGAAGACTTGGGCAGGGAACAATCACCAGCAGTTTTTTCCCCTACTACCCGTCCAACCACACCCCCATCCCCTAGCATTTTTCTGAGTGCCAGAAGAAAAGGCTGTGGCCAACAGTGGGAACTAGCGCCTGGAACGGGATGTTCCAGCCCGAAGCGGGCTGACATCACGGCCCGGCGCGGGGCCAGGGACTGGAGGGGGATGGTGTGGAACGCCGAGAGCCTTAAAGGATCCTATCCTGGGGAAAACCCGAGAGCCTCCGAGTGATGAGCATGGAGGTGGGAGTAAGACATGCCCGCTTAGGGTCTGTCGTACGACCAGGATGTCCAAAACTGGAGGTAGGGGCCATATGAGCGGATCGGGAGTGAGGACACCCGGTGCAGGATTGCAAGGACCCCCTAGGTCCCGGGAGGCAGGGAAGGGATAGACCGTGACAAAGAAGGCGGTAAAATTATTGTGCTATGTAAGCACCTGGGCTGAAAGTGGCCCATCAGGTTGAAAGTGGAGGTGGCCCCGCTCAGGGACAGAAACCAGGCCTCAGAGTAGCTGTGAAGGATGCCTACCTGGTGCTGTTCGAGCGCCCTCCAGCCGCCTGCCCGCTGCCGTTCCAGCCCGCAACCGAGTAGGAGCTCCGCGAGGCGGGGAGGCGGGTTGCATAATGCCAGGCACTGCCCCTCATTGGCCTCCTGCCCGCTGAGCCACAGGCCCCGCCCCCAATCGGCTGGGGAGCTTGTCCCGGCGCCTGATTGGCTACAGGCCCCCACTGAGGTCAGGGCTGTGTCACACACACAGGCGCACGTGGACCTGGGTGCTGGCGCTGGACGGAAGGGCTTCAGACACTGCCCAGCGAATGGGTGCAGGATGCCTTGCATAGTGCATAATAAAGAGGAAATGAAGGGAGGGGAGCTGCCCCTCTTCAGGCCACAATGGGTGTTTAAGAAATAGACGTCTAAGCGCTGGGTTCAGAACTGACCAGCTTAGAGGAACTAGACACTTCAGGCTTGACCAGATAGGAAAAGGAACATAGATCCTGAGAGCTGAATCAAGCTGGATGAAATGGCTGCCCTCTGACAGAGACAGAAACCTGGCTTGGCGTTTCCTAGGTTCTTCCCAGCCTTGTCATCAAATACAGTCCCTTCCTCTAGTACTTCAAATCTCGGTAGGAGAGTAATTCACAGTCCACGTGTGATTGAAAAGAAAAAGTGTTGGGAGGATGAAGACAATGGAAACGGCAGCCAGAGCTACTGGAGATTGTCACGCAAAACAACAGTAGGTGCTTCAATGGCCAATCAGAGAAAAGGGCTCTAAGCAGCCAACTTGGTGGCTAGTGTTTCTTCTCTCTAGAAGATCTGGCCACCCACTATTGGGGGTGCGGGGGCTGGCAAAGATAGGGAATAGGAAGCCAGGCTACATAGGGAGGAAGTGGGGGCAGAGAAAAGAGGCCAGCTGGGGCCCTATACAGAAAATGGTATGAGAAGTGCTTCATAGGCTCATTATTTGGAACCCAACGAGCCCAGAAACCATCTCATCTGTCTCACCTACTTTACATTCACCAGACAGGATCTGACACATGGTCCGTGATTATAAGCAAATAGTTTTGTTTCTAACAATAATAGGTATGGAAAAGGAGCTTCAGGGGTGAATAGAAAGCTACATTTTAAGGAAGAAAAAGCAGAGCACTGACAGAAGATGAGGAGGAAGAGGAAGAAGAAGAGCTTGACTAGGGAGAATAAGGTGCCAATCTAGGCCCAGAAGAGCTGAAGTGACAAGTCCTTCCATCTAGGACTACATGAGTAGTTCTTTCGGGGGCTCACAGGAAACGTGGGTAGCAAGCCAAGAGGCCCTCAAACAGCTGCCGACTTAATCAGCTGTAAGTGCACGCCCCTCGCTGTCACGTGGCCTAAACCTTCTTCAACAATGGCGTTTCCCACGGGGTTGGGGGGGGGGGGAAGCTCCGAGAAAAGCTGGGACACAGGGACATTATAAAATAACCCAGAAAAACCAACTCCGGAAAACAAAGGAGTAGTCAAGATTCTCAGCCTCTCCTTGAAAATATTTCCCCCGTCCAGCTCCCATACTGTGGCCCAGTCCTCCTGGATTTTTAAAAATCCTCTTCTCTGGAAACAGTTTTTCTCCCTCCCCACCTCTCCTCAGGGATTTCGATGTGATCTCCTCTGACCCAGGCACTCCTAGCTCGCCCATTTCCACCTCCATATCTGTCTTTTGCATAGACAAAAGGTTTCGGCGCTCCAGCAGCCCCCACCTGCTCCCAAGGCCCCAGTTATCCTGTCTCACGGTCCCCACAGTAACCAGGTTCTGCTGCCGTCAATGGAGGCGAGAGGGGGCGGGAGACAGCGGTGACGTCAAAGCGGAGGAAGAAGGCGGGGCGAGGCAGCCGGGGAATGTGGGGCAGGGAGGCTGGAGAGGCAGCGGTTTGGGAGCTGGCCAGCCCCAGAGGGCGGCGGCCAGCGCACTTGGGAACATCGTGTTCTCTTGGCTGGTGGCCCAGGACATGCACTCAGTTTAGGCGCCTCCCCCCACCCAACGACCGCCGTCCAGTCCCAAAGCCAGGGATTCCTGGAGAGAGGGTTAGAAGCAAGGGGTCTCACCTCTCCCACCTCAACGTCTGGTTCTCTGTTTGGTACTCAAAGCTGCCCACCCTTGGACTTGTCCCTACAGCTCCTGGCACTAGCTTTCCCTCCGCTAAACTGTACACAGCTGTTGGCCCAGTACAGATAAATTCTGCGAGGGAACACAAGCACCTTTGCTCCTACCCTGAGGCCTCCTTCAGTGCCTGAATCTCCGGTTGCTATAACAACAAAGGGAGGAAAGAAAGGAGGGAGGGAGCAGGGACAGGGAGGAGAATGGGTCTAGGATGAAGAAATCAAACTGGGACAGAGCAAGTAGCCCAGTCTGGAGCTGAGATCCTGAGAGAGAGATAGAGGGGGAGGAGTGGAGGAATTTGTGCTGCTGCCTGAAGACCAAAAGAATCAGGAAGAGGGAAACAGCCATCAAAACTTGCAGAAAAATCTAAGAATGTGAAACTAATTCCCAAATACAACATCCACATAAATTACGCTGTCACTGCTGTTTTGTCACCCTATTACTAATTTTTAAAAAAATGATCCAGGCATTGTGCTGAACACTTTACATATATTACACATAATTTTATTGAATTCCCAGAACAACCCTGTGAGCTGGATGTTATTACTCCCATTTTACAGCAGACAACTAGGGCTCAATGGTTACTTAAAATCACAATTGTCGGTCTTGTAACATATTCTCAGCCCCCTAACAAATGGAGTCCAGGTTTCAAATCTGAGTTATAATGATGGCTTGTTATTCTGGCTTCTCCCCCTCAGTAACCTTCCCTCAACTAGCTTCTAAGTTGTATTCCAGCACTGACAAACTTGGACCTTTCAAACATTTGTAACACAGAGTCCATCCAACTCTTCTCCTTTGGGCTTGCTCTCAAGACATAGTTTGTACTTCTTACACATTTATCTTTAGAACTCATTTTCTCCATGCTCCAAAACTCCTTGAAATCACCGTAGAAACTCTCAGCCCCAACCATTTTGTAGGAACCTAAATCCCTCACTCTTCCACTTTTTTTTTTTTTTGGGTCCGGTCGTGGGGCCTGAACTCTGGGCCTGGGCGCTGTCCCTCAGCTCTTCAGCTCAAGGCTAGCGCTCTACCACTTGAGCCACAGCGCCACTTCCGGCTTTTTTTTCTTTTTGCTTATGTGGTGCTGAGGAATCGAACCCAGGGCCTTGAGCATGCAAGGCAAGCGCTCTACCACTGAGCCACCTTCCCAGCCCCTCACTCTTCCACTTTTAAGTGGCCTTGTTCCAGGCTGCTTTACCACAAGCCTGTTTGTTTATAGACACCGGAGCATCTCTTCTGTGCCTCCTCACCTCTACTGGCTCAAGAAGACTGCAAATCTGCACAAACCCCTATTCCCTCACAGAACTCAACAACTGCCACCTCATCTGTTTCTCAAAGAAGGTTCTGAAGCCCAAATCCTACCCTTTGCCTATGGGAGACACGCATAGCTGCTGTAAGATTAGCTCTGGGTCACATATGTCAGCACACTACCCTTTCTCAAAGCACTATCGTAACCCTTCTTACCTGTCTACCTACCCTATTAAGGCCTCTCTCAGCCTCAGACTTAAGGCGCCTTCAGCCACACATTATAACATCCCCCCCACACACACACACACACAAGCTCTCAAGGGTTCCACCCCTGTACCTCCTTAGGAGCAGGGGCTTCATTCGGTTCATTCAGCATTCTAAGCACTCCCTGCTTGGCAGTTGGGTCCAGACATCCTAGAGCCGTGCGGGAATCTAATGTCGTTAACTCCCACTCTAGGGCTCTGAATTCGCGGTCCCGATTTTCCACACCCATAACTGAGACTCGGTTGAAGGAGATCACATATTTGCATAATCCCACCCCTCATACCATTAACACCGCTTCTGGCCAAGTACTCTTATCGAGCACCCCTTACCTCCCTACCCCAGGCACTCACCGATCGGAGCGCACACAGGAGCCGAATTTCTTCACAACTGGGACGTACAGTAGCTACACCACAGGCTTCTCCAGCCCGCCCACCGCCAGGGATGCCACGCCCCCCAATGCTTATTGGTTTAGAGGAGCTATCCCATGCACCGCGCCGCGTGCAGCCGATCCGCCCCAGTAAAGCCTCTATTGGCAACACTTTCCGCCATCATCTTTTCATTGGCCAGTTCCACAACTGTTAGTGATAGATACACGTGAGGGAGGGGCCGCCCCAGCGCGTTGATTGGAAGTCTAAACGGAAGCCACTCCCCCACCCACTCTCTAAGTTACTATTGGCTGTGGAAACAACCCCGACCTGCCTAGGTCGGTGACGCACGTGCCGGTCCTGCCCTCTAAACTTTCTGATAGGCTGAGAGGTCCCGGAGATGTTCGGGACACGTGCAGGCGGCCTCACGCGGCAACTTGTTTACCCAGAAGCTGGGGATTTTCCTTGACGACACTTACCCAAGATTGCTGAGTCTGCGCAGGCGCATTGAGAGCGCGACTTGTGCGCAGGCGCAGATGTAAGAAGCGGTGGCGTAGGTGGGGACACTAACTAGAAAACCAGGCGTGACAAGTGTGCTCCTGTGGGCGCCCTGCGTTTACGACGATTCCCCAAAGCTGTACGGCGAAGCACTTGGGTGAAATGGTCTTTAGAGCTCAGCGCCTGACCAAGATGAAGGCGGTAAACACTACAGTCTCCTCGTGATTGTCACTTGAGGGCCAGTCCAGGCGAAAGTTTCTTGCAAACCTCAAGAAGGCCTGATCGCTTACTATCCACCCCCTCACAAGTAAGACTGAGATCCCGAGAGATTACATAATATTAAATTAACATGATAGTCAATAATGGGGCTAAAACTTAAACCCAGGTCCCAGACACCAAAAGTATGTCCTAGGACCTGTGGAAACCCAATATATACAAGGGATTCAGGAGATAAAGCACATGTCCCCAGCATACAGTAAGTCCTCTATAAATGTGGAAATTACTGTAGACTATACCCAATTATAAGATCACCTGGCCGGGCATCGGTGGCTCACGCCTGTAATCCTAGCTACTCAGGAGGCTGAGATCTGAGGATTGATGTTAAAAGCCAGCCCAGGCAGGAAAGTCTCTTATCTCCAATAAACCACTCTGAAAACCAGAAGTGGTGCTGTGGCTCAAGTGGTAGAGCACTCACCTTGAGCTGAAGAGCTGAAGGACAGCACCTAGGCCCCATGACCAACAAACAAACAAAAAGTCACCTAGGCTCCTTAGATCCTCTGAATTAGACTCTCCAAAAAAAGAGGCCAATAAATCTATTTTAAAAAGTATCCCTGCCAAGCCTGTAATCCTAGCTACTCAGGAGGCTGAGATCTAAGGATCATGGGTCAAAGCCAGCCTAGGCAGGAAAGTTCATGAAACTCATCTCCAATTAGCCACCGGAAATCCGGAAGTGGCACTGTGGCTTAAGTGGTAGCATTGTCCTTGAGCTGAAGAGTTAAGGAACAGCACCCAAGCCCAGAGTTCAAGCTCCATGACCTACATGCCACCTCCCCTCCCCCCCCCAAAAAAAATAATAAAGTATCCCTGGGCCAGGCATGGTAGTGACTGGGATTATTCCTGTCATCCCTGCAACTTTGGAGGCTGAGGCAAGAAAATGAAAAGTCTGAGACTAGCCTGGGCTCCCTAGTGGGACCCTATCTAAAAGAACCCCTGGAAAGCCAGGCCCCAGTGTAATCATACCATCTCCAGGGGCTGATATCTGTGGATGGAGACTGGAAGCCAGCCCACACAGGAAAGTCTGTGAGACTCTTATCTCTAATTAATCATCCAATAAGCTGGTAGTAGAGTTGTGGCTCAAGTGGTAGAGCACTAGCCTTGAGCACAAAAGCTCAGGGACAGCACTCAGGTCACATTGAAGCACCAGGATTGAAAGCACAAGTGTGTGCGCATGCGCAGGGGCACAAACACAAAAACAGAACCTCTGGAAGTTCTAAAAGCTTTTGGGAAACAATATATAGGCTTCCTATACACCTTGATCTTAGTGATGAGCTCTGAGGCTGGACCTCAAGAGTTCAATTAGGAGCCTTTGTCCATAGTTGAAGAACCTAGGGTCCTGTGCTGGTGGCTCACACCTGTAATCTTAGCTACTCAGGAGACTGATATCTTCAGATTTCCATTCCAAGACAACCAGGGCAGGAAAGTCTGTGTGTGTCATCTCCAATTAACCACCAAAAATCCATAGGTGGAACTTTGGCTCAAGTGGTAGAGCACTAGCCTTGAGCAAAAAAGCTCAGACAGTACCCCAGCCCTAAATTCAAGCTCCAGGACTAGCACAAAAACAAAGAGCCTATGGGGCTGGGAAGGTGGCTCAGTGGTAGAGCGCTTACCTTGCATGCATGAGGCCCTGGGTTCGATTCCTCAGCACCACATAAGCAGAAAAAAAAAAAAAAAGCCGGAAGTGGCGCTGTGTCTCAAGTGGTAGAGCACTAGCCTTGAGCTGAAGAGCTGAGGGACAGCGCCCAGGCCCAGAGCTCAGGTCCCATGACCGGACCCCCAAAAAACAAAGAGCCTAGACTGGGAATGTCACTTAAGTGGTAGAATGATTGCCTAATGTGCACGAAGCCCTGGTTCAGTACCATATAAACATAAAAAGCCAGCCAGGTGCCAGTGCATCACGCCTGTAATCCTAGCTACTCAGGAGGCTGAGATCTGAGGATCACCCCGGCCTGGGCAGAAAACTCCATGAAACTCTACCTCCAATAAACTACCAGAAAACTGGAAGTGGCACTGTGGCTCAAGTGATAGAGTGCTAGCCTTGAGCACAGAGAGGCTCAGGGATGGTGCCCAGGCTCTGAATTCAAGTCCCAGGACTAGCAAAAAATAAAAAGAGCCAAGGGGCATGGATTATGGGATGCCTCATCAGGAACAAAACAGACCTAGAGCTTTGGGAGTTTAGGATAAGATCTAGAGTCACAAGTCATAAAACAGAGTTCAAGAGTAATATGTCTTTTTTTTTTTTTTTGGGTCCGGTCATGGGGCCTGAACTCTGGGCCTGGGCGCTGTCCCTCAATTCTTCAGCTCAAGGCTAGCGCTCTACCACTTGAGCCACAGCGCCACTTCCGGCTTTTTTCTTTTTTCTTATGTGGTGCTGAGGAATTGAACCCAGGGCCTTACGCATACAAGGCAAGCGCTGTACCACTGAGCCACCTTCCCAGCCCTTTTAAATGTGATTTTTTTTTTTTTTGGGTCCGGTCGTGGGGCCTGAACTCTGGGCCTGGGCGCTGTCCCTCAACTCTTCAGCTTAAGGCTAGTGCTCTACCACTTGAGCCACAGCGCCACTTCTGGATTTTTTTCTTTTTGCTTATGTGGTGTTGGGGAATCGAACCCAGGGCCTCATGCATGTAAGGTAAGCACTCTACCACTGAGGCACCTTCCCAGCCCCCGGTAATATGTCTTGTATAGTCAGTATCATGCCACACTCAGCTGGATCTCCAATCAAACTTTCAATAAGAATTTATTAACCATGGGCTGGGAACATGGCTTAGTGGTAGAGTGATTTCCTAGCATTCATTAAGCCCTGGGCTCAATTCCTCAGTATCACATAAATAGAAAAAGCCATAAGTGGCATTGTGGCTCAAGTGTTAGAGTGCTAGCCTGGAACTCAAGGACAGTGTCCAGGCCCTGAGTTCAAGCCCCAGGACTGGTCCAAAAAAAAGAAAAAAATAATTTATTAACCACTCTGGCCATCAGCAATGTGCTCGAAAGGAAAGAAATGCTTCCTGGAAGTGATCATCTACTTCTGGCCTAGCTGAATGACCATGGGAACAACCACTTCGAATCTAAGTGAGAGGAGGAAGGGAGGTGTGACTTGGTAACCCAGATCCAGACTGCAGATTTCACCAGACTCTTAAGACATAGGGGTCCTAGTGACATTTCCCATTACCGACTCCTAGTGCCTCCTTCCCACCCAATAGGCACTTTCGAGAATCACACTAGGCACTGCCCAAGGTTAGGAAGGCCTGCAGAGCCCAAACCTTTACCCTTGTACTTACAAGTCCTTATTGCTGTTTAAGAAATGATCTTACAACAGACAACACTTAGTTACTCATTACACATTTATTGTACATTTTCACAATCTGGATGCGCCACAGAATTGGGGGTATGGGTGGGGAAAGAGGGAAGGCAGGGGACACTGGGATAATATGGGGGGTCTAGAACACAGCACCCCCACCCCCAGCATCTCTCCTACCCTTTCACACAACAGTTTAAATCTCCCTGCTCCCCCTCCACACAGTGTGGGGGGATAAAGAGTTTGGGGGCCCCGTCCAGTGGTAGGTTAAGGGACTTCACCCTCAAACCCCTAAAACTGTGCCATTTAGTAAAAAGTCATTAGACCCTTCTTCCTCTTATAACTTCACCTAATGAAAGGACAGCTCTCTCGCTCTCTCACGCTCTCTCTCACTCTCTTTCTCTCTCTCTCTCTGGGCTCAACAGCCCTGGAGAGGGGTGAGGAGCCCCATCATCCAGCAAGACCATCCACACATTGGCAGTGACTAGTATCCCCACCCTGAATACAGGGTGGCAGTCAGAGGAGCTGGGCAGTGATGGGAGCAACATCCCCCAAATTGGGGAGGCAGGATTTCAGTCCAACCTCTAACACGGGTGAAGCTAGAGGTTTCAGGCAGGAACTGGGGGGATTCTCTGCCTTTTCCCACTCCTCCCGCAAGGCAGTGATGACCCCCTCCCCCATACACTGGTAGCCACCCCTCCCAAAAGAGATCAGATTGTAGCCAACCCCCAACTCTCCTGGTGGGAGGAGGAGGTGGATCAGGCAGATGGGAGGGAGGAAAACCCCATGGGAATGTCAGTTAAGTGCCCCCACATGAAAACTGGGGAGCAGGAATGTAGGGAGAGACCCCAAGTGGCAGAATTATTGGTCCATCATAACACACTGAACTCCAAGACACTTACACACCAGCTGGGGGAGGGAGCAAAGGATACAAGAGGTCTGGAAAATGGAGGTAGGAGAGGTAAACTGGACTAGAGGGGCTAGGAAGGGACAATTCTGGGGGCCAGAGCAGCCTGGTTCCCCCAAATCCCAGGTTCCCCACCACCTGCAAGTAATGTCGTGCAAATGAAAGTGTGATACAAGGACCAATGAGACTAATTCCTCAGTAAAAAAAAGAAACAGGTTGAGAGAAGATGAAACAAACAAACAAAAAAAGGAAACCAAAAAGGATGTTGGTATGCAAATGATACATTAATTAACATGCTGGAAGCTCCCAAAAGACTTTGGGATTCTCAGGACCAAGTGGGGCCAGTCTCAGAGCCTCCCAACTGATGCAAAGACGCACCAAAGGAGGCCTGGACAGGTGTGTTTTACCTATTTTTGGTGGGGACTGAATAGGGGGAGGTGAGCTGGGGAGGGTCAGTTTAAATCCGAGGGAAGGAGAAGAGAGGGACTATTGCATAGCAGATGCAAATGAAGGAATCTGGGACAGATCAGGAAGCGAGGGAAAAGGAAGGTAGGAGAGAGAAGGTGATGGAAACCTCAGGAAGGGGTGTTAAGGACAACCGGAAAAATCTTCTAGTAATAAAACTACAAACAGACCAAATATATATAATATTATATATGTATAAATAACAGCTGGCTATTTACAGGGGAACACACACACGGACACACACACACGGATCCAGGGGATGGGGGCTGAAAGATATGGCTGAGAGGTGGAGGAACGGCGGGGGGGTAGGGGAGAGGCCCTTCTCTAGGCAGGGCAGACTCCTCGGGAATTTAAGTGCTGAAGTAAACTGTGGAGAGAGGGTAAGAGAAGGAGGATGAGGAAGAGGGGGGAGAGAGAGAGAGAGAGAGAAAGCAGTGTGTCAGACCTGGCCCTGTTCCAACCCTCCCCATTTCCCAGCTGGCTGATGTCCTTTTCCCTCTCTTGGCCTCAGTTCATTCATCTGTAAAGCAAAGGGGCTGGGGGAGGTGGGTCCCAGGGTCTCTTCAAATCTATGAGGCAGCCTTGGGCCAAAGTCCCCTAATTCTTTTGGGCTTGTGAGGTGGCAGGTTTTCAGTGGGGATAATTGACTTCCTGGTCATGTTCCCAGCCCCTGGGCCCTTCTTGTCTCTTACTTCCCAATTCCAGGGTTCCTAGAATGGGCTCTTAGGTCCATAGCGTTCTCAATGGAGTACTGAGGACCAACTCAGTTTCCCTGTTTCCAAGCTCAACAAATTGCCCAAAACCAGGCAAAATGAAGTGACACAACATCAAGGTTTTCAGCTCTAGTTGAATCAGAACTGCCATTAACATCAACATGTGTCTTTTGTTGAAGAGTACAAACTAGGTTAATGACCTTCAAAACCCTGAATCCACAAGGGAAAACTCTCCAGGGAGAGGGCCCTGGCCACTCCTGCCCCACTCACCGATGATGATGATAAGGATGATGGCGCAAATCACTCCCAAGATTATCATCATCTGGGGAGAAGAAGGAGCATCAGTATGATAAACTATGACACCATTTACCCACCAGTCCTCCTATCCCACTTCCCTTCCCCTAACCTTGAGGTTTTTCCACCAATATTTGCGCTTGAGCTTGGCTGCACTTGTTTCAAACTGGGAAGCCCCTGCCTGGAGTGCATCGGCACGGTCATCGAGCTCCGACAGCTTCTGGTCCCGCTCCAGGACCTTGTCCACGTTCACCCTCATAATGTCCACCACCTGGGGGAGAGGCCAAAGAGGCAGGGGTGTGCCAAGGCCCACCTCACCTCAAACAGGTGCCGTACACAGAACACGTGCCTGGTGCAGCCAGACTCACATGCCAAGGGCACACATAAAACATACCTAGCACACCTGGGGACATGCAAGGAGCACACATCGTAAACATGCGGGTAGTCTTGACATCTCAGATGTCATAGCAACACGCTTTGTGGGTCCGCATGTGCCGCCTCAGTCACCTGAGCACGCCTTCCTGGAGCTGGCACACCCAAGGATAGCACGACTAGTCCTCCCCCACCCCCCAACCCCCCACCCCCAGCATCCAGGTGCAGACAGACAGGGAAATAGACAGGGACATGGCATGTCTCTGACCCAAAATCCAAAGGTATGAAGTGTCAACATCACCAACCCAACCCAACCCAACCCAACCGGGCCCCCACCCCGGTGGCCAACCCGGGTGTCACGCCTTCACTCACCTCATCCACCTGGGCCTGGGTCTGCTGCAGTCTCCTGTTACTGGTGAGGTTTGGAGGGGGTGCAGGGGGACCACCCTCCCCGGCCGGGGCGGCAGGGGGGACGGTGGCAGCGGTAGCCGACCTGAGGAGCAGGAATAGATTAAGACCCAGGGCTGGAGCCACCAGCCCTGCGGCCAGGGCTCCGCCCATCCACCTGTCCATCCATCGTCCCTCCGGTCTTTCTTTTCGGGAAGGGCATCGCTGGGCGCCCGGGTCTCTCTTCGGCCCTCGCAGAGGATGGGGCTGCGTGACCTTGAGCGAGGCCCTCCCTCCCGCTCCTCAGGCCTCAGTTTCCCCTGCCTGTCCAACGACAGCGACCGCACAAATGCGGTCGGGGGGTCAACTCGGAATGCCTTGGGGGCCATGATGGCCGGGGCGGGGCGGGGAGAGGTGGACGCGGGGGTCCGCGCCCTCCCGCGGCCATCGCCCGCGCAGGCCGGCCTGTGGAACCCGGGGTTCCCGGTCGCCCGCGCGCAGTCACCGGCGCCAGCCAGCCAGCCCGGCCCCGAGCGCGGGGGGGGGGGGGGGGTGGCGCGGGCGGGGACCCCGGCATTCCCAGGCCGGTTCTCCGGGACAAGCGGCCGGTGCGGGGCAGCGCGGTGCGGGCGGCTGACGGCCAACTCACATGGCGGGGGAAACGGGCGGAGGATTTGGCAGCGGCAGTGATGGCGGCGGCGGCGGCTCGCTCTGGCTCCGACTGGCGCTGGCTGCCCGGGACGGGAAGATGGCGGCCGCACGTCACCCGCATCCGGGCACTGCGGGCGGGGGCGGGGCGCGGCCGGCGGCGCGGCGGGAGCGGCCTGCGGGGGAGGGGCGCGGCGGGGGTCGTGCGGGCCTGAGCCCGCGTCCGTGCCGCGGGGTCCGGCCCCCGCGGACCCCCGCAAGCCCCCCACGCCCGGCCTGTGTCACCACAGGCGTCCCCAAGACCTCGGCCACTGGGACCCCCGCGCCCACCCCAAGCACAGCCTCTCCCATCCACGAACCTGATACAAGCCCCCCACCCCGTCCCCGCACCCTGGCCTCTCCCTCCCGCACCCAGGTCTCATCATCCCCCCCCCCCCCCCCCCCGCACACACACCCCCGCCCCTGCACCCTGGCCTTCCCAGGGCTTCTCCCCATCATGGCCTTCCCTTCCCACACCCTGGCCTCACCCCCCCCAACCTGGCCTCCCTCTCCCCCCCCCCCCCCCCCGCACCTCAGGCTCCCCCCACTTTCATCTTGGCCTCTCCCTCCCCACCTCACCCTGGCTTTCCCCCTCTCCCTGGCCTTTCCCTGTACCCTGCCCTCCCCCTGCACCCTGGTTCCAACACCTGGGAACCTGCTTCTAAGCATCTAGAATGGGCTGGGGGTCAGAAATGCCAAGGGGTCCATGCGTGTGGGGCCAGGTCAATACTGATACACCTGCTGCTGGGGTGGAGTGGGGTGAGAACCAGTGATTGTCTCCAGGAAACTATGTGGCCTCCAACCCTGAGTCCCAGGGTGTAAGGACAGGGGCTCTTCCCTGTCCCCACCAGGGAAAAGCTGCCCCTCCTTCAACACAGGTTGAAGTTCAGCAGACCAGGGGGCAGAGGCAGGTAAAGCTGGAGCAGGCCTCACTGAGGCCAGGCCAGCTAAGGACCCCAGGGAGGAGGACACTGCTTCAAGTGGTGGCTGTAGACTTGTTCAAACCTAGCTCTGCCCCCAAGTAGGAGTCAGCTAGTCCCACCACAGGAGAACGGTCAGCCCTTCATCACAGGAGCCAGTGGGATTCCATCCAAAAGAGGATGGTAGCACTGGTAGTACTCAGGTATGGATGCTAGGTTACATGTGGATAATAAGCCTCAGAGGTATGACCTTGACAGTTTCCATTCTCTCATAGGTAGGCAGTATATGGCTTGATCTGGACAATATACTAGATTATCCCAGGCCTGGCCCATCTCCTGACTGGTCTCCATTTTAGGTCCTCTGAGCAGACCCAGCAACTGTACACACCCTAACCCAGCTTCTCAGAGAAAAAGGAGGGAGCCAATGAGGTGTCTAGTTATCTATCCAGTGGGGTGGGCTAAAGCAAGCCTTAAGGATGAAGGAGGCATTTTAAGGAAGATCTACTGGCCTTGGAGGGCTCATTCCATACACCCTGCAAGGAGGGAAGAAGGCTGGTGTCCTTTCCATGTCTGAGACAAACAGAAGCTGGCTTTTTCTTTCCCCCACCCAGCCTTCCCAGGGCCTCAGAGTATGAGATCCTCCTCCACCGCAATGCCCCACCCCCCAGCCAGCAGAAGCCCTGGGACTGGCTCTGTCACTAAAGGTGTCATTTCCCAGCTGTCTGGGGGAGGTGAGTGAGCAGGTGGGTGCAGGGACTCACAGCCCAATATAAGACAAGATGCTCTTGGCTCCCTCCTCTCCCTGGACTTTGTGCAGTGACACAGAATGGCTGTGATTGTTCAACCTATATCACAAGAAAAGAGCTACTTGGCGGGGGAGAGGTTAAGAGGGAGGGGAAGAGGGAGGAAAATGAGGGAGGGGATAACAAGTTAGACAAGAAGTATACTCACTGCCTTAAGTAACTGTAACCCCTCTGTTCATCACCTTGACAATAAAAATAAAATAAAAAGAGCCACTTTCATGGATGGGGAGGTGTGTACCTCAGACCACATTGTGGGCAGCTGGCCTGTGATTTTTGGCCCTGAGACTACTTCACTTTCTACTCAGAGAACAATACTAAATTCCATACTTTTAAGTTCAAAAGCCTAAGGGTCTGGATATAAAACTGGAAGGGTTAGAAGGAGGTAGGTACAAACAAGCAGGGTTTGCCCCAGATAAAGTTGGGGAACCTAGGCCAGGGAGTGTGGCTTGGAAAACTGCTAAATTGCTTTTGCCAGTGGATCCTGGGCCCAACAGAGTGGAAATGGGAGCACATGTAAGCCATGGAGGTGGAGGTCCCAGTAGGAGTCATCTGAGAGACAGTGCTCCTTGAGCAGCCCCTCCCACTGGATCCCACCTAGGCTGTGGTGCTGAGAAACTCCAAATTTAGATCAATCTTTGAAGCTGGAGGAAGGGAGAGGGGGAGGAGGAGGACCAAATTTACCTGGAAATGAGTAAGAGAATATTTTCAGCAAGCAGGTAGAGACTCAGAATCGAAGGAGCTGAATTAGAGAAAAGTAACATATTTGTATAACTGAGATACATTTACCAAAAAAAAAATCTTATCAGAGTACAAGTGGTTCATACCTATAATCCTAGCTACTCTGAAGACTGAGATGAGGATAGAGGTTTAAAGCCATTTGTAAAACTTTGTGTGTGTGTGTGTGTTGGGGCTGGGAAGGTGGCTCAGTGGTAGAGGCTGTAGGTTTGATTCCTTAGCACCACATAAGCAGTAAAAGCCGGAAGTGGCACTGTGGCTCAAGTGGTAGAGCGCTAACCTTGAGCTGAAGAGCTGAGGGACAGCGCCCCAGGCCAGAGTTTAACTTGGCGTGTTTGTACGTGTGTATGTGTGTGCAGGTCTTGTAGCTTGAACTCTAGGCTTGGGCACTCACTGTCCCTGAACTGTTTTGGTTAAGGCTAGAGTTCTAGCTCTGCTTTGTGTGTGCATATGTGTGTGTGTGTGTGTGTGTGTGTGGTTAATTGGAAATAACTTCCTGCCTGGGCTTGCTGCAAACCATAGTCCTCACATCTCAGCCTCCTGAGTAGCTAGGATTACAGTAGTAAGCCACCAACCAGTAAGCCACCAGTGCTGGGTTAGTAGTGGGGCTTGAATTCTGGGCCTGGGCACTGTCCCTCAGTTTTTCAGCTCAAGGCTGAGTGCTTTACCCTTTGAGCCACAGAGCCACTTCCAGTTTTCTAGTGTTTAATTGGAAATGAGAGTCTCATAGACTTTCCTGCCTGGGCTGGCTTTGAACTATGATCCTCAGATCTCAGCCTTTTGAGTAGCTAGGATTACAGATGTGAGCCACCAGCACTGGGTTTAGTCCTTAGATTTTTTTTCTTTTTCTTTTTTTTTTTTCTTTTTCTTTTTCTTTTGTGTGTGTGTCAGTTGTGGGGCTTGAACTCTGGGCCTGGGCGCTGTCCCTCAGGTGTGAGCCATGGTTGCCCAGCCCTTTCATTGTTTTTCTTACTTCAAATAACTCCTGTTTAGAAGTTGGGATGGAAGGGAGCTGGGTCATTACCATACTGACTCATGAACTCACTCCATCCTAATGAGTCAACCTGATAGAACTGGTAATTAATTTCAGAGAATGTATGTGTTGCCCAATGAAGCTTGTGAAGGAAAGGCCTTCTAATTAAGAGCCAAATTGTGCCTAAGATGGCGGCTGGGAGGTAAGCTCCATGGCCCTCATAATCAGCTAGTTCTTCAAGTCCCAGACTTCTGAGGTTATTTCAGAGCCTACCAGGACCACCTGGGTTCCAGGAAAAAAATCCAAAACCTCCTCTATGCCAGACGTGCTGAGTGGATTGCCACAAGCCTTCACTTCTGTTTTCTTGTTTTTCTTTTCTCTTTTCTTTTTTTCTGTTAGCCATGGGGCTTGAACTCTGGGCCTGGGCGCTGTCCTTGAGCTCCTTTTGCTCAAGGCTAGTGCTTTACCACTTTGAGCCACAGCACCACTTCCAGTTTTCTGGTAGTTAATTGGAGATAAGAGTCTTCAAAGATGGGCTGGGGGAGGCTGGGAAGGTGGCTCAGTGGTAGAGTGCTTGCCTTGCATGCATGAAGCCCTGGGTTTGATTCCTCAGCACCACATAAGCAGAAAAAGCTGGAAGTGGCGCTCTGGCTCAAGTGGTAGAGTGCTAGCCTTGAGCTGAAGAGCTGAAAGATAGCGCCCAGGCCCAGACGGGCAAAAAAAAAGATGGGCTGGGAATGTGGCTTAGTAGTTGAGTACGTGCTTGAAGCCCTGGGTTCAATTCCTCAGTACCACATAAATACAAAGCCAGAAGTGTCTGAACAGACAGGTCTGGTCTTCAGGCTATGAGTCTACCTTTTTTTCACCAAGAAAACATAAACTAGAAGAGTATACATAAAGCTACTGTTTAAAAGATCTAGAACACCAAGATATGGAAACAAGATCTCTCCCCCTTCCCCCATGTGTTAATGATTTTGTCTTTTTTTTTTGGGTGGGTCATGGGGCTTGAACTCTGGGCCTTGGCGCTGTCACTCGGCAATTCAGCTCAAGGCTAGCGCTCTACCACTTGAGCCACAGCGCCACTTCCAGTGTTCTGGTGGTTTATTGGAGATAAGAGTCTCATAGACTTTCCTGCCCAGGCTGGCTTTGAACCACAATCCTCAGATCTCAGTCTCCTGAATTAGCTAGGATTACAGGCATGAGCCACAGGCATCCTGCTGCACATCTGCTTTTAAGTGACGCAAAAGAATGTGAACTGCCTTCTGAAAAATTATTAAAACATTAAACAAAATTAAATAGCCTTGGTCACCTACAACTCTTGTATTTTTGTTTCATTTGTACCCTTTTTTGTTTGTTTCAAACAAAGCCAGACCCAGCAGGAAACTCCATGAGACCCTTATCTTTTTTTTTTTTTTTGTTGGTTGTGGGGCTTGAACTCTGGGCCTGGGTGCTGTCCCTCAGCTCTTCAGCTCAAGGCGAGTGCTCTACCACTTGAGCTACAGCGCCACTTCCGGTTTTCTGGTGGTTTATTGGAGATAGGAGTCTCATGGTCTCTCCTGCCCGGGCTGGCTTTGAACCGCGATCCTCAGATCTCAGCCTCCTGAGTAGCTAGGATTACAGGCGTGAGCCACCAGCGCCCGGCTTGAGACCCTTATCTTTAGCCAGCAAAAAAGCCAGAAGTGAGGTCAGGTATTAGTGACTCAGGCCTATATCCTAGCTACTCAGGAGGCTGATGATACCTGAGGACCCTGGTTCAATGCTAGCCAGGGAAGAAATAAAAATCTGTGAGACTCATCTCCAATTAACTACCAACAAGCCAGAAGTAGACCTGTCTCTCAAAGTAGTAGAGCACTAACCTTGAGGAAAAAACAAAAACAAAAAAACTCAAAAAGAGGGTGCTTTGTGGCTCATACTTGTAATCCTAGCAACTCAAGAGGATGAGATGTAAAAAGTGTGGTTCAAAGCCAGCCCAGGCAGGAAAGTCTGTGAGATGCTTCAATAAATTACTCAATAAAAGCCAGAAATGGTGCTATAGCTCAAGTGCAAGAACACTAGCCTTGTACACAAAGAGGCTCAGGGACAGCACCTAAGCCCTGAGTTCAAGTCCCAGGACTGGCAAAAAGAAAAAAAAAAAAAAAAGATTTTCATAAGTTCAACATATTGGTATCTTAGGCCTATAATCATAGGTACTCGGGAGGCTGAAATCTGAGGACTGAGGTTCAAAGGAACAGGAAAGACCATGAGACTATAATTTCTAATCAGTCACCACCAAAAAAACAATAATCAAGAAGTAGAGGAGTTAGAGATGTGGCTAGAGCAACAGCCTTGAGCAAGAAAGCTAAGGGACAGTAAGCAGGCCTGAGTTCAAGCCCCACTACAAGCACAAAAAAAATAAAAAAGATTTATTTTTTTTTTTATTTTTATTTTTTTTGCCAATCCTAGGCTTGAACTGAGGGCATGGGTTCTGTCCTTAAGCCTCGTGCTCAAAGCTAGCACTTTACCACTTGAGCCACAGCACCACTTCCAGCTTTTTCTGCTTATGTGGTACTGAGGAATCAAAACCAGGGCTTCATCCTAGGTAAGCACTCTAGCACTAAACCACATTCCCAGGCCCTCCAATGCTAATTTTTTGGTGGTTGTTTTTTTGGTCAGTTGTGGGGCTTGAACTCTGGGCCTGGGCACTGTCCCTGAGCTCTTCAGCTCAAGGCTGAATGCTCTACCACTTGAGCCACTGTGCCACTTCCGGTTTCTGGTGGTTTATTGGAGCTTCACAGACTTTCCTGTCCAGACTGGCTTTGAACTGCAATCCTCAGATCTCAGACTCATGAGTAGCTAGGATTACAGGCGTGAGCCACCTGCGCCCCCGCTCCAATACTAAAATTTAAAAGTATTGCCAAAGCTGGGAACTGATCTGAGGCCTGAAGTTCAAAGCCAGCCTGGACTGGAAAGTTGGTGAGACTCTTATCTCCAATTCACTACCAAAACAAACAAAACAAGTGGACCTGTGGCTCAGAGTAGCAGAGTGCTAGCCTGGAGCAAAAAAGAGCTCAGGGACAGCACCCAGGCCACCAGTTCAAGCCACATGACTGACCCCCCCCCCAAAAAAAAAAAAATCATAGTTGAAAAAAAAAACTCAGAGTATTAAGTTAGTGAGCCCTTGTCGACTCAGACCGGCCCCGCTACCTGACTCCCCTGCTGTCTTGGGGAGAGCAGGCTGGTATGTGGTGCCTTAGTAGCTGTAGAACAGCAGCTATTTTTTCAAAGGCTGCTCTACCTTGAGCATCTGGAGGCGCTGAGAGGTCAGGGCAGGGATGAGCCAGGACTCACCTGGCATTGGGCCCTCTGTTCACTCTAAAGATCCAACTAGGAGCTGCTGGCACCAGACTTGCCCTTCAATGAATTCTCATTAAAGAATTTGAAGTAGACCCAATCCAATTTCTGAGCCTTGAAAGAGTCCTGTATTATTGCTTTTCTTCATACTTCCCTGGGTCAGGAGTGGATAATGTGGATGCTTGCTGCCTTCCATGTAGCCATATCTCAGGCTCCCTCTCCTGAACTAAACCCTGACTGACCTTAATTTGGGTAGTTTGCCCTCTTCCCTGGTACTTCATGGTAGTACATCTACCTGGTTATTATATTTGGTGTTTTGTTTTGTTTTGTTTTGTTTTGTTGTCAGTCGTGGGACTTGAACTCTGGGCCTGGGCACTGTCCCTTAGCTCTTCAGCTCAAAGCAAGTGCTCTACCACTTGAGTCACAGGACCACTTCTGGCTTTCTGAGTGGCTTATTGGAGATAAGAGTCTCACAAACTTTCCAGACTGGGCTGGCTTTGAACCATGATCCTCAGATCTCAGCCTCCTGAGTAGCTAGGATTACAGGCATGAGCCACTGACACTCGGCCTATTTGGTGTTTTTTTTAAAAAAATTATATGTGATACATATGTGATATGCACATGAACTCAGGGCCTGGGTGGTCTCCTGGGTGTTCTCCTGAGCTGCTCCTCCCCCCTCCCCCCCAGTTTGTTGGTCCTTGAACTCTTGGCATGGACACTGTCCTTGAGCTTCTTTTGCTCAAGGCTAGCGCTCTACCACTTGAGCTTCAGTGCCACTACTGGCTTTTTCTATGCTTAATTGCATAAAAAGTCTCACACACATTCCTTCTTACACTGGCTTCCAGCCACAATCCTCAGATCTCAGCCTCCTCAGTAGCTAGGATTACAGGTGTGAGCCACCCACTGGTGCCCATATCCCTGACCTGTCCTTTGCTCAAAGCTAACACCCTACCACTTGAGAACAGCCCCACTTTCAGCTTTTTAGTGGTTAATTTCGGCCTGGATTCCTTTCAAACTGCAATCCTCAGATCTCAGGCTCTCGAGTAGCTAGGATTAGACACCAGTGCCTGACTCTGAACACATTTTTAAAAAGTGTATACTTCACCAACATCAACTCAAAATGGATTAAAGACCTTAACAACAAACCTGAATCTCTGAAACTACTACAGGACAGAGTAGGAGAGACACTTGAACTTATAGGCACAGGCAGGAACTTCCTGAACAGAGTCCCAGGATCACAACAAATTGGAGAGAGATTCGACAAATGAGACTACCTTAAAATAAAAAGTTTCTGCACAGCTAAAGCTATAGCAACCAAGCTAGAAAGACAACCAACTAATTGGGAAAAAATATTTACCAGCAGTATATCAGACAAGGGGTTAATATCCAGTATATACAGGGAACTCAAGAAACTAATCCCTCCCAAACCTAACAAACCAATTACTAAATGGGCAAGGGAAATAAAGAGAGACTTCTCAGAAGAAGAGATAAAAATGGCAAAGAAACACATGAGGAAATGCTCACCATCCCTGGTTGTGAAGGAAATGCAAATAAAGACAACCCTGAGATACCACTTTACCCCAGTCAGAATGGCCCACATCCTCAAGTCAGCCAACAACAAATGCTGGAGGGATACGGAGAAAGAGGAACCCTATTACACTGCGGGTGGGAATGTACACTTATACAACCACTTTGGAAAGCAGTCTGGAGGGTCCTTAGAAAGCTAAAGATTGACCTCCCTTATGACCCAGTCATACCACTTCTAGGCATCTATCCTGAACAACAGGAACCAGTATACAAGGACACATGCAACTCCATGTTTATTGCAGCACTGTTCACAATAGCCAGGAAATGGAAACAACCCAGATGTCCCACCACAGATGAATGGATCCAAAAATTGTGGTATCTATACACAATGGAATATAATGCAGCCATTAGGAAGGACAAAATAATGGCATTTGCAGGGAAATGGATGGAGCTAGAAGAAATCATGTTGAGCGAGGTAAGCCATATGCAAAGAGACAAACAGCACATGGTCTCCCTGATAAGTAGCTCTTAAATCCAAAATGTTAGGTGATATGACAAAATTAACAGGACTTAAGAAACAAAGGAGGGGCTGGGAAGGTGGCTCAGTGGTAGAGTGCTTGCCTTGCATGCTTGAAGCCCTGGGTTTGATTCCTCAGCACCACATAAGCAGAAAAAAAGCCAGAAGTGGTGCTGTGGTTCAAGTGGTAGAGCGCTAGCCTTGAGCTGAAGAGCTGAGGGACAGTGCCCAGGCCCAGAGTTCAGGCCCCACAACCAGACCCCCCCAAAAAAAAGAAAGAAACAAAGGACTTCCACTCATCTGGTCCAACCCCCATGCTGCTGATCATATGTATGGTATATATGTGCACATTGGAGGGAAACCAGGAGGACGACATAGAACTAGAGGGAATCAGGGAAAAACATACAACAGCAGGACCCATCAACTACACTGGACATTGACCAAAATGAACTAAACAACTCAATGGCAGTGATGGGAAGGAGGGAACAAGTGGGAAAGAGGGAACAGCTGATGCTATGCAAAACAAAAGAAATGTACATATCACCCAATGTGGAAGAAATAACTGTATTGCAAAGCTCATAGAACTCATAAATGTTATAGACCATGATAGACAATTTGCCCCATGAAAGTTAGAATGTGTTTGTGACTTTAACTAAGCTTCACTATCCCACAATACTGTGAAATTTGGGAAATTATGTAACCACTTAATCACAATAAAAAATTTGAAAAAAAAAGTGTATACTTGCTGGGCACTGGTGGCTCATGCATGTAATCCTACCTACTCAGAAAGCTGCGATCTGAGGACCACAGTTCAAAACCCTCCTGGACAGGAAAGTCCATGAGACTTTTTTTTTTTTGGTCGGTTTTGTGGGGCCTGAACTCTGAGCCTGGGTGCTGTCCCTCAGTTCTTCAGTTCAAGGCTAGCGCTCTACCACTTGAGCCACAGTGCTACTTCTGGCTTTTTTCTTTTTGCTTATGTGGTGCTGAGGAATCGAACCCAGGGCCTCAAGCATGCAAGGCAAGCACTCTACCAACTGAGCCACCTTCCCAGCCCCTTCATCAGACTCTTATCTCCAATAAGCCACCAGAAAACTGGAAGTTTCAAGTGGGAGAGCACTAGCCTTGAGCTGAAGAGCAGAGGGACAGCACCAAGTACCAGAATTCAAGGCCCATGACTGACAAAAAAAAAAAAAGTGAATACTTGTTTGATGCATATGAAAATTTTGTTGTCTCCAGTCCTACAGGAACAAAGCTATGTGTATATAGGCTCATTGGTCCATAATGACCAGGTGTATTAATTTTATGCCATAATGATTTCTAATCTTAAGACTTAGATATTGAGTAGTGTAGTTTGTTTTGTGTGGGTGTGTGTGTGTTTGTGTGTGTGTGTGTGTGTGGGTGGGTGGGTGCACACACATTCATGTGCCAAGCCTGGCCTGAGTACTGTTCCTGAGTTTCTTTTGCTCAAAGTTAGCACTCTGCCACTTGAGACACAGATCTACTTCTGGCTTTTTTTGGTAGTTAATTGGAGACAAGGGTATCATGGACTTTCCTGCCTGGGCTAGCATTGAAAGACAATCCTCAGATCTCAGCCTCCTGATTAGCTAGGATTGCAGGTATGAGCTACAGGTGCACCATGAGTAGTTTTGGAAAGTCACAAAACTGGTCTTTTCAAGTGCTTAATACCTTTTTTTTTTTCTTTTTTTGCCAGTCTTGGAGCTTGAATTCAGGACCTCAGCACTGTATCTGGGTTTCTTTTGCTCAAGGATAGTACTCTACCACTTGAGCCACAGTGCCACTTCTGGCTTTTTCTCTTTATGCAGTACTGAGGATTCGAACCCGTGTATACTAGGCAAGCACTTTACCAGTAAGCCACATTCCCAGCTGAGTTAGTGCCAAATTTTCTATCACCAAATGGGTGGTTTGTGGGGGAAATGCATATATGTCCTCTTTGGGTGAAAGCAGTACTGTACTTGAACTCAAGACTAATGATGTCTCTTCCTTGATTGGATTCCTTCTTTAACAAACGGAATCCTGCCCAACCCTCCCATATTTGTCATGAGAGAACTATTTCAGAGAAAGAAATAAACTTGTGTCTTTCCACAGTGCCAGGACTGATTGCATAACAACAAATTCACAAGTTACATCAATTTTGCTATTGTCAGTTTGCCAGCTACTACTAAAGTCACTTGATAGTGTAGGCCACTGGTCACACAGGTTCTTTTATTACAGTCTTAATTATAATCCTAGCTCTCAGATCACCCAGTTCCGATCACAATAATATAGGAGTTCAAGAGACCATAAAGGGGCGGGGAATGTGGCTCAGAGACCATAGAATTCAGAGGCTGTGCCAGAGGCCCAGGCAGATCTAGTAGAGATGTAGGAAAATTCTCGAGGGGGGCGGGGGGGGGCGGGGGGACTCCGAAGGTGGCACAGTGATAGAGTGCTTATCTTGCATGCATGATGCATGAGACCCTGGGTTTGATTCCTTAGCACCACAGAAGCAGAAAAAGCAGGATGTGGCACTGTGGCGCAAGTGGTAGAGCCTTGAGCTGAAGAGCTGAAGGACAGAGCCCAGGCCCAGAGTTCAGGCCCCAGGACCAACAAAAAAAAAAAAAGCGTCGCCAGATAAATGTCTTACTAGATTGGGCCCTGGTGGCTTACATCTGTAATCCTAGCTACTCAGGAAGCTTGAGCCGAAGTGCCACTTCTGGTTTTCTGAGTGGTTTATTGGAGATGAGTCTCTTGGGAGCCAGACGCTGATGACTCACACCTGTAATCCTAGCTACTCAGGAGGCTGAGATCTGAGGATCACAGTTCAAAGCCAGTCCAGTCAGTAAAATCTGTGAGACTCTTATCTCCAATAAACCACTAGAAAAACTGGAAGTGATGCTGTGGCTCAGGAGGTAGAGTGCTCACCTTGAGCTGAAGAGCTGAGGGATAGTGCCCAAGCCCAGAGTTCAAGCCCCATGACCGACCAAAAAAAAAAAAAAAAGTTTCTTGGGGACTTTCCTGCTGAGGCTGGCTTTGAACATGATCCTTAGAACTCAGCCTCCTGAGTAGTTAGGATTACAAGTGTGAGCCACCAGCATTCAACTATACTCTTACATTGTTTATTTGCTTATTTATGTAATGCTTGTCTTGGGGCCTTAACTCAAGGCCTGTCCTGAATTTTTTTGCTCAAGACTAGCACACTACTACTTAAGCCATAACTCCACTGGCTTTTTGGTGGTTAAGTGGAGATAAGAGTCTCATGGGGGGCTGGGAAGGTGGCTCAGTGGTAGAGTGCTTGTCTTGCAAGCCGGAGGCCCTGGGTTCGATTCCTCAGCACCACATAAGCAAAAAGAAAAAAGCCGGAAGTGGCGCTGTGGCTTGAGTGGTAGAGTGCTAGCCTTGAGCTGAAGAGCTAAGGGACAGTGCCCAGGCCCAGAGTTCAAGCCCCACGACCGGACCCAAAAAAAAAAAAAAAAAGAGTCTCATGGGCACCAGTTCAAAGACAGCCTGGGCAGGAAAGTCCATGAGTCTTATTTCCAATAAACCACCAGAAAACCAAAGTGGTGCTATAGTTCAAGTGGTAGAGCAGTCAGCCTTGAGCTGAAGGGCCAGTCCAGGCCCATAGTTCAAGCCCCATGGCGAAGAAGAAAGAAGAAGAAGAAGAAGAAAAGAAGAAGAAGAAGCACTTTTTTATGCTCCTTAGTGCCTTGGTATTCCTTCAATTTTTTTCTCACAGATGGGAAGGCATCTTTTTCTTTCATTTTGGAGCCATTCTTCAAATAGCTGTTGAGCCTTGGCTTTCTGTTCATATTCCATAGGAAGTCACTAAGAGGCCCATTGGGAGCTGTTTGTGTGTGAGTGCTCATGTATTTGTAAGGAAGAGGACATTCCTTAACTATTGGCCTTGCTGTAGGACAGTAGAACTCTTTTTATGGGGGAAGCCTCAAATGTCACAAGATGACAGGTTTCCTTCTCTGGGCTTTCCAAGTTCCCATATTTAACCAAGAAATTTTGCCATGTTTATTTAATCATTCCTTCAAGGACCAGCTTTTAGGCTGTTTACAATATGCTTGCTGTATGAACAATGACCTTGCTATGCTCTGGTGGCTTGTACTTATAATCTTAACTATTCAGGAGGCTAAAATCTGACACTTAAGAGTTCAAATTCAGCCCCAACCAGGAAAGTCTATGAGACTCTTATCTCCAGTTAACCACCAAAAATCTGAGTAGAGTTGTTGCATAAAGCTAAAGAATAGTGGCCCAGTGGTAGAGTGCTTGCCTTGTATGCATGAGGTTGTGGGTTCAGTTCCTCAGTACCACATAAACAGAAAAAGCCAGAAGTGGTGTTGTGGCTCAAGTGGTAGAGCACTAGACTTGAGCTGAAGAGCTCAAAAAAAAAAAGGTAAAGGATAGAATCCAGGCTGTAAAATGGAAGTTTTTCTTCTTTAATTTTAAAGTGTAACTTCCATAATTATACTACAGTACTATATAACATTAGAAGAAGTTGTTTCAGTTGAATTGTACCCCTATATTTGTTTTTCATCCTGTTTCCAGCCCTCCTCCTTTGTTTTCTTGTTGGTCATGGGGCTTGAACTCTGCGCCTGGGCGCTATCCCTCAGCTCTTGAGCTCAAGGCTAGTGCTCTACCACTTGAGCCACATTTCTGCTTCTGGTTTTCTGGTGGTTTATTGGATATAAGTTTCATGGACTTTCCTGCCTGGGCTGGCTTTGAACCGTGATCCTCAGATCTCAGCCTCCTGAGTAGCTTCAGGATTATAGGCATGGGCCCTCAGCACCTGCTCCAACCCTCCTTGATATAATTTGCTTCCTTTTTAAGTTGAATATTACCCCATTGTTGTGTATATACTGCTCCCTTTTTGTACATGTGCTAGTCCTGAGACTTGAATTCAGGGCCTGAGCACTGTCTCCGAGGTTTTTTTTTTTTTTTTTGCTGGTCATGGGACCTGAACTCTAAGCTCTTCAGCTCAAGGCGAGCGCCCTATCACTTGAGCCACAGCAGCACTTCCAGCTTCTTCTGCTTATGTGGTGCTAAGGAATTGAACCCAGGGCCTCATGCATGCAAGGCAAGCACTCTACCACTGAGCCACCTTCCCAGCCCCATCTCCAAGAAGTAGAGCCATAGCTCTACTTCTACTTTTTGGGTAGTTTATTGGAGTTGTCTTACTGACTTTCCTGCTCAGGCTGCCTTTGAAAAAGAGATCCTTAGATCCCAGCCTGAGTAGGTAGTATTACAGGCTTGAGTCACCAGCACCTAGCTCTGGCCCACATTTAGGTGAGCCATTCATTCAATGGAACCCATCTGGGTTGTTTTCCCTTTGGTCCTTTTATTTTTTTGGAGGGGGAGGTCTGGTCATGGGCCTGAACTCTGGGCCTGGGCGCTGTCCTTCAGTTCTTCAGCTCAAGGCTAGCACTCTATCTGAGCCACAGTGCCACTTCCGGCTTTTTTTTCCCCTGCTTATGTGGTGCTGAGGAATCGAACCCCGGGCCTCATACATGCAAGGCAAGCGCTCTACCACTGAGCCACCTTCCCAGCCCTCCCTTTGGTTCTTGTAAGGCTGGTATGAGCATGGGAGCATAGGTAAGGTTTAGCACATAGGAAACTCCCATGCAGTCTTCAGGCAGAAAAAGAAAGTTTATTCTGAACTGCTGGTGTTGACACCAGGTAGGATTGGGGTTAATGTAGAGATGGGGGGATGGGGGGGAGGCTCGGAGCCACCTGTGGTCTGAAAGAGGAGTGACTAGGGCAGTCCAGGATGTGACCTCAGAGAAAGGGGAGGTAACTGCCACCAGATGTGCAGGTTACCTGGACAACACAGGTGCTGGGCAGAGATTTCTAGCAGGGTATGTAGGACCCTGCATGGACAACAAGTGGGGAAGGGGGAAATCTATGTTGAGTTTTGCAGGGACTCACAGGGAGAAATGCAGCCCTTCTGGGGGACCTAACATTTCTAGCCTTTTGATAGTTATAAAGGGATGCTGACTCTCTGTGGCTACTTCCTGCTGACAAAGGGCATCAACCTTAGGGGAAAAAGGTGGGGATGTGGTCCCATCTGGGAGAAGGCAGCAAGCAGCAGCTGTTCCCTGGTGGTGGATGTGAGTCCTTGGATGAAGTATGGAAGTCTTGAACAATACAAAAGGAAAAATATAATAGAAAAGGAAAAAATTGGATGACAATGACTTAGAAGTGACAAAATGAATGAGGTAGAAAGCAGTTGGTTCAGTGTTATTCACGCTCATCTTCAGGGATTTGAGACAGCTTTACCTTGGTAGGCTCAAGAGGAGAAAGGTGTACCTTGGAGTCAATGTTGGTATGGAAGGAGCAGGAACGTGAACCTTTTGCTCTTTTTTTTTGTTTTTGTTTTTGGTGGGTCCGGTTGTGGGTCCTGAACTCTGGGCCTGGGCGCTGTCCCTCAGCTCTTCAGCTCAAGGTTAGCGCTCTACCACTTGAGCCGCAGCACCACTTCTGGCTTTTTTCTTTTTGCTTTTGTGGGGCTGAGGAATCGAACCCAGGGCCTCATGCATGCAAGGCAAGCTCTCTACCGCTGAGCCACCTTCCCAGCCCCGAGCCTTTTACTCTTGACAGATGAATCCACTGTGGCTGTCCCTTGAGCTTGACTGTGGTAGGAGTGCTCAGCAGGACCTGGGTGAGAGCCTGTCCATTTTGGATGTAAACTGTATGGATGAAGGGGCTTGAGAAAAACGTGATCCCCAAGCAAAACTGGGGGAGGAGAGAGGTCTTGATGTGGCTGAGGAAGACATTTGTCAGCATGTTGGCATAATACGTCTAAGAAAAATCAGACAGGAAGACAGAATGTGAAGTTCCCACTGGACATTTAAAGAGGCTGCCACCTGTTGGGTCGCTTTGGAGAAGAAGGCAAGCCTATTGTCAGATTGAAGTGACCTGGGTAGGCCAAACCTAGGAATAATTTCCTCTAGTAGGACAGAAGCAACAGTGTCAGCAGTCTCTGCTGTGAAGGGATGGGCCTCAATCCATCCTGAACAGGTATCTACCATAGTTAGAAAATGTGGCAATTAGGCTAGGACAATGGAGTAAAGGTTTAAGAAGAAGGTGGGCAAGAGGTTTGTATCTGATGTGCAGTGCCTAGAGAACCTGGGAAAGAAAGCTGTCAGCTTGTGTTTTGGGAAGAACAAGTCATCCTCCTATGGACCGCCATCCCAGTGCTTCCTGAGAGGCTCCCTGGTGGGTAAGTTCCTTAAGCTCCTGTGGGGTATAAGAGGGTTGGATGGGAGGAAGTACAGAAGTAAGAGGGTTGAAAGTTGGCTCTGGGCTGCTAGCTTTGCCTCCCAGTCTGCTTTTGGATTGACTGTGATGGCATCTAGTCTGGTGTCCCCAGCTACCTGATGGGGAAATGAACCACTTCTAGGAGCCTAAAAGTAAGTGAAGCATTAGTCATAGGGGCTCCTTTTGTGGACAAGAAGCCAAGCTCCTTCCAGATGGCTGCATGTGAATGAAGAACATGATAAGCATATTCTGAGCCTGTATAAAGGTTAATCCTCATGGCCCCTGGCTAGAGTTAAGGCCCTAGTTAAAGCTCTAAGTTGTGCCTTTTGTGAGGTAGCATCAGGGGGCAGAGGGCTACTTTCAAGAATAGAATAGTTATGAAGGATGGCATAGCCCTGCCATACAACCTTCAGCTCCAGCACCGAGAAGTGGGTGGTACCAGCAGGTATATGTTAAAGGAGAGTTTATGGGTTAGGCTCAATAGAATGAGTAGGAAGGACTGCAGTATTAATAATGTACAGAGGGGCTGGGAAGGTGACTCAGTGGTAGAGTGCTTGCCTTGCATGCATGAGGCCCTGGGTTCAATTCCTCAGTACCACACAAGCAAAAATAAAGCCAGAAGTGGTGCTGTGGCTCAAGTGGTAGAGCGCTAGCCTTGAGCTGAATAGCTAGGGACAGTGCCCAGGCCCAGAGTTCAGGCCCCACAACATATCAAAAAAAAAAAGAAAAAAAAAAGTGCAGAGCCTGGACTAAGCCATAGGTTCCATCAGGTTTAATTACTGGTAAATTGGAGGTGTTAAAGGGGGAGTTAGCAGGTCTGAAAAGTTTTTTTTTGGGTCCGGTCATGAGGCCTAAACTCTAGGCCTGGGCACTAGAGCCACAGTGTCACTTCCGGCTTTTTTCTTTTTGCTTATGTGGTGCTGAGGAATCAAACCCAGGGCCTCATGCATGCAAGGGAAGCGCTCTACCATTGAGCCACCTTCCCAACCCTGAAAAGTTTTTTTTTTTTTTGGGGTCCGGTCGTGGGGCCTGAACTCTGGGCCTGGGCGCTGTCCCTCAGCTCTTCAGCTCAAGGCTAGCGCTCTACCACTTGAGCCACAGCACCACTTCCGGCTTTTTTTTTTTTCTTTTTGCTTCTGTGGTGCTGAGGAATCGAACCCAGGGCCTCAGGCATGCAAGGCAAGCGCTCTACCACTGAGCCACCTTCCCAGCCCCTGAAAAGTTTTTAAGAAGGCGAAGGATGATGGGTTTTACACCTTGACTATGTCGAAGAAAAGTGGGGTTTGGGAATATGTTGGGCAAATGGGTCGGGGGTCCTTAAGTTTATGAGGACAGAGTATGGGATAGAGCAATAGGAGGGGTAGAAGTATCCCAGATGAGAGGATTGACAAGATCTAGAGATCTTGGGAGGTTATGGAGGTTATGGGTGGAGAGTCATCTAAAGATAAAAAGCAGAGGGCTGGGAAGGTGGCTCAGTGGTAGAGCGCTTGCCTTGCATGCATGAGGCCCTGGGGTCGATTCCTCAGCCCCACATAAACACACACACACACACACACACACACACACACACACAAAGCCAGGAAGTGGCGCTGTGGCTCAAGTGGTAGAGCGCTAGCTTTGAGCTGAAGAGCTGAGGGACAGCGCCCAGGCCCAGAGTTCAGGCCCCACGACCTGACCCCCCCACCCAAAAAAAAAAAAAAAAAGAGATAAAAGCAGAATAGGTGGTGGCTATTTTGGACTATGGAATGAGGAGGAGACTTGGAATTTAGAGAGCAAGTCTCTCTCTAGGAAGTCTCTCCCTAGCAGGGTAAGATTAGGAAGGAGTGTGAAGAAGGAAAGTTGTCTATTTTACATGGTACCCAGGAACGGGTGGTCTTACCGGCTATTTCCTGATCCTCACGCTTATTGGAAACCCTCACTGCCATGCCGGGCTTTTCTATGATAAACTGAGTTTTAAGAATAACCGTACCCTAGCCGGGCGCTGGTGGCTCACGCCTGTAATCCTAGCTACTCAGGAGGCTGAGATCTGAGGATCACGGTTCAAAGCCAGCCCGGGCAGGAAAGTCCATGAGACTCTTATCTCCAATAAACCACCAGAAAACTGGAAGTGGCGCTGTAGCTCAAGTGGTAGAGAGCTCGCCTTGAGCTGAAGAGCTGAGGGACAGCGCCCAGGCCCAGAGTTCAAGCCCCACGACCACAAAAAAAAAAAAAAGAATAACCGTACCCTTCTTCGTAGCATGGCGTCGAAGCGCCACCACCAGGCGGTGGAGAAATCCGCCCGGACTTTCTTGGGGTCCCTGGGTAACCCGGGCTCCCCCGGGCTGCCCACAGCGGGGAGAGGGGAGGGGAGAGGAAACTCAGACCTAAGACTGGCAGTCATGAAGACATATGTGGAGGGCAAGAAAGGCCTGGATGCACAGCTACCATCTGACCATCTACCACGGCCACGGCAGAACCCGTCCAGATCTGAGGCTATTACAACCAGAAGCCCGTTCTGAGGCCATGGAGTCTGATCATCCCGTCTGTATGTTGGCCAGGCCTTACTGCAATCAAGAGAAAAGGCGCTCGGGTTTAACATGTCCTGGAGACAAAGGTCATCCATCGAGCGTGCACACGGGGCACCCCAAAGGGCTGTCCCGCCGCGGGCGGGGAGTCTGGGGAGTGCCGAAGAGGTTACCAGATGGAAAGGGTCCCTGTCTACCTGGTGTCCCCAGAAGGGAACGTGACTAGCTGAGGCCTTGGGAGCTCATGGCTTGGCGCACTCGCCAGAAGCAAGGCCATGGCGGCCTGCCACGGCCAAGGCGGGCAGAACAGCGCGGAGTTCCTGTAGCAGTTCCGAGTTCTGGAAAAGCTGCTGGAACCCCGAACCGATAGGAAACCACCAAGCTGTCTTTGGGTGGAAAAAGCAAAAGTGTCCAAACTCCCAGATCAGTGCAGGTGCCAGATCAGTGTTAGTAGTGGTAGCAACCACAATTTTGTTGTTGTTGTTGGGCCTGTTCACGGGGCCTGAACTCTGGGCCTGGGCGCTGTCCCTCAGCTCTTCAGCGCAAAGCTAGTGCTCTACCACTTGAGCCACAGTGCCACTTCCGGCTTTCTTCCTTCCGGCTTTTTTCCTTTTTGCTTCTATGGTGCTGGGGAATCGAACCCAGGGCCTCATGCATGCAAGGCAAGCGCTCTACCACTGAGCCACCTTCCCAGCCCCCATCAACCACAGTTTTATGGAAGTTGACAGACCTCCTCTTGCCTTCCCAGATCCACTGCCAGGAGAGAGTACTGTTTAGGATTCCAGCCCCAAGGCTCAAACCCTCAGAGTTTAGCCTGCAGGTCTCCTGATTTCTGAGATTGTGAGGAGGTCTCTTCAAAATATTAGCCCCACCCATCCTATCTAGATGACCACTCACATCAATTTGTTTCTCATGCTAATTGGCAAAGCCTTTGAAAAATAACTAAAGTATTCCTAGTAACTGAATCTGAAGTACAGATGAAGAGTCTGAGGCAGGTAAAGGGTAAAGTGACCTGCTGTCCATTAGATAGCCAAGGAGGGAAGACTGTACTTAGTAGTGGGCAAGCAATCTGGCTATACAGTTTGCTCCATGGTCTAGAAAGCTGAGATTTGAAATCAAAACATCGAATGGTGTTTAAAGGTAAGATCTGGGCTGGAGTTGCATCTCAGTGGTAAAGAGCTTTTGTAGCATGTGAGGAAGGCCCTGAGGGACCCCTCCACACACATAAAACAGAGGTGGATAAGTCAGCCAAGGAAGAAGTAATCACCAATATTTAAGGGGCAGGTGAAGGGGACAGTCTAGTGCTGTTTAATTTAAATAAATACTTTATTTAGCCAGGCACTGGTGGCTCGTGCCTGTAATCCTAGCTACTCAGGAGGCTGAGATCTGATGATCATGGTTCAAAGCCAGCCCAAGCAGGAAACTCCATGAGACTCGTATCCCCAATAAACCACTAGAAAACCAGAAGTGGTGCTGTGGCTTAAGTGGTAGAGCACTCACCTGGAGCTGAAGAGCCCAGGGACAGCACCCAAGCACAGAGTTCAAGCCCCACGACCGATGGAAAAAAAAACTTTAATGCTGGGCGCTGGTGGCTCACGCCTGTAATCCTAGCTACTCAGGAGGCTGAGATCTGAGGATCGAGGTTCAAAGCCAGCCCGGGCAGGAAAGACCGTGAGACTCCTATCTCCAATAAACCACCAGAAAACCGGAAGTGGCGCTGTAGCTCAAGTGGTAGAGCGCTCGCCTTGAGCTGAAGAGCTGAGGGACAGCGCCCAGGCCCAGAGTTCAAGCCCCACAATTAAATAAATGCATGTTTTATTTAAATAAATTCCAATTTCATTTCAATAAATGTTTATGAGCCAGCCAGGTGCCAGTGGCTCATGCCTATAATCCCAGTGGCTAAGGAAACCAAGACCTGGAGGATGGCAGATCAGTCCACGCCAAAAAGTCTGCAAGATTGCATTTCCAAAATAACCAGCAATGGGTGAAGGACTGACCCCCACCCTATTGTCCCAGGCACATACAGACACCAGGCAAAACCCAGGTATGCATGGACATGCTTGATTTGCAGCCAGGGCAATCTACCTAAACCCAGCTGTAAACATTCCATTGTGGGCCCAACCAGAAAGCCCCCCACTCCCTAGACCTAATGGCTTTTTTATTAACCTCTGCCTCCTCACTCAGACCTCAAAAAACCCAACTCCAGTCCTAGCTCCTTGACACAGTCTTCAAACCCACGGGAAGGCTGTGTCCCTTGCTGCTCTATCTCAAGAAACAGTCATTGCCTGTGGAAGATTGAGTCTGGCCTGTTTTCTACCTTTTCCCTCTATTTTCCTACAATGGGCACCAGTAGATCATGACTGTAATCCTATCTATGCAGGAGACTGAGATCTGAGGATCATGGTTGGAATCTAGAATGGGCAGAAAAAATAACCAGCAACGTTAGACTGGAGGTGTGGCTCAAGTGGTATATTGCCAGCTGCAAACAAACAAGGCACTCAGTTCAAGCCTTTGTACCAGCACCAAAAAAAAAAGGGGGGGTGGTGGGAGTGGGAATGTAGCTTCGTGGTAGAATGCTTGCCTAGCATGCATGAAGTCCTGGGCTCAATTCCTCAGTACCCACAGACACAGAAAAAGCTGGAAGTGGTGCTGTGGCTCAAGCGGTAGAATGCTAGCTTTAAGCACAGAGAGACTCAGTGACAGTGTCCAGGCCCTGAGTTAAGCCCCCAGGACTGGGGAAACACACACACACACACACAGAAAAACAGTCATTGGCAATGAGTAATTTCTCAGGATGGCAGTGCAGACTGGGCTGGTAAACAATGAACAATTAACTATACGTAAGTTTATTACAAAGTTTTTTGCTATCAAGTATTGTAGCACAGTTTGTAAATAGTAATACATTTTGTGTGTGCTGAGGACGAAACCCAGGGCCTCACACATGTTAGGCAAGTGCTCTACCACTGAGCTATGTCCCCAGGTCTACAGTATTTTTTTTTTTTTTTTTGGTCGATCGTGGAGCTTGAACTCTGGGCTTGGGTGTTCTCCCTGCGCTCTTCAGCTCAAGGTGAGCGCTCTACCACTTGAGCCACAGCACCACTTCCAGTTTTTTAGTGGTTCATTAGAGATAAGAGTCTCACAGACTTTCCTGCCCAGGCTGGCTTTGAACCATGATCCTCAGATCTCAGCCTCCTGAGTAGCTAGGATTACAGGCGTGAGCCACCGGTGCCCGGCTTTACAGTATTCTTTATGCTTGTAGCTATCATTTCATAAATGGAGCTGTATCCTAATGACAAGTATAGTTCCAGCATGAAAATTGATTATTTTTACTTCTACACATGAATGAGAATAAAGCAATGAAGAGTTATGTTAAAAGTTCACTGGCTCCTGGAGCAGTGGATCACACCTGCAATCCTAGTTATATAAGAAGCTGAGATCTGAAGATCTTGATTTGAAGCCAGTCTGGGCAGGAAGGTGTGAGATTCTTATCTCCGAGAAATCAGCAATCTTAATGTAACTTACTTAATTCTAAGTTTCCACCATCTACTTTTTTATTTTGTTGTTGTCAGTTGTGGGGTCTGACTCTGAGCCTGGGCACTGTCCCTCAACTCTTCAGCTCAAGGCTAACACTCTACCACTTAAGCCACAGCACCACTTCCAGCTTTTTCTGCTTATGTGGTGCTGAGGAATCGAACCCAGGGTCTCATGCATGCAAGACAAGCACTCTACCACTGAGCCACCTTCCCAGCCACTTCATTTGTGTGTGTGTATGTGTGTGTGTGTGTGTGGGGGTGCATGCACACGCACGCGCGGGCACCACTTCTGGGGCTTGAACTCAGAGCCTGGGTGTTATTCCTGAATGTTTTTGTTCAAGGCCAGTGTTCTATCATTTTGAGCAACAGCTTTATTTCTGACTTTTTTAGTAGCTAACTAGAGATGAGTCCCATTGACTTTCCTCCCTGGGCTGGCTTGGAACTTTGATCTGATCCTCAGATATCAGCCTCCTGAGTGGCTAGGATTATAGAATGACCTACCGGCACCAATCTACCTTTTTTGAGGGGAGGGGGGGAAGCAGTCAGTTGAGGGGCTTGAACTCAGAGCCTGGGTGTTATCTCTGAACTTTTCTGCTCAAGGCTAATACTCTACCAGTTTGAGCCACAGCTCCACTTCTAGTTTTTGTGTGGTTAATTGGAGATAAGAGTCTCAGGGAGGGCTGGGAAGGTGGCTTAGTGGTAGAGCACTTGCCTTGCATGCGTGAGGCCCTGGGTTCGATTCCTCAGCACCACATAAGCAAAAAGAAAAAAAGATGGGGAAGTGGTGCTGTGGCTCAGGTGGTAGAGTGCTAGCCTTCAGCTGAAGAGCTGAGGGACAGTGCCCAGGCCCAGAGTTCAGGCCCCACGACCGGACCCCCAAAAAACAAAAAAAGTGTCTCAGGGACTTTGCTGCCAGCTAGCTTTGAACCGCAATCCTTACATCTCAACATCCTGAGTAATTAGGATTATAGATATGAGCCACCAGCACCTGGCTTCATGCAGGGCTTGAACTCTGAGCCTGGGCGCTGTCCCTGTGTTCTTCAGCTCAAGGCAAGTGCTCTACCGCTTGAGCCACAGCACCACTTCCGGTTTCCTAGTGGTTTATTGGAGATCAGAGTCTCTCGGACTTTTCTGCTCCGGCTGGCTTTGAACCAGGATCCTCAGATCTCAACCTCCTGAGTAGCTAGGACTAAAGGCGTGAGCCACTGGCACTCAGGTTCTTCATTTATTTTATTTATTTATTTATTTATTTTTTGGGTCCGGTCGTGGGGCCTGAACTCTGGGCCTGGGCACTGTCCCTCAGCTCTTCAGCTCAAGGCTAGCGCTCTATCACTTGAGCCACAGCGCCACTTCGGCTTTTTTCTTTTTTTTGCTTATGTGGTGCTGAGGAATCGAACCCAGGGCCTCATGCATGCAAGGCAAGAACTCTACCACTGAGCCACCTTCCCAGCCCCTTCATTTAATTTTTAATAATGGCTGTGCTAAGGAACGGGTCCACAGCTTTTCCAATTTCAGTAGGAACACTTCACTAGGTGAGATGCAAGGCAGACTGTAATTGATTGGAGTGAGCAAAGTCTCCCCTCTGGTCTCCTCCACACTCTACTGTCCTACCACTCCACTCCAAGTCCTCATCAAACTGCTCTTCTAGAAGCCACACACTCTTCCAGCCACCTGGCAAATGAATCTGTCCTGTAGTATCTTAATCTCTTTTGTAGCACTAATCAATTTGCATAATTATTCTGGGAGCACTGGGAATTGTCTCTTTTAGCCATAAGATCTGTGATAGCTAAATAGATGTGTCCTAGCCACTTCCATTCCCTCAGGTATTACAGTGCCTTGCATATAATAGGGCTCTGTAAGTATTCACTGAGTAGATGCTGAAGATGAAAAGCGGCCATTGGAAAATCAGAGAGGTTATGTGTGTACAGTAAGAAGACATCACAGGAAGCATCTCCTTGGATGTTTTGGATTTTTTTGTTTATTTATTCAAAATAGCTTGAATCCCACCATTTGGTGCAGAAAACTTTCCCAACATACACTGAACTCAGAACATTCATTCTAAACTGGCACGGGTGGCTCATGTCTGCAATCCTAGCTATTCAGCAGGCTGAGATCTGAGGATTACAGTCCAAAACTAGAATAGGCAGGAAAAGCAAGGTAAGACTTCCTGAAATTTCAAAATTTCCAGCAAAAAGCTCAAAGGAGAGAGGGGGGGGAGAGAAAGAGAGAGACCGCGAGAGTAGGAGAACGAAGCACAAGCTAGGAAGTGGTGCTGTGGCTCAAGTGGTAGAGCGCTAGCTGAAGAGCCTCATGAGGGACAGCGCCCAGGCCTAGCTATCTCTCTTGAACATTCATCTTCTTTGGTATTGGCATACATGCCTCACTAAAGGTTGTTTGGTCAAACCTCAGGGTGGAAACATCTTACCCAGGACGGGAATGGCTGACTTCTTGTGGTGGAAATAAGACACAAACAGATGCTGAGCTACACCACCAAAAAGGACACACTTGGAAAGTCTCCACAAAACACAACGATGTAGAAAGAGCAGACGGAGGTTAAGTCTAATAATTACGTACTAATGAAAATCGGTGATCGCCAGGAAGAATCAGATAGGAGCAGCCAGAGTGTTGTAAGTCTCTGGTTACGCGAAGACTTTAATCACGAGTCATGCGAGCTCCAATCATCACGTTCTATCTGCCCTCCCGAAGGAGGAACAGGTAAGGATTATCCTACCTGACGATAGCGAGAAACCTCACCCATTCCGTACTCTGCAAAAAACGGTTCCTCTATAAACTACGGTGAGTAGCTACTGGGGAAGTTCGTGCAACCCAGCTGTCTAGAGATTTTTATAATTATATTGCAACACTTATTAGAAAATCCTTAAAAATATACTTTTTCCCAATTTAGGAACCAAAACGCCAAAAACATGTCTCTCCCAGAATGCTCCACTCACGCACATACACTTGCGATATCTGGCCCTACCCAGTATATTTACATATCCCCGCCCACCTTCTTCCGCCAGCCGTCTACCGTAAAACTCAAAATAGAAGCGGTGTAAGTTATTTTGTGACCAGTAGGGCTGGCTAAACAAGCATTTGGCCACCCCAATTGTCTTCTGAAAATTGTTATCAGTCTTACCCTTACTGTAAAATATACTTTATTATAAAGCACTGTATAAAAGGAGAATCTCGGATAATTATCCAATGGTGGAAGGGACCGGCACCTTCACCTTCCTTCTTCAAAGAACCATGAGATGTTCTGCGCCCCTCCGGCTTCATACCTACTTTCTCATCAGGATGATCAGAAAGGTTTCTTTTTCAGCCCAAAGACGGCGACAAGCAATGCCATTTCAGTGACAGCTGGGAGGGCACTGTGAAAGGAAAGTGGTGGGTTCAGCGCCTCTTCCAACATGAAACCCCAATTCCCAAACCAGACTACACCCTCAAACTGCAGGGGAGTGGAACAGGGGTGGTGGGGTATGAAACTTCAAAAGATGTTGAGTGTATGTGATGCCTCACACCTGGGGGAAAAGGCTGGGGGGGGGGGGGAACTTTTCAGATTTGGGGAAAACCTTCCATCTTCCACTTCTATTCCCTAATACTGTGTTACTGTACCTGCAGAAGGCAAAAATGTACCAGTACGTGGTACACTCCCAACGTTCAAATATGAAGAAGGATAGAGACACAGATGCACTACAGTGAGCTGCAATGGCTAGCAAATGCATTCCAGTCAAGGAAAGTCTTTAGATTCACAGGATTACTGGCAGAGAAAAGCCAGTGGTGGGGATAGCATCCCACTGCTCCCTTACCACACTGCAAGGACCAGTGTCAGTAACTACATCTAAATTTAAGACAGTCATGGGACTGGAGGTGAGAACTAAGCACCAAAAAAAGAAAAGAAAGGGCTGCGAAGGTGGCTCAGTGGTAGAGCGCTTGCCTTGCATGCATGAGGCCCTGGGTTCGATTCCTCAGCACCACATAAGCAAAAAGAAAGAAAGCTGGAAGTGGCGCTGTGGCTCAAGTGGTAGAGCACTAGCCTTGAGCTGAAGAGCTGAGGGACAGCGCCTAGGCCCAGAGTTCAGGCCCCACGACCGGACCCCAAAGAAAAAAGAAAAAAAGAATCTTCTTTGATCAATGTGCCTCACCCCAAGGCCTCCTTGTTCTTATAATGCCTTATATGTTACACACCCCTTATATACCACAGCATTTCTTACAAATGTACATATGTGAGAGAGTTCAAGTCCCAGTACCAGCACGATCGATCACTCACTCACTCACACAAACATGTTATCTAAGATTTCTCAACAAGAGAGATTCTGTTGGTCAGCTAGGGTAGAGACACTTTTTGCCAGAAAGGCCTACGGAATTGTGTGGGGGGAAAAGTGGACAGGAAGAAAGGATACAGATGAGGCTCTGAGTGCTGTTGAACATGGAAACTCCAGAAAGAAAACCGGTCAGTTCCACTGCAAAGAGGCCCAGGGTGACGGCGAGCGCTATCACCAGCCTGCAGAGGAAAAGAATCGGGTCAGGACTTGCAGAGTTCTTCGATGGCCTCCAGTCCCTTCCCCGCTTCGTTCACACCACCCCGTCCCCGAAGCTCACTGGGTGTCCTGTTTCTGATATTCCTCGGGAGTGAACCGGAGAGGCAGGCAGGCCTGGATGTTGGTGTCCTAGGAAAAGATGTTAAAAGAGAAGGAGGTGGCGGGGGTAAGCTGGGGTGGTGGCAGGAAACGAAAAGGAACCCAGAGAGGTAAGACCTCTAGCTGGGGGGGGGGTGGAGTTGAACTGGGAGTCGAGATGGGGTTGAGGGCGGAACAGGGGCAGCCGGACATCTTACCCGGGACCAGAATAAGGTGATGACGACCACCAGATGCGCCAGGAGCGTCAAAAAGCGAGAGGGCACGAGCCCCGAGATCCGACCCATGGCCTCAGGGGGACGAAGAACTGCCCGGATCAGAGGCAGTGGGCTAGGGAGCTGGAAGTTCCAATCGCAGTGACCGGAGGCAAGAAGACAGAAAAATCAAAACAAAACGAACAAGACAAAACCCCGCGACTCAGGCCGCCTTCCCGCGCGCGGCTCAGGCGCCGCCCGGTTGCCGTGGTAACTGCGTAAGCAGCGCAGCGCTGCGTTCTCGGAAGCCTCGCAGCGCTGCGTTCTCGGAAGCCTCGCGAGAGTTGACCTCAGCGCGCGCGGCGGGGCCTGCGGGGAGGACGCCTGTCGACCTCGGCGGAGGTGTTTTTCTGCTTTCCCCGGGAAGCCGTTTGCTGCGTGCGATTCCCCCTAGCGCTGCACCTTTTTCCTCACATGCTGTTTTCCTGTCCGCTGCCCTGGGCCACGGTGAGCCCGGAAAGCGAACGTGGAGAAGCAGGGGCGGCCCCCAGAGCGCCCGGCGCTGTGGTGGAGGCCGGAGGCCCCAGGCCCGAGCTCCCTGAGGAAGGCCCGCGCTTCCCCACACCGCCAGCGGCGCTCGGCCCAGCGAGGTGCCCAAGACTTCCAGCTCCCCAGAGCTAGGGTGTGGGTGAGATGCGAGTTTCGGGGGGCTGAGTGGAGAAAAGGAATAGAAGAGCCCCGAGGCCCAATCCGCAGGCCATGGCGGCTTTGAAGCGCCCGGATCCCCGGATCTTAGACAGTTACAGGCCGGGAAACCCTTCTCATTGCGAGCCTTACTGACCTGTGGGAGCCCTGCACATCCCAAGGTTCTTACCAAGTACATTGCTTACAGTTCCATACTCAAGGGCCCATTCCCCAGGATCACAACCTCCACTTACCGTCTCTGTTCCTTTTTAAGCCAGTCTTAAGTGGCAAGGCCAAGAGGCATTTCTCATTCATTCATTCAACGAAAATGTATCGACTCCTGAGTGTTCTGACTCTGCTGTGCTCTGGAAGTACGCCGTAAATAAAAAAATCAAAACCTCGGGGCTGGGAAGGTGGCTCAGTGGTAGAGCTCTTACCTTGCATGCCTGAGGCCCTGGGTTCGATTCCTCAGCACCACATAAGCAAAAAGAAAAAACCTGGAAGTGGTGCTGTGGCTCAAGTGGTAGAGTGCTAGCCTTGAGCTGAAGAGCTGAGGGACAGCGCCCAGGCCCAGAGTTCAGGCCCCACAACCGGACCCAAAAAAAAAAAAAATCAAAACCTCTATCTTATAGTCTTGGCAGGGAAAACGACAAACACGGAACCAATAAACTAAGAGTAAGTAATAGGTGCGATTAGTAACATTTTAAAAGAAACACTAGAATACTATGAGCAGAGATGAGCTCTTTGAAGTTGCATCATCTCTTCTGAAACTTCATTTTAGGGAATTTGGCCCCAAATAGGCGGATGGGTTTCCTTTTTCTATACCAGTGGGTCAAAACAAAACAACTCAATGTTAAAGTATTTTGGTTAAAGGTCAAGAAAGATAAAAGACTGAGGAGGGCTGGCAATGTGGTTTAGCAGTAGAGTGCTTGCCTAGCATGCCTAAAGCCCTGAGTTCGATTGCTCAGTACCGCATAAACAGAAAAGGCCAGAAGTGGCGCTGTGGCTCAAGTGGTAGAGTGCTAGACTTGAGCAAAAGAAACTCAGGGACAGTGCCCAGGCCCTGACTGGCAAACAAAAACAAAAAACATGAGGATCTCTTTCAAATAAAAATAGCCCTGGGCTGGGAAGGTGGCTCAGTGGTAGAGCGCTTGCCTTGCATGCATGAGGCCCTGGGTTCGATTCCTCAGCACCACATAAGAAAAAAGCCAGAAGTGGCGCTGTGGCTCAAGTGAGCTGAAGAGCTGAGGGACAGCGCCCAGGCCCAGAGTTCAGGCCCCACGACCAGACCCCCCCCCCCCCCCAAAAAAATAGCTCACCTAACAAATGCCCAACATCAGTAGCACCAAAAATAGAAAACACCTACCAAATTAAGGGATACTAAAATAACTGTGTGTGTGTGTGTGCCCGCAAGCATGGGGCTTGAACTTAGGGCCTCACACACTTGAATTTTTTTTTTCTCAAGTACAAGCAGTTCACCACTTGAACCACACCTCTACTTGTGGATTTTTAGTGCTTAATTATAGATAAGAACCAGTAAGCCGGGTGCTGGTGGCTCACGCCTGTAATCCTAGCTACTCAGGAGGTTGAGATCTGAGGATCGAGGTTCAAAGCCAGCCCCGGCAGGAGAGACCGTGAGACTCCTACTTCCAATAAACCACCAGAAAACCGGAAGTGGCGCTGTAACTCAGGTGGTAGAGCGCTCGCCTTGAACTGAAGAGCTGAGGGACAGCGCCCAGGCCTAGAGTTCAGGCCCCACAACCGGACCAAAAACAAACAAACAAAACAAACAAAAAACCACAGGCTAAGCTCATCATTTTCTTCCTGTTCTCTGGTAATTTTCATGTATATTCTCCAGGGAATAGAAAATCCAGGCAAAGCTCTCCCAATGATGGTTTTATCATCTGACTATTCACAAAAGATAAAGGGAGCTGTGTAATAGGGCAAAAGTGAGGACAGTCTAGACTCTTGTTTTTGCAAGATTTTCCAAGGTCCCTGAATAGGATGAGGGTAAGTCAGCATTGTGAATATTTGGAGAAAGTGCATTTCAGGCTGAGGGAGGAAAAAGGTCAAGGGTAATGGGAATGAATCCAGTGTGTTTGTTGGAGAGAAAGGAAGCCAGTGATTCTGAAATCCAACAATGTAAGGGGAAGAAAAGATCAGAGTGAGGTTGCAGAAGTATACAAGAGCCCAATCCTATGAGGTCTTACAGCCACGTGGGGAGGGGGTGGGTGGATGTTACCTTCATATTCTAGAAGAGGACTCTTTGCAATTTGGATTATAGATTATAAGCAGAAGGTGAATAGGGATGATAGAGGATTATCTAGAAAGGACAGTAAGGTACTTGAACCAGAGTAGAGTCAAGAGGATGGAATGAGCTAATTAAGTATAATCATGAGAAATGTAGAAGGAAAAAAAAGAATGCAGTATGAAACAAAAGGAGAGTCCAGGATGACCATTAGAGTGTCTGGAGGGATAGAGCTTACAAGATGCTTATTATAAGCTTCCTGCCTAGAAGAAATACTAGAGAGTAAAAACTGGATAGTTGCATGTCATGTTATGAATTAGTGAGAGTGGTTTTTTTTTGGGGGGGGGGATGGGGGAGGTCTGGTCGTGGGGCCTGAATTCTGGGCCTGGGCGCTGTCCCTCAGCTCTTCAGCTCAAGGCTAGTGCTCTACCACTTGAGCCACAGCACCACTTCCGGCTTTTTTTTTTTCTGCTTATGTTGTGCTGAGGAATTGAACCCAGGGCCTCATGCATGTAAAGCAAGCATTCTACCACTGAGCCACCCCATGAGAATGGATCTTGATGGTATGTCTTGTCATTTTTCCGGCGTTGGTTGGCAGAAAGAAGCTTTGCCTGGGCTGGGAATTGGCTCAGTCCTGGGTTCCATTCCTCAGTACCACACAAACAGAAAAAAGCCGGAAGTGGCATAGTGACTCAAATGGTAGAGCGCTAGCTTTGAGCAAAAGAAGCTCAGAGACAGTGCCCAGGCCCTGGGTTAAAAGCCCCATGACCAAAAAAAAAAAAAAAAGCCTTGCAATTTCTGAGCTTTAGAGCCACCTGGTGTCCATAGATGGTACTGCGAGTAGACGGGGTTTTGTTGTTTTCCCCAAATGGCCACTTAAGATGGGTGGGGGACTCACATATCCTAACATTTAAACTGGAAATAAAATAAATTTATCACAGGAAAATTCAAACATGTTAAAAATAAGGAAAGTGGCCAGGCATTGGTGGCTCACACCTGTCATCCTAGCTATTTAGGAGTCTGAATTCTGAGGATTGCAATGTAAAGCCAGCTAACGCAGGAAAGTCTGTGAGACTCTTATTTCCAATAAATCACTATAAATAACAAGAAGTGTTACTATTCTTCAACAATTATCAATAATGGGAGCCTTATTTCAATTGTAAGTTCATTACAACCCCTTCTTGGTTATTTTATTATTTATTTTTTTTTTTCTTTTGCCAATCCTGGGGCTTGAACTCAGGGCCTGGTACTTTCTCTGAGCTTCTTTTGCTCAAGATTAGCACTCTATCACTTGAGCCACAGTGCCATTTCTGGATTTTTATGTTTATATAGTACTGAGGAATCAAACCTAGGACTTCATTGATGCTAGGCAAGCACTGTACCACTAAGCCACATTCCTAGTCCCTACTTGGTTATTTTAAAGCAAATTTTAGAGATCAATAGTTTAATTTCTTGACATATATATATATATATATACATATATATGTATGTGTATATATACATATATATGTGTGTGTGTATATATATATATATATATATATATATATATAAATATATATACTATTCCCTGAGCCAGAGTCCAAATAAACTACATATACTTGGCTGGCCTCCCTCTAAAATTAAAATCTTAATCTTTGGTATTTCCTCCTCCCCATCCACTCACGTTCCTTCTTTTTTCCTTTTCCTGCAATTATCTGTTGAAATTGGACCTCCTGGGACCCTTACTCTTGTGATGCCAGTTTAACATAATCCGCCCCCCTCTGTCCCCCTGTATTTCCTGCAAACTGGTTCTTGTGACTAGTCATTGATCAATCCCTTTTGGATAGCTTATTGTACTTTCTGTTCCTTCTCATTGAGAGGCCTGCTTGTCTCTCCTTCCCTGTTTTTAGCAAAGGTGGATTCAAGCTAGCTAAAGAAACCATTAAAAATTCTCCATTAGCCTGGTATGGTTCTGCTCACTCCTGTAATCCTAGCTATTGTGGAAGTTGAAATCTGAGGATCACGGTTTGAAGCCAGTTCAGGCAGGAAAAGCCATGAGATTCTTATTTCCAGTTAACCACCAAAAAGCTGAAATGGAGCTGTGGCTCAAGTGGTAGCGTGCTAGTCATGACAGGGGAAGAAAAGATTCAAGGACAAAGCCCAACAACAAAAAAGTTTCCCATCAATTATCATCTAATGGTTTAATGGATGGACTGTACCTAACTCCATTTATCCTAAGGATTTTCAGAACAAAGGTGTCCTTGTCCTAATTCTAATCTATGTCCTATTCCTTCTATGTCTACTAACTGTGATCCCTTCATGGGTTAGAATTTACCCAGCAGTTTACATAGAGATGAACTGTAATCCAAATCCTTAATCAGTAGAGGCAGAAGAATCCAGAACTTAAGATCAGCCTGGGCAATACAGTGAGACCCTAAAAGTATGTGTTTGTATGTGGGTAGGTGGAGTGGAATCAAGGGAGTTACCCTCATCAATCAGTTATTTTCTGTGACATGTAGACCATACTGGAAATAAAGGATGTGTCTCTTTTTTTTCCTTATTGTTTCCCAGAATGAATTGGTTCTCTGACCTCCTGTAAAAGTAATTCTTTTCTTTTGTTTTGTGTTTTTGTCTTTTGGTTGCCAGTCCCGAGGCTTGAACTCAGGGCCTGGGTACTGTCCCTGAGTTTCTTTTTGTTCAAAGGTAGTGCTCTACAACTTGAGCCACCTTTCCATGTCTGACTTACTTAGTAATTTAGTGTACAAACCATTGTCCTCAGATCTTAGCCTCCTGAGTAGTTAAGATTATTAGCATGAGCCAATTGTGCCCAGCTCAACTCATTTGTTTTGTTTTGGTAGATTATGGGGCTTGAGCTCTGGGCCTGGGCACTGTCCCTGAGCTCTTCAGCTCAAGGCTAGCTCGCTACCACTTGAGCCACAGTGCCACTTCTGATTTTTCTGGTGGTTTATTGGAGATGAATCTCATGGACTTTCCTGCCTGGGCTGGCTTTGAAGGGTGATCCTTAGATCTCAGTCTTCTGAGTAGCTACGATTACAGGCTTCTTTTGCTCAAGGCTAGCACTCTACCACTTGAGACACAGCACCATTTCCAGCTTGCTCTGTTTATGTGGTACTGAGGAATCAAACCCAGGGCCTCATGTATGCTAAGCAAGCACTCTACCAGTAAGCCACATTCCCAGGCCTGAATGATTGTTTTAACATGTACAATTTAAGGGATTCATGAAAACCTGTTACCTGTCTTGCTGCTGGAACCTCAGCAAGGCCATTCTGCCTGTTGCTTTTTGTGCTGTACCCTCCATGTTCTTCAGTTACTTTTCTCTGTGAGTCAAGTTCTTGCTTACCCCACTGCTTCTTGTATAAATACTTATTGAATATATTACAGGAATCATACTGACTGCTACGAATACACATTTCCTACTTTCTATTAGGACATGCCAAGGAATCAATTAAAATACAATAATATATTAAGTGCTGTCTTGGAAGATAGACAAGAAAAGAGGAGGGTTTGAATGAACTCTTGAGTATAAGGGCCAAACAGAATAAAAACAAAATTGAAAGACCATCCAGCAGTACCAGGGACAGTGGGTTTATTTTAGATAATTGAAAATGACTCAGCTGGTCACAGGTGGCTCATGTCTGAAATCCTAGTTACTCAGGAGGCTGAGATTTGAGGATCACAGGTCAAAGCCAGCCCAGGCAGGAAAACACATGAAACTCATTGCCAGTTAACCAGAAAAAGCTGAAGGAAATAGAGCTATAGCACAAGTGGTAGAGCCCTAGCCTGGAGCAAAAATACTCTTGAACAGCATCCAGGACTTGAGCTTGAACTCCAAGACTGCCTCCTGTTCCCCCCACAAAAGTGCTAAGCAAGAACTGAGTTCAATCCCCAGTACTAATATGCACGTGTGTATGTGTGCCTGCGCACACACACACACACACACACACACACACACACACACACACACACACACACAAATAATAAATAAATCATCCCTTCCTGGAATCAAATTAGGCCAAGTCTGAGAAGTATCTCTAGGCTTTTTGTGTGTTTGGAGACGTAATGTCAATATGTAATCCAGGTTGATTTTGAACTCCTAATCCTGCCTTAGGCTTATGAGTATGTATCTAGGTTTTTGACATGTCCATGATCATCGTGGAACACTCCACAAAGAGAAGGAGCCTTGAAGAATGTGAAGGGTGCCGGGCGCTGGTGGCTCACACCTGTAATCCTAGCTACTCAGGAGGCTGAGATCTGGGGATCACGGTTCAAAGCCAGCCCGGGCAGGAGAGACTGTGAGACTCTTATCTCCAAAAAAACCACCAGAAAACCAGAAGTGACGCTGTAGCTCAAGTGGTAGAGCGCTAGCCTTGAGCTGAAGAGCTGAGGGACAGCACCCAGGCCCAGAGGTCAAGCCCCACGACCAACAAAAAAAAAAAAAAAGGTTACAGTTGGAAAACACCATGACCTCCTTTGCAGTCTTGGATTGTTAAATTTCTTTCATCCTGTTCAGGTAGAATAGACTAGGGAAAATGGAGCACGAGAATCAAAAGCCAGAGCTTAAAAAAAAAAAAAAAAAAGCAAGTGAATGCATAGTTTGATGAACAGCATATATACCTTCCCTTTTTTTGTTGTTCGATTGTTTTTGTTGGTCATGGGGCCTGAACTCTGGGCCTGAGATCTTCAGCTCAAGCTAGTGCTCTGCCACTTGGGCCACAACATTACTTCCAGTGCCACAACACTATTTCCAGTGTAGTCTGCTTATGTGGTGCTGAGGAATCAACCCAGGGCCTTGTGCTCGCAAGGTAAGCACTCTACCACTGAGCATGCAGCTCCCTCCCTCTGGCCTTGCCCACATGCTCAAAAACTTACTATGTTCTAGGACATGAGGAAAGACTATCTTAAAGACCCCTGGAAAAATAATTCGGTAAAATGACCCATTTGATTACAGAAGTAATCAAGAATAATCATTTTTTTCTTTTTGCAAAAAAAAAAAAAAAAAAAATAAGGAAGGATACTTGTCTCTACAGGCGTTCAGGTAAACTCATCTCTTACCTCAAAAGGAACACAGAAGGAAATGGACATCATGTCACAACAACCCTAGTAAACTAATCAGACCCCCACCAATAACCAGTAACATTTCAAGAAGCAAATTGGTCTCTTCTAAGTTATGGAATCTCTCTAAGTTTCTAGCTCTGGCTCACCTAGGAAGTCTAAAAATACTGATAATAGAAATTAGGACAATGGTTTCTTCTGGTGTGTGTCAGGGTCCATTGAGAAGAGACATGGGAGAATTTTCTAGAGTGATGAAAATGTCCTATATCTTTTTTTTTGGTTTGTCGTGGCCTTTGAACTCTGGGCCTCCTGGGCACCTGACCCTGGCTCTTCAACTCAAGTCTAGCACTCTATCACTTTGAGCCACGGTACCACTTCATCCTATATCTATTGAGTGAGACAAGCCAAGCTCATAAAACAAGATATTCTATATTTTCACTCCTGTGTGGACTGCTAAAAGACATCTTCATGAGCATAAACAGAAGTATATGGACTTTATTATATATCATATATATATTTATATTTAAAATCATATATTGAGGCCAGCCCAGGCAGAAAATTCCGAGACTCCTTTCTCCAAGTAACCAGCAAAAGAAAAGAGCCTAAATTGGAGGCGTGGCTCACAGGCACAATACAAAAATTAAAATACCCTGATAAACATTCCGTGTGTAAATTATGCCTCAAGACTGAAGTGTGGATCTTTTCTTTTTCCCGAATGGTTTTAAATACTGATGCTCTTTTCTGACCCGGTTATATTCAAATCTGCACCGCAGCTGGTTCTGATGCGCAGCCGGGAGTGTCGATCCACGCCGGGCTCTGCGGCCCGGATCCCCCTGCGGCCACTTTTCGGCGCCCCCTACTTGTCCGAGGACCCCAGGGGCGCGGCGGGGAGGCACTGCACACCCTGAGCCTGCCGATCCCCGCTCTGCGGCGGCGGCCGGATCTGGAAGAGAAGCCACCTCCCCAAATCAAGTAGAACCCCAGTCTGTGCGTACAAACATCCAGGTAAAGCTGAAGCCGGAACAACAAGTTGCACAATAGCCATAAAGAACCCTTCCTGCGTAGATGGGCGGCGGGCCTCGTGGCGCAACGGTAGCGCGTCTGACTCCAGATCAGAAGGTTGCGTGTTCAAATCACGTCGGGGTCAACTTGTTTTCTAAGCAGTTACAATTTTTTTAACCCTCTGTATTTAACTCTTTATCCAACCTCAAGTCAGAGGAGAAATAGAGACGGAGTTCACGGGGATTTCACAGTGTTGTTTGTTTTCTGCGCTGAGGTTTTTTTTTTTTTTCTTTTTTGGTTCTTGAAAGGTTTCTTACAACATACTGCTTTGGTGACTCAAGCTGCTCGGAAATCGGGCGTGTTCATATCCCAGAGAGAAGAAAGCAGAGGAGGACGGTGTAGACGAGGTGGCCGAGTGGTTAAGGCGATGGACTGCTAATCCATTGTGCTCTGCACGCGTGGGTTCGAATCCCATCCTCGTCGACGCGCTGAAGTTGGCTTCCCAGTCAGTTTTATGGTTTCTCAACACCCAAGTTACAGATATCATTGCTCTATCAACCTGATTGTCATTTCATCTTCATTTTCCGGTGCTGCCAAGAACCCTTTAATTGCACCTCGGTCTCTCGTGAAATTGACCTGGCCAAGGGATCAAGGCCCTGTCTCTTGTGCTTTGGTGCCGTGGCTTAGTTGAATGACCTTTCTGGTAAACAGGTAGACCCTGGGTTCAAATCCCAGAGGTTCCCCCTCAGGGGTCACTAAACTTTCAGGGAGAATGTTCTTGTAGTTTGCTTTTTTTTTCTTTTTCTTTCTTATCAAGTTAAATTATATGACTTTTCCACATCTCCATGCATCTTCTCTCACCCCAAACGTCCATTTTTTTTTTTTTTTTTGTTTGGGCAAAGGTGCTACTATCCTGTCCTTTGTGCATGTCATTAATTGCTCTCTTACAATTAAAAACTAATTCGATCCATATCTGTTTTTCCGTTTTGCCGTTAAGTTGAACTTAAGTGTTTATTGGATCAATTTATGTATATGTTTTCATGTCTTTTAAATTATTCTATCCTTACAGATGTTTACTAGACAAAGAGTATTAAGTAGTACTAGTTGGATACATTTATATACTTTCAAATCAGGCCTGCAAGCCCAGCTGGCCGGTTAGCTCAGTTGGTTAGAGCGTGGTGCTAATAACGCCAAGGTCGCGGGTTCGATCCCCGTACGGGCCATCTTTGGAATACTTTTTTTTTCCCTCCAGTGTAATTGCTTCGTTCCTTAAATAGTATTTCATCCTAAAACACTTAACATATTAAAAAGAAATTACTTGGTATTTTTAAAATGGGAGTACTAATAGTTCTTTTGACATCTAAATTTCAGTACTATAGCATAGCCTAGAACTACATGAACCATAAAAAAGACTGGTAGTGACTGAGATTGTTTCAAATACTAAAGTGTAGTCAAATCAGTAAAGCAAATGTACCATGATTAAGCTGTCAAATGCTCCTTCCTCCACAGCCTAAATATCAATCTACCATCCCACACCAGTCCAGGAGGCTCTAAGAAGTTAACCCCTTCCTCCCTCCCCCCCACCCCGCACACCCGCCCCCCATTCCAGAAACCTAGTTTGTGTCTCTTCTTTCATTCTGGGCCCCTGTATGTGATCTGTCTCACATTCCCCCTCTAACATCTACTGCTAACAGCAGGAACTATATCCTTCCCCAGCCAGCCAGGGAACTCCACATCCACCCCAAGGACAGCTCCATGAAGAGCAACTTTTATTCCCATCCTTTGGCTAGTCAACCCCCAGAACCCCATACAGACAAAGACTCAGCCTTAGCAGCAGCAGCAACACTTTTAATTCCACAAAAACTCAGAAAGCCAAAACTGATTAGAACACTCCACAACAGGTGGGCTTCAAAACCAGCGACAATTCTTCTTGAACCCTGAGAGCAGTGAGACCCCTCCTACCTCACCTCCTCCACCACGCAGCGCGTTCCTCCCAGCTACACTCCAGTTCAGGCTAGGGAAGTGGTGTGGTAAGCGACCAGGGAGAGAAGCAGGAGGTGATTCATCTTCACGTATGTATCTTGCCTGCATGGCGTGCGACCCATGACTACTCAAGCTCCCAAAGCCCCTGACACCTGAGAATATGGCCACGGAGTCAGATGGCCACATTGGGGCTGGGGGCCTCCTCTGTTCCCTTCTCTTGATCACAAAAATGGGAGTCGCGTCCCCACCCTCAAGCCCAGACTCAAGGCGCTGGGTTCCCAGGGATGGTGCTCTAGCTAGGGAGAAAGAGTTGGGGGAGAAGAAGGTAGCAATAAATGGCTAAATTAGTAGAAGCAGAGCAACATCCCGTCCCACCAAAACTGTCAGGACTTCCCCAGTACAACTCCTGCAGGCCCCAGTGAGCAGGCGGCCACAGGTCAAGTTAGATGCATCTCTCCAACACACCGGCTCCTGGGGAGAGAGTCCTCGGGGTCCTGCTGGGCCCCGCGTCCTGGGGCCAGGAACGGCCTCTTCCGTGCTCCTGATCACTTGCACAGGGCCTCCAATACTTCCAGTGTGCGTCGGATGTCTCGGACCTGGCGCGCCAGCCCCTGCACCGGCTGCAGCGCCCGCTCCAGCTCCTCGCAGCGCGCCAGCAGCGTGTACATGCCCTTGATGCTCATGTCCACCGCTTCCCCCAGGGAGTCCACGGCGTCGCGGTAGGTCTGGATGCAGCCCACGCTCAGCGCCGTCAGCTCCTGCACCGCGCCCCCCAGCCCGCGCAGCAGACGATCCACCCGACCGCCCAGTTCCCGACTCAGCCGTTCCAGATCCCGCAGCACGTCAGGGTCGATGGGCGGGATGCTGGACGCGGGGGCCGGGGGCAGGCCTGGCCGCGCCGGGGCCGGGGCCAGGGCGGCAGGGGCGGCACTCAGACGGATTTTGAGTTGCAGGTTGTTCGCCACGAAGTGGGTGAGGTCGCCGTGCCGGCTCACGGTGCCCTCCAGCTCCAGGGGACTGGAGATGGTGGCGCGGCGCCCGCCCCCCGCGCCGGGCTCGGCGGCCCCGGCCGACCCCGCGCCGCCGCCGCACGCCCCACTCAGCCCGTCCAGGCTGCGGCTGTCCTGAAGGCGGCTGGAGAAGGAGCGGCCAGCGCGCCCGGCCGCCGCCGCCTCCTCCTCCTCCTCCTCCTCGTCCTCCAGCGCCGCCGCCTCCTCCTCGTCCGCGTTCATCTCCACGCCTCCCGGGCTCCCCCGACGGCAGATCCTCTCCGAGGCAGGCTCGTCCTCAGGCGGCTCGGGGTCTGGGTGCCACAAGGACCGGGGCGGGCCATGCTCGGAAGCCGGCGCCCTTCGGCGGTCCTCGGTCCCAGTCAGCGCCTCCCGGGGCCCGGGCTCGTCCGGCCAAGCCTCGGGCCTCCGGTGGACAGAGCCGCTATGGGAGACCTTCGGGGTCGCTCGCGGGGGGCGGCTCACGATCCCAGCCTTCTCGGCCTCTTCCTCCCCGGACACCCTCAGAACTGAAGGCGGCTTGGAAGGCATCCGGCTCGGCCGGCTGCTGAAAACCGCGGCCTGCTGCTGCTCCCCAACAGCTAGTACGTCTGCTCCGGACCCCAGCCGCCCCCGGGACGACTCCATACTGCGAATGGGGGGCCGGAACCCAGGGATTGGTCCCCCCGCCGCCGCCCCCCCCACCCCTCAGGAGGCGGCGGCGCCTTTAAGGGGCGTTAGTAGAGGCGGGCCGATTGGCCGCCGACTGACAATGGTAAGGACAGGAAGGACGATTTGATTGGTCGCGACGATCAGGAAGTTCCGGAAGAAGGGCTGTTATTGCGCGGCGGAGCCCACGTGAAAGGCAGCGGGGAGGAGCCAAGGAGGTGACAGCTGCGGCGCGTCGCCCCGCCCCTTTCGGAAGTCGTGGGGACGGTTCTTAAAGGTGTAGGGCCTGAAATACCGGAGTCCCGCGGGGGCGGAATTCAGACGTTTTCCGCCCACGCTCGCCACGCCCACACTCTTTGCTTCCCGGGCGCCACTCACGGGAATCGATCTTGGGGTTCTTATTGATTTGGGGGGGATGGAGATGGCGAGTCCTTCTTAGGTTGAACGGCTCTGGCACCGAGTCAACTGGATCCTAGCTACTCAGAGGTTGAATCTGAAGATGTCAGTTCGAAGCCAGCCCCAGGCAGGAAAGTCCACGAGACTCTGATCTCCAATTAATCACCACAAAGTTGGAAGTGGAGCTGTGACTCCAGTGGTAGAGCGAGCGCTAGGCCTTGAGCAAAAGAGCTGGGTGACAGCACCCAGGCTCGAAGGGAGAAAAGTCTGGGCTGAGCTTGAACCGTTGACGAGTTCCATCCTCTTTCGTTAACCGACCTGGCAGTTGAACGGCCTGAGAGGAACTCACAGACGGTGACCAGCCGAAGCCTAGAGACACTTCTGGCTTTTGATGCTTTGTTTTCTGTCTCCTGCCCTCTCGGCAGGCCTCTTGGAGGCTGAGGAAAGGACAATTAGCCCTGGAAGAGACAAAGAAGGCTTAACAGGAAGTCAGATTAAAAGGACTAGGATGATTTGATGTGTCATTGCTGGTTTGAAGATGAGGTGGCCAACCCTGTGAGGAGGAATGTGGAAAGTTTCTAGAAACTTGAGTGTTCCCCCACCACACACACACTTAAAACCCAGCAAGGAAGTCAGGTTCTCCATCCTACAATCACAAGGAACTGAATTCTGCCACCAACCAAAATTCCCTGAAAGTGGATTTTTCTCCAATCTGCAGACAAGAACTCAAGCTGGCCAAGACCTTTGATTTTTTTTTTTTTTTAGCTTTTGAGGTTCCCTGAACAGAGAACCCAGCCATGCCATGCCAGACTCCTGGCCTACAGCACGGAATGAATTTTATGATGAGACAGAAGAAACTAAGAAGAGTCTCTGCTCTCCCAGAAACATGGACAAAAGGGTGCTGAAGAGCCGGGCAGCAGAGGAGTATGCAAGGATAAACACACTTCCCCCATGTGAGGGGATGGGGAGGGAAGTTTCTGGTCTCCAGGCAGCTTTTCAGCTCACCTCCTTCAGCATTGGATGCTTTGGAAAACCAGTGTGGTGACATGAACCCTGTTGACTGGAATCCCAAATGGACAAACCTTCCTTCCTGTGCTAGATGTGGTCCTCAGATGCCAGGCACACAGCGCACGTGGCTGGATCCACTCCATGAAGTCGTGATTCCCAGCGTCCAGAATCCTGTTGTCTCTCTATTGGTTATATATGGTTTTATATGTCCACCCCTTTCAGTGAAACTACTTGATTCCTAGATTTGGGGGGATGTCATACATTCTTAGGATACACATAATAATTCTCTTATTCACCTCCCCACCCCCTTCTAGCCCTGTTTGCTGTCATGAGTCAGGCTGGGGAGGGAGTTTTCTTCTGATGACATGCCCTGGGAGGACTTTCTGCTCCCTGTATTATTTGCTCATGTAGGTGAGACAGGAGGCAGCCACAGAGCCCTGCTGGCTGCGGGACAGGGAAAGTAGGAATGGGGTAGGGGGAAGAATCCCCTGCAAGCTGCAGAGGAGAATGGCATTCAGGGAGGCTCTTCTGCAACCCTTCTGCCCTGACTGCTTGCTGTCTTCAGGCAGCTAATATTCAGATGGCAAGATGGAAGGCAATGTCCTGCATGCTGTTTCACTGAATTTTCTTCCTAGCAAGGATTCGTAGCTCTCATGGGTTATAACTCAGGTCTGACATACAGAACAGTCATGATTGGGGGGAGTGGTTGAGGAGCGTATCTCCCTATGCCATAGGCCAACTCCATGAATGTTCCTTTTTGTCTGAGCACATCAGAGTATCTCATAATGTGTCCCAGCATGGGCCTCAGCCTGGGCGTCCACAGTTAGCAACTAATTGACGTTTTGCTCCTGTGGAGACAGTTGAAATGGAAAGTCATTCCTTGCAGAAAAGTATATCTAGGTTCCATCCGTCTACCTTTGGGAGTCACAATATCCTTGCTGCTAGGAAAGTTCCAGGCCTCACCATGAACTTGGTGAGCAGTTCAAAATTGCTGACCCTTGTTCTCCAGGGAATACCTAGGATGCCTGACCATGCTTGTGAAGCAGGTGCTGCTCTACTGCTGAGCCACATCTCCAGTCCCAAGTAGTATTTATCAACTGCAGTAGTGGGGTTTGAACTCAGGGCCTAGTGATTACTAGTAGGCAGGTACTTTTGTCAGTTGAGCCATGCCCTAATCCTATTTGCTCTTTTTTTTTTTTTTTGGTACTGGTACTAGGGCTTGGTCTTAAAGGTTTTTATTTTTGACATAAGGCCTCATGTTTTACCTGGCTGGCCTAGACTATGACCCTCTTATTTAAGCTTCCCAATAGATGCATGTCACCCCAACCAGTTTCATGAGGCCCTTCTGTCCCAGCATCTGTAGGATACACAGAGTGTGGTACTCTCCTGCCCTTGTATGCTCTATCACAAGATAGATGTGTTCCACTGTTTCGATGACTTGGAACATCCTGACATTAACTGCAGGTATAACAGTGAGATTCCTGCTTTCCCAGACACCTAGGTATCTGTGAGGTGGTAGCAGGCAAGTTTGGAAAAATGTAGTAGGGACCCATCCCTACAGAGGACATGGGCAGAGTTAAGCATTATTAAAGCACTGTTAAATGTTATTAAAGTACTGTTACAGATATGCCTGTTAAAGATAATTTTATTGAGTTGTACAGAAGGGCTACCATTGTTAGTACACTTTTCGTTTTTGTTAACTATTGTTAAAGCACTGTTACTGAGAATCCTTTGTTATAAGCACGTTTTGGGTTTTTAATTTTTATTTTTGTCAGTTATGAGACTTGAACTTATCATAGCCTGGGCACTGTCCCTGAACTCTTTTGCTCAAAGCTAGCACTCTACCACTTAGAGCTAAAGCACCACTTCCAGTTTTCTGGTGGTTAATTGGAGATAAGTCTCATAGACTTTCCTGCCTAAGTTGGCTTTGAATTATGATCTTCAGATCTCAGTCTCCTGAGTAGCTAGGATTACAAGCATGAGCTACCAGCATCTGGCTCAAGCACATGTTTTGAAGGCCCCTTTGATCCAATAGAAAACCAACTACAAGTATCCTTCTTGCTATCCTTCTGATATTACAATAAAGGCTTTCCCTTGAAACAAAACTTGACATCAAAATTTGGGGGAATGGGGGGAGGCAGGAGAGACATTGGGGCTAACACAGAATGTGTATGAAGGAAGATTTCCAGCCATGAAGCTGAAGAGGCAGTGAAATGAATGACAGAAAAGTAACAAAGGCTTTGTTAGGGGGTGGGTGGCTATCAGTGGGAATGAGGACAGCTAAATGAGGATGAACGGTGGGAGTATTTATCTCCATGTATGAAAACAGAACAAAGAGGCCATTTGGCATCATCAGTAGTAGAGTTTCTGAAAGCAGGGTTAAGTTACTAAATCAGAACAAAGTACCTGGCCAGCACTCAACTTTGTAAAGACTGGAGCTCTTACAATTTTTTTTTCTTTTTCTTTTGCCAGTCCTGGGGCTTGAACTCAGGGCATGGGTACTGTCCCTGAGTTTCTTTTTCTTTTTTTTTTTTGGGTCCGGTCGTGGGGCCTGAACTCTGGGCCTGGGCACTGTCCCTCAGCTCTTCAGCTCAAGGCTAGCGCTCTACCACTTGAGCCACAGTGCCACTTCCGGCTTTTTTCTTTTTGCTTATGTGGTGCTGAGGAATCGAACCCAGGGCCTCGAGCATGCAAGGCAAGCGCTCTACCACTGAGCCACCTTCCCAGCCCCGAAAAATCCTCATTTTTTTTTTTTTTTTTGGTCGTGGGGCCTGAACTCTGGGCCTGGGCGCTGTCCCTCAGCTCTTCAGCTCAAGGCTAGCGCTCTACCACTTGAACCACAGCACCACTTCCGGCTTTTTTCTCTTTGCTTATGTGGTGCTGAGGAATCGAACCCAAGGCCTCATGCATGCAAGGCAAGCGCTCTACCACTGAGCCACCTTCCCAGAGTTTCTTTTTCTTAAGGCTAGCGTTCTACCACTTAAGCCACAGTGCCACTTCTGGCTTTTTCTGCTTATGTGGTGCTGAGGAATCAAACCTAGGGCCTCATGTATGCAAGGCAAGAACTCTACCACCGAACTATCTTACCAGCCCCTACATATGGTTCTTTTTTTTTTTTTTTTGTCAGTCATGGGGCTTGAACTCTGAGCCTGGGCACTATCCCTCAGCTCTTCAGCTCAAGGCGAGTGCTCTACCACTTGAGCTACAGCGCCACTTCCTACATATGGTTCTTGATGCTTTGTTTTCTTGAGTAAAGTCGGTGTCCAAGCAGAATCTAGCACTTGATGGGATCAGTGGAGCACTGTCCAATGGATCGGAATGGCAGTGGCACTTGGAATATTTGTGTATGTGTGCAAGTACTGGGGCTTAAACTCAGGGCCTGGCTGCTGTACCTTTGCTGTTTTGCTCTACCCCTTGAGCCACAGCTCCACTTCTGGCATTTTTGCTGATTCAATAGAGATAAGGGCTGGCTTTGAACCCTGATCCTCAGCTCTCAGCTTCCCTGAGTCACTAGATTACAGGCATAAGCTACCAGAGTGCCACACATACTTGGCTTTTTTTCTTTTTAAACTTTTAAATTATCTTTAAATAGTTGTACAAAGGGTTTTCAATTCAACATGTACCCACATACAGAATTTCAAATTTGCTAATGGTCATAAATTTTTATTGTTACTATAAAGGTTATGTACAGAGGGGTTAGTAACATAAGTCAGGTAAAGTACATTTTTAGGGGGACAATGATACCCCTTCCTTTGCTTTCTCCCAGTATTCCCCTCCTGTCCCCACCTACAAGTTGTATAGTTCATTTTAACATAGCATCTAGTGAGCACCACTGCCTAATGGTTATATATACTTATACATATACACATACATACATACATATATTTTTTTTAATTTATTTTTTGTTGGTCAGGGGCTTGAACTCTGAGCCTGGGCGCTGTCCCTCAGCTCTTCAGTTCAACGTTAGTGCTCTACCATTTGAGCCACAGTGCCTACTTGCGGCTTTTTTGTTTATGTGGTGCTGAGGAATCGAACCCAGGGCCTCATGCATGCAAGGCAAGCGCTCTACCACTGAGCCACCTCCCCAGCCCCTTTTATTTTTATTTTTTGTTGGTCATGGGGCCTGAACTCTGGGCCTGGGTGCTGTCCCTCAGCTCTTGAGTTCAAGGTGAGCGCTCTACAACTTGAATCACAGAGCCATTTCTGGCTTTTTTTGCTTATGTGGTGCTAAGTAATGAAGCCCAGGGCTTCAGGCATGCAAAGCAAGCACTCTACCACTGAGCTACCTTTCCAGCCTAGGCCTAATGGTCATATTTTTAAAACTAAAATGAAAGGGGTGGGTAGTAGCTCAGTCAAATCCTTGCACCAAAAAGGAAAAAAAAAAAGGGGGGGGGGCTGGGAAGGTGGCTCAGTGGTAGAGCACTTGCCTTGCATGCATGAGGCCCTGGGTTTGATTCCTCAGCACCACATAAGCAGAAAAAGCCGAGAAGGTGGTGCTGTGGCTCAAGTGGTAGAGTAGCCTTGAGCTGAAGAGCTGAGGGACAGCCCAGGCCCAGAGTTCAGCCCCCATGACCAATAAAAAAATAAAAATAAAAATTGCTGCTCTACCAGTCGAACCATACTTTCACTTTTGGCTTTTTGGCAGTTAATTAAAGATAAGAATCTCATGAATTTTTCTTTTTCTTGGTCGGTCATGGGGCTTGAACTCTGGACCTGGGCACTGACCTCTTGAACTACAGCGCCACTTCCAGTTTTCTGGTGGTTTATTAGAGATAGGAGTCTCATGGTCTTTCCTGCCTGGGCTGGGTTTGAACCGGGATCCTCAGATCTAAGCCTCCTGGGTAGCTAGGATTACAGGCTTCAGCCACCAGTGCCTGGCTTCTCATGAATTTTTCTTTTTTTTTTTCCTCATGGATTTTTCTACCTGGGCTGAATTGAAACCATGATCTTTAGATTTCAGCCTCATAAGTAGACAGTGAGCCATTGGGTCCTAACTCTATTATTTTTATTTTTGTGTTGGTCCTAGAACTTGAATTCAGGCCTGAGTGTAGTCAATGAGCTTCTTCTGGGTTTGATTCCTCAGTACCACAAACAGAAAAAGCCAGAAGTAGGGCTGTGGTACAAGTGGTAGAACACTAGCCTTGACCACAGAGAGGCTCAGGAATGAGCCCAGGCCCTGAATTCAAGCCCAGGAATGGCCAAAAAAGAAGTATTTGATAATACAACAAAACTTAAGGAAAAAAAAACAAAACATTAGTGAGCTGGATGTGGGTGGCTCACGCCTGTAATCCTAGCTACTCAGGAGGCTGAGATCTGAGGATCACGGTTCAAAGCCAGCCCGAGCAGGAAAGTCAGTGAGACTTTTTTTTTTTTTTTTTTTTGGGTCCGGTTGTGGGGCCTGAACTCTGGGCTTGGGCGCTGTCCCTCAGCTCTTCAGCTCAAGGCTAGCGCTCTACCACTTGAGCCACAGCGCCACTTCTGGCTTTTTTCTTTCTTGCTTATGTGGTGCTAAGGAATTGAACCCAGGGCCTCAAGCATGCAAGGCAAGCGCTCTACCACTGAGACACCTTCCCAGCCCGTCAGTGAGACTCTTATCTCCAATAAACCACTAGAAAACCGGAAGTAGCACTGTGGCTTAAGTGGTAGAGTGCTCTCCTTGAGCTGAAGAGCACAGGGACAGCACCCAAGCCCAGAGTTCAAGCCCCATGACTGACAAAAAAAAAAAAAAAAAAAGATATTAGTAAAATAGGACTAAAATAAACTTTGTTCAAGAAAAATGATATCAAATATTTATATAAGCTGGAATGGTGGCAAATACCTGTAATTCCAGCTACTAGGGAGGTAGAGCTTGTGGGGTTCAAGGCCAGCCTGGGCATAGTTACTTAGAGACTATGTCAATACGTTAGACATGCTTGTAAACCTACTACGAGGAAGGATGAGGCAGGGGGATATCAAGTCAAAACCAGCCTGGAATACATAGACCCATGTCTCAGAAGCAAGCAAAAACCAAACTTACGGCAATGACTGGAACTCAGTGGTTAATATGCCAGTCCCCTCAGACAAAACCATCTATGAAAAGCACCCTACTTGAGAATGAAACCATATGTAACTTCTATTCACTCCTATACTAAATCTGACCACGAAGGGGGAGGGGAGGGGAGGTGGGAGACCATTTTAAAGCCAGGTGTGATTATTCATGCTTGTATTCCTAGCTACACTGAAGGCTGAGATGGGGAGGATCATGGCTCAAACAAACAAACAAAAAACACTAAGCACTGGTGGTTCATGCCTGTAAATCTAGTTATTCAGGATAGTGAGATCTAAGGATCCCGGTTCAATGCCAGCTCTGTCAGACAAATCTAAGAGACTCTTATCCCCAAATAACCAATCAAAAGCCACAAGTGGAGGTGTGGCTCAGTGATAAGAATGCCAGTCTTGAGTGAAAAACTAAGGGAGAGTATAAAAACCTGAGTTCAATTATTTTATCAACTATCTGCCTCTTTTTATAGCTTTAAATAAATAATTGGTTTTATGAAAAAAAAAAAAAAACCTGAGTTCAAGCCTTAGTACCAGCACAAGAACAAAACAAGTACAAAAGAAGGCTGGGAGCAAGCGCATGCCCAGCAAGCATAAAGCCCTGAATTCAAACCTAGTACTCAGCCTCTTCATACCCAACCCCCCCAAAAAAAGGGACAACTTTGGGCTACAGCCATGAACTGTTGTTTTTTTTTTTGTCGGTCGTGGGGCTTGAACTCTGGGCCTGGAGGCTGTCCCTCAGCTCTTCAGCTCAAGGCGAGCGCTCTACCACTTGAGATATAGCGCCACTTCCGGTTTTCTGGTGGTTTATTGGAGATAAGAGTCTCACGGGTCTCTCCTGCCCGGGCTGGCTTTGAACCGCGATCCTCAGATCTCAGCCTCCTGAGTAGCTAGGATTACAGGCGTGAGCCACCAGCGCCCGGCTGACATGAACTGTTTTTATTAGGTTGGCTAAGACGCAGAGAATGAGCCAGGAAAAGGAAGAGTAGAACTCAGGAGAAGGCAGATAGACATGGCTACTGATGGAAAGTAGAGGAATGGGTGCTAAACACCTCCAGGTTCTGGGAGTCAAAACAGGAACAAGAAAATGGATGGTTGGCTGGGTGCCAATGGCTCAAGCCTGTAATCCTAACTACTCAGGAGGCTGAAATCTGAGCATCACGGTTCAAAGCCAGCCTGGGCAGGAAAGGCCATGAAACTTTTTTTTTTTTTTTTGGGGGGGGGGGGGCGGTCATGCTGCCTGAACTCTGGGCCTGGGCGCTGTCCCTCAGCTCTTCAGCTCAAGGCTAGCACTCTACCACTTGAGCCACAGCGCCACTTCCGGCTTTTTTTTTCTGCTTATGTGGTGCTGAGGAATCAAACCCAGGGCCTCATGCATGCAAGGCAAGCGCTCTACCACAGAGCCACCTTCCCAGCCCCAAGGCCATGAAACTCTTATCTCCAATAAACCACCAGGAAACCAGAAATGGTGCAGTGGCTCAAGTGGTAGAGCGCTCACCTTGAACTGAAAGAGCTCATGGACAGTGCCCAGGCCCAGAGTTCAAGCCCCATTACTGATAAAAAAAGAAAAAAGAAAATGCGTGGTTGGAGCCATTCCACCTCTTAAGATAGGACACCCTTCTCCTAGGGGATAGGGGACAAAGATTTTATGTAGAAATACCCACATCAATACAAAAAGCTATAGCCTTTATTAAATAAAAAGGATACAGAAAACAGAAAAGCAGATAAACCCCCTTCCTCCTTCCATATACACAGATATACAGATGCCACTGGAGTCTATGACAGGGACAATCAGGAGACAGGCTGAGGGACAGAGGGAGGCAGCACCCTCCGAGAGTGGGCCCGGACCCAAGGGTGAGCGGAGACCTGGGCTAGCGGCAGCCGATCAGAGGGGTTATGCTTGAGCAGTTTGGAGATGAGGTCCTGGGCCCCCAAGGGCACCGAAGGGGGAAACTTCAGGTCTACCTGCAGGTGTGGAGAGAGAGGGAAGGACTGCTGAGTGTGTGTCAACCTTCATCACCCGTGTGTGTGTGTGTGTGTGTGTGTGTGTGTGTGTGTGTGTGTGTTTTGTCGGTTCTGGGGCTTGAACTGAGGGCCTGGGCCCTGTCCCTGAGCTCTTTTGCTCAAGGCAAGCACTCTTACCACTTTGAGCCACAGCACCACTTCTGGTTTTCTGGTGGTTCACTGGAGATGAGAGTCTCACAGACTTTCCTGCCCCAGATGGCTTTGAAACCTGATTCTCAGATCTCAGCCTCCTGAGTAGCTAGGATTACAGGCATGAGCCACCAGCATCTGGCTTGACCACCCGTTCTATGGAGAGAGTTCAACTGGGCCCTGCAGGTCTACCCTGCCCACCCTCAGCCATGCAGCCCAGGAAATCCCAGCTTTCTCCCACCTTGACAATCCGACGGTATGTTTCGTTGTGGGAGGCGCTCTCAAAGGGGGGGTTCCCCACCAGAAGTTCATAGCAGAGCACCCCAATGCACCACAGATCCACCTTCTCGTTGTGCGTGCGCCCTTCAATCATTTCCGGGGGCAGGTAATCTAGGGTGCCACACATTGTCTTCCTCCTGTGGAATGAAACAGGTGGACAGGGGTCCCAGGCCAGAGAGATACTGCTTTCCTTGCTGCCTAATGGCAAGGAGCTAGTAGTAAAGGTGTGGCTCACATGGTGAGCACCAGCATTCAGCAGAAAAAGCCAAATGAGAGTGTAAGTCTGCAAGTTCAAGCCTTAGCATCAGAGAAAAACAAACAAACAAAAAAGCTGGGCGCGCTGGTGGCTCATGCCTGCAATCCTAGCTATTGGTTAGAAGCCAGCCTGAGCAGAAGAGACAGAAGTTCAAGTGGTAGAGCGCTAGCTTTGAGCAAGAAGCTCAGGGAAAGCCGGTGCAGGTGGCTCACGCCTGTAATCCTACTCAGGAGGCTGAGATCTGAGGATCGCAGTTCAAAACCAGCCCAGGGAAGGAAAGTCCCTGAGACTCTTATCTCCAATAAACCACCAGAAAACCAGAAGTGGTGCTGTGGCTCAAGTGGTAGAGCGCTCACCTTGAGCTGAAGAGCTCAAGGACTGAACAAAAAAGAAAAAAATAAGCTCAGGGACAACACCACCCAAGCCCTGAGATCAGGCCCCAGGACCAGGACAAGGAAGGAGGAGGAAGAGGAGGAGGAAGAAGGGAGGGGGGAAGAGGAGGAAGAGAAGGAGAAGAAGCAGAAGCAGAAGAAAGAAGACGAATAAAGAAGCTGATAGCAAGGAGCCAAAAGAGTTCAAGATGCACTAGAGGAGTATTCCAACCAAACCAGGAGAGGGGTTAGGTGATGATCTAAACCATAGCCCTGGCATGGCCACACATTGAGGGTCTTTTCTTTCCCTTTAATCTTAGCCCTGTGAAAGACTTAGGTTAACAAAAGAGCTGAGGGCAATAATCATTCTGGAATTAAAACCACTGAAACATGACATAGCTGCCTATGTAGTATGCCACATGCTCAGGCTGGGGCTATAACATGGTGCTATAGCTCTTGACTTGCATGTGCATGACCCAGCGCTCCATCCCTGCACTGCAAAAAGGAAACCCTATAATCCTAGCTATTCAGGAGGCTAAGAATCGGAGGATAGCAGTTCAAAGCCAACTGAAGGAGGAAAATCCATGAGCCTCTTATTTCCAATTAACCATCAAAAAGTTGGAAGTGGAGCTATGGCTCAAATGGTAGGGTATTAGCCTTGAGCAAAAAAAAAAAAAAAATCAGGGACAGTGCCCAGGCCCTGAGTAAATGTGAATAGCCAAGCACAGTGATATATGCCTAGAGTCCCAGCTCCTCAGAAGGTTGAGCAGGAGGATCATTTGAGCCCAGGAGTTCAAGACCACTCTGTGTTAACATTTCCTTAAAAAAAGAAGTGCTTAGCCGGGCGCTGGTGGCTCACGCCTGTAATCCTAGCTACTCAGGAGGCTGAGATCTGAGGATCTCGGTTCAAAGCCAGCCAGGCAGGAGAGACCGTGAGACTCCTATCTCCCCAATAAACCACCAGAAAACCAGAAGTGGCTCAAGTGGTAGAGTGCTTGCCTTGAGCTGAAGAGCTGAGGGTCAGCACCCAGGCCCAGAGTTCAAGCCCCGAGACCGACCCAAAAAAAAAGAAGAAGAAATGTTTTGGGCTGAGAATGTGGCTTAGTGGTAGAGTGCTTGCCTAGCATGCACGAAGCCCTGGGTTTGATGCCATGGTACCACATACACAGAAAGAGCAGGAAGTGGTGCTGTGGCTCAAGTGGTAGAGTGCTAGCCTTGAGTAAAAGAAGCTCAGGGACAGTGCCCAGGCCCTGAGTTCAAGTGCCAGGACTGGCCAAAACAAAAAAAAGAAATGTGTTCTGATAATGGTATAGCAAGAATATACAAATGGAAAATCTGAGTGACTAAAGTGAGTGTCTCAACCGTGTCCCTAGGTCACCAGAGCTAGAGGGGTTTTCGGTCGAATATCCCAGCCTTGCACTGGGCTCACCATACCTCAGGGAGGGAGCGTGCACAGACCAGCCAAAGTCAGCAATCTTCAGCTCTCCCTGCAGCCCTAAGAGCAGGTTCTCTGGCTTTATGTCTCTGTGAATCACCTTCTTCCCGTGGCAGTACATCAGAGCATCTGACAACTCCTCCATGATCTGGAGGATCAAGGTCAGGCAATCAGGCCTCCAACTACAAGTAGCATCCCTAGCCTCACGTTCCCAGACTTTGTCTCCCCAGATGCCCACCAGCCCCGACCGTGGCTGTTCGCTGTTCATCAAACGTGTGGCTCTTCTGCAGTTCCTTATACAGCTCTCCTCGGGGAGCGTACTCCAGAATCAAGTAGATCCTCTTCCGGTCATAGAAATAGTTGTAGAGCCGCAGGATGTTGGGATGCCTGGGGGAAGGAACGGAGGAAGCTTCAGACTGGATCTTGGCTCTAGGGAGCCAAGAAGGATGCACGAACTGGGGTCCGGACATGGATCAAGACTGGGAGGAAGAAGGGGGAGAATGGGCCAGTGGCCTACACTGATAGTGAGTGGAGGTGATGGGTTCATAGAGGGGCTTAGGTGCAGGGGTGAACAGCATACTGCAAATGGGCCTGGATCTCGATCTCCCTGCGCAGTTGGTGCTCCACACCCTCCTTCTCAATCTGAGACTTGAAGAGGACCTTGAGCGCCACAATGAAATGGCTTTTCTTCTCACGAGCCAAGTACACATTTCCAAATTTGCCTTTGCCCAGAGGACGCCCAATTTCAAAGTCATCGATCGTGAGGGGCCGACTGGTTACAAAGAGAGGAAGACAACAACCCACAAGTCAGTTCCTTCTGCTCCCTCATCCCCATTTTTTCCTTCTTTTTCTTTCCCAATACTGGAGCCTTGAACTCAGGACTTGCATGCTGTCCATGAACTTTTCTGCTCAAGACTGGTTCTCCATCACTTGAGCCACACCGCCACTTCTGGGTTTTTAGTGATTAATTGGATATTAACATCTCATGGACGTTCTTGCCTGGGCAAGCTTTAACCTTCGATCCTTAATCTCAGTCTCCTGAGTAGCTAGGATTACAGGCTGGAGCCATTGGCACCCAGCTCCCATGGCTCTTTATCCCTGCTCTTGCTGCCCTTAGATTTTACTTCCCCTATTGCCTGGCTCCTCCTCTGTCCCATCTTCCTCTCCATCCCCCAGGTATGCAGCACTTACATGAAGTTGGGGACCCCATTGCTGTTTTCCAACACTTTCTGGCCAGGAGCAGCTATAGAAAGAACAAACAGATTCAGCCTTTCCTTCAACTTTCTCATCCCCACGAGTTCCCACGGATGCTAGGCCCCTCATCTGCCCAGTGCAGCCCAGCCCAACCCAGCCCAGATACCTGGGGGCTGGCCGTTGGTGCGATTCATGAAGACAAGTGCAGATGGGATGGTAGGATCCTTCCGGAGGACTCTCTGAGGCAGGGTATTCAGGCCTGACTGAGACTGAGAAGAAGCATGGGATGGATATGAAGGTGCCTTTGTCTTGGTGACCAGGCTGGAATGTTTTACAAGTAGCATTTCAGCTACTGGGGCTGGAATGTGCTGTAAGTAGCATTTAAGTTACTGGCTAAAAGAGCCACCACCTCCCACCCCCACTTTAAAGAAAAACACTGACATCATGATTTGACTCCCTAGCCACAAGATTCTATTCCTAGCCCATAATCAGATGGTTTTAGAAATAACCTAAGGGCTAAGGGCATGGCTGAAGGGGTAGTGTTTACCTAGAAAGCACAGGCCTTCAGTTCAAAATCATTCGGATAGAGAACAAAAAAGCATCTTGAATTTGTAATCCTAGCTACTCAAGAGGCTGAGAACTGGAGAATCAATATTTTAAGCCAGTCAAGCCAGAAGTTTGTGAGATTCCATCTCCAACTAAGCAGCAAAAAGTCATACTGGAGGTGTGACTCAAGTAGTAAAACACCAGCCAGAACAAGAGAGCCCAACAAGCTCAATGACCCTGAGTTCAAGCCCCAGTACTGGAAGAAGCCCCGGTGGCTTACACCTGTAATCCTAGCTACTAGGGAGGCTGAGATCTGAGGATCACAGCTTGAAGCCATCAGGACAGGAAAGTCCAAGAGACTCTTATCTCCAATTAAACACCAAAAGCCGGAAATGGGGGCTATGGCTCAAGTGGTAGAATGCTAACCTTGAGCTGAAGAGCAGAGGGACAGCACCCAGGTCCAGAGTTCAAGCCCCAGGACCAACAACAACAACAACAATATCAAAACCTCAGACTACTAAGGCATGGGTAAGGTCCATGAAGCCTTGAAAGTTACCCCAACACCAGTATTGACCCTGTACAGTCTCAGACTCTGAGGATGTCAAGGAACTGATGGCCTTGGTCCACTTCTTCACTTCCAGCTTCTTCACACTTTCTTTTGAACGTGAACAAAATAAAAGAGCCAATAGTTTCTCGAGACACCACTGTTGACACCTCAGTGCTCAGTGTTCCAGGAAGGATGGAGACAGGGCAAGAAATGGACTCTTGAAGATGCCCGAGCCCCACTAACAGGGAGTGAAGCTTGGACAGCACTACTTTGCTTATTTATTTCTTTCCTTCTCCCCCCTCCCTTTATTTTTAAATTTTTATTTATTTATTTTTTGTTGGTTGTGGGGCTTGAACTCTGGGCCTGGGCGCTGTCTCTCAGCTCTTCAGTTTAAGGCGAGTGCTCTACCACTGGAGCCACAGCACCACTTCCAGTTTTCTGGTGGTTAATTGGAGATAAGTCTTATGGACTTTCTTGTCCGGACTGGCTTTGACCGGTGATCCTCACATCTCAGCTATCGGAGTAGCTAGGATTATAGGCGTGAGCCACAGGTGCCCAGCTCCTTTATTTATTTTTTTTTTTTTTTGGGTCCAGTCGTGGGGCCTGAACTCTGGGCCTGAGCGCTGTCCCTCAGCTCTTCAGCTCAAGGCTAGCGCTCTACCACTTGAGCCACAGCACCACTTCCGGCTTTTTTCTTTTTGCTTATGTGGTGCTGAGGAATCGAACCCAAGGCCTCAGGCATGCAAGGCAAGCACTCTACCACTGAGCCACCTTCCCAGCCCAGCTCCTTTATTTTTATTTGTGCCTTAGGAACTGGGTCCTGTCACTTAGCTTTCTTGATTAGGCAATCTAGCATTCTCCCACTTGAGTAGCAGCTCCACTTCTGGCTTTGAACTTCGAGTCTCAGATCTCCTGAGTCCTGAGTAGCTAGGATTACAGGAGTGAGCCACAGGTACTCGGCAGCCAGTTTTTTGTTTTTTTTTTTTCTTTAGCAAGAAGATCCAATTGTCCTTAAACACCTGTTCCCTGTGATATTAATAGATTGACAAATAACAAGCTGAACCAAAACCAGTTCAGAAATAGATAATATACATTTCAAATCAGAGGATTGACACTTCAATGAAACATGTTTGGATAACAGGAAAAATAAATCTATTTGAAACCTTATTTCACACCAGTTGTTAAAATAAATCCCAGAACTGGGGATGCAAACTTAGTGATACAGTAAGTCACAGAGGCCCTGGCTTTGATCCCCAGTATCACAAATTTTATATATATAATTATACATATAATTATATATGTATATATATAATTTTTTTAACAAATAATAAATTCTAAATGATGAATGTAGACTTTTTTGCCAGTCCTGGGGTTTGAACTTAGGGCCTGGGCACTGTCCCTGAGAGCCTTTTGCTCAAAGCTAGCACTCTACCACTTGAGCTACAGTGCCACTTCTGACTTTTTCTGTTTATTTGGTACTGAGGAATTGAACCCAGGACTTCATGCTTGCTAAGCAAGCACTCTACCACTAAGCCACATTCCCAGCCCCTAGACTTTTTTTGTACTGGTGTTTAGACTTAGTGACTGGGTGCTGCTCAAGGCTGGCACTTTACCACTTGAGCCACAACTCTATTTCTGGCTTTTTGATGGCTAACTGGTGATAAGTCTCACAGATTTTCCTGTCTGGCCTGCTTTCAAACCTTGATCCTTAGGCTTCAACTTCCTGAGTAGCTAGGATTACAGGCATGAGCCACTGGTGCCCGGCTGTCCTAGGTCTTCCCCCCCCCACACACCTTGCTATTATAAAAGTGATGTGCAGAGGGATTACAGTGAGTCAGGTAATTAGTACATTTCCTTTGTACAGTTTCTTCCCTTCCCTCATTCTCTCCCAGCCCTATTCATTTTCATCAGTATCCAGTGAGCTCTACTGTTGCACTTTTGCACCCTTTTTCCCTTGAGTTCTGTGCCTTCCCCCTGACCTCCCACAGATACACATGTGAATAAACCATACATAAAGAAAAGAAAGCAGGGCGTTGGTGGCTCACACCTGTAATCCTAGCTACTCAGGAGGCTTAGATCTGAGGATCTCGGTTCAAAGCCAGCCCAGGCAGGAAAGTCCATGAGACTCTTATCTCCAATAAACCACTAGAAAACCAGAAGTGGCGCTGTGGCTCAAGCGGTAGAGCACTAGCCTTGAGCTGAAGAGCTGAGAGACAGTGCCCAGGCCCAGAGTTCAGGCCCCACAACCGACAAAAAAATAAATAAAAGAAAGAAAAGACAGCCAGGTGCAGGTGGCTCACGCCTGTAATCCTAGCTACTCAGGAGGCTGAGATCTGAGGATCTCGGTTCAAAGGTTCAAAGCCAGCCCAGGCAGGAAGTCCATGAGACTCTTATGTCCAATAAACCACTAGAAAACCAGATGTGGCAATGTGGCTCAAGTGGTAGAGCGCTGGCCTTGGGCTGAAGAGCTGAAGAGCTGAGGGACAGGGAAAGCCCCAGGATGGACCAAAAAAGAGAGAATCATTAACGCGTGAGAGAGGGAAAGACAGAGAGAGAAAGAGAGAGGGGGTCCTAAACCTTGGGGGTCCTAAACCTTTTAACAGTAGCTTTATGTATCCTCTTCTAGTTTATGTTTTCTGGGTAAAAGGTGGACTCAGCCTGAAGACTAGACGGGTTTGCTCAGTCCTAGACATGGCAAGCATATGGCAAGTCGTCTCAGTTCTGCAAAGGGAGTCACTGGAGGGTCAGATTCAAGCGAGCAGCAGCTGATAATACATGACTCTGCAAGCAAATTCCTGGCGCCCGCCCACAGGAGCACAATGGGGACAAAAGTGCAGAAGGGCGCCCCCTGCAGGGCCCTGGGTCTCAGAGCAGGAACCAGCCTTTAAATGGGGCGTAGGGAGGGGTGGGTAACAAGGCAAGGGCCTTACCGTCTGCCGGCCGTAGGGCCAGGGGTAGGCGTTCTCCTTCTGGGCCATCCTTACATAAAAAGGGAGGAGGAGAGCTGCACGGAGAAGGAAGGCCGAGCGATGAGAGGCAGAAAGGCAGCGGACGCCGAGCCGATGCAGCCGGAAGCGCTAGCCAGGGAGGCCGGGTCGGAGCCCGTCCGCGCGGAGGTCTCCCCGCCTCCGCCTACTACCGGTTCCACCCATTCCCAGGACCCTCACTCCGCCCGGGACCTCTCGCAGCCCGGCTCCGAGCGCGCGGACCCGCCCAACGGACCCCGACCTGTCCGATCACCTGTCCTCTCCTGGCGGAAGGACCCTAGAAGGAGGCCAGCTCAACAACCGGGGTCCCGAAGCACAGCACCCCTCTCGATCGCCCGCGAACTTCTTCTCCAGCTAGCCGAGGCACGTTCAAATCTCCCGCCCCAGTCCCATTGGCTGAGCGTGCCACCCATACTCGATTCTCATTGGCTCGGTTTCCTGTGACGCAATCGCTGGACTCAGGAAGCCGCCAGCCGGGGCTTGCTAGATTCAGGTTCGTTTCCCAAGTCCTCAATTATATTTATATATCATATTATTATTATTATTATTATTATGGTGTTATACATTTCGTGTCAGATAATGAATACATTTCTTTTTTTTTGGACAATGTCACTCCCTTTGCTTTCCCTTAGGTTCCACTTCCCATCCCTCCGCACAGTTATATGTCATTTTCCACATTTATTTACATAGCCTTTTTTAAAAATATAAATCTTTAGTATTATCAGAATTTGTCTGTGTATGTGTGTGAACTGGGGTCTAACTTTGTTCTATGCCAGATGGAAAGCCAATTATTCCAACACCGTTTTCTGCACTGTCCTATCCGCATCAAAGTTTAAATAAGGCGCTAAATGAAATAAAAGACCAAAGTAAAGTAAAAGGAACATAAAGTAAGTAAAGTGAAAGTGCTCTTTTGGTATTTCAGGACTCAACGGATACCAAAATTCTTGGATGATCGAATTCTTTATATAAAATGTGAAAGCATTGGTATATAACTTGCATAGATTTTCAGTCCTCTTGTCTACTGTTCTTTCTCTAGATAGCTTCAAACGATCCTCAGATCTCAGCCTCCTGAGATTATTGAGCAACTTGCAAACCCTCCCTCCCTTTAGGAAAAAAAAAATTAGAAAAAACTAAAACCTGTACTGACCCATCAAATCTTCCTAAAAGACCCAAAAATCTTCTGATATAGTATACAGGTAAGAATTTAAGGACTCTAGGGCACAAGGATATTATAGCATCATCTTCCTGTGTCATCTGTCCCAATTGGTTCCAGAAAAAGCTTCCTTTTACTAAAGGAAGAATAACAAGAAATAAAGTGCATTGGGCCAATCACTGGTGGCTCACACTTGTAATCTTATGTAATCCTAGCTGCTTAGGAGGCTGAGATCTGAGTATTGCAGTTCAAAGCCAGCCAGGGCAGGAAAAACCTTGAGGTTCTTATCCAATTAACCACCTGAAAACTGAAGTAGTGCTGTGGTTCAAAGTGGTAGAGGCTACCCTTGAGCAAAAAGAGCAGGGGACAGTGGCCAGGCCCTGAGTTCAAGCCCCATGAACAAAGAAAAAAAGTACACTGAGCCACATGCTGGTTGCTCATACCTGTCATACTAGCTACTCAGGAAACTGAGATCTAAGGATCATGGTTCAAAGCCAGCCTGGGCAGGAAAGTTAGTGAGACTCTTCTTCTTTTTTTTTTATCGGTTATGGGGCCTGAACTCTGGGCCTGGCGCTGTCCCTGAGCTCTTCAGCTCAAGGCCAGAGCTCTATCACTTAAGTCACAAGCCACTTCATTTTCTGCTGGTTAATTGGAGATAAGAGTTTCATGGACTTTCCTGCCTAGGCTGGCTTTGAACCATGATCTTAGATCTCAGCCTCCTGAGTAGCTAGGATTACAGGTGTGAGCCACTAGTGCCCAGCTTAGTCCTGAGACCCTTTCTCCTCCCCCCCATATATATTTTATATTGTAAAAATACTGTACGGAGGGGTTACAGTTACATGAATAGGGTAATGAGTACATTTCCTATCAAGGATTGTTACCTCCTCCTTTGCTTTTCACCAACCATCCTTCCAGAGCTTCTTATCTCCAGTTATACACCTGAAAACAGTAAGTGACACTGTGGCTCAAGTGGTAGAGCACTTGAGCTGAAGATCTCACAAAATAGAACACACACACCACACACACACACACACCACACACACACACACACAGAGTATATACTGTAAAAAAATGTTCTTGTTTCTTTTCCTTTTTTTTTTTTTTTTCTTTTTGGACTGCTGTTGAGTCTTGAACTCAGGGAACTTTGGCTTTACCACTTAGACCCTCTCCCCTCCTCAGATTGGTGTTTTACCACTTGAGTAACACCTCCACTTCTGGCTTTCTTTGTGGCTAATTGGAGAGATATGAGTCTCAGTGACTTTCCTGCTTAGGTGGTCCTCAGATCTCAGTCTCTTTAGTAGCTTGGATTCCATGCAGGAGCCACCACCGCCTGGCATGACAGAAGTTTTATAAAAACAAACAAACAGGGCTGGGAAGTTGGCTCAGTGGTAGAGTGCTTGCCTTGCATGCCTGAGGCCCTGGGTTCGATTCCTCAGCACCATATAAGCAAAAAGAAAAAAGCCAGAAGTGGCGCTGTGGCTCAAGTGGTAGAGCGCTAGCCTTGAGCTGAAGAGCTGAGGGACAGCGCCCAGGCCCAGAGTTCAGGCCCCACGACCAGACCCAAAAAAAAAAAAAAAAAAAAAACAAACAAACAAAAAACCCACCTGACACTGTGGCTCAAGTGGTAGAGTGCCGCCCTTGAGCTGAAGAGCTGAGGGACAGCGCCCAGGCCCAGAGTTCAAGCCCCACGACCAACAAGAAGAAAAAAGTCTGTTCTCAGTGAGTTGGTGGAGGACTGCAGCTAAAATGAGCTCTGAATCACCTGGAGGTTACGGTACACAGACTCCAGGAAAGTATGTATCTGGAAAACATTTATCTTATAACAAAATGATTTTTTACAGTTGGGTGCTGGTGGCTCAAGCCTATAATCCTAGCTACTCAAGTGGTAAGATCTGAGGATTTCAGTTCAAAGCCAGCCTGGGCAGAAAACTCTTTGAGACTCTTATTTCCATTAAAACCAGAAGAGGGGCTGTTTCTCAAAGTGTTAGAGCCCTAACGTTGAGCACAAAAGCCCCAGGGACAGTGCCCAGGCCTTGAGTTCTAGCCCCAGGACTGGCAGCATAGTGGCCAAAATCATCAAGCCTCATCCCCCACATATCTTAGACTTTTCAAGTTCATACTTTCTCAGAAAGAACTTGAAGGCAATGGTGACTTACACATTTGCCTTGTTGCTGTCACTTTCATATTTGGAAGAGATAAACTGACTTTTCTATCTCCAATTAATTCTTAGAAAACCAGAAGTGATGCTGTGGCTCAAAGTATAGCCTTAGGGCTGGGAAGGTGGCTCTGTGGTAAAGCTCTTGCCTTGCATGCCTGAGGCCCTGGGTCCCATTCCTCAGTACCACATAAGCAAAAAGAAAAAAAGCCGGAAGTGGCGCTGTGGCTCAAGTGGTAGAGCGCTAGCCTTGAGCTGAAGAGCTGAGGGATAGCGCCCAGGCCCAGAGTTCAGGCCCCACGACCGGACCAAAAAAAAAAAAAAAAAAACAAAACTCAAAGTATAGCATTAGCCTTGAGTGGAAAAAAAAAAAATCCCAGAAACAGCAAAACTGTGTATCCTGTGGTTCTAGTCTGAGGAGAGAAGCCTAGAGATAACTAAAAACATTTTTAAAAAATCAGGTTTCAGGGGCTGGGAAGGTGTCTTTGTGAAGAGTGCTTGCCTTGCATGCACGAGGCCCTGGGTTTGATTCCTTAGCACCACATAAGCAGAAAAAGTAGGATGTGGTGCTGTGGCTCAAGTGGTAGAGTGCTAGCCTTGAGCTGAAGAGCTGAGGGACAGCGCCCAGGCCCATGTCCAACCAAAAAAAAAAAAAAAAAGGCCCCAAAATTTGAATACAAGAAGACAACATTGGGGAAAAAAATTAATAAAAGAGGTAAAATAGGACTGGGAATGTGGCTCAGTGGTAAAGTGCTTGCCCAGGCTGCATGAAACCCTGAGTTCAAATCTTCAGTACTGCATACCCAGAAGTTGTGCTGTGTCTCAAGTGGTAGAGTGCTAGCTTTGAACACGGAGAGGCTCAGGGACAGTGACCAGATCCTGAGTTCAAACTCCAGGACTGCCAAAAAAAAAAGATAAAAGAAATTTCTTACATATGAAAAAGTCACACCACAAAGTTACACCACGGAGCTGGGAAAGTGGCTCAGTGGTAGAGTGCTTGCCTTGCATGCATGAGGCCCTGGGTTTGATTCCTCAGCACCACAAAAAGAAAAAATTTGGAAGTGGTGCTGTGGCTCAAATGGTAGAGCGCCAGCCTTGAGCTGAAGAGCTGAGGGACAGCACCCAGGCCCAGAGTTCAAGCCCCATGACCGGAGGCCCTCCCTGCCCCCCCCCCAAAAATAGTCACACCACTTTTGATAGTAGTTAGGAGAATTTGAATCTCGAAACTGAAGTTTGAGGGATTTGTGTCATAGACTTAACTCAGCAGAGATAAAAAGAGAAAACAACAAAAGATGCTTTGGGCAATATTTTAAATAGGAAGAAATAAGCGCAGATAATCAGCCAAGCAAAATGTCCAGTTTTAGAATAATTGCTTATTCATTACAGAATGATTAAAAAATAAACATCAAATTTAGGTTGTTATCATTATAGTGACTATATCGTCGTATTGCTCTTGTATTGGTGTGCAAAAAAATTAGCAGAGATGATTACAGAGGAGAAAGGGTGAACAAATGCAGCATCATACTAGGCACTATGTTGGAAATGAACTATGTGGGTGGGATGGGAGGGAAAAACTGGGAGAGAGGGAAGGAGTGACATTATCCTAAAAAAAAAATGGACTCATTACTTATGCAACCGTAACCTCTCTGAACATCATCTCTCTAATCATTATAATAACAAAAAAATTAAAAAGATTATGGGCAGGGCTGGGAAGGTGGCTCAGTGGTAGAGCGTTCGCCTTGCATGCTCAAGGCCCTGGGTTCGATTCCTCAGCACCACATAAGAAAAAAGAAAAAAGCCGGAAGTGGTGCTGTGGCTCAAGTGGTAGAGCGCTATCCTTGAGCTGAAGAGCTGAGGGACAGCGCCCAGGCCCAGAGTTCAGGCCCCATGACCGGCCCCCCCCCCCAAAAAAAAAAAAAAAGATTATGGGCGCCATTGACAAATATAAATTAGATTGTCAAAAATGGAAACAGTGGTGGAGGATGATCATTGTAAATGATTAGTACTTTAAAATAATCCAGTATTACCACATTCTTTCCCAATTAAAAAAATGTTTATTGTTACAAATAGATTTTTTTTGCACAAAACTGAATGTTCATGAATATTCCATAGTAGGATACAGTCTATCCTACAGTCTAGGATATCTAAAATATCTTTGAAACCTCAGATAACTTGGGGGAATGGGTGGGGGTGAAGAGATGTATTAGAATAGAAAGAGGTGTCAGTGATCAAGATTCATTGTACTGGGCTGGGAAGGTGGCTCAGTGGTAGAGCGCTCACCTTGCATACATGAGGCCCTGAGTTTGATTCCTCAGCACCACATAACCAGGAAAAAAAAAGCCAGAAGTGGCGCTGTGGCTCAACTGGTAGAGTGGTAGCCTTGAGCTGAAGGGACAGAGCTCAGGCCCAGAGTTCAGGCCCATGACTGGACCCAAAAAAAAAAAAAAAAAAGATTCATTGTACTTATAAACTGACTGTTGAAATAAAACATCTTTGTACAACTAAAGATAATAAGAATAAAGTAAAAATTAGAAAATCAAACTATATTAAAGTATCTATGAGATTAAAGATATTGCTATTTTTAATGGGCAGACACAGCAAAATGAAATTAGAGTGCCCAAATTCTTTTTTTTTTTAAATAAAATTAATGATTATTCTTTCACCAGGGACATTTTCTGGTGATACAACTTTTTTTTTTATTTATTTTTTACGGCAAGCAGGCAGCAGTAGTGACCATAATGCACATGGCCACTGCTTTGAGCTCTGTGCAGGCACTCTTGTCTTTTCCCACAGTGAAGGGGAAGTTATAGTATATGGTGACCTCATACGCTGTCCACAGAGGGCATTCCACACAGCACTAGGGCTGATAGCCTAGGCAACACTAATGGGCAGTCCTGAGGTGCCTCTGTAGTGGCCAAAGTGTTATATTGGAACTGGATCAGTGAGACACAGAAAAGCCACATTTTGAGTAGTCAGTTGGGAGTCTATTAGAAAGCCGGCGACTGCAGTCAGACTAGCATCCCAAAGAACCTGTAGCCCCAAATGCAGTTACTACAAAGCTTATAAAGGCAAAAAACACACCAAGGCAGATGTCACATGAGGACTAGCAAAACTTGTTCTACTGAAGCAAGCTGTCTAGAGGGAACAATCAAGTATAACTAAGGGCAAGTATTCTCTGAAGCAGAACTTTCCTGGAGCTAAACAACTCATGACACACCTACAATTCAAAGAATATCACCTCTATATTGTTTAACAACCTATAACACAGCTGCAGATCAAAGAAAGTCTTATATCATGTCTACTATTCTTAGAACTGGGTGAAAAAACCCCATCATCTATTAAGATAGTGCCCAAATTCTTAATTTAAAAGACATTAGGCAATAAGCCAATTACTAAATGGGCAAGGGAACTAAAGAGAGTCTTCTCAGAAGAAGAGATAAAAATGGCAAAGAAACACATGGGGCCTGGTTGTAAAGGAAATGCAAATAAAGACAACTCTGAAATACCACTTTACCCCAGTCAGAACGGCCACACACATCCTAAATTCAGCCAGCAACAAATGCTGGAGGGGATGTGGAGAAAGAACCCTATTACACTGCTGGTGGGAATGTACACAAGCAGTCTGGAGGGTCCTCAGAAAGCTATACTACTCCTGGGCATGTATCCTGAACAACAGGAACCAGTGTACAAGGACACATGCTCCTCCATGTTTTTTTTTGTTGGTCGTGGGGCCTGGGCACTGTCCCTCAGCTCTTCAGCTCAAGGCTAGCGCTCTACCACTTGAGCCACAGCGCCACTTCCGGCTTTTTCTGCTTATGTGGTGCTGAGGAATCGAACCAGAGCCTCATGCATGCAAGGCAAGCGCTCTACCACTGAGCCACCTTCCCCGCCCCGCCTCGGTGTTTATTGTTGCACTGTTCACAATAGCCAGGATATGGAAACAACCCAGATGACCCACCACAGATGAATGGATACAAAAATTGTGGTACCTATACACAATGGAATATTATGCAGCCATTAGAAAGGACTAAGTAATGGAATTTGCAGAGAAATGGATGGAACTAGAAATCTTGTTGAGCGAGGTAATCCAAGAGCAAAGGGACAAACGGCACATGGTCTCCCTGATAAGTGGATGCTAAATCCAAAATGTAAGGTGAGACGACAAAGTAAACAAGACTCGAGAAACAAAGGACCTCCACTCATCTGGTCGAATCATTACTAAATGACCCCATGCTGCTGAACACATATATAGTATATATATGCACATCGGAGGGAAACTAGGAGGAGGATAAGGAACTAGAAGGAAACAGGGGAAAACATCAACAGTGGGACCCATCAGCTGCACTGGACATTGATTAAAACGAACCAAGCAACTTAATAGCAGCGATGGGAGGGAGGGAATGAGCAGGAAAGAGGGAACAGCTGATGCTATGCAAAAGAAATGTACATGTGGAAGAAATAACTGTATAGTCAAAGCTCATAGAACTCATAAATGTTATAGACCAGGATAGACAATTTGCCCCATGAAGGTTAGAATGTGTTTGTGACTTTAAGTAAGCTTCACTATCCCACAATACTGTCAAATTTGTGAAATTATGTAATCACCTAATCACAATTTAAAAATTGCAAAAAAAAAAAAGACATGAGGGTGCTTTAGAAAAAAAAGAGAAAGTCCAGAATATAAGTTCCTGCCCTATTTGTTTTATCCTAAGATTAATTTTTTTCTTTGAAAAACACTATCACAAATCTGAAAACAAAAAATATTTCGCTTGTGACCCCGACGTGATTTGAACACGCAACCTTCTGATCTGGAGTCAGACGCGCTACCGTTGCGCCACGAGGCCCTGCGGCCGCGCTCTTCGCGGATCTGCTACACAAGGACGCGCGTCCGGCAGTGAGGGGCGGAGACTCGCCGTCGGCCCCGCCTCCGAGATGTCCCTGAAGTCCTAACTCGGAACAGCGAGAGAGGCGTTAACCCTTAGCACTTAGACCTCAGCACTTACTAGGGTGCACTTAGCATAAACCCCAATTCTCTACCCTTGGGACACATTGAGATCACCCAAAAAAAGGCGATTTCTACGTGTTTGGGCTTTGTGTGTGTGTGTGTGAAAACGTTGTGCCCAAGCTCATCGCCGCTGATGACTCTCAAAAATCCCTTATTTCTCCCGCTTGGTCTGGGTTCCTCCTCTGTAGACTGGGAATAATCCTGTTTGGCACATAGGGTGAGCCACGCGCACCGGGAAGCCCGGAGTCCCGCGCGCGCGCGCGCGCGCATAGAGCAGCCGACTTCTCTCGTACTTCACGTGGGAAGCGCGGGCCACAGTCAGACCCACCGTGGTCATCTTAAGCAACTCCGGAAAGCCCTATCTCCTGTGAGCGTTGGTGGTATAGTGGTGAGCATAGCTGCCTTCCAAGCAGTTGACCCGGGTTCGATTCCCGGCCAACGCAGTTCCTTTTTCTTAACCTCTTCGCGTTTTCCCATGGTCGGCAAAAAGTTGCCTGGAAGACTTGCAGACTGTGGAGGGGAGCCATCCCACCCTCCAAGAAAAGAACCTCACTTCCCGCGCTTGGGCTCGGGACGTGCGAGTTCCGGGCCGCGAACGCCCCCGACTGCAAGCCTAATCCTGGGCCGGGGTGCAAATACGGACTGGCGGCGTGGCGGAAGGTGAAGAGCTCAGCCGCCGCACCCGGGCCGTGCATTTGCAGCTGCAAAGGTCCGAGGGAGCAGCAAGTCGGTTACGCCTCGGGCCTAAGCTAGTTGGCTTAGCTCCACAGACCCATGGGGGCGACCCACGCGAGGCCAACGGTCCCGGCAAACCCCTCTCCCCGTTTTCCTCCTTCTCTATATTTGTTGATCTTTCTCGGTGCCCGCAGGAGCATTTACAAAATAAAAATGAATGGATCTACACCGGAAACCTTTAAAAAGACTTGCGCCTCCCCGTCGGGGAATCGAACCCCGGTCTCCCGCGTGACAGGCGGGGATACTCACCACTATACTAACGAGGAGTGAGCTGGTGGCAGTTCGCTCCAGATCCCTGATCTGGGATGGTGGCCGTGCTCAGCCCGCTCCGGGCGCGGCGGGTATTTGAGGATCTTCCCCATCGTGGAAGAGGCTAAGCGGAGGCCTAGGCACGATGCGCGGGCCCCACTGAACTCGGGTCCCCGGAAAGGCGGTCACGAGCGGCGGGGACCGAACGGAGAGGTCGGGCCTCCCCGGCTGCCGCGGGCTCCTGGCTCTCGGCGCGCACCGGGACTGGTGGCCGCGCCCCCCGCCTCGTAATCCGCTTGGGTGACGGGTGCCCGGCCCGGAGCCGGACGCCGGGAGCCGAAAGCCCGTGTCGGGCTCCACTCTAGACGCACGTCCGCTGCGCTTAGTGCGCTGGGCAGCAACGCGCTGACCACCGAGCCCGGGTGTCGTAAAAGAGTTGTGATCCCAGATCCACACATTGCGCCCGGGTGTGAGGGGGTGTCAGCCAGATCAGTAAAACTGGGCTCGTCCGGGATTTGAACCCGGGACCTCTCGCACCCGAAGCGAGAATCATACCCCTAGACCAACGAGCCGACACGCACTGCCGTCCGCGCGCTCGTCCTTAGAGGTCGTACTGCGTTTGCTGCGGTCCGAGTTGCAAACATCCTGGTGATCCTGTAGGGACCACCTGGCTCCAAAAGCCGAGCACTAGGAATCTGGGGCCGGGGAATCTCCAAGCCTCCGGTCCTGCAGCTCGAACTCCTCCCAGGAAATAACGTGGAGGAAGTGGGGAGAAGGGAGTGTGCTCTGGGCCTCGCCCCCACACCTTCCTCCTGGATCGCTGAGAACACCCAGCTCCCTTCTGTCTCTTTGCCATCCCACACCTGGGGATCTCGACCCTTCCCTCCTCCAGGCAGGGCTTCGAAGAGAAGCGATGGGATTGTCTGGTTACAGGATAAGCTGGGGGCCGTTCATGACCCTGAGATCTCTAGATGAACACCAGCCCCTCCAGTTGTCTATTTTGGAGTAGGGGTGGGGAGGAGGCAGGGAACACGGCTTCCCACACACAGTTGAAAAGCAGAGAGAATGATTTCTGGAGTTAAGAAGACATCATGAAGGTATCGTTAAGCTAGGTGATTGGGATGCCAGAACAGGCTATCAAGACTGTCTCTGACCTCCTTCCAGTTTGTAGACTCACATTACCTCCTCCTACCCTCTGGTCTAACCTTGGCTTTGCAGTTCCCTCCCAGGGTGGTCCAGTGGGCCCTTCTACCTGCCTCTGAAGCCCCACAGAAAGCCAGGGGCTCTTGGACCACAAGAGCCGCAGTGGACCTGGCTTTGAGGACTCAAAGTCTTCTAGGCTGTTTACTGAGTCTCTACACTGTTTATATGTTCACTATTCTCTTCTTTGCCAAGAGCCCCTGAAAGATGTGTGGGGTCTTTTATAACTTAGTGCCTGTCCCACAGCCTGCAGCCTCCCTGGACTCAGCCTGTCTGAGTTGACCATCTTATTCCATATGCCAGTTCTGTGATTTGTGTGGCCAGGTCATTTCTAAGGTGTCACTCATGAGTACTTGGGTGGGGGAGGACTTCAGTAAGAGGTTTAAGTTATTAGATTTTTTTTTTCCAGGTAGCAGACAGTAGAGAGACACAAGTCATCCCAGCTTTTCCCAGGAGAAACAGCAAGTCTTTCTAATAGAACCTTTCTAGAAGGAGGTTAGCACCTCCTTCCTGAAATCCTTTCCAATTCCTGCCCCCACTCCTTTCTGGCCCTAGCATTCCTTGTCTGCCTGCTTGCTTGCTTGCTTGCTTCCTTTCTTCCTTTCTTCTTTCTCTCTTTTTCTTTCTTTCTTTCCTTTCTTTTCTTTCTTTCCCTCCCTCCCTCCCTCCCTCCCTTTCTTCCTTCCTTCCTGTCTTTCTTTCTCTCTTTCTTTTGTTGTTGGTCATGGGGCCTGAACTCGGCCTGGCCGCTATCCCTCAGCTCTTCAGCTCAAGGCGAGAGCTCTACCACTTGAGCCACAGTGCCACTTCTGGCTTTTTCTGCTTCTGTGGTGCTAAGGAATCAAACCCAGGGCCTCATGCATGCAAGTCCTTGCCATTTTTTGTACCTAGACTAGGCCACTCAACATATGCAGAAAGGAAGGCCTAAACAGTTTCAGATCAACGAAAGCCCAGGCCCCAGCCCATCCTCCTAGGAAAATGCACACAATACTGGGTGTTCATAGCTGCCCCAAAGCCAGGCACATCCGTGGACTTCACTTTCAGAATCTAGAAACTAAGGTGTAAAACATTGAATCATTTTTTTCCACTTTGGTGGAAATAGTTCACACTTTAACAGAAGCCAAAGCTCCTTACACAGAAAGATTTTGTGGTAAAGTTTACCTTTGGGCAGTCACATTTGATGAAAGATGTTGGAAATAAACAGGTGAATTTAGAGCAATGGCATCCTCCACTTTGCGCATTTTCAGGAAGGAGAGTCCTAGCTTTCTGAAAGTTTTCCTTTTCATACTCCATGTCCCATCAATGAATTACTTATGCACAGCATCCAGGGAGTCACCAGCCAAAACATGGTGTGGTGGACTGGGCTTTGTTGCTTTACTGGCTGCCCTGGGGACAGCAATTCCTTTAAGCTCAGGCTTTTACTCAGATATCTCACAGTGGACCAATGCTGGTGTCTAGACTATGTTGTTTTCAAACAGTTTTAGTAGGTGACAACAGCTCAGAGGCCCAGCCTGGTCTTTCTAGCATTTACTTCTAAAATCCAGCCGCAGGACTCCAGGAGTCTGCCTTTCCAGATCTGCCTTATTCACATGATAGGAGCACTCTCCACATAGCCAGGCCATCAGAGTCTAGGGAAGGATTGAGGTTAAGAACCCATGAAAGGCTTGCTAAAGTACTGACCCTAAAATCCCACAGTAGGGCTGGGAAGGTAACTCAGTGGTAGAGTGCTTGCCTTGCATACTTGAGGCCCTGGGTTCCATTCCTCAGTACCACATAAGCAGAAAAAGCTGGAAGTGGCGTTGTGGCTCAAGTGATAGAGTGATGGCCTTGAGTTAAAGAATCAACAACAACAACAACAACAACAAAACCAAAATCTCACAGCAAATTTTAAATCATATGTCCTATATAATTCATAGATAGTATAAAAGTATGAGACCCCCTCCCCCCTTTGGGCTGGGAAGGTGGCTCAGTGGTAGAGCGCTTGCCTTGCATGCATGAGGCCCTGGGTTCGATTCCTCAGTACCACATAAGCAGAAAAAAAAGCCGGAAGTGGCGCTGTGGCTCAAGTGGTAGAGCACTAGCCTTGAGCTGAAGAGTTGAGGGACAGCACCCAGGCCCAGAGTTCAGGCCCACGACTGGACCCAAAAAAAAATATTAAAAAAAAAAAAGTATGAGACCCCCACCCAAGCCAAAAGAGATATAATGGACTCAACCAAAATAAAATTGTGGACGCTTAGAGGGAAAGCGAGAGGAGTTGGACATTGAAAGAATGAAGAGGAAGGAGAGAAAAAGGCATCCACGGATTACAATATCTACAGCCAAGCAGTGGTTACACCCACTGTGCAGCCAACTCAAGGATATGCCCAGGAATATAGGGAACAAAGCTATGGAACCTATGGACAACCTACTGATGTCAGCTATACCCAGGTCAGACCCCTGCCACTTATGGGCAGAAGTCATATACAACTTTTTTTTGGGGGGGGGTCAGTCATGGGGCTTGAACTCTGGGCCTGGGCACTGTCCCTGAGCTCTTCAGCTCAAGGCTAAGCGCTCTACCACTTAAGCCACAGCACCATGTCCAGCTTTCTGAGTGGTTTATTGGACTTTCCCATCCAGGCTGGCCTTGAATTGTGATCCTCAGATCTCAGCCTCCTGAGTAGCTAGGATTAGAGGTGGGAGCCACCAGCAACGAGTCAGAATGCAACGGTTTGTGGTCAGCCTGGCACTGGTGGTTGTGACACCATGCTCGCTCTAGTCCCACACCCAGGTCTCCCATGCAACTCAACCTGCATATGACATTGAGCCTGCTGTCCCAGCCCATGGGCAGCGGCCAGCCGAGTCTAGTCAACCTCCATCTAGAACAGAGGCTGATAATCAGCCCAGTCTAGGCTATAGACAAAGTAGAATTATCCACAGGTTCCTGAGAGCTACCCCATGCTACCAGTCAGAGCACCTCCATCTTATCCTCCTAGCAGCCATCCCTCTACACAACAGACAGAGCAGTTACTTTCAACAGAACGCCTTCGGGCAGTGGAGCAGCTATAGACAGCAGAGTAGCTATGGTCAACAAAGCAGATATGGACACCAGCTTCCCACTAGTTATTCCTCCACCCCTCTGCCAACCCCTCCACCCCCACTAGATCTTACAGCCAAGTTCCCAGTCAGTCTAGCCAACAGACCAGCAGCTACAGGCAGCAGAGTTCATCTTGATAGGACCACCCCAGTAGTAGGGGTGGAGGATTTTCTGAACTAGGTGAAAAACAGAGCATGAAGTTGCCCTGATTACAGAGCCGCTCGGCTCCGTGGAGGTCCAGGTGGCCAGCAGATCTGGGGGACCCATGGGTCTCCTGGGACGCCGTGGAGGAGGCTTTCTCCCCCACGGGACCGCGGGGTGTCCAGGGGGAACCTTCTGGAGGAGGCCGACATCGAGCTGGAGACAGAGGCGGTGGTATCCCAGCCGGGGCTGCCGGAACTGGGCCTGGAGGACGGAGCGCCACCGGCGTGAGGCCTGGCCCGCGCTGACCACGGGGTGTGTGTGTGTGTGTTTTCCTTGCAAGGATGCTAAGGTCTTTTAAGGACGTTACCCGTGGGAGCTTGTGAGCATGCTCAGTGTCACTGCGGAGGAATCAGACGGCCTCCGACCGCCACGAGGTTCATGTTTGTGATATTTGAAATTCCGGATCTTTATTAGAGTTTTTGGTTTCTTGGGGAAGAGCCTTGGGATGCAGGTGGGCTACCAGGTGCGCCACGCGTGAGCGTGGGTTTTGGCATTCACCTGGACAAGATGGCCAGCCAGGTGAGACAGGCCAGGGCCCAGAACACCTGCTTGGTCAGAGCGGAAACCATCGGAGAGCCACCGACAGGGGTACAAGAGACCAAACAATAAACTACAAAATGCGAGCGAACAAGACCCGAGGCACCGCTGGGATTCGAACCCAGGATCTCCTGTTTACTAGACAGGCGCTTTAACCAACTAAGCCACGGCGCCTGCCCGGGGCAGGTGCTCTTCTCGAGTGCACTAGAGAAATATACCACTTTGGAGGCTACAGGGCGCCTTCAAAACCTGAGCGGGTGGACGAACTTCTCAGCGAGGGTGTGCTGGTGGGACTGATTGTTGAGAGCTTTCAGGCCTGGCCGGAAGCGCATGATTGGAGAATCCCGAGAGCTTCCGGAAAAATAATTCCTCGTAGTCGGCAGGATTCGAACCTGCGCGGGGAGACCCCAATGGATTTCTAGTCCATCGCCTTAACCACTCGGCCACGACTACCCGCTGCTGTCTAAGGGTTATATCCTGAGTCTTTCTTAGTTCCCAGGCCCTTCCCCTAGCAATAGCAATGCGCTCACGGCCAGCCTCCTTACTCCCAGGCTTTCGGGGACAAGACTAGGAGCACGACTGCCAGACAGGGGCAGAATGAACCCCTGGCTTCAGACTGAAACCCTCCTGGCGGAAGGTTTCCATTTCCGATCAGCCTTCGGGGGAAAGGGAAGGGTTCGGGGCGGGCCGCAGGGCTCTCGGCGTCCCCGCTCCTTTACGCTCGGGAAGATGGCTAACCGTCCTGGTTTTCAGCAACGGTGCTTGAAACCAGTAGTCCACGCGTGAAGGATCTCCCAGTGGGCGGGTAAAAGAACTGAGGCGGGGCCAAAGGAAAAAAAAGACCACCTGGCCCGTACGGGGATCGAACCCGCGACCTTGGCGTTATTAGCACCACGCTCTAACCAACTGAGCTAACCGGCCACTTGCTTGATGTTGTTTTTATCTTTCCATATAATGTTTTTGAAGAAAAAGCACTCTGCTAAACATATGTTGGCCACACACGTGCTGACCACCTAACAGAAGTCCAAGTCAATTCCTAAGTGCCATTTCAGCAATTCTTAAGAGATGTAGTTTAGTTCCACATTGAAGGGAAGAAACGAGTAATAACTGCTCCTGCACCCCATAATCATGTAGGTTTAGAAAGCAGACTTTCTGCGGGCCTGAGTGTAAGGAGGTTAGTACCTTGGTACTAACCTACAATGCTAACTCCTTGGTCCTCTGTTGCAGGCTCCCAACCTACTCACATACTCTTCCAGGGGCTTGGCACTTCCTCCCCCACACCGATCCTATATTTCCCAACACCTTTAAGCTCTCTTATGACTCTCACTCTCACTTTTATACTCTCTCTCTCTCTCACTCACACACACACACACACACACACACACACACACACACACACACACACGCCCAGCCTTCCTGAGACCACCAGTCATGTTCTCTATCCTGTTCCCACTCCTTCATTTGCTCCCTGTAAGGTCTGAGTGTGGTACCATTTCTCTGCAGGACCAGCTCTTGCAGTTGGAGTAAACAAGGGAAGGGCTGAAATTATGAATGACAGGTTAGCTACCAGGGAGGCATTGATCAGAGATGAGCACAGATGATAAATATGCCAGAAGAGCTCTATTGTAGGCCAAAGGGCCTGGCACCAGCACCCTCACAAGAGACAAGTCTTTCGTTGTTCTAACTCTTGCCACAAGGCAAAATCCAGGTGTACAGGGTCATCTGTGAGTGCAGGTACCTTGACCCCCCAACCAGAGGAAAAAATGTAGAAACAACTACGTCCCCAAGTCAGGCTGGCACCATAATTAAAAACTACGGTGAGATAGCATTTTGTGAATCCACGGATCTGGGCTCCATTGTAAAGAAACAAGAGGCCACAACATGGGAGAAAGAGCCAGAATCCAGGCCACAAGATTTTCAGTAAGGCAGGAAGCACTTTGAGGCCATTTGAAGTTCAGGAAGAAGTGAAGGTCCCCAGAAAACTGGGGTGCTCTGGCTCCTGGATAGAAAGGCAGACTAGTTGGAGCCTGGGATTCACCCGAGTCAGGAGTGGGAGCTCTCCACATTGGAACCGCTGTAGCCGGGAAGATTCTAAAATGAAAAGAAAAACAACAACAAAAGACACCCAGACGAACCATTCATGGTTTTTAGTCCTCATCCACTCTTCTCAACTGCAGCAATTTCCCTACTAATCCCTCATCCCTCTCCCTCCCTGGGGCCCATCTACCTGCACTACATTTACCTAGTGGAGTGATATTAGAGGGTTTCTTCTCAAGCTCAAATGAAAGCACAATGGAGCGGAGGACGGAGGGGCTGGTGCAAAGTGTCCGGAGGAAGAGGGTCAAGGGCTCATGGATGGAGGCTGAAGACTAGAAAGGGAAACTCGGTGTTTATTTGAACCTATCTCCCAGCCTTCAGCCAAAGCCACAGGGACCTGGGAGTGTGAGCCCCAGCCTCCCAGGCACATCTCACCTCCAGTTGCGCTCCTGGGCCTGTAAATTGCAAAGCCACTCTCCCTGGCTCTCGGACAGACTCTAGGAGGGAGGTCCACTCACTAGGACCCAGCCCCAGTGCTTCTGCCACATGATGATTCCTGCAGGTCACTATGGCTTCAGCAGTCCCATCCTCTACCAGGAGCCTAGCAGAAAGAAGAAGGAGGGAAAACTCCCACAGCAAATTCAAGCAGCCAATCTTCTGGAGTCAACAGGCAAGCCTCCTCCCTCCCCATGATTTTCAGTCTTTAGCTCACTTTACATTCGTTCATAAAATATAAAGACATTTCCATGAGCCAGGAATTATGTCAATACAGACAGATTTAGACGTTCAACAATGGGTAACCTACCTGATACTGGCCTGGCTGACAGATGCCTGTGTGGGGCAGGCAACGTCTTGCCCACTGCACCTTCCCTAGGATGGAAAGAGTGCTTAGAGAAGTCCTTTGGGTCCCATGATATCTGTTGGACATGCTACATCTGGTGAACAATACCTGGAGGCAGACACTGGTACAATGAGCACACACCCACAGGAGCTGAAGGCTGATGATAAAAACCACATGGCAAGAAGCAATGGCTTGGAATGGGGCTGGGCCACCCCACAGAAGTTCAGCCAGATAGATGTGGGGTAGGGGAGCACTAAGGAAAAAGAAAGAGAGATGGATCAAGATGCAAACGTGGTAATTCTTAACTCTTAGGAGACCAAGTCAGGAGGATCTTGAGTTAAAAGTCATCCTGGAATTAATAGTTTAGTCTCAAAAAAACAAGCATAGGCACAGGGATCCCGAAAGCAGGGTGAGTATAAGAGAACCAGCAGGTCTGAAATGAGAACAGCAGTGAATCCTAACTCTCTTGGAAGTCTCATGGCCTTTCCCTTGCCTCTGTTCTACTTTTCTGTCTCCAACAGTCATCAGTTATTTTTCAGGCTTGAACACCGGGACATAAATCAAGAAAGAGGTATTTGCGGGGCTGGGAAGGTGGCTCAGTGGTAGAGTGCTTGCCTTGCGTGCCTGAGGCCCTGGGTTCAATTCCTCAGCACCACATAAGCAAAAAGAAAAAAAGCAGGAAGTGGTGCTGTGGCTCAAGTGGTAGAGCGCTAGCCTTGAGCTGAAGAGTTGAGGGACAGCGCCCCAGTTCAAGTCTAGGACTAGCAAAAAAAAAAACAAAAAACAAAAGTGCTAGCCTATAATTCATGTCATATTATCCAGAAAGGTTCCCCCCACCTTCTTGGCTTGAACTCAGGGTCTGAGCACTGTCCCTGAGCTTCTTGTGCTCAAGGCTAGCATTCTACCACTTGAACCTTAACGCTACTTCCTGCTTTTTCTGTTTATGTGGTACTGAGGAATCGAACCCAGGGCTTCATGCATGCTAGGCAAGGACTCTACCACTAAGCCACATTCTCAGTCTTTTATTCTTGGGTGGTAGTCCTGGGGCTACTCAGGGCCTGGGCACTGGTCCTGAGTTTTTTTGCTCAAGACTAACAGTCTACCACTTGATCCACAGCCCCACTTCTGACTTTTTGGTAGTTAATTGGAAAAATCTCATGGACTGTCCTGTCCAGGCTGGCTTCAAAGCACAATCTTCAGCCCTTTGAGTAGTTAGGCATGAGCCACTAGTGCCAAGCTAGTAGTTTTTATTTGGGCCAGAGGAAATGCAGACTCTCAGTGGGATCACAGAAGACTGTAGTTAATGGCAAATTTCCAGTCAGGGACATGGCAGGGATATGGGTGTAAGGCTGCGTAGTGTAGGGACTAGGTCATATACACTGACCTGATTGTGGCTTCTGATGGAAAACTCAGGACCTGAATATAGGTGGATGATCGGACGCAACAGTAAACATTGTTGGATCTGCAAGTGGAATAGAGATGAGGAAGGAAAAGCAGTCAGATTGGAGTAGGAGCTGACACTTGGAAGTCATGACTGACAGGCGTGGCTAACTCCTCCAGCCCCAGTGCCATACTGGGTCTGGCTTTAGCAAAGCAAAGGGTAGAATGAGGAGAGGAGGACTGGTTTGCCACACCTCAGGAGGGTAGAAGGCACAAATGGCAGACTGACATGTCAAACGTAACAGCAGAGAAGGGTGCTCTCTCAGCAGAGTGGGGGTGAGTGTTCAAAAGAAGCCATCACTAAGGAACAGCAGTATAGCCGACACAGGGTAGGTCTTCACCTGGAAACCCTTTTTTCCAGCTGGCTAAAGTGGACTTGGGCTCCTGGAAGGAGTCCTAGCGGGGCAGGCAAGTGTGGGTCTTCAATATATATGTCCAGGCGAGGGGGAAATTCACAGTCAGCAGTCTGTAAAGCTACCGTTAACTTCACACACCTTCTTATGGCCTCTTTGTTCCCTACAGATGGAGGGGAGGGCAGCTAGTGGGATCCACCAAGACCACAAGATCCTATCATTCATTCAGTGTCATACCTTCCCCCCTGAATAAGGGGTCATTACCACACGTCATCCAGACGGGAGCCAGAGGTGATTCACAGAGTGTCCGTGACAGAATCTCAGCTGAGAAAGACACCAAGGTATTGATGAACCTGAAAGGTAAGAAAAATACATTAAGAACACAGTGTATAAAATGGAGAGGGTCAGCTCAAAGGTCAAAAAGGAAGCCACAGTGTCTGTCTGCTAGAATATCACATATAAAATCCTAGAAAATCTAGAAACTCCTTGTTAAAAATAACAAGGTGTTAGCCAGGTGCTGGTGGCTCATGACTAGCTACTCAGGAGGTTGGGATCTAAGGATCCTGGTTTGAAGCCACTGGCAGGAAAGTTTGCTGGAGGTGGAGCTGTGGCTTAAGTGGTAGAGAGCTGGTCTTGAGCAAAAAAAGAGCCTCAGGACTGGCACCAAAAGAAAAGAAAAAGAAAAAGAAAATGGTATTATATGATGTAGAAGTCTACAACAGTGTAGAAGCAGAGGCCCACCAGAGGCTTGCATATCTGTACTTGTACTAAGAGCCACAGTTGCTCCATCTCTTGCAGCCTCCTGTCTTGGCACTCAGGTACCCTCAAAACAGATTCTTACCATGGGTGCCACTGGTTCACACGTGTAATCTTAGCTACTCAAGAGGCTGAGATCTAGGATCACTGTTCAAAGCCAGCCCAGGCAAGTAAGTCCATGAGACTTATCTCCAATTAACCATCAGAAAACTGGAAGTGGTGCTGTGCCTCAAGTGGTAGAGTGCTCGCCTTGAGCTAAAGAGTTCAGGGACAGTACCCAGGCCCAGACTTCAAGCCCCATGACTGAGAAAACAAAACAAAATAAAAACCCAAAAACCCACCATAGGTTCTTGAAAACACTTTTGTTTTTGTTGTTGGTTGTGGGTCTTGAATTCAGGGCCTGGGTGCTATCCCTGAGCCTCTTTTTGCTCAAGGCTAGCACTCTACCACTTGAACCACAGCACTACTTCTGGTTTTTGAGTGGCTAATTGGAGATAAGACTCTCACTGGGACTTTTCTGTCCAGGCTGGCTTTGAACCATAATCCTCAAATCTTAGCCTCCAGAGCACCTAGGATTACAAGCATCAGCCATGGTGCCTGGCCAAAAAAAATACTTTCTTTCTGGTGGGGTCACTGGTGGCTCATGCCTGTAATCCTAGCTACTCAAGAGGCTGAGATCTGAGGATCACAGTTCAAAGCCAGGGCTGGGAAGGTGGCTCAGTGGTAGAGCGCTTGCCTTGCATGCCTGAGGCCCTGGGTTCAATTCCTCAGCACCACATAAGCAAAAAGAAAAAAGCCGGAAGTGGTGCTGTGGCTCAAGTGGTAGAGTGCTAGCCTTGAGCTGAAGAGCTGAGGGACAGCGCCCAGGCCCAGAATTCAGGCCCCACAACCGGACCCAAAAAAAAAAAAAAACCAAAGCCAGCCTGGCAGGAAAGTCCATGAGACTCTTATCTCAGAAAACTGGAAGTGGTGCTGTGGCTCAAGTAGTAGAGTGCTCACCTTCAGCTGAAGAGCGAAGAGATAGCCCCCAAGCTGAGTTCAAGCCCCATGACCCACAAAAAAACAAAAACAAAAAACAAAAAACCCACTTCCTTTGTAATAAAGATCCATTTCATAAAATTACAGACAATTCAATAGTACTGTTTTATGGAGTAAACATCTCTACATCTTTTAAAATTTGTATTTGCAATCACCCCAAAAAGCTTACATGAGGAATATTATTGTTCCCACAGCCATCAGCCAGCTATATCTTATGTTTTTGTTTTTTGGGTCCGGTCGTGGGGCCTGAACTCTGGGCCTGGGCGCTGTCCCTCAGCTCTTCAGCTCAAGGCTAGCGCTCTACCACTTGAGCCACAGTGCCACTTCTGGCTTTTTTCTTTTCTTATGTGGCGCTGAGGAATGGAACCCAGGGCCTGTGCATGCAAGGCAAGCGCTCTACCACTGAGCCACCTTCCCAGCCCCTATCTTATGTGTTCTTATGCTTCTCTACTTCCCTTTTACTAACGCTTCTCCTTAATTGTGAGAATGCCTGCTGTGACCATTTCCAGTGGCAATGTGCTAGGAGAACTCAGCACACAACACAACTTCCCTCTTGCACTGACCTCATTCCTACACCAGCAAAATCACATTAAAGAAACATACTGTAGCAGAGACTGTTCACCAAACCTGGCAGAACAGGGGAAGAGAGCATGACCAAATTAATCAGAGGAGCTAGAGGACATTTACTTGTCACTGAACAGGTCGGTCAGCGAGGACTCAGGCAGCAACATGTTCTGGGAGCTCTCAAGCTCTAGAGTCCACTCATCTTGTACAGTGAGGCAGGACACGCAACCAGCCAACTCCAGAGGACGCTGAGACATGCAGGATGAGCTCTCTGCTTCAAATGCTGGTGTCTGGTCAGAAATGGGATCTCTGCTTCAGAGTGTACCTGGGCCAGAGAGAGGCTCACAAAACTTCATTTTCCTGGAGCTCAGAGAAGGAAGGGCTCTCCACACAGGCTTCTAGCTCATATAAATCTCTCAGGGAAGTCAGCACTGGCATGCCCCCTCCAACTCCAACCCAAACACAGCTTTGTGGGGAAGGGCAGGCTGAGGGAGGGCACTCACAGAGGCACTAGGAGCTACGAGTCGGTATACTTGCCCCGGGTGTAAGAATTCAAACCAGCGGACTGAAGAGCCGAGGAAGATGAGAAGAATCTGTGAGGAAGGACAGTAGGGTGCTGGGTCCTAGCCGAGAGCTCTAGGCATGGGAGGTCCGGGTCCAAGGTTCCTAGAGTTCTAGTTTACCTTCTGTTCCTTGTTCTCATCTCTCAGAGCATCAGGGGGGCCCCATCGATTGCCCTCGTTCCTCTGAGTGCCCCCCAGCCAGCTTCCTGACACATGGAAACTGAGGGTGGGTTTGGGCACCTCTGAACTGGTTTCTTGTGGGACACAAAAATTCCGCTTCATGAGGGCTTCCTTGTGGGACAGCAGGAATAGCCGGCTCTGCCTTATGTGGGATCCCTCTGGGCAAAGGGGCTCTTTGTGAGGAGGTGCTGAGGGAGTAGGTGAATGAACAGTGGGTCTGGGCACAGGCAGGATCAGGGCATCATCCAGAAAGAGCTGGACATAGACTCTGTTGAGAGAAACAAGAACAAATCTCTTAGGGATGCAGGCACCATGTGACCTGGGGCCTTGTATTTCCCCACCTCCGTAAGGCCTTTCCGTCCCCTCAGATTCAAGAAGACAGCCAGTACCCCAAGGAGCCTACCTGGCCTGCTGGTTCTGGATGAAGCCTGCCATATCCAGTTCCTTCCAGGAAGGGAAGTTGCTCCTGACACCCCTCTCTATGATCAGCTGGAACCTCTCTGCCCGCACCAGACAGCCTAGAGGAAGAAAATTCTTTATCTATCATGGCAAGAAAAAAAGAACTGTGTGATGGAAGGTGAGACAGACATCTTATAGAACTCATTACCCATCCCAGGCCAGAGCTGGGAGTGAAAGGTCCTCCTGACCATCCCCATGCACATGCAGTCTTGCCCTGGCCTCCTATGTTGAAAGGCCTCCATTGTACTTTTCAACAAATCCCTGAAGCACTGGCTCGTAGGTCCTTTTTCCTGTGTGCATGTGTGCTGGTAATCAGGACTTCTGCACTGTCTCTTAGTCTTTTCACTCAATCTTAGTGCTCTGCCACTTAAGCTTTGCTCCACTTCTGAATTTTTGGTTGTTAACGTGAGATAAGAGTCTCACAGATGTTCTTGCTTGCGCTGGCTTTGAACTCAGACCTCAGCCAGGAGTAGCAAAGGATTATAGGCATGAGCCACCAGCACCCAGCCTGTTCTTAAATCTGACAAATTGTCTTCAATAGGATTTCCCTCTACAAATCCCAGTAAGTCAAATAAGAATACTGTTCTTAGAAATTACAAATGTAAAGTCGGGTGCCAGTGGCTTACGCCTGTAATCCTAGCTACTCAGGAGGCTGAGATCTGAGGATTGCGGTTCAAAGCCAGCCCAGGTAGGAAAGTCTGTGAGACTCTTATCTTCAATAAACCACTCAGAAAACTGGAAGTGGTGCTGTGCCTCAAGTGGTAGAGCGCCAGCCTTGAGCTGAAGAGCTGAGGGACAGCACCCAGGCCCAGAGTTCAAGCCCCACAACCGACAAAAAAAAAAAAAGAAAGAAAGAAAAAGAAAAAGAAAGATACAAATATAAGAAACAGAAGTTGTAGTCCTGGTGTGCATGTTAGGAGCCATGGCAAAGGAAATGAGAATAGAAGTAATTCTGGCTAGGGATCTGCTGGCTCCTTCTCCCTATCATACTAATCTCCAAAATTTCTCCTTAAAGTCACAAGAATAGCAAACCAGTTGTGTGCTGGTGGCTCACACCTATAATCCTAGCTGATCAGGAGGCTGAGTCCTGAAGATTGTAGTTCTGTAACAAACCCAGGCAGGAAAGTCTGTGAGACTCAATTAACTACTAAAAAGCCAAAAGTGGAGCTGTGGCTCAAATGGTAGAGTGGTAGCCTTGAGCAAAAAAAGCTCAGGGAAAACAGCATGTAGGTCCTGAGTTCAAGCCCCAGGCCCAGCATCAAAAAGAAAAAAAGAAAAAAGAATAGCAAACCCCAGCAGATGCTTCCTCCTATCCCTCTGAACTTTGAGGACCTGCACCCTACCACTACTATCAGTAGAAAGATCTCTGAACTCTATACCTATAAGCTGTGGGTCAGTGACAGGTTGAGAATGCTTGGCCAGGAGCAGACAGGGCAGAGAACCACTTCGGTCCCGAAGGTGCAGACAACCTTTACGAGATGAAGCCACCAGAACGCCAAGTAAAACCTAGAGGAAAGATAAGTGTCAAATATTTATTAAACAGCCGGGCGCTGGTGGCTCACGCATGTAATCCTAGCTACTCAGGAGGCTGAGATCTGAGGATCGCGGTTCAAAGCCAGCCCGGGCAGGAGAGACTGTGAGACTCCTATCTCCAATAAACCACCAGAAAACCGGAAGTGGTGCTGTAGCTCAAGTGGTAGAGTCCTCGCCTTGAGTTGAAGAACTGAGGGACAGCGCCCAGGCCCAGAGTTCAAGCCCCACGACCGACAAAAAAAAAAAAAAAAAAAAAAATATTTATTAAACAACCATTGACCATTTATTATGTGCTTGTACAGGAATTAAGTATTAGTAGTCCAAAGTGAACAAAAAAAGATCTGTAAACTTATACTCCAGTTGAAGAGAGATGAAAAAAAAATATACAAGTATTCACATGTTCAATAGCAAGAAATAAAGTATACAGTTGGACATGTTAATACATGCCCGTAATCCTAGCACTCAGGATGCAGAGATGGGAGAATTGCAAAGTTTGAGGCCAGCCTGAGCTACAGAGTTTCTGTGTAAATAAGCAAAAGGTATGTGCAAAAATTGGGGGCTAGGGGCTGGGAAGGTGGCTCAGTGGTAGAGTGCTTGCCTTGCGTGCTTGCGGCCCTGGGTTCGATTCCTCAGCACCACATAAGCAAAAAGAAAAAAGCTGGAAGTGGCGCTGTGGCTCAAGTGGCAGAACGCTAGCCTTGAGCTGAAGAGCTGAGGGACAGTGCCCAGGCCCGGAGTTCAGGCCCCACGACCGGACCCAAAAAAAAAGAAAGAAAGAAAAGAAAGAAAGGAAGAAACAAACTAACTAACTTGAGCCAGGCACCAGTGGCTCAGGCTGTAATCCTAGATACTCAGGAAGCTGAGATCTGAGGATCGTGGTTTGAAGCCAACCTGGCAGGAAAATCTACAAGACTCTTATCTCCAATTTTGAAAAGGATTTAAACAACAATCTTCTATTCCAAGTTACTTTGTGCGTGTTTGTGTGTGTGTGTATGCATGTGTGCTTGCACACAAGCCAGTTAGGCTTGAACACGGGGCCTGGGTGCTGTCGTGAGCTGTTTTTCCTCAAGGCTAGCACTCTACCACTTGAGCCATAGCTCGACTTCTGGCTTTTTTAGTAGTTTAGTAGAGATATGAGTATCACAGACTTTGAACCATGATCCTTAGATCTCAGCCTCCTGAGTAGCTAAGATTATAGGTGCAAGCCACCAGCACCTAGCTTCAAATTACTTTTTGTTACTTCAAGTTACTATTTTGGTGGTATTAGGGTATCAGGTATCAAGGCTTTAAGCTTGTAGACAGGCACTCTGCTACTTGAACCACACTTCCAGCCCAAGCTAGAAAAGCTACTTCAGAAGGATGAACTGGTGTGTACGTGCGTGAGGCAAGCATAGTTCAGGCAGTCTAGTTTGAAGAATAGCATAGTAAAAATGATTAAAAACTAAAATAAGGGCTGGGAATGTGGCTTAGTGGCAGAGTGCTTGCCTAGCATGCATGAAGCCCTAGGTTCAATTCCTCAGTACAACAGACACAGAAAATGAGGTAGAGTGGTAGCCTTGAGCAAAAGAAGCTCAGGGACAGTGCCTAGGCCCTGAGTTCAAGCCCCAGGAGTGGCCAACAAAAAACAAAAAATAAAACCCAAAAACAAAAACAAAAAATTAAAGCCAAAGAACTAAAATGAGTGATGTAGACTAAGGAAGAGGCAACGAAAATGTTGAAAAGACAAAGTCCCCTGGGCTTCTGGAACCCCTTACCTGGGCAGGGTCAAAGGTACAGGGGCGCAGACTGAGCCAAGACCAGGCCAGGCAGCGGTTGAGTTGGCAGCTGGGTAGGTAGGCAGCATCCCGCAGGGGCACAAGTGCCTTTGGATCAAAGGAGGCCCAAGCCCTGCGCTCTGCTTCCTCTCTGAGGGTGGCCAGAGTGGGGAAAGAGCAGGGAGTCTGCAGCCGAGCATACTGTCAGGCAGAAGAGAGAAGCAGAATCACTGTGCTTCCTGTGCCCAGGTGACCTCCAGGCATTAACTCTGCTACCCACTTTTCCCACATCTTCATACTTCCTGGAGGGGGCAGTCATGAGGCTCTTCCAGAATCTCACTGTGTCCATTCCGAACGTGGCTACCTGGCGGAGGAAGCTGGAGGGAGGGCTCCAGGAGCTGCAGTCCCAGGCTGGGGTTCCCAGGAGAAGAACGTTGCAGGAACTGGTGGTGCCTCAGCATGTGGGGACACAGCCTTGGTCAGGGGAGAGAGCACAGTGACTTCCTCCGAAGATGTAGTCCCTTCCAGATTCCCATCCCGTCCCCACTCCACACCCATATCCCTCCTCACTTGCAGGCCAGTTCCTCCAGCGTCTTGGTAGTCCACAGATAAAGGGGAAGTCCTAAATGATTTTCCCACACCAGCTGTGTATATAAGGAGGCCCCGTGAACTTGGAGGGATGACTGAGTCTCAGGCTTCTGGCGAGAAAAGCCCCGGAGCAGAACAGTACCACGGAGGCAGGGAGCTAGCACTGGCCTGGTTGTGCCTCCACCCACTGACTGGAGAAGGTGAACATCCTGGAGCTGAGGAAGGCAGAAAAGCAGCAGTGAAAGCTCAACTCAGTGACTCACACACAGGTAGCTAGAGTTGCCACTGATTAGGTTCCAGGAGAAAGAAACACAAGTTCCTCTACACTGGCTATGTTTTTTCAGACCATGCCTCACTTTCCACCAGGACCTGTACCTTTAGTCCAGTGTCAGTGGCTCATACCTATATACTAGTTACTCAGAAGGATGAGATCTAAGGATCAGAGTTCAAAGCCAGCCTGAGCAGAAAAATGTGTGAGACTCTTATCTCCAATAAACCAGCAAAAAGACAGAACCTAGTGTTCAAGTGCTAGAGCACCAGTCTTGAGCAAAAAAGCCTAAGGGAGAGCACCCAGCCTTGAGTTTAAGCCCTAGCTAGTACTGTATGCCCATCCTTCCCCTCCCCCAAAAAGAGCCTGTACCCCGTGAGTCATCCATCATGTCCCGTGAAGCCATCTGTCTTTCTAGGACTTGGTGGTTTCTGGATACGGCTTAGACTTGTTAACAGGCTGCCTGGGATCATTCCTGGTCCTATGCCTGTATGTTCACCATCCCTCCCCTCACCCAGTCAGGAAGCTGTAAAGTTACTGCTCTGGGCTTCACCTCTGCCCATAGGGCCCAAGACTAGGCTCTTGTTCAAATTATTCTGGGGTGGGCTGAGAATGTGGCTTAGTGGTAGGGCGCTTGTCTAGCATGCATGAAGCCCTGAGTTGGATTCCTCAGTACCACATAAACAGAAAAAAAGTTGGAAGTGGGCTTGTGGTTCAAGTAGTACAGTGCTAGCCTTGAGCAAAAGAAGCTCAGGCCAAGTTCAAGCCCCAGGACTGAATTTTTGTTGTTGTTGGTCATGGGGGGCCTGAACTCTGGGCCTGGGCACTGTCCCTCAGCTCTTCAGCTTAAGGCTAGCACTCTACTAGTTGAGTCACAGCGCCACTTCGGCCTTTTCTGTTTAAATGGCACTGAGGAATCGAACTCATGCATGCAAGGCAAGCATTCTAACACAGAGCCACCTTCCCAGCCCCTGTTTTTTGGTTTAAATAGTAATGGGGTTTGAACTCATTGCTAGGCCAGCTCTCTACTACTTGAGCCATACTCCTAATCTTTCTAAACCATTCTAAAGCACTCCCTCTACCACACATTTATTATTTGTGTATATTTGCTAGAGTCCCACCTAGCTTCAAAATAAAACCAGTCTGTGAAGGTAAGAGAAGCTATAATCTCTCACCTACCTCCAAATGAACCCCTGGTCGCATCACCCGCCTGAGGCCGTGGAACTGCTGGTATGCAAGGCAGAGTACTAACTGCCCATCCAGCTCATAGAGACCAGCTGCTTCATTCAACACACCAGTGACTGTTCCCTGAAAATTGACCAGAGATTGAGTTAGCCATCATCGCCTTCCTCATTGGACACTCATGAGCTTTAGATTGCTTTCTTGTGCTCACCGCATAATGTAAGATTTTGGATTCCCGAACAAGACCTTTATGTTCCTTCTTGTCTGGGGATTTGCTGCGCATGGGACATGGATTGAGGTCAGCCTCTGGGAAGGGTCCTTCCAGCTCCAGCGTCTGTACGTTTTCTGGTTTCAGCAGCATCAGATGAGAGGAAGGACTGGTTGTCCAAATATAGTAACAGTGACCACGGATCTTGGATGCCCGAAGTCCTGTCAGCACATAGGCCTCACCAGGCCGAAGGACTTGGTACCATACCAGTTGGGCAGGGATCTGGTTGTATAGAGGAAGGCAACATGGTACATGAAACTCTCCCCATAGTGGCTCCTGTCAGAGACCCTTTCCTCATATATAATATATATTCAACAATTCACCCTTAATGGCCTGCTCTTCACAAGTCTTCTCTTCTCATCTTCTTCTGTTTGCCAATTAATTTTTTTTTTTTCCAGTCTTGGGGCTTGACTCAGGACCTGGACTCTGTCCCTGAGCCTCTCTGTGCTCAAAGCTAGTGCTCTACCACTTGAGCCAAAGTGCCACTTCTAGTTTTCTGTTGGGTAACTAGAGATAAGTCTCATGGACTATCCTGCCTGGACTGGCTTTGAACCTCAGATCTCAGCTACCTGAATAGCTAGGATTATAAGTGTGAGCCACTGGCGCCTGGCTGAGAAAATGTCCTTTTCAACACTTTCCCTCTCCTACCTCATCACATAGAAACCACATTCATTTATATCATCAATGTGTATTGGGTAAGTATGTATCTAGTATTGGGACAGATGTTAAAGAAGTACAATAAAGCTGATACTGGTGGCTCATGTCTGTAATCCTAGCTACTGAGAAGGATGAGGTCTGAGGATCACAGTTCTAAGCCAGCTTGGGCGGAAAGTCTGTAAGACTCTTATCTCCAATTAGCCAGCAAAAAGCTGGAAATAGGATTGTGGCTCAAATAGAATGCTAGCCTTGAGCAGTACCCAAGCCCTAAATTCATGCCCTAGGATTGGCAAAAGAAAAAAAAGAAAGAAAGAAAGAAAGAAAGAAAGAAAGAAAGAAAGAGATAGGAAGGTGGCTCAGTGGTAGAGTGCTTGCCTTGCATGCATGAGGCTCTGGGTTTGATTCCTCAGCACCACATAAACAGAAAAAGCTGGAAGTGGTGCTGTGGCTCAAAGTGGTAGAGTGTTAGCCTTTATCAAAAAGCTCAGGGAGAGTGCCCAGGCCCTGAGTTCAGGGCTCGGGACTGGCAAAAGAAAAAGAAAAAAAAAGAATGCCCAGTGAGTGAAGAACTTGAACAGGGCCCTGAAGGTTCAGTTTTCCTTATCCAAAATAATTGCAATCAGAAATGTTTCAGATTTTGGATTTCTTTCAGACTCTGGAATATTCACATATATATTATGAGCTGTCCTATAGACAGAATCAACTCTAAACATGAAATTCATACACACCTTATACACATAACATGAAAGTAATCTTATATATTTTTAGTGTGCCTGTAAAGTTAGGTATGGACTTGGGTACCACTTCTGGCATCATAACAGCACTGAAAATGTTTGGTATTTCAGTTTATATGCTCTGACTAAGAGGAACGGAAAAAGGAGGAGGATCCAAAGAGGAAGCAACCAGAAATGCGCAGTTTTATGAGCAAATGTGGTGGCATTGCCCAGTACTTGGGAGGCAGAGGCAGAAGGATTAGTAGTTTGAGGCCAGACTGTGCTACATAGATAGACATAAAGACTATTTTTTGCTTCAATATACAAACATGGCCTTCAATCTTCTCTCACTGCTTCTAGAAAGCAGTCCTCCACTGGGGGCCGGTGGCTCACGCCTGTAATCCTAGCTACTAAGGAGGCTAAGATCTGAGGATCAAGGTTCAAAGCCAGCCCAGGCAGGAAGATTCATGAGTGAGACTTTTTTTTTTTGGTTGGTTGTGGGGCCTGAACTCTGGGCCTGGGCGCTGTCCCTCAGCTCTTCAGCTCAAGACTAGCGCTCTACCACTTGAGCCACAGCACCACTTCTGGCTTTTTCTGTTTATGTGGTGCTGAGGAATCAAACCCAGGGCTGCATGCATGGAAGGTAAGCACTCTACCACTGAGCCACCTTCTCAGCAGCCCACCTCTCCCCTCCCCTGCCCTGTTCCCCCACCCCCACCCCCAAGGAGTTCTAACACCCTTTCCATACCTGTGTGCCTCTCACTTGACCTCACCTGCACGATGATGGACACCCGGCTGACAGTTTGGTTGATGGCTGCTGACGTTTCGCCAAGAGACAGGATGAAATATGTTTTCTTTTTACTTCTCACCAGAGCACTCAATTGAACCAGTTTCCCAGCTAGGTTTGGCTTCACAACTTTGAACTTGCTTCTAAGGAAGCCAGAGGAAAGGAAGTCTTTATTCTGGGGTTTTTCCCCCCTTAGAAATGTCTTCTCTTGTACTTGAAGTGTCCAAAAGTACTATTCTAAAAATCTTCAAATGCTTTTTTTTGCCCAGTCCTGGGGCTTGAATGCTTCTTTTGCACAAGGCTAGTGCTCTACCACTTGAGCCACAGTATCACTTCTGGTTTTTCTGAGTACATTATTGGAAATAAGAGTCTCTCAGACTTTCCTGCCCAGGCTAGCTTCGAACGGCGACTCTCAGATCTCAGCCTCCTGAGTAGCTAGTGTTATAGGCATGAGCCACCAGTGACTGGCAAGACCACATAGTATTCAGCAGCCCCCTACTATTTCCTTGACTTGAAACACCAGTAGCTCATGCCTATAATCCTAACTAATTAGGGGGCTGAGATCTGAGGACCATGGTTTGAAGCCAGCCAGGGCAGAAAAGTCCATGAGACTCTTATCTCCAATTAACCACTCAAAAAGGGGAAATAGAAAGCCGGGCGCTGGTGGTTCACGCCTGTAATCCTAGCTACTCAGGAGGCTGAGATCTGAGGATCGCGGTTCAAAGCCAGCCCGGGCAGGAGAGACCGTGAGACTCCTATCTCCAATAAACCACCAGAACACCGGAAGTGGCGCTGTAGCTCAAGTGGTAGAGCACTAGCCTTGAGCTGAAGAGCTGAGGGACAGCGCCCAGGCCCAGAGTTCAAGCCCCATGACCGACAAAAAAAAAAAAAGGGGGGAAATAGAACTGTGGCTCAAAGTGGTACAGAGCTCAGGCTCTATGACCTACCCCAAATAAAAGAAAAAACGAAAAAGAAACATTCCGTATACAACTATCAAAAACCTTCCTTGGAGGGGGGGTAGTTGTGGAGGTGAGAGGGAAGGGATGCTAGGGAGAAAACAAAGGAAGAAGCAACAATGCTCAATAAGAAATGTACTTATTACCTTGCTCATGTAACTGTAACCCCTCTGAGCAGCATTTTTACAATAAAAAATGTACAAACAACAACAACAACAAAACTTCCTATCAGATGTCCATTGGCTCACCTGGATCACCTATAATCTTAGTTATTTAGGAGGCTGAAATCTGAGGATTGGGGTTGAAAGCAGCCTGTGCAGGGATGTCAATGACATTCTTATCTCCAATCAACCACTAAAAACCTCCCAAACAACCAGAAAATAAATGAGCCATTTGGGCCTGCACATACACACACACACAGACACACACACAAACTTCCTTTATTATTCTCCATTTAACACTATTTTTTCCAAGTTTTAGTGTTCCTTGATTCCCTGGAAAGAAAGCATTACCTGTGTCTGAGCAGGCAGGATGCCATCTCTGGATACAGGACAGGGATAGGTGTGAGAGGGCCAGGGGTAATAGTCAAAGGGAACACTGGCACCGGGGCATCCCAGAGCTCCAAGTGCCCTCTCCCTGAGGAACTCCATTTGGCAGGAGGGAGGTAACTCCAACTGGGGAACAGGAAGAGATGCCCCAACCAAGAAAGGTCTAGATCTATGAGCTAGAAAAAACCAAGAACACAGGTTAATCAGGACCCCAGACTCCAACCTACATATTTTCTACATTTGTTCCCTCAGAGACTTAGCAGCCTCCATGCTTCCTAGACACCATTCCTGTTAGGGGCCTGAGGTGATTGACTGCTCACCTCACAGTCCAGGATTCCAGTGTTATCTCTCACATAGAGGCTTCCATTCCTGCATTCTGGTTCCAAGTCCCCTGACAAGTCTGTTAGTGTCCCTAAAAGTAACAGCCGCTCCCGGTGTAGTGGGGTCCCATTTGGCTCAGCACCTTGGGCCCAGTGCTGGTATGCACTACTGCTCCAGGACAGGTGGCTGCAGCACGGGAGTCGCTGGTGAGTCCTGAGGTTCTGTACTGAGACGAAGCTGGAAAGAGAACAGACATCTCACAAAGTCAGTCCAAACCTAGGAGGATGCTCTCAACTCTGACATATCCCCAAGAGCTCAAAAAAGGATTGAATGGGATCATGGAGTAAGAAACAAGGGTTTTTTTGTTTTTGTTGTGTGTGTGTGCTGTTCCTGGGACTTGAACTCAAGGCCTGAGTGCTATCACTGAGCTTTTTTTGCTCAAGGCTAGTGCTCTAACACTTGAGCCACAGCTGCATTTCCAGCTTTTTGGTGGATGTTGATAAGAGTCTTGCAAGCTGGGCACTAGTGGCTCACGGCTGTAATCCTAGCTACTCAGGAGGGTGAGGGCTGAAGATTGTAGTTCAAAGCCAGCCTGGGCAGGGAAGTCTGTGAGACTCTTCTCTACAATTAGCCACCAGAAAAAACCAGAAGTGATGCTGGGGCTCAAGTAGAAGAGTGCTAGCCTTGAGCTGAAAAGCTCAAGGACAGCGCCCAGGCCCAGAGTTCAAGCCCTTTGACCAACCAAAAAAAGGAGTGGGAGCAAGGGCCTACAAAAATGAGGATGCTGGGCTGGGAAGGTGGCTCAGTGGTAGAGCACTTGCCTTGCATGCCTGAGGCCCTGGGTTCGATTCCTCAGCACCACATAAGCAAAAAAGAAAAAATAAAATGAGGATGGTGCCTAAGTCTAGAGGTTGATCAGGACTTAGGAAACTTGACTTCAATTGACTTAGAAGAACTTTAGGAGAAGAGAAGATTTGCAGGAGGTATGTTTAGTCCACCTTGTTCTTCACTTACTCTTCTTACTTCCCTTGTTCTAGATATGGTTCTTCCTTCTTTTTTTTTTTGGCCAGTCCTAGGGCTTGAACCCAGGGTCTGGGCACTGTTCCTGAGCTGCTTTTGCTCAAGGCTAGCACTCGACCAGTTGAGCCACAACACTACTTCCAGCATTTTCTGTTTATGTGGTACTGAGGAATCCAACCCAAGGCTTCATGCATGCTAGGCAAGCACTCTACCACTAAGCCACATTCCCAGCCACTGTGCCCCCCCCTCCCACCTTTTTTTTGGCCAGTCATGGGGCTTGAACTCTGGGCTTAGGCACTGTCCCTGAGCTTTTCAGCTCAAGGCCAGCACTCTTCTACTTGAGCCCCAGCACCACTTCTGGTTTTTTCTGGTGGCTAATTGGAGAGAAGAGTCTCACAGACTTTCCTGCCCAGGCTGGCTTTGAACTGCAATCCTCAGCCCTCAGCCTCCTGAGCAGTTAGGATTACAGGCATGAGCCTTTGCCTCCTGGATTGCTCCCATTCTTATTCCACTTCAGTCAAGCAAATAAACTCATCTCCTGCCAAGCATCAGTGGCTCAAGCCTGTTATCCTAGCTACTCAGCTCTTCAGCTCAAAGCTAGCACTCTACCACTTAAGCCACAGTGCCACTTCCAGTTTCTGGTTTATTGGAGATAAGAGTCTCATGGACTTTCCTGACTAGGCTGACTTCAAACCACAATCTCAGCCTCCTGTATAGCTAGGATTACAGGTGTGAGCCACCAAGCGCCCGGCTTGGTTCTTCCTCCTTAATACCAAATTTATCCTCCTGGCCAAAGCCCACCTCTCCTTACCTGTAGCTGAGGGGCAGTGTGGAGCCCTGGCTCCTCCCCTGGGACAACCAGGTTGTCTTCACACAATCAAGTACCAACTGAGTCAACTGGACATTAGGCTGCTGGCCAGCTGGACAAAGAGTCTCTTGGATGAAGGTCTGGGCAGCCTTAAGCCAAGCTTCTTCCTGAGAAAAGTAGATCTAATTAAAACATCTTTTAAGACTACTATCCTGACCATCAAGCAATCTTTTAAGAAATAGGAAAAAAATTCAGATGGTATGCAAATGACCATCAAGTGTTTACACACACAAATTGACTAAAGGATGGTATACTTAGGGGAGCAATGTTGTAACTACTCTGAACAACTAATGAAGTAACAGGAAGCAGCAATATGTATGGGAGGGAAAGGTAATGGAAGGAGGAAGCACACAAATGGAGGAAGGAAAGGTGAGCAAATGCAGTCATTATATTCTTTATGTATTATGTAAAAATTGAATCACCTAACTTAAGGGTAGGGTGGGGAGGGGAAAACGGGAGAATGATGGAAGGGGTGGCATTGATGAAGATGCACTGTATTCATAACCTGACATGGAATTGTAACTTTTTTGTATAACTACTTAATAATAAAGAGGAACTTGAAAAGACCTTAAAAGTCAGTCCAGCCGGGCGCTGGTGGCTCACGCCTGTAATCCTAGCTACTCAGGAGGCTGAGATCTGAGGATCGCGGTTCAAAGCCAACCCAGACAGGAAAGTCCATGAGACTCTCATCTCCAATAAACCATCAGAAAACTGGAAGTGGTGCTGTGGCTCAAGTGGTAGAGTGCTGGCCTTGAGTTGAAGAGCTCAGGGCCAGTGCCCAGGCCAGAGTTCAAGCCCCACGAATGACCACCCCCTCAAAAAAAAAAAAAAAAAGTCAGTCCAGGGCTGGGATGTTCTTGAGTACTTGCTTAGCTTGTGTTATGCTTTAGGTTTGATCCCTAGCTCTGAGGGGAAAAAAATCTGAGTTAAACACATAGTGGTTTTTGTTTGTTGTTTTTACAACAGTACTGGGGTTTGAGTAACTTGCTAGGCAGGAACTTTTCCTCTTAAGTCATGCCTCTAATGCTTTTCACTCTGGTCATTTTTAAGATAAAATCATGCTTTTTACCCAGACCAATCCAGATGGCAATCTTCAAATTTAGGCTTCCTGACATAGCTGACATGATAGACATGCACCACTACACTTAGCTTTTTCCTGTTCAGATGGGGTCTTGTGAACTTTTTTTTTTGCCTAAGCTCACCTCAAACATGATCCTCCCATTTCCAGCTTCCTAAGTAGCTAGAACTAACAGATCTCCTGTAGTGGGCTACCAACAAATCTACTTGAGCATTTTAAGGGTTAATGCAGGTTTGTCAGAAAAGCAGCAAGATCAAAGTTAAATAAGAACTGTTCCTGATCTGAGAGGTGCTACACTGTTATTCACATACCTCACTAGGACACTAATTACCATGTTTAAGGCTATCCCACCATACATGGAGTTTGGCTCTAAGGTGGGCGAGTTAAAGCCTAGTGTAGTGGTCCATTTCTATAAACCCAGCACTGGGAGGCTGAAGCAGGAGCATCATGAGTTCAAGGTTTGCCTGGGTTACATGGAGTAACCTTCCCCTAAACAAATATATAAAGCCAGCAAGCTGAAAAGTTTGAATGGGAAAACTCATCCTTTCAAAATTATTTTAAATTATCTGGGTATGGTGGTACAAATCTGTAATCCCAGCTATTCCACAGGGGGGAGGATTGTGAATTCAAGGCAAGCCCAAGCAAAAAAGTAGTAAGATCCTGTCTCACAAACAAAATAAAAACAAAAGAGCTGGGAGCATAGCTGAAGTGGTAGAGTACTTGTCTATCATGTGTATAGTCCTAGGTTTTACCTCTAGTGATAAACATATACACTCTCTCGCGCTCTCTCCTTTAAATTATTTATAAAGAATAGTACTTACTAGATGTGTGTTGGTGGTTCATACCTGCAATCCTATCTACTCTCAGGAGGCTGAGATCTGAGGACCAGGGTTAGAAGCCAGCCTAGGCAGAAAAGTCCATGAGACTCTCATCATCAATTAATTACCAAAAGAAAAAAAAAAAGTCAGGTACAGCTGTAGTTCAATTGGAACAGCATCAGCATTGAGTGAAAAATCAAAAGGGGACACACACACGGACACACACACACACACACACACACACACACACACACACACACACAGAGTAGTACAGGGGCTGGGAAGGTGGCTCAGTGGTAGAGTGCTTGCCTTGCATGCATGAGGCCCTGGGTTTGATTCCTCAGCACCACATAAACAGAAAAAAAAAGCCGGAAGTGGCACTGTGGCTCAAATGCTATAGTGTTAGCCTTGAGCTGAAAAGCTGAGGGACAACAAGCAGGCCCAGAGTTCAGGCCCCATGACCAACAAAAAACAAACAAACAAACAAGCAAACACACACACACACACACACACACACAAAACCCAGTAGTACATATTATTACCCTATAATTTAAGAGTGCCTATTGGTGGAAAATATATTTTAAAAAAAGACATAGGCAGAGTATAATTTTTAATCATTTTCTTTTAGGAATATGCGTGAGTTTTCATAAACTATTCGTATACAAGATGTAATCCACTAGATTTGTTCCCTGTTCTTTTAGTTAAAATGTGGAGCTCCTAAGGAATACAGGGACCATATAGATTGTACATACATAGTTAGACCAAGTTGTCCTATTCCCACTGTATATAACCCTCACTGCACCTCTGCCAGAAACTCTCATTCAAGGTCAGAATTTTGGACACTAGATCAGATTATCATCCACAGTTGTCCCACCAATATTATTAAAGCTCATATTCATACTTTTCTTCTTTCCATCCTTTTAGGTTCCTACTCTGTTGTCCTATCCATTACTTGGCACACTGAATACCACTATTTCTAAAAGTAATACCAAAGTAATTCAAAGTAGTTAAAAGAGAATTCAATGTTTTGTTTGGTTTTTGTGGTGGTGGTATTTTGTTTGTTTTTGGCCAGTCCTGGGGCTTGAACTCAGGACCTGGACACTGTCCCTGGACTACTTTTGCTCAAGGCCAAAACACTCTATCACATGAACCACAGCACCACTTCCGGCTTTTTCTGTTTATGTGACACTGAGGAATTGAACCCAGGGCTTCATGCATGGTAGGCAAGCACTCTACCATTAGGCTACATTTCCAGCCTGTTTTTTAGTTCGTTTTTCTCAAGGCAGCACACTACCTCTTGAGCCACAGTCCCTTTTCGGTGTGGTTAGTGGTTAACTGGAAATGGAGAGTCTCATTGACTTGCCTGTCTGAGATGGCTTTGAACCGCGAGTCTCAGTCTGGTAAGTCTCCTGAGTAACTAGGATTACAGGTGCAAACCACTGATGCCCAGCTTGTTAGTATTTTAGTCGATGGTGGTGGGGATCAAATTCAGGGCCTTGAACATCAGTAGCAAGTGCTGTAGTACTTGCTGGTGGTTCATCAGACAGTCCCGTGGTCTTGCCTACCCAAGCTGTTCCTCCAGGAAAACACAGCCTCGTCGTTAACCTGTTCCTGGTGTCTCACTAGCGGAATCCTAATCAAACCGTGGAGACGGACTTAAAGGCGCGCCATGGGAGCCTCAGGAGTAAGGGCAGGGAAAAAAACAGTAAGCGAGGTAAGGGCGAACCGCCTCCCAGGCCCCTTCCCAAACCCCGGCCGCGACCCAGAAGCCAGAGACACGAAGTGAAAGGAACATGAAAAGAAAATCTGAGACCAGGAAAAAAAAAAAAGGGACAAGGGCCGGAGAACAGCACTCACGGAGCCAGGAGCTGGAGGCCTACAGGCCGCCATGATGCGCCGAAGCCCCACCCACGGAGCGCGCGCAGGCCAGGCGCGAGGGCCGACGGCAGCACCGCCGCGTGACGTCATCACGGCGCGCGCTTTTTTTTCCCCCGTTCGCCGCGTTTGGGATCCCGGTTGTGAGCGAGCGTCTTCCTTTGCTGGGATCACGTGAAGAGTTTTGTACTGCTTATCTCTCTTGTCTGCTTTATCTGTTCCTGTCTGTGCTGGTCCTGGGGCTTGAATTCAGGGCCTGTGCTCTGCCCCTGAGCTTTTTTACACCAGGAGGTAAAGAATCCTCGTGGACTTTACTACCCCAGCTGGTTTCGAACCGCGATTCTCGGAGCGGAGCCTCTGAGTAGCTAGGATGACCAGCGCGAGCCACCAGCGCCGGTGCGGCTTTATCTGTTTACACTAGGGTTGGAACTTGGGACCTTACCCTTGCAAAACCTCCTGAGTTACGTCTGTCGCTCTTTCGTTGTCTTCTGAACCGTGTTTGTTGAACTGAATGGGAATTTTTTTTTTCCGGTCGTAGGAGCTGTCCCTCAGCTCTTCAGCTCAAGGTGAGCGCTCTACCACTTGAACCACAGCACCACTTCCGGCTTTCTGGTGGTTAATTGGAGATTAGTGTCTCACGGACTTTCCTGCCCATGCTGGCTTTGAACCACGATCCTCAGATCTCAGCCTCCTGAGTAGTTAGGATTACAGGCGTGAGCCACCGGCGCCCAGCTTTTTAATGAAAATGTGTGGATCATTTATGAAAACTTTTGCTCTTCCTAATCCAGTCTACCAGACTCTTAACCCACAGCCCATTAAGCAGTGGAGTAAACAATTCATCCAACCATGTGCCAGGCACTGCTTCAGGTTCTAGGTATGTGAAGTGACCAAGACATAGAAACCCCTGCTCAGCCGGGCGCCAGTGGCTCACGCCTGTAATTCTAGCTACTCAGGAGGCTGAGATCTGAGGATCTCGGTTCAAAGGCAGCCAGGGCAGGAAAAGTCCGTGAGACTTTATTTATTTTTTTACCCCCCCCCCCTTTCTCCATCCGTGAGACTTTAATCTCCAATAAACCACTCAGAAAACCGAAAGTGCCGCTGTGGCTCAAGTGGTGGTGTGCTTGGCTTGAGCTGAAGAGCTGAGGGGCAGTGGCCAGGCCCAGAATTGAGGCCTCACCACCAAAAAACAAAAAAAGACAAAATATGTTAGCAACAGGTTTTATGGAAAGATAAAGTAGAAATGCAGTGGGTTATTGGTTTCTTTTATATAGAGAAGACTATTGGGAGGCCAGATGTGGTGTTTCAATCCTGTAATCACAGCTACTTGAGACCCAGAAATAGAATAAATGCCATTCCAGGCTGGTAGAAAGTTAGCAAACTCCTATGTCAAGCAAAAACAAAGAATGGTGGTAAAGTTATATATCCCAACTACTCTGGAGTAGAAAATAGGAGGATCAACCATCTGGGGCTTAAAACAGAAAGAGATCTGAAAAAAGCAAGAGGGGGGGGGGTGTGTGACTCAGGTGGTACAGTATCAGCCAATTAGGGAAAGTGTATGATAAGAGTTCAAGTCCCCTTCTAAACAACAAAAACAAAAGAACAAATTAAAGCAAAATTGACTGAGGGTATGACGTAAGTGGTAAAGTACAAAGTCCTAAATTCAATTTCCAGTACACACACACACACACACACACACATATACAAACAAGTATTGTTGGGGTAAGGTATAGTGGTACATGCTTATAATACCAACACTGGAGGCTGAGATAGGAGGACCTCAAATCTGAAGCCAGACTGGGACATATAAGACTTTGTCAGAAGAAACAAAACAAAATGCTGGGCACTGGTGGCTCATGAGTCCTGTAATCCTAGCTACTCAGGAGGCTGAGGTCTGAGAATCACAGCTCAGCCAGCCTGGGCAGGAAAGTCCATGAAACTCTTCCTGCCAATTAACTACCAGAAAACCGTAAGTTTGACTGTGTCTCAAAGTGGTAAGCTCAGGGAAGTGCCCAGGCACTGAATTCAAGCACCATACCCCCTCCCCCTGAACGCACACACACAAAAAAAGTGGTAGACTATTTATCTGGGTTATGCATTTGCTTCCTTGCCTTCTAGGTGGTGTGTGTGTGTGTGTGTGTGTGTGTGTGTGTGGTGTGTGTGTGTGTGTGTGTGTGTGTGTGTGTGTGTGCCAGTGTTAGTACCAGTTTCTTGCTGGGCCGCCACCCTCAGATCTCAACCTCTTCAGTAGCAAAGATTGTAGGCATGAGCTATCAACATTCAGTTTCACTGGGCTTTTATGCTTATGACTGACACTCTACCACTCAGATCTTAGCCTCCTGAGTAGTTGGGATGACATATGTACCCCCCCCACACACACAATGTTGTTGGGTTTTTTGTTTGTTTGTTTCTGTGTTGTATGTGTGTGAGAGAGCACTGGAGCTTGAACTCAGGGCTTCACACTCTCAATTGGCTTTTTCTTTTCTTTTTTTTTTTTTTTTTTGGGGGGGGGTCTGGTCTTGGGTCCTGAACTCTGGGCCTGCGCGCTGTCCCTCAGCTCTTCAGCTTAAGGCTAGCGCTCTACCACTTGAGCCATAGCGCCACTTCTGGCTTTTTCTGTTTATATGGTACTGAGAAATTGAACCCACGGCTTCATGCATGCTAGGCAAGCACTCTACCACTAAGCCACATTCCCAGCCCAATTAATTGGTTTTTTCACTCAAGGTTGTCATCTACCTTTTGAGCCATTGCTGTTATTGGGCTTGAAGTCAGGGGTCTGGATGCTATCCTTGAGCTTTTCTGCTCAAGCCTACCGCTTTATAACTTTGAGCCACAGCACCACTTCTGGTTTTCTGATAGTTAATTGGAGATCAGAGTCTCATGGCCTTTACTGCCCAGACTGGCAGGATCTCAGATCTCAGCCTCCTGAGTAGGATTTACAGGCATGAGCCACCAATGCTCAGCTCACTTCTGTGTTTTTTATGTTTAATTGGAATTAAGAGCCTCATGGATTGGGCTTCCCTTAGGCTGGCTTCAAACCACAATCCTCAGATCTCAGCCTCCTGTGTGGCGGAGTAACAGGTATGAGCCACTGCCAGTGGCTGAGATTATGGGTGTTTACCACCATTCCTGAAAGATAAGAGAGCAAGATAGAACCAATGATTATTCCCTCTGTATCAACATTGTACTTGTAACAATGTCATGGTGTTGTGGGGTCGGAGAAAGAGCGCACCAACATGGGCTTAGAATTTGAGGAAGTTTATTAAGGTATTGCAGAAGCTGACCGGCCAGAGACACAGTGTAGTCTTGGGAGCTAACACCGTGACCCCGAGCGTGGACACGAGCGAGCCTTAAGAAGGCAAAAATCACAAGCAGATACAAGCTGCAAAGTTCCAGTAATATGACATCAACTTTTTTGAAACAGGGGACTTTTTACAATGTATTGCGTTCCTCAGTTCCTGGTAAGAGGTTATTGCATTCCTCAGTTCCCAGTAAGTGGTTAAATTCCTGAGTTCCCAGGAAGGGGTTAAATTCCAGACTCAGTTTTCTTGCTTGGTCTAGGGGATGTTTTTTTTTTTTTTTTTTGTCGGTCATAGGGCTTGAACTCTGGGTTTGGGCACTGCCCCTGCACTCTTCAGCTCAAGGTGAGTGCTCTACTGCTTGAGCCACAGCAGCACTTCTGGTTTTGTAGTGGTTTATTGGAGATAAGAGTCTTACAGACTTTCCTGCCCTGACTGGCTTTGAACTGTGATCCTTAGATCTCAGCCTCCTGTGTAGCTAGGATTACAGGTGTGAGCCACCGGCGCCTGGCACTCAAACTTTTTTTTTTTTTGTTCCGGTCGTGGGGCCTGAACTCTGGGCCTGGGCGCTGTCCCTCAGCTCTTCAGCTCGAGGCTAGCACTCTACCACTTGAGCCACAGCGCCACTTGTGGCTTTTTTCTTACGTGGTGCTGAGGAATCAAACCCAGGGCCTCAGGCATGCAAGGCAAGCGCTCTACCACTGAGCCACCTTCCCAGCCCTGAAACTTTTGATGTAAGTAGAAGAAAAGTTGGAGACAGGTTGAGAGGTATATGTAATTACTGGATCTCTACTCTAAGAGGGTGGGGCCAACTCTGGGCACAATAAGAAATGGGTATCAGTCTGGGAATCAGCAAAAAAGCATAGCTGCTAGGTACCTGTGTCTCAGGCCTGTCTGTAATCCCAGCTGCTCTGGGGGCTGAGATTTCAGGATGGTTGTTGGAACTCTGCCAGGGCAGGAAAGTCCATGAGACTTTTATCAACAATTAACCACTAAAAATGCAAAAGTGAAGCTGTGGCTTTAGTGGTAGTGCATTAGCCTTGAGCAAAAAAGCTCAGGGACAGTGCCTAAACCCTAAATGCAAGCCCTCAAACTGGTACACGTACACACACACACACACACACACACACACACACACACACACACACAGAGACAAATCCAAGCATTATTGAAGTTCCAGTTTTTTACTTTTTTTCCCCACCACTAGGGCTTGAAGTCAGGGCCTCAAGATCAATTTTCTCACTCAAGGCTGGTGTTCTACCACTTGAGCCACACCTCCAGCATGAGTTTCAACTTTTGTCACAAGATATTTATCTATTAATTCTGTCCTTCTAGAGTCCCAAGGTGATGTGAAGGACGGGGGTCTCAAAAAAAAAAAAAAGGTTAATATAGCGGAGGTTAAAAAAAATAGAGTCAGGGGCTGGGAAGGTGGCTTAGTAGTAGAGTGTTTGCCTTGCATGCAAGGAGCCCTGGGTTCAATTCCTCAGAACCACATAAGCAGAAAAAGCCAGAAATGGTGCTGTGGCTCAAGTGGTAGAGCACTAGCCTTGAGCTGAAGAGCTCAGGGACAGCGCCCAGGCCCAGAGTTCAAGCCCCATGACCGACGAAAAAAAAAAAAAATTGGAGTCAGGCAGACTAGTGCTGGTTCCCTCCTTAATAGGCAGAGCTTTTTTCAGGAATTCAGGCACAGCCTCTTTTTTTTATTTTTGTCGGTCGTAGGGCTTGAACTCTGGGCCTGGGCGCTGTCCCTCAGCTCTTCAGCTCAAGGCAAGTGCTCTACCACTTGAGCTACAGCGCCACTTCCGGTTTTCTGGTGGTTTATTGGAGATAGGAGTCTCACAGTCTCTCCTGCCCAGGCTGGCTTTGAACCGCGATCCTCAGATCTCAGCCTCCTGAGTCGCTAGGATTACAGGCGTGAGCCACCAGCGCCCGGCAGGCACAGCCTCTTTTGCTCATTTTTTTTTTTTTTGTTCAGTTTTATTGTTCCAATCATTGTCATGGTTTATAATGAAGTTAGAGATTAGCTGATAGTCAATCTGTCAGCCATCTTTTTTTTGGGGGTGGGGGGTGGTCCAGTTGTGGGGCCTGAACTCTGGGCCTGGGCGCTGTCCCTCAGCTCTTCAGCTCAAGGCTAGCACTCCACCACTTGAGCCACAGCGCCACTTTCAGCTTTTTTCTTTTTGCTTATGTGGTGCTGAGGAATCAAACCCAGGGCTCATGCATGCAAGCTCTACCACTGAGCTCTACCACCTTCCAAGCCCCTGTTAGCCATCTTTTATTCAATCAGTTCCATTCATTCCAACTGAAGAGGAACTTCTGTCTTACTGGCATCCTGTCTTCACAGATTAACAAGATCATTGTAAGGGCCCCTAATTCAAATCAGCCTATCCTATTCTATTTTATAAAGGGCTTCATTTTTTTTTTTTTCTGGCAGGAAGGCTGTTCTATTTTGCAGAAATGGATCTGAACTTAAGTAGAACCTTATCTGTGTCATGTTTTAACAAATGTTCCTGAAAGGATTGTTCAAACTGACAACCAGCCACCTTTGTAAAACATTAACTGACCTTTGCAGTTTTTGTTTTTTTTTTTTCCAGTCCTGGGCTTGAACTCTGGGCCTAGGCACTGCCCCTGAGCTTTTCAGCTCAAGGCGAGCACTCTACCACTTGAGCCACAGTGCCACTTCTGGCTTTTTCTGCTTATGTGGTGCTGAGGAATGGAACTCAGGGACTCATGCATGCAAGGCAAGCACTCTGCCACTGAGCCACCTTCCCAGCCCTGCAGCAGTTCTTAGAACAGCTAACTGAACTAAAACTACAAAATGTCAGCGTTTGGATTGGGAATGTGGCTTAGTGGTAGAGTGTTTGCCTAGCATGTGTTAAGCCCTAGGATTGATTCCTTAGTACCATATACACAGAAAAAGCCAGAAGTGGTGCTGTGGTTCCAGAGGTAGAGCACTACCCTTGAGCAAAGAAGCTCAGGGACAGTGCCCAGACCCTGAGTTCAAGCCTAGGACAGAAGAAGAAGTAGAAGGAAGAGGAGGAAGAGGAGGAGGAGGAAGAGGAGGAGGAGAGGGAGAGGGAGAGGGAGAAGGAGAAGGGGAAGGAGAAGAAGAAACAAAGAAATGTCAGCATTCACCAGGTGCTGGTGGTTCACTTCTGTAATCCTGGCTACTCAGGAGGCTGAGATTTGAGGATAGAGGTTCAAAGCCAGTCTGGGTAGGAAAGGCCATGAGACTTATCTCCAATAAACCATCAGAAAACCGGAAGTGGCATGATGGCTCAAGTGGTAGTATGCTTGCCTTGAGCTGAAGAGCTCAGGGACAGTGCCCAGGCCCCAGACTCCAAGCCCCATGACTGACAGAAAAGTCAGCATTCTTATAGCTGTGTGTATATGTATGTATGCTGGTCATTGGGCTTAAACGCAGAGCCTTATACTCTTTCTTAGCTTTTGTTAGTCAAGGCTGGCATTTAACCATCTGAACCACACCTCCACGTCTAAGTTTTTACTGGTTAATTATAGAAAATAGTCTCTCAGGGGCTGGGAAGGTGGCTCAGTGGTAGAGCGCTTGCCTTGCATGCCTGAGGCCCTGGGTTCGATTCCTCAGCACCACATAAGAAAAAAGCCACAAGTGGCGCTGTGGCTCAAGTGGTAGAGTGCTAGCCTTGAGCTGAAGAGCTGAGGGACAGCGCCCAGGCCCAGAGTTCAGGCCCCACCACTGGACCCCCCCCCCAAAAAAAAACAGTCTCTCAATTTGTCTGCATGCACTGGCTTTGAACCATGACCCTCAGATCTCAACCTCCTGGCAGTGAGTGTAAGATGTAAACCACTGGCTCCTGGCTTCCTTCTATATCTTAAATGCTCATAAACTTCAGCTCTAACCCTACTCAGGGTTACACTGTCTATGTCTATGTCACTTTCCCTTGGAAAGTGAATAAACTTTTGTGTCCTTGCTTGCCTCTTGGTGAATTCTTTCATACTCGGTGCACCTGCTGGAGCCCCAGGACCTCACACTTTTGGTGGTCTATCTTGGGAGAGAACCCTCTCCCAAAACAACTAATACCATCTTTGGACAAATCTCTCAAAGATTTAGAAAGATATCCTTTTATTTTTGCTTTCTGGAGAAAATTATATATATATATATATATATATATATATATATATTTTTTTTTTTTTTTTTTTTTTTGTCAGTCGTGGGGCTTGAACTCTGGGCTTGGGGGCTGTCCCTGTGCTCTTCAGCTCAAGGTGAGCGCTCTACTGCTTGATCCACAGCACCACTTCCAGTTTTCTAGTGATTAATTGGAGATAAAGAGTCTTATGGACTTTCCTGCCCAGGCTGGCTTTGAACTGTGATCCTCAGATCTCAGCCTCCTGAGTAGCTAGGATTACAGGCATGAGCCACTGGTGCCTGGCAGAAAAGGATATTTCTTAGAACATGAAGATAGACCTCTTGGACCAAAAGCTCTGACATCAGTTCTGTCATAATTCTCTTATTGAGATTGGTCAAGGTGGGGAAAGTCCCTTATCACATTTAATTCAGAACTCTGGGGGCTGGGAAGGTGGCTCAATCATAGAGTGGCTTTTCTCGTATGCATGAGGCCCTGGGTTCAATTCCTCAGTACCACATAAACAGAAAAAAGCCAGAAGTGGCACTGTGGCCCAAGTGGTAGAATATTAGCCTTGAGCTGAAGAGCTGAGGTACAGCGCCCAGGCCCAGAGTTCAAGCCCCATGACTGACAAACAAAACAAAACAAAAAACTGCATAGCTTTAGGAAAGCCAAAGCCTAGGAATCTCTCTGAGTCACTCAAAGGAGGAAGCATCATCTGAACTTTGGGCCGAAAGTGACTATTCTTCCCAAAGTTGATCCCCTCTTTTATTTCTTTAACTAGAAAGTTATTATGGACACCACTCTATTGGTCCCACTTAAAGACTTCCTTTTTGTGTGTGTGTGTGGGGGGGGGGTTGGTCATGAGGTTTTAACTTTGGGTCTGGATGCTGTCCTGAGCTCTTCAGCTCAAGGTTAGAGCTCTACCACTTGAGCCACAGTGCCACTTCCAGTTTTCTGGTGGTTTATGAGAGATAAGTCTCATGGACTTTCGTGCCCTGGCTGGCTTTGAACTGTGATCCTCAGATCTCAGCCTCCTGAGCAGCTAGGATTACAGGCATGAGCCACCAGCGCCCGTCTTAAGGACTTCCCTTTAGGTTCTCTCTTAATTCAAAGCTAGTTGAAGGAATAAGAGACCCATGTCTCCAATTAACAAAAACCTGGTCTGGTGACATGGCTCAAGTGGTACAGCACCAGTCAAACAAGTAGCAAAGCAGGCAGGAAAGTGCAAGCTTGAGTTCAAGCCCCTGGTAACAGCAACTACCACCTTGCACCCACTCAGCTGCTAAGCCCCATCACTCGCATTACATGAAGATCCACCTATGGCTAAAAGGCCTATAAACCTGCAAGAGACCTGACACCTCCTCTATCCCTTCATGGACCCAGTCGCTCGCTAGCATCTAATAGTTCCCATTATCCTTCAAGAACTCTCTCTACTCCTCCAAATTCGTGACCTAGAAGCCAAATTCGTAACCTAGCATTAGACTTTCCTACCAAGTACAGCCAGGCGCCCACCCACGGACCGCCAGAGGAAGTGGGTGGGGGCGACGAAGCCCCGCGGGCGAGGCGCGGGCCTCCGGGGCCCCGCCCCCGTCCTCGGCGCGCGGGGATGACGTCAGCGAAGGCGGGGACCTGGAGCGCCGTGAGCGGCCGCCGGCTCTGGGGTAAGCGGGACAGTCCTCACGCTTCCAGCCCCGGCTCTTCGCTCCTTCTTCCCGGTTTCCGAGCGCCGTCTGGACGGGCTCAGCCCCTGGGGCAGGCGGAGTTAGGGCGTCTGGGGCCCGTGTTCCTGCTGTAGTGGGGATCGTCCTCTGGTGAGCGTCTTCCACTGACCCTTGATGGGATGACCGACCACGTGGGAAGCCCACCTCCCTTCCTCATCCCACGTATTTATTTTCTAGTTTGCCGGTCGTCTGCTTTGCAGTACGCTCGTCGTTAGGGGTAGAGCCCTGTTGTAGACGGAACCCATCCCTGTGCTCCTGGGGTTTATCTTAAATTGGAAGTGAAAGATCAAAATAGGAAGATGATTTCAGTGAAGACTAGCCTGAAGTGTGTGTGTGGGGGGAGATGCGGAGGGAGGGCTAAGTTGTGTAGGAATCTTTCAGTCAACAAGTTTTCGTTTGTATTGCTTTTTTTGGTCAGTCATGGAGCTGGAAGTCTGGGCCTGAGCGCTGTCCCTCAGCTGTTCAGCTCAAGGCTAGCACTCTACCACTTGAGCATCACTTCTGGCCTTTTCTGTTTATGTGGTGTTGAGGAATCGAACCCAGGGCCTCATGCATGGGAGGCAAGCACTTTACCGCTGAGTCACCTTCCCAGCCCCTCGTTTGTCTGGTTTTTAAGCTGGAGTTTTTTGTTTTTAAAGTGGGTGCTGTTTTTAAGCTTTGCTGATTCAATGGATATGAAGCAGGCGCAGCCCATTAGATTTTGTTCTAGTGTGGAGTATATAGTAAAAACCAAAACTTTTTTTTTTTTTTTGATCGGTTGTGGGGCCTGAACTCTGGGCCTGGGCGCTGTCCCTCAGCTCTTCAGCTCAAGGCTAGCACTCTACCACTTGAGCCACAGTGCCACTTGGGGCCTTTTCTGCTTACGTGGTGCTAAAAATCAAACCTAGGGCCTCATGCATGCAAGGTAAGCACTCTACCACGGAGCCACCTTCCCAGCCCCTAAAAGCCAAAACTTTTAAAGTGGTAAATACCAAACAAATTGAATATTAAGTTGTCAAGTAATGGCTACTTAAGAGTGGCTGGGCTGGGTGTGGTGAGTCATGCCTGTAATCGTAGCTACTCAGGAGGCTGAGATCCGAGGATTGAGGTTCCAAGCCAGCCAGGATAGAAAAGTCTGTGAGACTCTTATCTCCAGTTAACCACCAGAAAACCAGAAGTGGAGCTGTGGCTCAAGTGGTAGAGCACTAGCCTTGAGCTGAAGAGCAGCTCCCAAGCACAGAGTTCAAGCCCCCCTCAAAAAAAAAAAAAACCAAACACAAAAAAAACAAAAAACCAGTGGCTGGTCAAATAAGGCCTTTGAAGGTGCCTTCCCTCTGGAATTTTAAGTAACTACAAAGAGCTAGACCTGCAAATACCAGGTTAAATAATGTCCTTTAGGACTGAGCCTGGAAAATTTGAGGAATAGAAGGGAAACTAGTGCGACTGGTGCATTTTAGGCGAGTGTGGTAACAGCAGGATTGTGAGTTAGAGGTCAGTTGTGCTAAATAGCTAGTTCTGGGACAGCAGACATGGCTTCTGCCTTCTGTCTTCACAGTGATGTTCCTAAGATCTTGTATGAATCCCAAGGACTGTGCATGTGCACTCCATCCCATACTACCAACATCCACTTGGTGATTAGGGGTGGATGCAAATACTGAGGTTAAACCCAGGGCTTCACATATGCTAAACACATGCTCTACCATTGAGCTGCACTCAGCCCCTGTTTTGCAGATTCATTAAAATCTTAAGGTTACCTTGTTTCTCTGAATGCCCCTGTTATTTTTTCCTACTTCATCACTAATGTCTAGACTGTCCTTGAAACTTGAAGTTAGCACTGATGAAGTAGCTCAAAAAGTACAGTACCTGCTTAAGCAAGTGCTTTGCCCTGGTTCAAACCCAAGTACTTCTTTTTTTTTTTTGGGGGGGGGCGTCCAGTCGTGGGGCTTGAACTCGGCCTGGGCACTGTCCTTCAGCTCTTCAGCTCAAGGCTAGTGCTCTACCACTTGAGCCACAGCGCCACTTCCGGCTTTTTTCTTTTTGCTTATGTGGTGCTGAGGAATCGAACCCAGGGCCTCAGGCATGCAAGGCAAGTGCTCTACTACTGAGCCTCCTTCCCAGCCCAAACCCAAGTACTTCTACCTCACACTCCAAAATGAGAAACTTGAAATCATTTTTGCACATAAATTCTTGTTATTTTTTTTTTTTTAAGGATCCTAACTCATCACTTCAGGAAAGATACCTGCAGAGATGTCTCCAGTGCTTCACTTTTATGTTCGGCCCTCTGGCCATGAGGGAGCAGCATCTGGACATACTCTACGGAGACTTCAAGGGAAACTCCCAGAGCTACAGAGTGTTGAGACAGAGCTGTGCTACAATGTGGACTGGACAGGTTGGGCCCAGGTATTGGATTCTTGAAGGAGGTTCCCTGGTGCCAGGAGGTTCCTCAGTCTCTCTTGTGCCCTGTCTTCCTGCAGCCACAGCCCTACCAAGTGCTGAGGAGATGAAGAAGCTGTTATGGCTGTTTGGCTGCCCCCTGTTAATGGATGATGTTGCTCAGAAATCCTGGCTCCTTCCTGGCCCCAATGACCTGCTGCTGGAGGTTGGGCCCAGGTATGTGTGTTCATCCTGGGACAGCTTTTTTGATGTTTCAAGGCTCATCTTTCCTTTCACACTCAGGATCTCCTCCTTCTTCCATTCCACCCCTTCTTCTTTTGGTCCTTGGGGGATTTTGGTTTTCAAAATCCCATCTTTGGGATCCATCCTGCTTCCTGATCAGGAGGCCTGTGTAATAGGTGCCTCTGAAGACTGAACCAGCTTGCATTCTGGTAAGTTTTGGGTGCAGCTGGTTTTTTGTTTATTATTTTTGTTTTTTATGCTGGCACTGGGGCTTGAACTCAGGGCCTGGAAGCTGTTCCTTGAGCTGTTGCTCAAGACTGGTGTTCTACCCATGATCCATAGCGATTCCATTTCCTGCTTTTTGCTGGCTAATTAGAGATAAGTCTTGTGGACTTTCCAGTCCAGTCTGGTTTTGAACATAGATAGTAGTCTTCTGAATAGCTAGTATTACAGGCATGAGCCACCAGCACTTGACTTTTTTTCTTGTTGTTGAGTGACTTTTTTTTTTGTTGGTCATAGGGATGGAGCTCAGGGATGGTCCCTGAGGGTTTTTGCTCAAGGCTACACTTTGAGCCACAGTACCACTTTTAGTTATCTGGTTTATTGGGGATATGAGTCTCATAGAGGGGCTGGGAAGGTAGCTCAGTGGTAGAGCGCTTGCCTTGCATGCCTGAGGCTCTGGGTTCGATTCCTCAGCACCACATAAGCAAAAAGAAAAAAAGCCGGAAGTGGCGCTGTGGCTCAAGTGGTAGAGCGCTAGCCTTGAGCTGAAGAGCTGAGGGACAGTGCCCAGGCCCAGAGTTCAGGCCCCACGACCGGACCAAAAAAAAAAAAAAAAAAGAGTCTCATAGACTTTTCTGCCTGGGCTGCCTTTGAACCTTGTGAGATCAAGGCTGAGATGCCTTTTTTTGGGGGGGGGGGGGGTCTGTCGTGGGGCCTGAACTCTGGGCCTGGGTGCTGTCCCTCAGCTCTTCAGCTCAAGGCTAGCGCTCTACCACTTGAGTCACAGCGCCACTTCCAGCTTTTTGCTTATGTGGTGCTGAGGAATCGAACCCAAGGCCTTGAGCATGCAAGGCAAGCACTCTACCACTGAGCCACCTTCCCAGCCCCTGAGATGCCTTCTGACTAGCTAGGATTACAGGCATGAGCCACTGGTGCCTGGCTGACTTTTTTTTTTTTAATTTTACCAAGGTTTGAACTCAGGACTTTGTACTTGCTTAGCTGGTGTTCTATCACTTGAGCCTCTTCTTCAACCTAGTTTTTATTGGTTAGGAAATGGAGTCTCTCAGACGTCTCTGTTCAGGCTGGCCTCAAATCGCTATCCTCTGGTTTTCAGCCTCCTGAATAGTTAGGATTATGGTGTAAGCTACAGGTGCTGGACTTGAGAGGGACTTTTGAAAGCAAGTTTCTTGGTGACCAGTCTTAGCCTATAGAAAAAGAATAGTGGGAGTTGGACAGTGGTGAGCAAGATCCACTTCCAGCTGAGCCCTGCAGACTCTCAGATTCTAATCATCTCTTTTACTCCTCAGGCTGAATTTTTCAACCCCACTGTCCACCAACATTGTTTCTGTGTGCCAGGCTTCTGGATTGGAGGCAGTGGAACGAGTGGAGACTACCCGGCGCTACCGGCTTTCAGTGAGTCAGTAGACTGTCAGATAGAGAATCAGGTGGACCAGATGGACCAGAGTTAAGAGATTAGCTCCTAAACTCTCATGAGGTCATTGGAAACATGGGGAAAAAGCTGTATGGTTGTGAAAGTTGTTTGCTTACCTGAAGGCACCTGATTAGGAGTCCAGTCTGGGCTTCTTGAACAAATTTACATTCTGGCATAGATTCATGCCTGGAAGGGAGGCTTTTGTGTGGCCTAATCAAAGGTGCTACGTGGGATCTAAGAATGTAGCTTAGTGATAATTGCTTACCTAGCATATATATATATATGGTCCTGGGTTCGATACCCAGCACTGCAAAAAATAAAAACAAAACAAAACACATACTATGAAGATGAAGCAGATTGGCATTGCATTGAAGGGCTGAGGATAGTCCCTTTCTTTCCATTCTTCAAAACTATCCCTTGATCTGCGTGTGTGTCTCATTGCTAGTTTGCCCACCCTCCTTCGGCTGAGACAGAAGCCATTGCTCTGGTTGCCCTCCATGACCGGATGACGGAGCAGCACTTTCCCAATCCCATCCAGAGCTTCTCCCCTGAGAACATCCCGGCCCCTCTTCATGGTCCCATTAACATACTGGCTGAGGGTCGGGCTGCCCTGGAGAAAGCCAACCAGGAGCTAGGTAAGCAGGGGTCCCTGGGAGAGGTAGGAACCAGGCCAGGATAGTCCAGCAGGGACGCCGAGACCTGAAGTATGTTCCCTGAGGACTACAGTCAGCTCCTCCAGCTCTGAGTTTGTCTCCCAGGTCTGGCTCTGGACTCCTGGGACCTGGATTTCTACACCAAGCGCTTTCAGGAGCTTCAGCGGAACCCGAGCACTGTAGAGGCCTTTGATTTGGCTCAGTCCAATAGGTGAGGAGGAATGGGGTCAATCCCATGGAGTTTAGAAGGGAAGGCCATAAGGACTTTTCCTCTTGGCTGTCCCTCCCTGTAGGGACCTCCTTGAGTCTGTTGGAATACCTAGGTTCCTCTGCCCATCCAGGAATCTACCTTCAAGACTTTGGTGTGATCTTCACTTTGAATAGTCCACTGTAGCAGAGTGTTAAATAATAGATATCTGGAATGTATTTTGACCTATTAGAAATACTAAGTAAGGCCCAGTGCTGGTGGTGGCTCATGTCTATAATCCTAGCTACTCAAGAGGCTGAGGGGATGGGAAGGTGGCTTAGTGGTAGAGCGCTTGCCTTGCATGCAAGAAGCCCTGGGTTCGATTCCTCAGCACCACATAAGCAAAAAGAAAAAAGCTGGAAGTAGTGCTGTGGCTCAAGTGGTAGAGCGCTAGCCTTGAGCTGAAGAGCTGAGGGACAGCGCCCAGGCCCAGAGTTCAGGACCCACAACCAGACTCCCCCCCCCCCCCAAAAAAAAGAGGCTGAGATCTGAGGATCTGGTTCAAAGCCAGCATGGGTAGGAAAAGTCCATGAGACCCTAATATCCAATTAAGCACTAGAAAAGCTGGAAATCTATCTGTGGCTCAAGTGGTACAGCACTAGCTTTGGGCACAAAATCTAAAGGACAGTGCCTATCCCTGGAGTTCAAGCCCTGGGACTAGCACAAAACAACAAATAGTAAGAATAGGCTTTAGGGGCTGGGAATGTGGCAGAGTGCTTGGGTTCAATTCCTTGGTACCACATAAATGAAATAAATAGACAATTGAAAAAAAAAAGAATAGGTTGTAAGTCCTGTTGAGAATACATAATACTGAAGAATGACTCTTGTTCCTCTCTACCTTTCCCTCTTCATGTCACCCTCCAGTGAGCATAGCCGACACTGGTTCTTCAAGGGCCAGCTCTACGTGGATGGGGAAAAGCTGCCACACTCTCTATTTGAGTCCATCATGAGTACCCAGAAATCTTCAAATCCCAATAATGTCCTCAAGTTCTGTGACAATAGCAGGTTGGCAGTGCCCGGGGCTGGATGGGGGGGCCTTGAGACTCAGGGATAGGAGGCCCAGGCCCTCGTTGGTTTGGTATAGATCAGGAAGAGAGCAGGGAACAGAATGGATGTGTCCACAGTGCAATCCAGGGGAAGGCAGTCCGATTTCTACAGCCTGAGGACCCTACACAGCCGAGCTGCTTTCGGCAACAGCAGAGGTTGAGACATGTTGTTTTCACTGCAGAGACACACAACTTTCCTACAGGTAAGAGATTAGGTAAAGTTAGGGAGAAAGGGAAGGTCAAGGGCCCAGGACTCTGGGCTGAGCCTGAAACAGGGAAGCTGTTTGTTCTTAATCCTATGGGTGGTCAGGGTTGGGTTTGTCTCTGTGACACCCACACCTCTTCCCTTTTGCCTTGCAGGAGTGGCCCCCTTCAGTGGAGCAACCACGGGCACAGGGGGCCGGATACGAGATGTCCAGTGCACGGGCCGTGGGGCCCATGTGGTGGCTGGCACTGCTGGTTATTGCTTTGGAAACCTGCACATCCCAGGTGCCATCTCCTTTCTACTCACCTTCTTTCCAGATTCTTTGTTCTGGCAGGCACCAAACTTTTTTCTCATAGGACAAAGTCATCTGGATGTCTTTTCTTAGAACTGGCTTTGTAGAACCATAATTTTTCTTTAGAAACTACCATCCAGCTGGGCACCTCATGCCTGTAATCCTAGCTACTCAGGAGGCTGAGATCTGAGGATCATGGTTCAAAGCCAGCCCGGGTAGGGCAGGAAAGTCTGGGAGACTCTTATCTCCAATTAACCACCAGAAAACTGGAATTGGCACTGTGGCTCATGTGGTAGAGTGCTTGCCTTGAGCTAAAGAGCTCAGGGACAGCACCCAGGCCCAGAATTCAAGCCCCACGATCAACAAAAAACAAACCAAACAACAAGTGGCTCATGCTTGTAATTCTAGCTACTCAGGAGGCTGAGATCTGAAGATTGTGGTTCAAAGCCAGCCTGGACAGAAAAGTCTGTGAGTCACTTGTCTTCAATAAACTACTCAGAAAAAGTTGGAATTGGTGATGTGGCTCAAAGTGCTAGAGTGCTAGCCTTGAGCACAAAGAGGAGGCTGGGGACAACACTAGGCCCTGAGTTCAAACCCTAGGACTTGCAAAAAAGAAAGAAGAAAGAAACTACCGTTCAGGGTAGATCTGTACATCAACACTTTTGCCAGAAATTCAGTTTCTTTTCTTTTTCTTTTTTTTTTTTTTTGGGTCCAGTCGTGGGGCCTGAACTCTGGGCCTGGGCACTATCCCTCAGCTCTTCAGCTCAAGGCTAGTGCTCTACCACTTGAGCCACAGCACCACTTCCGGCTTTTTTCTTTTTGCTTATGTGGTGCTGAGGAATCGAACCCAGGGCCTTGAGCATGCAAGGCAAGCGCTCTACCACTGAGCCACCTTCCCAGCCCCTCTTTTTATTTCCTTTTATTTTTTTGCTGGTCTGGTGCCTTGAACTCAGGGCTTGGGCTCTGTCCCTGAGGCTCACTATGCTCAAGGCTAGAAGTCTACTACTCGAGCCATAGCACCACTTCTGGCTTTTCTGTTTATGTGGTACTGAGGAATCCAACAGAGGGCATCATGCATGCTAGGCAAGCACTCTACCACTAAGCTACATTCCCAGCTCCAGAAATCCAGCTTCTTAAGCTTGAAGAAGTCTGATTCTGGGACTGGAAGGTGTATGTAGCTCAGTGATAAAGAGTTCTTGTTTAGCATGTGCAAAACTTTTGAGTTTCATCCTCTGTCCCATGAAGAAATCTGATGTTGAGAGGAAGGAAGGCTGGTGTGGGAGGTGAAGAGCAAACCAGTACTCAGCAGGCTCTCCACCTCCCACCCACCAGGTAGTCCATGATAGCTTATACTTTTCCCTGCAATGCATCCTCTGTCTTTCATCTTTACAGTCTATTCAGGTTTCTTCTTCCCTCTCAGGTTACGATCTTCCCTGGGAAGATCCAAGCTTCCAGTACCCTGGGAACTTTGCCCGACCCCTGGAGGTTGCCATTGAGGCCAGTAATGGGGCTTCAGACTATGGCAACAAGTTTGGGGAACCAGTGCTAGCTGGTAAGCCTGGGGAATATGTGAGAATATTAGACGTCAATCCTAGAGGGACTTGGAGACAGTGTGGTCCAGGGGTGAAGATACTGGGCTGGGGACTAGTCCCTTCTTCCCACCTGTGATGTTTACATTCCAGGCTTTGCCCGTTCCTTCGGACTCCAGCTCCCAAATGGTCAGCGGCGTGAGTGGATCAAGCCCATTATGTTTAGCGGTGGAATTGGTTCCATGGAAGATGAGCATGTGGGCAAGGAGCCCCCAGAGCCTGGTGAGAGCCTGCCACTTTAATCTGTCTAGCCAGCTTCCTAGTGCAGGGCAGCTGCCAGGAGAGGGTTGTGAAGCCCTTTGGTTGCAGTGTTTTTTTGGTGTTTGTTTTTCCGTTGTCACTGGGGCTTGAACTTTGGGTCTGGTCATTGTCCCTTAGCTTTTTTACTTGAGGCTGGTGCTCTACCACTTGAGTCTCATGGACCTTATTGCCTGTGCTAGCTTCAAACACATCCCCAGATCTTAGCCATTCTCCTAAGTAGCTAGGTGTATTTTTTTCCCTTTTTTTTTGTTTGCAGTGTATGTCAATAAGAAAGAATTGCCTAATCCAAGGTACAAAGATTTACTTGTATGTTTTCTTCAAATACTTTTGTAATTTTAATTTCTATCTTTAGGTTTATGATGCATTTTTCTTTTTCTTTTGATGATTGAACCCAGGTCTCAAAATGCTAAGGAAAATATCTGCCATTGAATTACATCCTTAGTCCCTCTGATACCATTTTGATTTTCTTTTTTGTTGGTCGTGGGGCCTGAACTCTGGGCCTGGGTGCTGTCCCTCCGTTCTTCAGCTCAAGGCTAGCACTCTACCACTTGAGCCACAGCACCACTTCCAGCTTTTTCTGCTTATGTGGTGCTGAGTCGTCGAACCCAGGGCCTCATGCATGCGAGGAAAGCACTCTACCACTGAGCCACCTTCCCAGCCCTTGATTTTGTGTGTGTGTGTGTGTGTGTGTGTGTGTGTGTGTGTGTGTGTGTGTACACACGCGTGCACGCACAGGCCAGTCTGGGGCTTGAACTCAAGGTCTGGATGCTGTCCCTGAGCTTTCTTTGCTCAAGGTCAGCATTCTACCACTTGAGCCACACCTCCTTTTCTTTTTTCTTTTTTTTGTTTTTTTGTTTTGGGTCCGGTCGTGGGGCCTGAATGAACTCTGGGCCTAGGTGCTGTCCCTCAGCTCTTCAGCTCAAAGCTAGCACTCTACCACTTGAGCCACAGCGCCACTCTGGCTTTTTTCTTTTTGCTTATGTGGTGCTGAGGAATCGAACCAGGCCTCAGGCATGCAAGGCAAGCGCTCTATCACTGAGCCACCTTCCCAGCCCCCCACACCTCCTTTTCTAGCTTCTTTTTGGTCTTTAATTGGTGATCATGCCTGGGTTGGCTTTGAACTATGATCCTCAGATCTTAACCTCTTGAGCAGTTAGTATTACAGATGTGAATTATTGGCTCCAGCTAGGTTGAATTATTTGAAGCATTTTCCCAAAGAATAGCTGTGTTTGTGTACTTATAGGCACATTGTCCTGTCTAGAGATTAATAGTTGGCTCTCTTGTCTGCCCAGTGAAGTGCTAAGATCTTGTTCCCCTCATGTTGCCTTTCTCTGTCCTTACACTGCCTTACTTTAATGGCCTCTTGTGTTGTTGTCCCCATATGACCTGATTCTACACCACTCCTTCCTTGTAGGCATGGAAGTTGTAAAGGTTGGGGGTCCTGTCTACAGGATTGGAGTTGGAGGAGGAGCTGCTTCATCTGTGCAGGTGTGTGTGAGTAGCTAGGGTCACAGATTCTGTGTTGTCACTGTGCTGCAGAGGTGGGTGGGTAGGGTGTGGCTTTTTTTTCTAGCCTTCATGAACTGAGCTATGCTTTATGATCCTCCAGGTACAGGGAGACAATGCCAGTGACCTGGACTTTGGAGCTGTGCAGAGAGGAGACCCGGAGATGGAGCAGAAGATGAACCGTGTGATCCGGGCTTGTGTGGAGGCTCCTAGGGGAAACCCCATCTGCAGCCTCCACGACCAAGGAGCTGGTGGCAATGGTGAGCACTGGACCTACCTTGTCTCCCGATAGCTTTCACTCAGGGCAGGTATCAAGGATCTGCAGGCTTTGCCCAGCTCCACATTGACTTCTTTACCCACTGTACTCTGTGTGGATGCACATGCGAGTCTGTGCTGGCACTAGGTCTTGAACTCAGGGCCTGGGTGCTGGCCTTAGCTTTTTTTTTTTTTTCTCCACTCAAGGCTGGCGCTAAACTGCTTGAGCTACACTTCTACTTCTGGCTTTTTGTGGATTAATTGGAGATAAGAGTCTTACAGACTTTCTTGCCTAGGCTAGCTTTGAACCACCATCCTCTCAAATCTTAGTCTCCTGAGTAACTAGAACTATAGGCATGAGCCACTGGCACCTAGCCCCCTTGTACATTTTGGACAAGATTGGGTAGAGAGTGGAGCCAGTTGCCATGGGACAGTTGGACATTAGGGACTGAGAGTCCTTTGTTTACATGGAACTAACCATGACCTGGTCACCACCATCCCTTCTTATAATCCCCTCATTAGGCAATGTTCTGAAGGAGCTGAGTGACCCTGCGGGAGCTGTCATTTACACAAGCTGCTTCCAGGTGAGTGTCTTCCTACCTCCCCCCAGCACCTGGCCTTCCCTATCTTCCTTCCATTCCCATGTGAAGCATGGCAGTGCCCACTGACCTTTCTCCTTCCTTCCTTCCTTCCTTCCTTCCTTCCTTCCTTCCTTCCTTCCTTCCTTCCTTTCTTCCTTCCTTCCTTCCTGTGTGGCTGTGCAGCTGGGTGACCCAACCCTGAATGCCCTGGAAATCTGGGGGGCTGAGTACCAGGAGTCAAATGCACTTTTGCTGAGATCCTGCCACCGGGACTTCCTGAGTCGTGTCAGTGCCCGGGAACGCTGCCCTGCTTGCTTTGTGGGTACTATCACCGGAGACAAGAGGGTAAGTTGGGAACAAAACTTGTAGGCAGGCTTGAGTTGTCTGGGAGGCCAAGGGAGGGAGAAGAGAAGAGGATGGTGATATGGCAAATAGATATGGGAATAGACGTAGGCAGGAGAGAGAAGGTGGGATTCTGCAGAGGAAGCCAAACAAAGGGTGGAGGGAGCATGTCTGTCCTGACATGTGTGTGCGCGCGTGCGCGCATGCGTGCATGCATGTGTGTGTGTGTGTGTGTGTGTGTGTGGTATTCCTTGCTATATTTGTAGTCTCATTCCTTCTGGTCCATAGATAGTGCTGGTGGATGATCGTGAGTGTCCTTTGGGAAGAAATGGCCAGGGAGATGTTCCCCCAAGGCCTCCCCCAACCCCTGTGGACCTGGAACTAGAATGGGTGCTGGGCAAGATGCCTCAGAAGGTATGTGGAATAGAGATGGGAATGTGTTTTCCCTATGGCCATCTTCCAAGGCCCCCCACCCCCACCCTATACACAGGTGCTTTGTCACCTGTGTGCCTCCATACTTGGATTCTCCAACATCCCAATTGCTGTTTCCATCACAGGAATTCTTCCTCAAGAGGAACCCTCCTCTGCTACAGCCTCTGTCCTTGCCACCTGGGCTGAGTGTGCGCCAGGCTCTTGAGAGAGTTCTAAGGCTGCCTGCTGTGGCCAGCAAGCGCTACCTCACCAACAAGGTTTCCCATGCCCTACTAGGACCCCTACATCCTTCCTTCTGCTTATGTCCTCCCTGGCATCTCCCCCCCCCCCACCCCAGGGACTCAGGTAGAGGGCCCTAGGCCTGAGGGCAGGGAGGTACGTGGCAGGGACAAGGTACCCTCTCTCATGGCCTGGTCTCCTTGCTGTTCATCCTCTGCATGCTCTTTCCTACAAGTTGGGGAAAGCCAGATCTCCCACCAACCTGTGTCATCTCCCTGTCCCTTTACCCTCTTGCCAATTGTCCCTGGGTCCACAGGTTGACCGCTCTGTAGGTGGCCTCGTAGCCCAGCAGCAGTGTGTAGGGCCCCTTCAGACTCCTCTGGCTGACGTGGCTGTTGTGGCTCTAAGTCACCAGGAGCTCATAGGGGCTGCCACTGCTCTGGGAGAGCAGCCAGTGAAGAGCCTGCTGGACCCCAAGGTTGCTGCCAGGCTGGCTGTGTCCGAAGCCCTCACCAATCTGGTGTTTGCTCTAGTCACCGATCTCCGCGTGAGTCTCCCTGACGCTTCTGCCCTGGCCTTTTGGCTATTTCACCATCAGTGGCTTGTTCTCCTTCTTGCTCCGTCATTTTTTTAAGCTCTTAAGCTCCCAGACTCTGTGTATCTCTCTTTGCTAATGCCGACATCACTGTTCCCAGGATGTGAAATGCAGTGGGAACTGGATGTGGGCAGCCAAGCTCCCAGGGGAGGGTGCAGCTCTGGCTGATGCCTGCGAAGCAATGGTGGCAGTGATGGCAGCGCTGGGTGTGGCGGTGGATGGTGGCAAGGATTCCCTCAGCATGGCTGCCCGGGTTGGCACTGAGACTGTGCAGGCTCCTGGTAAGGCATGGCGCTCCCAAGAGGGAAGGAGAAGGTTGTGGGGCTGATGTCGTGTTTAATTCCATCCTCTTCCTTGTTATTTTACAGGGTCCCTGGTTATCTCAGCCTACGCTGTCTGTCCAGACATCACAGCCACCGTGACCCCTGACCTCAAGCATCCTCGGGGAAGAGGTATGTATTCATTCCCTTCCCTGCTCATTCCCTTCCCTGCATTGTTTGATTCCATCCTCGGCCTTGTGAGTCCTAGGCACCATCTTCTCGGCACCAGGCCGTCACTTTCTGGCACGGGCAATCGGAGGCATTATGCAAGGCTGCAAATGCTTTAAGGACGGATCTTCCTCTCCCTGTCACCCCATGCCTTCTCCCCAGGCCATCTCCTCTACGTGCCTCTGAGTCCTGGGCACCACCGCCTGGGGGGCACAGCTCTGGCCCAGTGCTTCTCCCAGCTTGGGGACCGTCCTCCCGATCTGGACTTTCCTGAGAACTTGGTACTAGCCTTTGGCATCACCCAGGACTTGCTGAAAGGTGAGTGAGCCTGGGTGTGTGTGGTGATAGGGATTCACAAGCTGAGAGAGCTAGTATGGAGCGAGAGCAATTCAGGCCTTACCCCTGGTTCTGCGTATGCCTGCCTTCTCCCCCCTTCTCCCCAGCTGTTCAGCAGTGTGTGGAGCTGAGCGTCTTCTCCTTCCTCTAGACCGCAGCCTCTGCTCGGGTCATGATGTCAGTGACGGAGGCCTCATCACCTGCCTGCTAGAGATGGCCTTTGCTGGGAATTGTGGGATAGAGGTTGATGTGCCTGCCCCAGGGGTTGATGGTAAGATACTGAGGGTCTCTCTTAGGCCTTAACTGCCTTTCCCACCCTGCAGACCCCATCTGGTAAAGAATAGAATATCTCTGGCTTGTTTGCTGAGTCTTCCCTGTCTTCCGTCCACATCTACCCAGTGGCACTCTGTTTCAGACTACAGCCCTCTCTCAGACTTCCCACAGTCCCTGGCACAACTCCTAGTCCCATCTGCCAGTTCTTCGTCCCACCCTGAGTCTTGGCAGTACCCTTGTCCCCTTGACTCACCCACCTTGCTCCCTCAGCGCTGACAGTGCTGTTTGCTGAGGAGCCTGGCCTAGTGCTGGAGGTGCAGGAGCCAGACGTGGCTGGAGTGCTGAAGCGGTACTGGAGCGCTGGCCTGCACTGCCTGGAGCTGGGCCACACAGGGGCGCCTGGACCTCAAGCCATGGTGAGGAAGCCAGGGAGAGAGCAGTGCCCATGGGAAGCTGGGAGTTAGGAAGCCTTGGGCCACTGTGTCGGCCATGGAAGGATGGTTCTTTCTTCTAGCCCTTGATTGATTATTTTCCCCTCTCCAGGTTCGGGTGTCAGTGAATGGGGATGTAGTTGTGGAGGAATCTGTAGGGCAGCTGCGAGCTCTCTGGGAGGAGACCAGTTTCCAGCTAGACCGGCTGCAGGCAGAGCCACACTGTGTAGCAGAGGAGGAGCGGGGCTTGAGGGAGCGGACAGGTCCTAACTACTGCCTGCCTCCCACCTTCCCCATAGCCTCCGTGCCTAGGGAGCCAGGTAAGGGCTTGGCTTGCTTGGGCTTGGAGCATGGAGTGAGAAGCCTGGATGCCTGGGCCAGCCCTGGAGAAGTTGTTTGGGGAAATAACCCTCAGGTCCAAAGTCACTTCTTCCAGGTGGTCCCACCCCCCGAGTTGCCATCTTGCGAGAAGAAGGCAGTAATGGAGACCGGGAGATGGCTGATGCCTTCCATTTGGCTGGGTTTGAGGTGAGCAAGGTGGCTGGCCAGGGCTGGGGGCCTTGCCTCAGCAGCCTTAGCCTGTGGCTCTTCTGACTTTCTCCCTGTCCTGCTAGGTGTGGGATGTGACCATGCAGGACCTCTGCTGTGGGGCCATTGGGCTAGACACGTTCACTGGTGTGGCCTTCGTGGGTGGCTTTAGCTACGCAGATGTCCTAGGCTCTGCCAAAGGTTAGTGTGCAGACTACTGCAACTCCATGTACATAGAACTGAGGAGGTACCTTGGCCCTCTTCTGGGCTAGGAATTGGCCTGTTATCTCTACAGAGCCAGAGAAGAGTGAACAGTCTGGCTCAAGGTCAGATACTGGCAGAAAGCTGAGGTGGGTGGGCTGGGTGGGGCTATGCCAACTTCGAGGGTGCATGTCCTATCTAAAGGGGCAGCTGCCACCCAGCCTTAGCAGATAGTCTTGTGGGGAAGATGGCTGCGCATGCTCAAATCTTGGAGTTCTTGAGGCAGGGTGTTGCCTTGTAGCCCAGACCAAAATCTCTGAATCTTCCCATCTCAGTCTCCTAAGTGCTAAAATTACAGGCATCCCTACCATGCCCAGCTAAGGCCAGATTTTTGGTGTTTTGAGACAAGTGAAAATATAGTGGGTTTTTTTGTTGTTTCTTCCTACGTGGTGGTAGAGTTTGAACCCAGAGTTTTATGCATGCTAGGTAAGCACTCTACCCCTGAGCTACATGCATCTTCAGGCCAAATCTCATTTTTATTTGTTTTTTAGTTTTTAAAATTAGTTTTTTTATCTGGTTGTCAGTGGCTCACACCTGTAATCCTAGCTCTGAGAATTGCAGTTCAAAGTCCCTGTGAGACTCTTACCTCCAATTACCCACTCAAAAACCCAAAGTGGCGCGGTGGCTCAAGTGATAGAGCACTAGCCTTGACCACACAGAGGCTCAGGCACAGTGTCTAGGCCCTGAGTTCAAGCCCACAACTGACAAAAATAAATAATAAATTATTTTTTAAATTATCTCTAAATCATTGTACAAAAGGGTTTTTCAGTTGGACATGTCAGTTCATGTATGCAATATATCTTGATCATTGTCACCACCACCCCCAAATCTTATTTTTAGTTGTTAGGTAACTAAACTTTTTGTGTATTTGTGTGTTGGTCCGGGGGCTTGAACTCAGGGCCTGGGCATTGTCCTTGAGCTTCTTTTGCTCAAGGCTAGTGCTCTAGCCCTTGAGCCACAGCTCCACTTCCAGTTTTTTTTTTTTTTTTGGTTAATTAGAAATTAGTCTCACACACTTTCTTGCGCAGGTTGGCTTTGAACTGTCATCATTAGATATCAGTCTCCCGAGTAGCTAGGATTGGATTACAGGCATGAGCCATTAGCACCAATAGGAAAAATTTTTTTAATGTGTCTATGGTCAGCAAAAAAGAAAATCATGGGCTGCTTTTGGCATTAGTGACAGCTAATTAAAACAGATGAGGAGGGCTTAGGGTATAGCTTAAATGATAGAGTACTTGAGGCTGAGTTCAAACCTCAGTATTACTTAAAAAAAAAAAAAAAGATAGGGCTGAGCATGGTAGCTCACTCCTGTAATCTCAGCTACTTGGGAGACAGATTAGGAGGATCACCAATTGATGTCAGCATGGGAAAAGTTGGGAAGATAACCCCCCCCCAATCACAACCAATAGGCTGGGCAGGGTGGTGTACCCTATCATCCCAGCTACCAGGGAGGAGCAAATAGAAGGATGAGGTCATGGCTGGCTTGGGCAAAAATGCTGACCAAATCCCCCAAATACCTAAAGCCAAAAGGGCTGGGGACATAGCTCAAGCGATAGAGCACCTTCCTGGCCAGGACAAGGTCCTGAGTTCAAATCAGGTTCACCAGAAAAAAGAGAATGGTAAATAAGCAAATAAGACCATTTCTTCCCTTGAGCATTCCCAGACTTCACAGAGAGGGCAGGCTTGCAGGCAGGAAAGAGCAGTTGCCCCCCTTCATTCTTCATTTCCCCTTTTCTCACCTCAACCTTCATGCTTCTCCTAGGATGGGCAGCTGCCGTAACCTTTAATCCTCAGGCCAGGGCTGAGCTGTCGCGCTTCAGGAAGCGGCCAGACACCTTCAGCCTAGGCGTGTGCAATGGCTGCCAACTGCTGGCTCTGCTAGGCTGGGTGGGAGGCAACCCCAGTGAAGAGGCAGCGGAGAAGGACCATGATTCCTGGCCAGCCCAGCCTGGCCTTCTGCTCCGCCACAACCTGTCTGGGCGTTTTGAGTCTCGATGGGCCAGTGTGCGTGTGGGGCCGGGTCCTGCCTTGATGCTGAGAGGGATGGAGGGGGCTGTGCTGCCAGTGTGGAGTGCCCATGGTGAAGGTGAGACCCGAGAAGACCCGGGGGTGGGAGGGGTGCCCCAAGGCTGGGGGGGGGAGGGCCCGAAGGAACTTGGCTTTCACCATCGTTTCCTTCCAGGTTACATGGCATTTTCTTCTCTGGAACTCCAAGCCCAGATGGAGGCCAAAGGCTTGGCTCCCCTCCATTGGGCAGATGATGACGGGAACCCCACAGAACAGTACCCCCTGAATCCCAATGGGTCGCCAGGGGGCGTGGCTGGCGTCTGCTCCCAGGATGGCCGCCACCTGGCGCTCATGCCACACCCTGAAAGGGCTGTGCGGCCTTGGCAGTGGGCATGGAGACCCCCTCCGTTCAGCACCCTCACCACTTCCCCCTGGCTCCAGCTTTTCATCAATGCCCGGAACTGGACCCTGGAGCAGCGCTGCTGAGCAGGCTAGCGATGACCCCGGCCCACAGCGCGTCTTCCAAGCGCTTGCTGCCCTCTCCTTCATCGCCTTCAGGAGCACCCCACAGGCTTGCCTCCTGGATAAGCAAGGACCAAAATGCCCATAGTAGCTCAGTTGTTAATCTGCATCTGTTAACCTGTTCTCTATTCTGTTTCCTAACCTGGTTTGCCTCCTTCCAGCCCCAGGAAACAGCTTGTAGCTAATAAGACAAGAGTTGGAGGTAATTTTGCTGCTCCCACCTCACTCTCCAGAAATTACCACATTGTGTCTTACTTCCCTCATTTGGGCTCTAAGAGATGTTTTGGGTCCCTGACTCCTTCTCTCCCCCATCTATTTTTCTTTCTTTCTTTAAAAATTGTTTAAAACAGGATCTTACTTTGTAACCCAGGCAGCTTGGAATTTCCTTCCTGCCTCAGCTTATTGGGCCTATGCCACACCTGGCATTATGTCCCCCTTTTCTCATTGGGGTTTAAAGTGTGGAGGGCATATGCAAATCTGCCCTTCTGGAAACAGCAAAATGTATAGTGGTAGAGGTGAGGAAGTTGCTTGCAGGATTTTCTCGTGATGGGATTTTAGGCCATGTCTCAGAGACATCCTGGTGCCTGCCTCTGAAGTGCATATTCCTGAAATTTGTTTGTCCTATCTTCAGTTCATTAATGTTTCTAGATTAGCTATGGTACCCAGCAGTAATGCACCTGAATTTAAAATAACACCACTGAGCCAAGCCGGTGTTGGACCTTTAATATGTATTCTGAGCTCTCATGTAAATTTAGCAAAGTACTTGATAGTTCCTCTTCCCCTTTCTAACAAAGGAAGGTTTATGGGTAATTTTACTGCTGCGAGTTGGTCACTGAATTTCTAAGGAACAGCTGCTTCCTACCACCAGGAGGTCACACTTCCTGGAAGCAGCTGCTCTTGCTGGCAGCTGTCATTCATCATTTCTTGTTTCCTTTGCTCCCAAAGATGTACCGAGGTCACTTCCTCAGGCCTGCTACATTGTTCGAGTTGAATTGGTTGACTCTCTCAAAAAAAGTTGGGACATGTTGATTAAAGAATTTTTTTCCTAAAAAATGAAGCTGGTAATTTTTTATTTATTATTATTATTATTTTTTTTTTTTTTTTGTCAGTTGCAGGGCTTGAACTCTGGGCCTGGGTGGTGTCTCTGAGCTCTTCAGCTCAAGGCTAGCTCTCTATCACTTGTGCTACAACTCCACTTATGGTTTTCTGGTGGTTAATTGGAGATACGAGTCTCGTGGACTTTCCTACCTGGGCTGGCTTTGAACCTTGATTCTTAGATTTCAGGCTCCTGAGTAGCTAGGATTTGTACAGGCATGAGCCATCGGTGCCTGCTGAAGCCTGTAATCTTATATCCCTGAAAGCATGGTACAGCGGGTGGAGGGAGCCTCTAGGAAAAGAAAAAAATGATGGACAATGTCATATTGTAGGTGCCTGCTCTGTAGGCTGGCTTGGCTTACCTTGAATGATGCTCTACCATTTGGGCCATGCCTCCAGGCCTGCTTTTTGCAGATTATTTTGGAGATGGAGTCATGGGCTTTTCTGGAGTGGTCTTGAATTGCGGCCCTCTGGATCTCAGCTTCCTGAGTAGTTAGGATTATGGGTGTGCACCACCAGGGCCTACCTTGCTGTGGTTATTTTTGACACAGTTCTCACTTTTTCCTCAGGACAACCTTGCCGGTGAGCCTCCTGTTTATACTTTTACTATAGCTGGGATAACGCATATACCACCACTCCTAGCTTTTGTTGAGGTGGGGTCTTGTGAACTTCATGCCTGAGTTGGCCTAGAACTGTGATCCTCCCAATCTCAGCCTGCCTTATAGCTGGACTGATAGGCACATATAACTATCCTTACTATTGATGGAGATGAAGGGGGTCTCGAACTTTTTGCCCTGGCTGCCCTTGAGCTTTGAACCTTGATCCTCCTAATGTCAGCCTTCAGAGTAGCTAGGACTACAGTTATAACCACCAGTCCCTGTCCTCAAAATTTTGGAGGTGGGCTGGGAAGATGGCTCAGTGGTAGAGCGCTTGCCTTGCATGCGTGAGGCCCTGCGTTCGATTCCTCAGCACCACATAAGCAAAAAAAAAAAAAAGCCAGAAGTGGCGCTGTGGTTCAAGTGGTAGAGTGCTAGCCTTGAGCTGAAGAGCTGAGGGACAGCGCCCAGGCCCAGAGTTCAGGCCCCACGACTGGACCCAAAAAAAAAAAAACTTGGAGGTAGTTTTTGGTTTGGTAAATAATATTCTCAGCCAGTATCCATATAGTCCTGTCCTTGGCCCAGTTCTTCTCTTCCCCACCTGAGACTTTAGCAAGTCACTTAGGGGAGGGAGCTTTTCCTTTCCTCTGCTTCCAAGTAGGGATTTTAATTTGATAACTTCAACATCACTGGGGAACTGGTGCTGCGACTCCCTGGGCTACCACTGCAAACTCTTCTACCCTCTTCAAAGAAAACCTTGCCCAGAGGCTCATTGCCATTCTATTACACAATCTTCACTCCTCAATGCTACTGACTTCCACATTTCTCCCTGCAGAAGAGATTGCCAATTGGTCTCCAATATCTGATAACCCTCTGTAGATACAGAACATCCAAAATGTTCACTAGGGTTGTGCTCACAGACAACAACCAAGGCCTTGTGGTACACACTTAGACCTTAGATACTAAGTAATTGGATACAGAAGATCATAAGATAGAGGCCACCTCAAGGAAAGGTATTAACATCCTCATCTCTAGCTGAGAGCTGGGTATAATTCTAGCTACTATATAATATTAGCCCTATAATTCTATCTACTCAGGAGGCTGGAAATCTGGAGGATCATAGTTTGAAGCCAGGCTGTACAAAAAATTCTACAAGACTCCATTTCCAAAATACCCAGCAAAAAGTAGAATTGAGCCAGGCATTGGTGGCTCATGCTTGTATTCCTATTTGGGAGACAGATCTAAGGATCAAGGTTCAGTGCTAGCCTGAGCAGTTAAATCCATGAGACTGGAATAAACTGTTCAGAAAAAGCCAGATGTGGGCTGGGAAGGTGGCTCAGTGGTAGAGCGCTTGCCTTGCATGCCTGAGGCCCTGGGTTCGATTCCTCAGCACCACATAAGCAAAAAGAAAAAAGCCGGAAGTGACGCTGTGGCTCAAGTGGTAGAGCACTAGCCCTGAGCTGAAGAGCTGAGGGACAGCGCCCAGGCCCAGAGTTCAGGCCCCACTACTGGACCCAAAAAAAGAAAAAAAGCCAGATGTGGAGCTGTGGCTTAAGTAGTAGAGTGCAAGCCTTGAGCAAAAGAAGCTCAGGGACAGTGCCCAGGCCCTGAGTTCAAGCCCCAGGACTGTCGCACGTGCACACATGCACACACACAAAGCAGGACTGGAGGCATGACTCAAGTGGTAAACTGGCAACCACAAGGCCTTTCCTCAGTTCAAACCCATTTCACCAAAAAGAAAAAGACCTCATATAAAAATAAAAAGGCTAAGGGTGTGGCTTGTATAGTAACATATTTGCCTAGCCTGTGCCAGGCTGAATTCAATCCTCATGCAAAATAAATATAGCATCCTTTATCTGTATGTGTGTGCATGCACACTTGCATGTATGTGTGCAGACACTGAGGTTACTGGGGACTGAATCAAGCATGTCAGACAATTTTCCACTTGAGCCTTGTTTGTATTTTGCTTTTGAGATCAAGTCACTAACTGCCTAGACTGGCCTCAAACTCTGGTTCCTCCTGCTTCTGTTCTCCACCTATTAGTAGTTGGGATTATAGGTGTAAACCACTGTGCTTGGTTTTCTTAATCTCTGTTAATTTTGATGCTTTATGTCTCTAATAGCAAAACTAGTCTCTCTCTCTTTCCCTCCCTCTCCCCCTCCTTCCCTCCTCCCCCCCCCTCCTGTGCTGGTTTGAACTCAGGGGCTGGGCATTGTCCCTTTGATTTTTTGCTCAAGGTTGTTGCTCTATCACTACAACTGTACTTTCAGTTTTTAGTGGTTAATGATCTCATGGTCTTTTCTGCTTGGGCTAGCTTTGAACTGCAATCCTCAAATCTGAGTAGCTAGGATTACAAATTTAGGCCACAGGTGTCTGGCTCTTAATCCTCTCTTCAAATGCATTAGCCCCTGACACCATTTTGCTTTTCACTGAAGTCCCTTCCATTCATTATTCTGGATCATGTCAATGACCACCCAAAACTCACGACTTTCCTCCAGTAGTTTTCTCCATTGTACCTTATCTTGGATTTTGCCATCACCTGATCTCCCACCTCCAGCTTTATTTATTCAAAAGCACCCTGTATCATACCATGACCTTCCTTCCATGTTGCTGCTGCTTCAGAGCCATCAAGGTCTCTGGTCCAACAACTATTTTCTCCCAATCCATCTTTCCTTTTCTCTTTTCCTTCCTCCTCCAACTTCCTCTTCCAAGGTCCTTTTACTTGATTCAGTATCCATTCAATATCGTACCCATCTCACAAAATTTCAACTCAACAGCTATCTGAAAGCTAGAATATGGTAGAGGGCTGGGAAGGTGGCTCAGTGGTAGAGCGCTTGCCTTGCATGCATGTGGCCCTGGGTTCGATTCCTCAGCACCACATAAGCAAAAAGAAAAAAGCCGGAAGTGGCGCTGTGGCTCAAGTGGTAGAGCGCCCGCCTTGAGCTGAAGAGCTGAGGGACAGCGCCCAGGCCCAGAGTTCAGGCCCCACGCCCAGACCAAAAAAAAAAAAAAAAGTAGAATATGGTAGAATATGTGTCATTATGAAAACAGAATGGAAAGGAAAAAGAGATAAAGGCCCTAGGACTACAGCCCAGGCCCAGAGTTCAGGCCCCACTACTGACCAAAAAAAAAAAAAAATCTCTTGAAGTTTTCTGCCCAGGCTGCTTTGAACTGCAATCCTCAGATCATAGCTTCCAGAGTAGCTAGGATTACAAGGGTAAGCCACTACTGCTGGCTTCAAAGTTATCCTGTGTGTGAGTATGTTGGTACTGGGGCACAAAATTAAACACCTGCCTTGCAGGGTACTGGAAGTGGAGATGGATTGAGTGGTAGAGCACTAGCCTTGAATAAAAAAGCCAAAAGGATGGTTTCTGGGCCCTGAGTTTAAGCTCTACTACCAGAGCGCGCGCGCACACACACACACACACACACACACACACACACACACACACACACACACACACACGCCTGCCTGCCTGCCTAGAAGTTTTGTGTGTCTTGAACTGAGCTTATATATATATATATTTATATATATTTTTTTGGGGGGGAGGGAGATGGGGGAACAGTCCTGGGCCTTGAACTCAGGGCCTGGGCACTGTCCCTGAGCTTCTTTTGCTCAAGGCTAGCATTCTACCACTTGAACCACAGTGCCACTTCCAGCTTTTTCTGTGTATGTGGAACCCAGGGCTTCATGTATGCTAGGTGAGCACTCTATCACTAAGCCACCTTCCCAGCCCTAACTGTGCATATATTACTGTCAGTTTTAGTCTATGCCTAATTACAGGAAGTGGACTACTGGCAGGGGTGGCAGGGAGGCAGCAGGCCAGATGCTGGATCCAGAGAAGGCGGTCTCTGGGCAGGCGGTTCAGAGAGGCTCTTTAGTGAGGGCAGTTTTCTCTAGGAAGGCCCCAGCCACAGTATCCTTTGCTTTCTACTAAGGCCAGTCTTCCACTGTAATCTCTCCAAACTTGGACTGAGATATTGAACCCAAGCCAGGGTATGGTCAAGGGGTTGAGGTTGTTGAGAAAGGAAGTGAGTGCCAGGCAGTTGCGAGTCTCCAGGGCTGGTCAACCTGGCTTCTCAGCTATCTGCTGTTCTTTGGTGGCAGGGACCCAAGAACAAGTCTGTCACTGGACACTTGGGGGCAGCAAATAACTGGAGAGTGGAGAACGACGGTGGTGGTGGTGGTGGGGTTGGGCAATCCTTGATGTCTCCTCTTGGCTTCTGGAATCCCCTTCCTTCTGTAGGAATATCCAGGGAACAGAGTCACCCCCCAGGCAGGCAGAGGCTTAAGCAGCTTCCTCTTCTTATTTAGACTAGCGTAGCAGACAGAACAGGCACCATGCTGTGAAACCAGGAGCCCCATACAGCCAATCAGGTGAGTGTTAGCATGGGTCTTGGCCTGCCCCAAGAGAAATGCTTGTGATTTCAAATGAGGGCCTTTTAGGGGTAGATTAGGGCACTTTGGGTGCAGCCCAGACTTTTGGAGATCATCAAAGGAGGTGTGGCCTGATCACAAGTTAATACAAAGGGATTGGCTGGGAGTCAGTGGCTCTAACCTGTATTCCTACCTCCTCAGGAGGGTGAGATCTGAGGATCTTGTTAGAAGCCAGTCTGGGAAGGAAAGTCCATAACACTGTTATCTCTAATCAAATAGCAAAAACAGGGACATAGAGATGTGGCTCATGTAGTGAAGCAAAAAAGCGCAGAGACAGTATCTAGGCTCCAAGTTCAAACCCCAGCACTGGCACACCCATACCCACCCACACTCCCCACCCCTCTCCCCACAATCCAAGGGCAAGTAAAATCTCTAGGAAGGGACAGGGAGGGGGACTGAGAAGAGGGGAGCCAGGCTACTAGCTTGGGTCGCTGGGCCTGTGAGTAGTTTTCTTACTGAAATTAGATTGGAACACACTCAGGAAGAAAGCTGTCTTCGTTTAGGAAGCACTGTGTTTGAGGTGTTGCTGGTACATGGTTATCTAGAGAGAAGAGTGTGGGTGACAGAAAAAGAGGAAGCTGAAAAACAATGAATAGTTACCACTATCTTGTCTAACTAGTTGGGTGGCTTTCCACCCATCAGAACCTCTGGACTATTCTGAGATGCACCCAGAAGGCATCCAGAGCAATGGAAGGAACTCTTTCTCCTTCACAGAGTCCTAGCTCAGCTGCTTCCAGTTTTACCCTGAGGTAAACTCCTCTCTCTTTCAGATCTTTTCCCAACAAATGCTCATAGCTCTTCCCTCTCACCTGTCAGAACTTGCAAGGAAATGGCCTTGGTCAAATAAAGCAGAAGGAAAACAGACAAACAAACAAACACACCTCAAATGGTAAGACTTAGGGGGCGGGGACAGATGGACTTCCCAGAGCAGTTGGAGGAACAATAGGAGGAAGAAGACAGCCACACTTGACACTAGAATGGGGATCTTGGCTTGTAGATGCCAAATATTCGTTCCCATCCTGCCATGATGGGTCTCTGCTTCTCCACCAAGGTCCACCGGGGCCATCAGGGCTGCTATTTGCCACCATACCTCCATTTTCCATTTGGGTGTCTAAATCACTTCCTTCCCCATAACTAGAATCTGTGTTTGGGAGGGGAAGAATTGGTGGGGGAAAAAAAATCACAACTGCTGACTGACTACATCTATAATCCTAGTTACCCTGGAGGCTGAGATCTGAGGATTGTGGTTCGAAGACAGCACAGACAAGAAAGTCCATGAGACTCTTATCTCCAATTAACCACCAGAAAACTGGAAATAGAGTTGTGGTTTTGAGTGGTAGAACACTAGCCTTGAGCAAAAGAGCTTAGGGACAGCACCTAGGCCCTGAGTTCAAGTCCCATAGACTATGATGATGATGATGATGATGATGATGATGATGATGATGATGATAACAATCACAAATGCTGAGCCCAGTGGCTCACACCTATAATCCTAGCTACTCAGCAGGCTGAGATCTAAGGATCACAATTTAAAGCACCAAGAAAAAAAAAATCACAATTCAAATTAAGGGCTGCCAAAACCAAGTTGGGAAGAATAACATATTCAGGGAGTGGTAGGGACAGGTTCTGTTAGCCAGCTCCAGACCCAGGGTCTTTAGGACAAAAGTCCTAAGGTTTATGGTGCAGTTGTCCCTGCCAGGCTGGTACTATTACTAGAATGAGTCTCAAAACTCACATTGAGGCTGGGTGCTGGTAGCTCACGTCTATAATCCTAGCTGCTCAAGAGGCTGAAATCTGAGGATCATTGTTCAAAGCCAGTCTGGGCAGGAAAGTCTGTGAGCAAAGAGCAAAAGAGCTCAGGGATAGCTTTCAGGCCCAGAGTTCAAGCCCCATGTCCAACAAAAAACCAAAACAAAAATAGAAAAAATTTATATTGAGGCTTGATCTCCAATACCATAGTGTTGAAGGTAGAGCTTAGTGACAGGTGTGAGAATCATGACAAAGTCTGAATGAATGAAACTCTTTCAGCCATCAGTTCTCAATGGTGGAACTAGACTGGTTAGAGTAGTTATGGCTAGAAGAGGTTGTTATAAGCAAAGTCTTCCCTATATTTTTGGGGGGCCTGATCCTGGGGCTTGAACTAGATGCTGTCCCTGAAGTTTCTTTCTTATTTTCTTTCTTTCTTTCTTCTTTCTTTCTCCTTCCTTCCTTCCTTCCTTCCTTCCTTCCTTCCTTCCTTCCTTCCTTCCTTCCTTTCTTTCTTTCTTTCTTTCTTTCTTTCTTTCTTTCTTTCTTTCTTTCTTTCCTTTCTTTCTCTTTCTTTCTCAAAGCTAGAGCACTATCACTTGAGGCACATCTCCACTTCTGGCTTTTTGATGGTTACTTGGATTTAAGAGTCTCAGGGCTTTTCTGCCTGGGCTGGATTTGAATCACAATCCTCAGATCTTGGCCTCCTAAGCAGCAAGGATTTTAGATGTGAGCCACTGGCCCCAGGCCATCCTAGGGTTTTCTCTCTTATGTACATGTCCACTTATCTTCTATTTTCTATCATGAGTTGAATCAGCATGAGGTCCTTACCAATTAGATGTGGCTACCAAATCATAACTATGAGTTGAATAACCCTTTTCATCTCCCTGACACTGGGGCTTGTATTCAGTTCCTCATACTTGCTCAGCTTGCTTGCTCTTGCCTGTTTTGGCAATGGAATCTCATAGACTTTTCTGTCAGGGGTGGCTTTAAACCTCACATCTCAGACCCCTGAATAGCTAGGATTACTACAGATGTGAACCACTGGTGGACAATTAGACCTTTTTTTTTTTTTTTGGGTCAGTCGTGGGGTCTGAAGTTTGAGCCTGGGCGCTGTCCCTCAGCTCTTCAGCTCAAGGCTAGCGCTCTAACACTTGAGCCACAGCGCCACTTCTGGCTTTTTGTGTTTATGCGGTGCTGAGGAATTGAACCCAGGGCCTCATGCATGCAAGGCAAGCGCTCTACCACTGAACCACCTTCCCAGTCCCCAATTAGACCTTTTTGGAAATTTTTTTTCATGGTGGCATTCAAGTTTGAACTCATGAACTCACATTTTCTGGGAAGGTACTGTACTGATGATAAATCTATTTTTAAAAAAGATGTGAATGGCAGAGTCAGAGGCATTGGACCCCATTGTTAGGGAGGACATAGGGTCAACTGTCTAGTGACTTATGGGTAAGAACACAGGCACCCTTTCCCTTTCATTTTTTCCTCTCCTCACCATTAAATCCCCCATTTTCCTATTTCGGTCATTGACATCTCCATTTCTCTTGGCCAGGCCTCTTCCTTTAGTGTGTGTGTGTGTGTGTGTGTGTGTGTGTGTGTGTGTGTGTGTGTGTATGTGTGTGTGTGTGTGTGTGTGTGCGCGCGCGCGCGCTGCCACTAAGGCTTGAGCTTAGGGCCTGGGCACTGTTCCTTAGTTTTTTCTGCTCAAGGCTGGTACTCTACCACTTGAGCCATGCCTCCACTTCTGGCTTTTTGCTGGAGATAAGTGTCTCACAAACTTTCCTGCCTAGGCTGTTTTTTTTTTTTTTGTCGGTCGTGGGGCTTGAACTCTGTGCTTGGGCGCTGTCCCTGTGCTCTTCAGTTCAAGGGGAGCACTCTACCACTTGAGCCACAGTGCCACTTCTGGTTTTCTAGAGGTTTATGGGAGATAAGAATCTCACAGACTTTCCTGCCCGGGCTGGCTTTGAACCTCGATCCTCAGATCTCAGCCTTCTGAGTAACTAGAATTATAGGCATGAGCCACCGGCATCCGGCTGTAGGCTGGGCTTACTCTGTCTTCAGATCTCAGTCTCCTGAGTAGCTAGCCGGTTTCTATCTGTAAACCTGTTTTTCATACCTGGTAGGGCACCCATATTCAGACAAGGCATTAAAGAAGGGGATGTCCCAGGGGTACAGAAGCAGCCAGTTGCAGGTCTACAACTAGAAGGCTGAGACCTGGACTCACAATCACACCGAGGAAAGTGGCTAAGGTCCATCTGGGTTAACAGATCTGTCGAGTGATACCTATTATCCTGGACCTATTATCCTGTGGGTTTCTCCTCTAATCTAACCTCTTCCTCTTGATTCATAAATAGGCCTGTGTCCAGTCCTGATAATTCTATGTCTTTGGAGGTCTTTTTAAAAAATTGCTGATCTGTGTGGTTGCTTACAAGCAGTCAGAGCCAGTATTGCCCTGGGAGGGGAGGAGGAACTGGTAGTAGTTGGGCAGAAATGGGAAGAAAGGACAGAAAGGGTTTGTTTCTCCTTGTCTCAGTGAGGAAGCACAGAGGAGGCCCTTATAATAACCCAGTGTCCTTGATTTTTCATGACCAGTCTTCTCCCTCTATGGCCTACAGAATTTCCCTCTAAAGTTCCTTAAGGAACAAAATGAGTTCTGTCCTGAAACAGTTTCAAATTCAAGTACAGCCAATCTCACTTAATCCTAACAGTATTCTAGAGATGAGAAAAGAGGCTCAGAGAGAAGTCTGATGTTTGCAGTAAGAAATGAGTTTGTAAGGCATTGGTGGCTCTGTCTGTAATTCTAGCTACTCAGGAGGCTGAGATCTGAGGGTTGCAGTTCAAAGCCAGCCCAGGCAGGAAAGTCCATGAGACTTTTTTTTTGTCAGTCATGGGACTTGAACTCTTGGCCCAGGTGCTGTCCCTCAGCTCTTCAGCTCAAGGGAAGTGCTCTACCACTTGAGCCACCGCACTACTTCAGGTTTTCTGGTGGTTAACTGGAGATAAGAGTCTCACAGACTACTTTCTTGCTTGAGGTGGCTGTGGACTGTGATCCTCAGATCTCAGTCTCCTGAGTAACTAGGATTACAGGCGTGAGCCACTGGTGTCCGGCTCCTGAGACTCTTTTTTTTTTTTTTTTTTTGGGTCCAGTCGTGGGGCCTGAACTCTGGGCCTGGGCGCTGTCCCTCAGCTCTTCAGCTCAAGGCTAGCGCTCTACCACTTGAGCCACAGCGCCACTTCCGGCTTTTTTTTTCTTTTTGCTTATGTGGTGCTGAGGAATCGAACACAGGGCCTCTGGCATGCAAGGCAAGCGCTCTACCACTGAGCCACCTTCCCAGCCCATCCTGAGACTCTTATCTCTAATTAACCACCAGAAAAACTCAAGTGGAGCTGTGGCTAAAAGTTGCAGAGTGCTACCCTTGAGCAGAAAAGCTCAGGGAGAGTGCCCAGGCCCTGAGTTCAAGCTCCATGATCAACCAGAAAACAAGAAGAAAAGAAAAGAAAAGAAAAAATGAGTTCAAGCTGGACATGGTGGTGCTCTCCTGTAATGCCAGCATTCAGGAAACTGAGGCAAAAGAATAGCAAGTTCAAGATTAGCCTAAACTATATAGTAAGACTATGTTGAGAGAGAGCGAGAGAGAGAGAGAGAGAGAGAGAGAGAGAGAGAAGGAATCGGGGAGTCCAAGCTTCTTACGTTCTACAAAAATTCTGTAGAGAGCTGGGGTGAAGCTCAATGGTAAAGCATTTGCTTAGGATGTGAAAAGCCCTGGGCACTTCAGCAGTACCTAAATAAGCAAACAAGCAAACAAAAACTACCTGGGTTTTGGCAGTACAGGCCTATAAAAGGCTGGAAAGGCAGAGATCTGAGGATCCTGGCTCAAAGCCAGCCTGGGAAGACAAATCCTTGAGACTCTTATTTTCCAATTAAACATCAAAAAATCTAGAAGTGGAGGCATAGCTTAAGTGATAGAGAACCAGAAGTGAGCAAAAAAGCTCAAGTGAGAATGAGAGGCCCCCAATGCAAGCCCAACACATACATACACACGCACACACAGAGCAAACCAATAAAAAAAACTAATCAAACAAAACCCTGTATTTGGCAATGTTCATTGCTTCCTGTTGCCCATTTCTCCCTCCTCCCTCCCTTCTTCTCCTTGCCAAACTGATATACTGACATTCCCCAGCACATACTTTATCTCCAAGTCTTCCCACCTACATTTTATTGGCTAGAATACCATAGGGTGCCCTGGTGAATTCTCTCAACCTTACAATTGGGGTGAAGGGATAATGAAATACAATAGAAGGAGTGAACTGTTTAAATGAAATATAATAGAAGGGGTGAACTTAAAGAACACTGTACGTTTGTATGGAATTATAAAAATGAAAACTTTTTTTTTTTTTTTTTGGTCGGTCATGGGGCTAGAACTCTGGGCCTGGGCACTGTCCCTCAGCTCTTCAGCTCAAGACTAGTGTTCTACAACTTGAGCCACAGCACCACTTCTGGTTTTCTGGTGGTTAATTGGAGGTAAGTCTGATGGATTTTCCTGCCTGGGCTGGTTTTGAACTGAGATCTGAAGATCTCAGCCTCCTGAGTAGCTAGGATTACAGGCATGAGCCACCAGTGCCCCGGTAAGAAAACTCCTTATAGTATCAATGTATTCCAAAAGAAAATGGAGGATTACAGGTGTTAGCCACCAGTGCCAGCTCAGAAAACTCCTTATAGTATTAATGTATGCCAAAAGAAAATGGAAAGGCCTGGCACTGGTTGGCTTATGCCTGAAATCCTAGCTACTCAGGAGGCTGAGATCTGAAGCTCATGGTTCAACGCCAATGTGGGCAGGAAAGTCTGTGAAATTCATCTCCAACTAACCACCAGAAAAGCCTAAGAGTAGAGCTATGGCTCAAAGTGGTAGGTAGAGTGCTAGCCTTGAGTGAAAAAGCTCAGGAATAGCACCTATACTGAGATCAAGCCTCATGACTGACCAAAAAAAGAAAAGAAAATGGAAGGAAAGAAGGAAGGGAAACAAAGGAAGGAGGGAAGGAGAGGGCTGTGTCTCAAATTTCCTCTCTATGGTCAGCCCTTCATATAGGGATTGTTAATGTAAGGTTCTAGTAAGTATGTACCCTTTAATTTCATTTTACTCAAGTGTTAGGCTCCAGATGGCATCAGTATGGGAATCACTTTGTCTAGTTCTTCCTTGGGAATAGGGACCAGAACCTCTGAGGGCTTAGTGGCCTTCAGGGTTCCAGACACTGGCAAATATAGGTTTATTCAGTCACTCAACAATAGGCTTGTTATGCTCTAAATTCTGTGCCAGGTGCTGGGGATCATGATGAATAGAGAAATTAATTGGAAGGTTATGGTTGAACAAATACTTAAAAGAACACTCTGAAAATCTGTAAAAGAAAAACAACAGAATTTAATCTATGCTTCCGTCCAGGTGTGCGGGTAGAAGAGCTTGTCCCAAGCTTTCCCAAAGTGAAGATTTAAGGGGATTAGATTTGTAATCTCAGACAGGGTGTCGCTTTCAGGAAGTAGGTGTGAGGCCTGAATCTTAACCGAGACCTACACCTGGACCTCTTGTTTCTTTAATTCTCAGCATGGGACCCAGGGACCCGTGGTCTGGCTAGCAGCCCACTCGCTGTCAATTGGCCCCAGGACACCCCGTAACGACTCTCTGGACTCGGGAGACCGCACCTAGACACGGGAGCCTTCGATGGATAACTGTCCTTAAGAAGGACTCCAAGTGACCTTGTTAGAAGGTGCGATCCCTTTAAAAGGAGGAGTCCGGCGGGCGCAGGCGTCACAAATCCTAAATCCAGACTGGACCTGCGCGCCTGATCCGGAGGTCCCGCCCCGCGCCCTCCCAAGGCCCCTGCTTCCCAGAGCGGCCTCGCCGGGCCCCGCCCTCAGAGGGCGGACGCTGATTGGCCAGCTCGACGGCGGGGCGGGGCTGAATCTTAAAGGACCAGGAACTAAGCAAACGGAGAAGACCGGGTGGTGGCTTCGAAACCCTGGGGGTGCGGGTGGGAGATGCCACGAAGCCCCATATGGGTTTCTTTAAAAACCCTTTAGTCTCCATACCCTAATCCCGGGACCATGGAACCCACAAGAGACTTCCCATTGTTTGGGGGCGCCTTCTCCGTCATCCTCCCTCCAGGGGCTATTGATGTCAGGTGAGAAGGTCCAGGCGCCCGTGGAGCCCGATCGGGTGGGTGGCGGGAAGAAGCTGGAGTCACCAGGGTCTACTTCGCCTCTTTCCTCTAGCGACCTTCGACCGGTTCCGGATAACCAAGAAGTGTTCTGCCACCCAGAGACCGACCAGAGCCTGATCGTGGAACTTCTGGAGCTGCAGGCCCACGTGCAGGGCGAAGCGGCTGCGCGGTGCGGGGGGCCGCCCAATGGGCGGGCCCGGGCCGAGGAAGCGGGCGGGGCCTGGGCCCGGAAGGCTTTTGTTTGTTTGTTTTGGCTTTATTTTGTTTTCCTGAAGCAGAACTTAAAGGCCAAAAAGTGAGAGACCTAGACTTCAACATGCTCAGGGGTGGGGTGGGGCGCCCAGGGGCCTTGACCCTTCTCTCCCACCCCAGATACCATTTTGAGGACGTCGGCTGGGTGCAGGAGGCTAGGATCCAGCAGGTGGAGTCGGTGCAACCCCTCACTTTGGAGAACCTGGCCCTGCGGGGCTGCTGCCAAGAAGCCTGGCTCCTCTCTGGGAAACAGCAGATAACTAAAGGGAGCCAGCAGGTGAGGGGCTGGGAGGGTAGGATGCCCTAGAAGGGTGTGTGGCTCCAAGGGTCCAAATAAACAGCCTGACTTATCCTTTTAGGTAGCAAAGGATGTGACACTCCATCAGGCTTTGCTTCGGCTGCCCCAGTACCAAACTGATCTCTTGCTCACCTTCAACCAACCCCCGTAAGGAGGCAGGAAAGGGTGGGAATGTTATGACTGGTCTCCAGATTGGGTGGGCAGAGCAGGGAGATGGGCTGGTGGGGTCCTTTTCAAGGAGGGAGGAATAGGCCCGAGGTTTGGGATCAATCCCTGTGGGTCCTAAGGAACCGGAAGTGGGATCTTCCAAACCTCAATCCTGGACGATGTTCTGTCTTCTTCTGTTTTCCCACCCACAAGCTCTGAGAACAGGTCATCTCTTGGTCCTGAAAATCTGTCACCTCCACCCTGGAGCCTGAGTAACTTTGAACAACTAGTGACCAGTCTGACCCTCCATGATCCCAACATCTTTGGTCCCCAGTAAAGATTCCTGAAGCATTGTGTGATGCTGCTGAGAATTTAGGGACCCAGTTCTGGAAGGGTGGAGGAAAAAGAGGTGAATACCCGGGGTTCCTTTTACTTCTCTGTGCATAAACATAAGACACCTCCTCTCTGCAGAAATAAACTTGCTTTATAACCAATATCATGATTGTGCCTTTGAATCTAACAGGACACCTGGTTCTTCTCAGTTCCCTTTGGTCTTGGATGGTAAAGTTTTAAAGCTGTGCGTGGGAACAAGAGGAACCTAAGGCTGGCAGTGGAAACAGGGAAGAAATCACTTTGGAGTGACTGGTTCAGCCCTGAGACGGGTGCGGAGGATACAAGGGGTTGAATGGGAAGGTTTAAAGCAACAACACCCAAAGAAAGAAAGGAAACTACTACTTGGAGTGATTCAACTCTGAGAGAATAGGTAGAGGGTGGGGTTGGCTCTCCCGCTTAGGCGGATGAAAAGACACGTGGTTTATAGTCACCAAGGCATAGTAGTAGAGGCAAAAGTATGTGAGAAAGTGTCAATTTGGTGGCACGTGCGAGAGCCGCTGTTATTTAGTGTATGTGTGGTAGAGAAAGCGCAGCTGGTCCCAGAAGAAGAGGGAGAGGATGGTGTGGGGCCCAAGGCGGAAGTAGGAAGCACCTATACCCTTGTACATGCCCCAAATGCCCTCTGTCCGAGCTGTCTGCAGCAGAGCGTCCAGGATTCCCCGGTACATGAGGCCCTGGACATGTTGGAGGGGAAGGAGCTTGTCAGAGTCCAGCAGCGGTCTCATCTCTGCAGACTGCATTTGAGGCTCTCCCTTCTACACCCACAGTCTGCTGCTCCCTGCCCCCCTCCCAGATTTGCCTGCCTGTCTGCACCCCAAAGCACTCCCTTACCTTGCCATGAGCATCTGTGGGTTGGTTATAGAGCCTGGTACTGGCCACATCGAATGGTGTCATGGCCATGACTACTGCAATGCCACTCACCATGGCAGCGGCCAGAGCCACTTTCCAGCTCTGGGGAGGAAAGATCTACAGGAGAGAAAAGCTTAGTCAGTTTTTGTTTTTTGGGGGAAGTCCAGTTGTGGGGCCTGAACGCTGGGCCTGGGCGCTGTCCCTCAGCTCTTCAGCTCAAGGCTAGCACTCTACCACTTGAGCCACACTGCCACTTCCCACTTTTTTCTTTTTGTTTATGTGGTGCTGAGGAATCGAATCCAGGGCCTCTGGCATGCAAGGCAAGCGCTCACCACTGAGCCACCTTCCCAGCCCCGCTTAGTCAGTTTTATAGTGAATTATTCATCTCCTAGGGCAGGACAGGCCCTGCTTCTACCCTACTAGTATGATAACAGTATGTGGGAGGAAGTTCAGCATGCTCTGAGGGCTCCAGTATCCCTTTCTACGTGGAAGTGACTAGAGAATCTTGGGAAGAACCTGAGAAGTCAGTGAACCCCAAACTCTCCTATTGCTTGTTCCCTTCCTTACATCTGAATGTTGACACCCTCCCCTCACCTCCCTTGGCCCAACCCCTATCCCATTCCCAGGAAGGTCCCACCCCTTCCCAGGAAGTACCTCCCACTGGCTCAAGAGGTCCTTGGTGGATGAGAAGGTGCACAGCTGGGTAGAGGAACCGACGGCAACTCTGGGCAGGCCTCCCAAGGCCCCACGCCATAACCCCATCAGACCATGTTTCTGGCCAATGTCCGTTAGTGCCTGAAACATGCCCTGGTGGGGGGAAGACCATGGGGGTGGGGTTCAGTCACCCCAGCATCAGGGGCTGTCACCACTATCACTGGCAAGGATCAGTCTTTAATAAGCACCTATTGTCCAAACAACCAATTCGATGTGGGCTTAGAGCCCGAGAATATGGGCCTTCAGTATTTGCCACACGTCCCCATCCCAGAGTAAGGGCTGAAGTAAGAGGGAAGTGAGGACATTAGTAGAGCCAAGAGAATGAGGCAGGAGAAATGGGCAGAAGGGTATGTGAGGGTCCAGGTGGGTCTGGATTAATGTTATTGGATAGAATAGTGGTCAGGGTTGGAGCGGCTGGGGGCAGGCAGAAAGCTGGGGGGAAAAATGGGAGAGGGTAGTCAGGTATAATGGTTTGGGGAACCCTCACCTGGTGCTTATACTGGTGCCCTACGGCAATTTCAGAGGCTGCTTGTGCCTGTAAGTGCGTCTTCACCTGGGGAAGAGAGAATATTACAACTTGTACCCCAGTGGCCACTGGCCACTGCCATTGCCACAGGCCATTGCCTGACCCGCTCCCCTTATACTTCTTCCAGGGTATTAAGCAATGAACACCCCCCCCCCCCTTTAATCTGATAATTATTGTTGTTCCCACTTAGCAGATTGGTCTTGAGACTCTGTGTCCCTTGGCTGCAGTCCCAAGGGATAGATCTCCTAGCACTGCAAGATACCCTGCCCCCTCCAATTCCTCCTTCTCCTGGGGCTGAGGGGTGGGGGTGGGGTGGAGAGGTTGGAGAATGACATTTCCTAAGACTGGTTGTTAAGCAAGACCTGGGTTCTGTGCCTCTTATGCCAGTTCCCATTCTCAGGTCAGATTTCCAGCTACCACCTCAATCAGATTCCCCTCTTAGACTCTGGCCACCGTGAACTTTCTAGCTACCAGGGTCCATAGGGGCAGATGATCAGCTGACTTTGAAGAGGCCACTGTCTCTAAATTGAATACCTTAGAAGTGAGACTAAGTGGGCTTTTCCACAAAATGCACTGCTTCTCACTCTCTTAACTACACTAAGCATGGCCTAGCCTCAGCAATAAATAGCTGTGTGACCTTGAAGCGGTCACTTTCCCTCTCTGGGCCTCATGTTCCCAGCCCTTGACCTATAGCTAATAATTCAAAAGAGTACACTGTGAAGTTGTAATTCTGGGGTACCCTGGCCTTCCAGATCCCTATAATCACTGATACATGTTACTCAAATCTTCAGCTTCCCCTCCACAAATCCAACCTAAATAAATAGCATAAAACATTAGCAAAAGGAGGCTGGGAAGGGATGTGAAGGGTAAACAAAGGAGGAGGCTGCAATGCTTGGTAAGAAATGTACGCATTATCCTGCCCATGTAATTGTCACCCCTCTGTACAGTATGTTCGCAAATAAAATTAAATTAAATTAAAAAAAACATTAGCAAAAATAATAAAAGCAGTACTATTAAATGCTTATCTATGCCAGGATTTGTGCTAGTGTCCTCATTTGTCTCCCTCAGTGCTCCCTAGGGTCACAAAAAGGTTGCTGCAATTATCTCAATTTCACAGGTGTGGCAATTGAAGAATTGAAGTTCAACAATGAATAATTCTCCTCTCTCTCTCTCTCTCTCACCAGGGCTTGAACTCAGGGCCTGGGAGCTGTCTCTTAGCTTTTTTGCTCAAGGCTAACACTCTACCACTTGATCCACAGCTCTACTTCACTTTTTCGGTGGTTAATTGTTTTGTTTTTGTTTTTTTTCTTTTTGTTGGTCATGGGGCCTGATCTCTAGGCCTGGGCGCTGTCCCTCAGCTCTTCAGCTCAAGGCTAGCACTCTACCACTTGAGCTACAGCACCACTTCAGGATTTTTCTGCTTATGTGGTGCTGAGGAGTGGAACCCAGGGCTTCATGCATGCGAGGCAAGCGCTCTACCACTGAGCCACCTTCCCAGTCCCTTAGTAGTTAATTGGAAGATAAGAGTCTCACAGACTTTCCTGCCTGGGCTGGCTTCAAACAGTAATTCTAAGATCTCAGCTTTTGAGTAGATAGGATTATAGGTGTGAGGCACTGGCACCCAGCTACAGTGAGTAATTTTCAAATTCAAGCTATGTGTGCCAGGAAGACTGATTCCCATAATCTTGACTGAAGTCCATAATCTTCTTCAACATATCTGACTATTTGCACTGTTTGGGTGTGCACAGAGAAGATCAGAAGGCCTTAACAACCTACCAGCAATTTTGTAATACTCTCCCCTTCTTTGCAAGGGGACAACACCCTGCCACTTGCGCTCTCGTGAAGGACCAGACCCTCACTCTACCCCAAGGTTCTGCCCCTGAGGACCCCAGGTAAGACCACCTCTTTCTCCTTACCATGTAGATGGGACTCCCCAGATAGGCTCCCATGATTCCAGCCAGGGCCCCAGCTGCTGCGCTGTGGACAGGACTCAGGGTGCCATCAGCTGTGTGCAGGTAGCCCTTAGCCTCAGCTAGCCCATAGGTGCCTAGGCGGATGCCATTCATCAGGAATTGGTATAAGAGCGCAGGCGCCAGGCCTTTCTGTAGTGCAGCCAGGCCATCCACCTTGCCGATAGTGAAGAAAGCGTGGAAGACATTGCGGTAGTGTCGTTGGTAGGTGCCCGGGGCCTGCAGTTCTCCCTGCAGTTGCATTCTGGTTTTTACAACCTCCAGGGGATTGGTGAACACACAGGCCCCACAGGCTGCTAGACCGCTCATCAAGAAGTCCATGGTGGGACAGCAGTTGGCCAGCAAAGGGAAGCAAGGGAGCAGGCTTGAAGTCAGGGGAAGACTTGGTTTCTGCAGCCCAGGCTGCAAGAAGTAAGAATTTAGAGGTTTCAAGTTAAGTGTCAGGGTCAAACGTCAAGGAGTGAAGGGTTAGTTCGAATTCGGGAGTCAGAAACTGGCTTAGAGAGAGAGAGGAGTGTAGGAGAGTCTGGCGAGGTTATGACGGGTCCCTGGCGGTCAAGAGCTGTGGAGTCAAGGAAGGGCAGAAGTCAGGAAGGAGGTGGCAGGAGGTGACAGGTGGGATGCACGGGGTTAGCCGCGGGGAGCCGGGGAGTCGCAGGAGGAAACGCAGAGCCGGGATGTGAAAGGTGATGAGGCAGGGGGAAAGAAAGCCCACAGGAGAAAAAGGATCCGCGATCCGCAGGTGTCCTCGAGAAAGTCACCGGGCTGGATCGAGAGAGAAGTCGGGACCCCGGCTCGGGGTGAGCTTTCCAAGGAGCTACTAGCGCCCGAGCACCGCCGGTGTAGTCTTGGGGAGGCCGGGCCGCCACACTCCTGGCACCGCACCGCGGCGCCAATGGGGATTCTCTGACAGCTGCAGCGGGAGCCTCAGCCAATCAGCGCAGAGACAGTCGGCAGCCAATGGGAGGAGCCTTCGGCAACCTCGCTCCGGAACCGGTGACGAACCTTTCGGGATTAACTCTCCCCACCCCGGGGCTGGGGGAGGCTGGAAGGGGGCGGGCGGCCCTACGGCGCTGTGCAACCGCGCGCGCGCGCGCACCTGGGCGCACTGGGCGGGTTTGTTTCTGGCGGGGAGGAGGAGTTGGATCTGGGGCGCAGAAGCAGCAGTACCTCGGGGGTACCCACCCTGAGGTTCTGTCTTCCTCGGTGCATCTCGGGGTGGGCGGTCTAAATGTGTCGACGCCCACCTCCAGCCAACCGGGAAGCTACGTCCCCAGATGGGACACAGCTGCTGACTTGCCACCCATCTCCTAAGACTAAATAAAACGTTCTAGGGTTCTAGCGCCAGGAGTGTGGTTGTGCCTGAAGGGAGCTGCATTCCCATTTGGATTCCTTCGGTCGTGAGGCTTGAACTCTGGGCCTGGGCGCTGTCCCTCAGCTCTTCAGCTCAAGGCTAGTGCTCTACCACTTGAGCCACAGCACTACTTCTGGTTTTCTGCTGGTTAATTGGAGATCAGAGTCTCGTGGACTTTCCTGCCGGGGCTGGCTTTGAACTGTGATCCTCAGAGCTCAGCCTCCTGAGTAGCTAGGATTACAGGCATGAGCCACTGGCGCCTGGCATCTGAGTCATTCCTTTTGTATTTTGCTTTTTGAGACAGGATCTCACAAGGTAGATACTGACAGAGGACTGAAGTGAGGAAGGAATGGGAACTTGGAGGCAGAACATCTGGCTGTGTGTGTGTGTATGTGTGTGTGTACATTTGTACTGGAGCTTGAACTCAGGACCCCAGTCTGTCCTTTAGCTTTTACACCTATGGATGTTGCTCCACCATTTGAGCCATAGCTCCACTTCAGCTTTTTGTTACTTAATTGGAGATAAGAGCCTTACAGACAGGCTGGGATCTAAGGATTGAGGTTTGAAGCCAGCCCAGATAGGAAAGTCTGTGAGCCTTTTATCACCAATAAGCTAACTCAGAAAAAGCCTGAAGTAGTACTGTGTCTCAAGTTGTAGAGCCTTGAGCAAAAAGAAGCTCAGGAGGGCTGGGAAGGTGGCCCAGTGGTAGAGTGCTTGCCTTGCATGCATGAGGCCCTGAGTTCGATTCCTCAGCACCACATAAGCAAAAAGAAAAAAGCTGGAAGTAGCGCTGTGGCTCAAGTGGTAGAGCGCTAGCCTTGAGCTGAAGAGCTGAGGGACAGTGCCCAGGCCCAGAGTTCAGGCCCCATGACCGGACACCCCCCCCCCCAAAAAAAAAAAAGAAGCTCAGGGATAGTGCCCTGGCCCAGAGTTTAAGCCCCAGGATTGTAATAAAAAAGAAAAAAAGTCCACAGAATTCCTGCTGGTCGAACTGTGATCCTTACATCTCAGCCTTCTGGGTAGCTAGGATGTCAGGTACTAGACTGAACATCTTTTTTTTTCTTTTGGGTCCGGTCGTGGGGCCTGAACTCTGGGCCTGGGCGCTGTCCCTCAGCTCTTCAGCTCAAGGCTAGTGCTCTATCACTTGAGCCACAAGCACCACTTCTGGGTTTTTTTTTGCTTATGGGGTGCTGAGGAATCAAACCCAGGGCCTCATGCATACATGAGCCACTCTACCACTGAGCCACCTTCCCAGCCCTAATATGGTTCATTATTATGTAGATACATTATTATTAACTTCGAGTTTGGGGGTATAGATTAGTTGCACGCAACAGGCTCTAGGTTCAATCCCCAGCTCCAGATAAACAAATAAACAAACATTATTGCTTGACATATGGATAGCTCATGTCAGTAATCCTAGTCACTCAGGAGGCTGAGATCTAAGGATCATGGTTCAAAGCCAGCCTGGGCAGGAAAATTTCTGAGACTCTTGTCTCCAATTAATTACCAAAAAGCCAGAAGTGGAGAACATTCTGGTCCTTACTTCAAGTCCAAGTACTGGCACACAGACACAGACACACACACACACACACACACACACACACACACACGTTACCAAAACAGGAGAATACAAGAAACAAAGTTTATTAGGAGAAAGTGAGGGAAGGATGGTATTGTCAAAAAAGAAATGTACTTTATAGCCAGCTGCTTGTGGCTCTTGCCTGTAATCCTAGCTACTCAAGGGGCTGAGATCTGAGGATCACAGTTCAAAGCCAACCCAGGCAGGAAAGTCTGTGAGACTCTTATCTCCAATTTACTACCAAAAAAAAGAAGTGGTGTTATGGCTCAAGTAGAATCCAACCCAGGGCCTCATGCATGCAAGATAAGCACTCTACCACCGAGCCACCTTCCCGTATTACAAGACACTTTAGGCTCATTTTATATATTTTTTTGTCTTTCCCTGTCCCTCCATTCTACCATCAGCCATTTTCCCAAGATGTCCTATTTCCCTTTCTTGGGGAATTTTTTTTTTTTTTTTTTTGGGTCCAGTCCTGGAGCCTGAACTCTGGGCCTGGGCGCTGTCCCTCAGCTCTTCAGCTTAAGGCTAGTGCTCTACCACTTGAGCCACAGCGCCACTTCCGGCTTTTTTCTTTTTGCTTATGTGGTGCTGAGGAATCAAACCCAGGGTCTCATGCATGCAAGGCAAGCGCTCTAACACTGAGCCACCTTCCTAGCCCCTCTTGGGGAATTTTTAAAAAATGTCTTTTATTTTGTGTGTGAGATAGGGTTTCACTACGTTTCCCAGGCTGGTTTCAACTTCCTGGGCTCAAGTAATCTTCCTATCTCAGCTTCCCAAATAATTGGGACTTGGCCTCGGGAACTGTTTTAGAAACCAAGATCTGGATAGTAGGTGTGCTTGTAGCATTTAGGTGTCATTGTTTCTAGAGAGCAAGGAAACACCTGTGTATATATTAACCCATGAATATATACTCACAGGTATTTCTATATGTAATCACTCACATCTCTATTTCCCTAAACATGAATTTGTAATGATGTCTCCAACTCTGATCTAGCTACTCACTCTCTTATCTATGAACAGTAGGAAACCTGGCTCTCATCACTTACCATCCATTCACTTAGTTGTTTAATGCTTAACTGACAATAAGGACATCAGAGTTATTAACTCATATCTGTGTGGGAAATGTTCTTGTTAACTAGAATACATGCTACATGCAGTTCCATTGCTTTTTTGTTGTTGTTGGTCATGGGGCCTGAATTCTGGGCCTGGGCGATGTCCCTCAGCTCTTCAGCTCAAGTTTTTGTTGGTCATGGGGCTGAACTCTGGGCGCTGTCCCTCAGCTTTTCAGCTCAAGGCTAGTGCTCTACCATTGAGCCACAGCACTACTTCCAGCTTTTTCTGCTTATGTGGTGCTGAGGAATAGAACCCAGGGCCTTATGCATGTGAGGCAAACACTCTACCATTGAGCCACTTCCAAGCCCCAGTTCCATTTGCTCTTGATCTGATTAACTTTTATTTCCAGAGTTGCTATGGTCAGCACTGTTCCCATCAACTCCTTTAAGAAAAGATATTTTAGGATGCAAATACCACTTAGTGGTAGAGTGCTTGCCTAGCATGCATGAAGCCCTGGGTTCCATTCCTCAGTACCACATACACAGAAAAAGCCAGAAGTGGTGCTGGGGCTCATTTGGTAGAGTGCTAGCCTTGAGCAAAAGAAGCTCAGGGACAGTACCCAGGCCCTGAGTTCAAGTCCCAGGACATGCCAAAAAAGACAAGAAAAGAAAAGAAAAGGTATTTTTATACAATTATAATATCATTAGGTTTTCCTTTATGTTTTTAGTGCTGGTACAGGGGTTTAAACTTCACACCTCCAATTCTGTTTTGGTTATGGCTTCCTTGCTCACAGCTGGTAATGTGCTATTTGAGCCATGCCTTTGGTCTGTTATTTTTTTTTTTTTGGTCCGGTCGTGGGGCCTGAACTCTGGGTCTGGGCGCTGTCCCTCAGCTCTTCAGCTCAAGGCTAGCACTCTACCACTTGAGCCACAGCGCCACTTCCCGCTTTTTTTTCCTGCTTATGTGGTGCTGAGGAATCGAACCCAGAGCCTCAAGTATGCAAGGCAAGCGCTCTACTACTGAGCCACCTTCCCAGCCCTTGGTCTGTCATTTTGCTGGTTAATTGATTTGTTTGTTTGTTTTTACCAGTCTTAGGGCTTGAACTCAGGGCCGTGCACTGTCTGAGCTTTTTAGCTCAAGATTTTGAGTCACAGTGCCACTTCCGGCTTTTTCTATTTAGGTGGTGCTGAGGAATTGAATCCAGGCCTTCATGCATGCTAGACAAGCACTCCACCACTAAGCCACATTCTCAGCTTTGTTGGTTAATTGATTATTGAGTTTCCTAGACTTTTCTGCCCAGACTGGCTTCTGAGATCCTTCAGGTCTTGGCCTCCTGAATAGTAGAATTATTTTAGGCATGAGCAATTGGGGTCAGCATGGTTAGTGTGTGTGTGTGTGTGTGTGTGTGTGTGTGTGTGTGTGTGTATGTGTATGTTTGTGCGTGTGTGTGCGTGTGTGCTGGTGGTCCTGGGGCCTGAACTTGGGGCCTGAGTGTGGTCCCTGAGCTTTTTAGCTCAAGGCTGGCACTCTGCTACTTGAGCCATAGCTCCATTACCTGATTTTTGATGGTTAGTTTGAGATAGGAGTTTCATGGACTTTCCTGCAGAGGCTTGGTTCTAATTGTGATTAGATCTCAGCCTCCTGTATAGCTAGGATTACTTACAGTTGTGAGCCACTGGCACCTGGGTTTTACCTTTTTTTTTTTTTGGTTGGTTGTGGGGCTTGAACTCTGGGCTTGGGTGCTAGCCCTGTGCTCTTCAGCTCAAGGCAAGCGCTCTACCACTTGAACCACAGCATAACTTCTGGTTTTCTAGTGATTTATTGGAGGTAAGAGTCTCACGGATTTTCCTGCCCGTGCTGGCTTTGAACCATGATTCTCAGATCTTAGCCTCCTGAGTAGCTAGGATTACAAGCATGAGCCACCGGTTCCTGGCTTGCTTTTTTTTTTTTTTTAATGCCAGTCCTGAGACTTGAATTCAGGGCCTGGGCACTGTCCCTGTGCTTTTATTTGCCCAAGGCTAATGCTCTAGCACTTGAGCCATGCTCCACTTTCTGTCTTTCTGGTAGTTAATTGGAGATAAGAGTCTCATAGACTTTCCTGTCTGGACTGACTTTGAATTGTGATTCTCAGTTTTATCTTCCTGAGTAGTTAGAATTACAGGTGTGAACCATTGGTACTCAGCTTAGCTTCTTTTAATTCCAGAATTTTTATGTTGACTTATCTATTTTTTGGGGGGAGGTGGTGGTGGTTAATTGGAGATGAGATTCTCATGGGCTTTTCCACTTGGGCTGGGTTTTGAACTGTGATCCTCAGAGCTCAGCCTCTTAAGTAACTAGGATTATAGATGTGATCCCCTAGTACTAGGCTTCAATTTTTTATTGAATTGGCATGATGGTTTTGGGCCAGAGCCCAAATTTCATGAAGTAAGGAAAGACTTATTTTAACAAAGTCTGCATTTCTTTCTTAGTGGGGGCTCAGATACTTCCAGGGTGTTTGAACTTCATCTTCCCCAGGGGAGGATAGGGAAAGAAGCCTTAAGGGAAGAGGATGATGTGATCCCATGCCATTTATAGCAGCTTCTAGGTTAGAGAGATTTCCTAGCCGTAGCAGAACAGAAGAAAAAGGCAACAACCAGTATATGTTCTTTGAACATTTTGGAGACCAATCTTTGTATCAGTTAAGTATTTGCAATTTTTTTTTTTTTTTGTTGGTTGTGGGGCTTGAACTCTGGGCCTGGGCGCTGTCCCTGCACTTTTCAGCCCAAGGCTCTACCGCTTGAGCCACAGTGGCACTTCTGGTTTTCTGGTGGTTTATTGGAGATAAGAGTCTCATGGACTTTCCTGCCCAGGCTGGCTTTGAACTGTGATCCTCAGATCTCAGCCTCTTGAGTAGCTAGGATTACAGGCGTGAGCTACTGGCGCATGGCTAAGTATTTGCAAATTTTTAATCAGTCGGTAGCTTGTCTTTTAATTCCCTTAACATTGTTTTTGCAGAGCAGAAGACTTTTTTTTGTTTTGTTTTATGGGGCTGGGACATGTACCAGCCTTTTGAGTATAGTAAATTAAACTATTTTTTTTTTAAATGACAGGCTTGGGGCCTGAACTTAGAGCCTGGCCACTGTTCCTGAGAATCTTTTGCTCAAGACTAGTATTCTATCACTTCAGCTACAGCACTACTCTGTATATGTGGTACTGAGGAGTCAAACCCAGGGCTTTATGCATGCTAGGCAAGCACTCTGCCACTAAGCTACATTCCCAGCCTCTTTTCTTTTCTTTCCTTTCCTTTCCTCTCCTCTCCTTTCCTTTCCTTTTCCTTTCTTTTCGGCCATGGCGCTTGAACTCAGAGCCTGCAGGCTGTCGCTGCCTGGTCACTGTCTGAGCTTTTTGCTCAAGGCTAGCATTCTTGCACTTGAGCTACAGCTCCACTTCCAGCTTTTTGCTGGTTAATTGGAGGTAAGAGTCTCAGGGACTTTGTTGCCCAAGCTGGCTTTGATCCTCAATTCTCAGATCTCAGTGTCTTCAGCAGCTAGGATTATATTCTTTTGAGACAGGGTCTTACAATTGTTGTCCAGGCTGACCCCACACTGAAGTTGCTTCTAACCCACGTACTGGTGACTCATGTCTGTAATTGTAGGTATTCAGGAGGCTGAGATCTGAGAATCATCATTTGAAGCCAGCCCACACAGACAAATCAGAGACATTTTTTTTTCTAGTCCTGGGAACTCAGGGTCTGGGCACTGTCCCTGAGCTTCTTTTGCTCAAGGCTAGCACTCTACTACTTGAGCCACAGAGCCACTTCTGGCTTTTTCTTTTCTTTTCTTTCCTCCCTTCCTTCCTTCCTTCTTTCTTTCCTTCCTTCCTTCCTTTCCTTCCTTCCTTCCTTCCTTCCCTTCCTCCCTCCCTCCCTCCCTCCTTTTTCTTTCTTTCTTTCTTTCTTTCCTTTCCTTACTTTCTTTCTTTTTTTGTCAGTCCTGGGGCTTAAACTCTGGGCTTGGGCACTGTCTCTCAGCTCTTCAGCTCAAGGCTAGTGCTCTACCACTTGAGACACAGCACCACTTCTGGGGTTCTGGTGGTTTATTGGAGATAAGAGTTTCATGGACTTACCTGCCTGGGCTGGCTTTGAAACTTTATCCTCAGATCTCAGCCTCCTAAGTAGCTAGGATTACAGGCGTGAGCCACCAGCACCCAGCTTGGCTTTTTCTTTTTTATGTGGTAGTGAGGAATCAAACCCAGGGCTTCATGAACGTTAGGCAAGCACTCTACCACTAAGCTATGTACCCAGCCATCAGAGACATTCTTATCTCCAAGTTACCAGTACAAAGCTGGAAGTGGAGGTGTGGTTCAAGTGGTAGAGCACCAGCCTTGAACAGAAAAAGCTAAGCAAAAGTCTGAGACCCTGAGTTCAATTTCCAGTACCGACATATATACACACACAAATACCCCAAAGTTTTAAGTTGCAAAAGCTGACTTACCAAATTTTTCTTTTAAAAACAGCTTTACTGGGCTGGGAAGGTGGCTCAGTGGTAGAGCGCTTGTCTTGCATGCATGAGGCCCTGGGTTCGATACCTCAGCACCACATAAGCAAAAAGAAAAAAGCCGGAAGTGGTGCTGTGGCTCAAGTGGTAGAGCGCCAGCCTTGAGCTGAAGAGCTGAGGGACAGTGCCCAGGCCCAGAGTTCAGGCTCCATGACCGGACCCAAAAAATAATAAATAAATAAAAATAAAAATTGCTTTATTGTTATTATAGAGATGATGCACAGAGGGAGTACAATTTTATAAGTCAGGTAATGAGTACATTTTTATTTTGTATAGTATCATCTGTTCCCTCATTCTCTCCCGGTCCCTTCCTCCTGTCTCCACCCACAAGTTGTATAATTCACTTTAATCAGTGTCCAGTGAGCTGCACTTTTTCATCCTTTTTCCTTCGAGTTCTGTGCCCTCCCCCAACCCTTCCAAAGATATACACATGAATACACCATACATTAGGTAAAGAGGGCAGAATCATCAAAAACTAAAAGCTATTTTAAAAAGTCTTTTGTTTCCATATCTTGGAGTTGGTTTTAGTATATATAATATTATTTTATATAACTATGAAGAGGCACTTAGGCATTGTGCCTTTGTGATTCTCTCCTAAGACTATCATCTTTTGGTTTCACTGTGAGTACCTACAATCTTCAATAATTTGTTATTAGCTGGATGCTGGAGGCTCATGCCTGTAATCCTAGCTACTCAGGGGCTGAGATCTGAATATCACAATTCAAATCTGGCCCTGGGCAGGAAAGACCCTGAGACTCTTATCTCCAATAAACCACCAGAAAACCATAAGTGGTGCTGTGGCTCAATTGGTAGAGTGCTAGCCTTGAGCTGAAGAGCTAAGGGACAGCGCCCAGACCAGAATTCAGGTCCTACAACCAATAAAAATAAACACATGAACAAATAAATATAAATAAATAAATGAAACAAACTGGGATATAACAATTTTTTTTTTTCGGGCATGAAACTTGAACTCTAGGCCTGGGTGCTGTCCCTCAACTCTTCAGCTCAAGGCTTGCACTCTACCACTTGAGCCACAGTGCCACTTCTGGATTTTTCTACTTATGTGGTGCTGAGGAATCAAACCCAGGGCCTCATGCATGCAAGGCAAGCCACTGAGCCACCTTCCCAGCCCTGTATTTTTATTTATTTATTTAATTAATTTATTTTTGTTTGTCAGTCATGGGGCTTGAACTCTGGGCCTGGGCTCTGTCCCTCAGCAGTTCAGCTCAAGGCTAGCACTCTACCACTTGAGCTACAGCGCCACTTCCGTTTTTCTGGTGGTTCATTGAAGATAAGAGTCTCACAGCCTTTTCTGCCCGGGCTGGCTTTGAACTCTGATCCTCAGATCTCAGCCCCCCTGAGAAGCTAGGATTACAGGCTTGAGCCACCAGCAGCCTTTCTCTTATGTTTATTATGGCAGTACATCTACTAAAATTTCTTTTTCTTTTTTTTTTTTTGTTTTTTGGGTCCAGTCGTGGGGCCTGAACTCTAGACCTGGGCGTTGTCCCTCAGCTTTTCAGCTCAAGGCTAGCACTCTACCACTTGAGCCACAGTGCCACTTCTGGCTTTTTTATTTTTGCTTATGTGGTGCTGAGGAATCGAACCCAGGGCCTCAAGCATGCAAGGTAAGCGCTCTACCACTGAGCCACCTTCCCAGCCCATCTACTAAAATTTCTTAGTATGATATTTAGGTCTGCAATTAACAATTCAAAATGACATTCCAACAACAAAAAAAGTCACCATTCACACATTAAGCAAGCATATGCAATATTAACAGCCACGGGTCTAGAACCCACTAAGTCCCTGTAATTCAGCTCATCTGCACTCACAAAAGGATGCATGTTGCTGAGGTGAGGAAGGCTGGCAGGATGGGCCCAATCTTGATGACAGGAAAGGCCTTTGGAGACTAGAGTATGAGGCTGGAGTTCAAAGCTTGGGGTCTGTGAGTAACCTTGTTCTGTGTTGAGCATCTTCAGCTGGAGCTTTTATGGCCTATTCCCAAGGTTATCTGGTTAGCTTGCTGCAAGCTCTCAATACCACAACAAAGCAACCTTAAGGTTGGCTTATTAACATATCAGAATGTCCTAGCCACTCCTGAACACCTGGGATCCAGGGAGGGGGTGGGTACAGACCCTGGCTCCTGGTCATTAGGCCATCTAGTCATCAGTAGGCCATCTGGTCCATAGGTGGAGTGTACAGACCATGGGTGGAGTCAGCAAGTTCTCTGGGCTGGCTGTTTGTGAACTTACCTGCATTTTGCTGATAACTGACTCCCACTACATCCATGATCAGCTCCTTGGCTGGGAGCATGTCACTTTGTGAATGATGTGTTTAAACCCAGGGATCCCCTTGAGCTTGTAGGCAAGTGTTCTAACACTTGTGTTGTGGTTATAGTCCCTCCCTCCCTCCTCCTCCCTCCTCCTCCTCCTCCTCCTCCTCCACCTCCTCCTTTTCCTCCTCCTCCTCTTCCTCCTCCTCCTGCTCCTCCTCTTCTTCTTCCTCTTCCTCCTCCTCCTCCTCCTCCTCCTCTTCCTCTTCCTCTTCCTCTTCCTCTTCTTCTTCTTCTTCTTCTTCTTCTTCTTCTTCTTCTTCTTCTTCTTCTTCTTCTTCTCCCTCCTCCTTCCCTCCCTCCCCTTCCTTCCTTCCTTCCTTCCTTCCTTCCTTCCTTCCTTCCTTCCTTCCTTCCTTCCTTCCTTCCTTTCTTTCTTTCTTTCTTTCTTTCTTTCTTTCTTTCTTTCTTTCTTTCTTTCTTTCTTTCTCTTTCCCTCTTTCTCTCTTTCTTTCTTTCTGGCTTGAACTCGGGGCCTCACACTTCACTTACTAACAGTTGGCACTCTAACTACTTGAGCTGTGCTTGTAGCCCTGTTTTCTGCTGGTTAGTTTGGAGATACAATCTTATGTGCTTTTCTGCCTAGGCTGGCTTCAAACTGAGATCCTCTGAATCTCAGGCTTCTGAGGCAGATGTGAACCACTGTCACCTAGCTCTAGTTTTGAGACAAGGTCTTCATAACTTTGTCAGGATTGACCTCAAATTCTAAATTCTCCTGTCTCCATTAAGCAGCTACAAGTTGGGATTATAGGCAGGTACTAAGCATTCCTGTCCACTTCTCTTTTCAACCCCCCTCCCAACATGGGTGTTTAATTGTACCAACACCATTTGTTGAAAATATAATTCTTTTTCCAGTCAATTGCCTTTGTTTTTTTTTTTTTTTTTTTAATAATTTCAGCTGACTGAAGTTGAGGTGGGAAAAATCACTTGGGCCTATAAGCTTGAGACCAGCTGGAGCAACATAATAAAATTCTGTTATATTTTAAAATCAGAGCCCAGTATTCCAGTGGCCCATGCCTATAACCCTAGCTACTCAGGAGGTTGAGACCTAAAGCTCATGGTTTGAAGCCAGTCTGGGCAGGAAAGTCCTTGAGCCTCTATCTCCAATTAATTGGCAAAAAGACTGGACTGGAAGTATGGTTCAAGTGGTAGAGTACCAACCATAAGCAAGAACCTGAGGCCTTGGGTTCAATCCCCAATACTGGCATGTGTACGTGGACAGACAGACAGATAGACAGACAGACAGACAGACACACACACACACACACACACACACACACACACAAAGCCAGTTGACTGTACTTCTTGGATTTCTTCCTGGTCTCTGTATCCTATTCCACTGCTCTTTTTTTTTTTTTTTTTGTCAGTCGTGGGGCCTGAACTTTGGGCCTGGACGCTGTCCCTCAGCTCTTCATCTGTCGACTAGCACTCTACCACTTGAGCCTCAGCCCCACTTCTGGCTTTTTCTGCTTATGTGGTGCTGAGGAATCGAACCCAGGGCCTCATGCATGCAAGGCAAGCGCTCTACCACTGAGCCACCTTCCCAGCCCCTCCACTGCTCTTCTTTGCCAGTATCACACTGTCTTGATTACTGAAAGCTGCTACCAATTTTCCCTGAGTGGGAACATATTTTTGCAGATTGCAGGGGAGCTAGAGGACATCCAGGGTTCCAGAGGTCAGTGAGAAGGGATGGTCTCACAGAGAGGGATGGGGAAGGAAGCAGAAATCTGAAAGGCTTCTGTTGCATCTTCCATATGTCTACCTCAGTGGTGTGAACTAAACTGTAATAGGTTTATTCTGGCTGCCAGATCACCTACCTAAAGTGTTCAGATGCCTCCTGGTTGAACAGAATCCTCTGGATCTGTCCTTATCACCTGTGTGAGAATCTGTTGGAATTCAGAGCTGGCAGCTTTTTTTTTTCCTGCTCCCTTCCTGGCTGAACTCAGCCATAGGTAGGCCGCTTACCTTTTCAGCTTTCCAAACAGATGAGCAGGCTCAGGTATTGTGTGTTTCAGAAAGAACTCTGGGTCCTGGTCCTACCAGAGGCCAGTCAGGATTCAACTCTACCTTAATATGAGTTCTTCTTTCCCAATGGGTACTGGTAGATCTTGCCTGTAATTCTAGCTACACATTAGGCTGAGATCTGAGGATGTTGGTTCAAAGCCAAATTCATGGACTCCTTATTTCCAATTGACCAGCAGGTATGGCTCAAATGGTAGAGTTCCATCCTTGAGCAGAAAAAACCAACTGAGAGTTTGAGGTCCTGAGTTCAAGCCCCAGAACTGGTACACATAAATGTGTTCCCATAGTGGATAACCCCAGATACAGAGCTGACTTCAGTCCAATAGGATGAAGCATTCAAATCTGTCACTCTCTAATTTTCCCCAAATTGGATTCATTCTCAGACTCCTTCTTTGATGGTCACCAGAAGCTCTATGGGGGTACAGCAGCTTAGTATCCCCAGTTGGAAGGTCATTTGTTGCTTATCTTTTATTGCAGTTGGGGATCTAACAAGTGGGTTGGTTTGATCCACAGTACTAGAATGGAAGAAATAAGGAAGGAGGGAAGAAGGAAGAAAGGAAGGTAAAGAAAGAAAAGCATTTGTGGCTGGGCACTGGTGGCTCATGCCTGTAATCCTAACTACTCAGGAGGCTGAGATCTGAGGATCACAGTTCATAGCCAGCTGGGGAGGGAAGTCTGTGAGACTCTGATCTCCAATTAGCCACCAGAAAACCGGAAATGGCGCTGTGGCTCAAAGTGGTAGCTTTGAGCTAAAAGAGTTCAGGGACAGTGCCCAGGCCCTGAGTTCAAGCCCCCTGACTGACAAAAAAAGAGAAGAAAAGTATTTGTGTATGTGTATGGGTGTGCACACGGGCGTGTGTTTGTATATGTTGTCAGTATTGAGGCTTGAACTTTGAACCTCATGCTCTTTTTTTTTTTTTTCCTCAAGGCTGACACACTACAACTTCAGCCACATCTGTTTTTGGCTTTCTGGAAGTTAATTGGAGATAAGAGCCTCACAGACTTTTCTGCCTGGGCTGGCTTTGAACTATGATCCTCAGATCTCAGCATCCTGAATAGTTCAGATTACAGAAGTGAGCTACTCATGCCTGGTTTGAAAAGTATTTCTTAGCTAGCTTTCTCATTGCTATGATAAAATGTGTGACATAAACAAGTTAAAGGAGGAAAGAATCATTTCCATAGTCCACAATCTGGGCCCACAGTAGGGCAGACCCACAGTGGGGCAGACCAGCATGGCAACTAAGCCTGAGTCTAAGGCTGCTCACCTTAAGGCAGGCAGGAGGCAGATGGAAGGAATACAGGAAGAGGCCAGGGTAGGATATGTTGCCAAGGACACTTCCCCAGTGACCTACTTCCCCCAACTAGGCCTGCCTCCTACTCTTCACCACCTTCCAATAAGCCATCACATTATGAATCCACTGAGGGTTGAATCTGTGGATTAAGTCAGAGCCCTCAGGATCAAATCCTTCTCCAAAAGTCTGTCTGTTGGCGGCCTAGCTCCCAATATGTGAGCCTGTGTGGAGACATTTCATATTGAAACGTTACCAATGTATTGCTGTTACTAGAGGTAAGAAGGATTGTAGCTCGCTTCCAAAACTATCTATTACAGCTGGGTGCTGATTGCTTACACCTATAATCCTAGCTACCCAGGAGTCTGAGATCTGAGGATTGCAGTTCAAAGCCAGCTCAGGCAGCAAAATCTATGAGACTCTTTTTTTTTTTTTTTGCTAGTCCTGGGGTTTGAACTCAGGGCCTAAGCACTGTCCCTGAGCTTCTTTTACTCAAGGCTAGCACTCTACCACTTGAACCACAGTGTCACTTCCAGCTTTTTCTGCTTATGTGGTACTGAGGAATCCAAGCCAGGGCTTCATGCATGCAAGGCAAGCACTCTACCACTAAGCCACATTCCCAGCCCAAAGGCTAAGATTTTTTTATGCATCTGAGGTAAGCGTTTCTTTTGAATGCCTTTATAGCTGTAGCAGACTGTAGAATGTCGTTGTAGCTGTGGTGGAGGGTGTGCTTTCAGATAAGGTTTTTTGTTTTTTGTCAGTCATGAGCTTGAACTCTGGGCCTGGGCGCTGTCCCTCAGCTCTTCAGCTCAAGGCTAGCACTCTACCACTTGAGCCACAGTGCCACTTCTGGTTTTCTGGTGGTTTATTGGAGATAAGAGTCTTACAGACTTTCCTGCCTGGGCTGGCTTTGAACCCTGATCCTCAGATTTCAGCCTCCTTAGTAGCTAGGATTACAGGCTGTGAGTCACAGGTGTCCAGTGGGGGGTGAGAATAACTCAAGGCCAGGGATAAGATTCTGGGGAAGAGAATTTCTGGAGGGGTTCTGTGGGGGGGGGGGGGGAAGCCGCGGGGAATGCTCAGTAGGCCATGTGAGCAATGTGGTTTTATGAGAACAAAGCTGATTCCCATCATTTGAGATCTCGAAAGGATATAAGAAGTTGAGGGACATCAGGCGCCAGTAGCTCATGCCTGTAATCCTAGCTACTTAGGAGGCTGAAATTTGAGGATTGTGGTTCAAAGCCAGCCCTGGCAGGAACATCCATCTGTAAGACTCTTATCTCCAATTAACCACCAGAAAACCAGAAGTAATGCTGTGGCTCAAGTGGTAGAGTACTTGCCTTGAGCTGAAGAGCTGAGGGACAGCATCCAGGCCTAGAGTTCAAGCCCCAGGACTGACAACAACAACAACAACAACAACAACAACAACAACAACAAAATAACAGAATGCTCCAGAACAGTGCCTAGGCTCTGAGTTCAAGCTCCATAACTGACAAAAAAAAAGAAAAAGGGAATTGAGGGAGGGATGTTGTAGTCTTTTTCAGTTACTTCCTGGGGTCTTCAGGTTCCAGGTCTATGTTGGACAGGGCAGAGTGGTGTAATAAGGGGTTGGGAATGTGGCTTGGTGGTAGAGTGCTTGCTTAGCATGTATGAAGCCTTGAGTTCGATTCATCAGTACCACATAGAAAAAGTTGGAAGCAGTGCTGTTGTTCAAGTGGTAGAGCGCTAGCCTTGAGTAAATGAAGCTCAGGAACAGTGCTTAGGCCCTGAGTTCAAGCCTCAGGACTAGGGAAACAAAAAGGAGGAGGAGTAAGAGGATGACTGTGAAGGGTCCTTGTACAAGGGCCAGCCAGGGACTATTGTGAGATCCCACCAGGATGTCTGATGGAGCGATTCCTCCCTGAAATACTTCTGCAATTGAGTTAGGGTTTCCTGGAGTACTCCTGATTCATTAGCATATAAACAGCACTCTTCCTGGAAAAAGGTACCCATTTCCTCTTCTGCAGCAAGCAGTGAGTAAGTCAAGCCTCTGTCTATTCTGGAGGACAACTGTGAGTCGAACTGTGGCTGTAAGGCTAGGGCTTATTATACGAGGGCTGTGATATTCTCTGCACCCTGCTGGATCAGCCCTGGGTGCTGGACCTGTGACATTCAGACACCAGTGGCTCTGAGGACTGAGTGCGGCATGGGTGATAAGAGGAATGGCAATAGTAGTGCCAAGAATGCCAAGGGAATGCCAAGAATGTTGGGGAGGCCTCCTGATGAGCAGAGCTTCTTCCCCAGGAGGATTGTGAGATCAGGCAAAAGGCTAACAAGGTGGCGGGACTGGTTGATAGGAAAGACACAGGAGAACACACTCTGGTCACAAGCCAGAAAAGGTTCATTTGGAGCACAACCCTGTTGTCCATTGCAGGGAAGGATTTCCATATAACTAGACTGGGGGCAGGTCTGGTGACTGCTTAAGGGAGAGCCTGGTGGACTAATTGAGAATAATCACCAGATATTGTATGGGGCCTGGTTTTGTACAAATCTAGCAGTCAGATGCTAGGGCTGGATTGGAGTGGTTAAGGGTCTGGTTAGGAGGCCTTAATCATTTCCTGTAACTGGGCTATAGATATCTTCCAGGTATGGATGGGAGACCCAGGAAGGTACCAAAGCAAACTATCTGGACTCTAGGATCAGAAAAGCAAGGATATAAGCTCCTGTCCAGTTAGAAGGTAGACAGGTATTATGGGCATTAGATAGGCATGCTTATAAACTGTTCTCCTTTGACCTTCCAGCTTTAATTACTTTTGGAGTGACAAGCACAAGTGACTCCATTCAGGCTCTGACCCCATCCCTTTTTTATTTTTGGTCATGGGTCCTGAACTCTGGGCCTGGGCGCTGTCCCTCAGCTCTTCAGTTCAAGGCTAGCACTCTACCACTCGAGCCACAGTGCCACTTCTGGTATTTTCTGCTTATGTGGTGCTGAGGAATTGAACCCAGGGCCTCATGCATGCGAGGCAAGCACTCTACCACTGAGCTACCTTCCCAGCCCCACCTCCATCCCTTCTTATCTGAGCAGTTCTTCCAACTGTCTCTGGATGGTCCCTTGTTGCAAGGATGAGCTTTGTCCAAGTAGGACTGATAGGTGTATTCTCCTTGCTGGGATAATGTCCCAGTTGGTATTTTCGCTCATTGTTGGGATGATGGTCAAATCAGTTGGTCAAATCCCACATTGGAGGGGGAGACTGACAGGTCAGGTGAGAGTCTGTGCCAATAGACTCTTTTAACAAGATGATTAGAAATAGTTTTTAAGCAGGGATTACCTGGAATTTACTAAGAAGCAAAGCTAAATTTGAGCTGGGTGTTCGTGGCTCATGTATGTAATCCTAACTTCTCAGGAGGCTGAGATCTGAGGATTGCACTTCAAAGCTCTGAATACCAGCCCCATGACTGACCAAAAAAAAAAAAAAGTTAAATCTGATAAACTTGTAAAAGTCATCTGTTCCTCTGTGGGTCTGACTATAATTACTACAGAAGATCAAATCTGTAAAGGCAAAACTCAAAAATAGCCATGATGAGAGTATTGAAACAGAAACTGATTTTAAAAATATAGTTATTGGGCTGGGAAGGTGGCTCAGTGGTAGAGCACTTGCCTTGAATGCTCGAGGCCCTGGGTTCGATTCCTCAGCACCACATAAGAAAAAAGCCGGAAGTGGCGCTGTGGCTCAAGTGGTAGAGTGCTAGCCTTGAGCTGAAGAGCTTAGGGACAGGGCCCAGGCCCAGAGTTCAGGCCCCACGACCGGACCCCCCCCAAAAAAAGTTATTTTAATTGTATATAGTACTTCAGGATACCAAAAACCATTATAGCTGTCACTAAGCCTTTTTGACAATGAGGAATGCAGAAGCACAGCTCTGTATCCAAGGTAGCTTAAATATGTGGGAAACAGAAATATTAAACAGCAAAGAATAATGTTTTAGTTTTACATACTTATTTAAAAGGTGATGATTTGACAGACCTTAACATAAACACTTAAAACAATTACTTTACTTTCATAGATGGATATAAAGAATGCTAATTTTGGCTGAGAATATGGCTTAGTAGTAGAGTGCTTACTTAGCATGCATGAAACCCTAGGTTCAATTCCTCAGTACCACATAAACAGAAAAATCTGGAAGTGGTAGAGTGCTAGCCTCAAGCAAAAGAAGCTCAGGGACAGTGCCCAGTCCCTAGGACTGGCAAAAAAAAAAAAAAAAAAGCTGAAAGAAGCTAGGCAGAAATGCATACACGGTTTTCTGCAGTGGTAGAATCCAATCAGTGGGAGAATTGTTCTGTTATTTGGGCAAGATTCGTGGCTCAACTGGTAGATAACCAGCTTGTTGAGGAGGCTGGTGATATATTAGATTCACCCGTGGATTGCCACCTATGTCTCCTTCAAGGTGTTGTACTTTGCCACCCCCTCCAACTGAAGGTAGATGACGGATGTCTCTCAGTCCTGCCTTTTCCCACTGCTGCTGCTATTCCCCATGGTTGCCATTGAGACCTAGACACCTGTAGGCTGCTATCTGGGATTTTGCAGCTCACTTCCTTGAGATCCAACCAGAAGTTGGCAAATGGAAAGAGCATTAGGCTTACTGATGTGGCTGTAGAGAGGAAGTAGACAAGAGAACTCCATCCCTCCAGAAAAGACTCTCCAAGCTAAGTCAAAACTAATTAGGGGAGGGGGGGGAGTAATTACTAAGTAATGACTAAGATTACTTTGTTACTATTTCAAATGAACAAGGAAGGTTTTGTTTTCCAGGAATGTGTTCAGGGCTATGATTTAATTATGAACCTAGGAGATGAACCTTGGCCTTGAGCATGCTAGGCAAGCATTAAATTGAGGCTCATCCTAGCCCTGCACAATTATCCTAAACAGAAAAGAAAAGACAAAAATCCCCAACCCCTCAAAACCAAATTTGTAGGCTCCTCAACAGTTCTTCAGTAGGGAATAAATTGTTATGATGATTTTTTCAGCAGTGATGGAAATCCAGCTCCAAAAGAGCCCAAGTATAAAATTAGGCTACGGTCAGGTGCCAGTAGCTCATGCCTGTAATCCTAATCACTCAGGAGGCTGAGCTCTAAGGACTGAAGTTTGAAGCTAGCTTGGGCAGAAAAGTCTGTGAGTTTCTTTTTTTTTTTTTTTTTGTCGTCATGGGGCTTGAACTCTGGGCCTAGGCACTGTCCCTCAGCTCTTCAGCTCAAGGCGAGCGCTCTACCACTTGAGCTACAGCGCCACTTCCGGTTTTCTGGTGGTTTATTGGAGATAGGAGTCTCACGGTCTCTCCTGCCCAGGCTGGCTTTGAACCTCGATCCTCAGATCTCAGCCTCCTGAGTAGCTAGGATTACAGGCGTGAGCCACCAGCGCCTGGCTAAGTCTGTGAGTTTCTTATTTCCAATTAACCAGAAAAATAAAATCTGGAAGTGGAGCAGTAACTCAGGTTCTAAAGCATGAGCTTTCAGCGAAAAAGCTAAAGGACAGCACCCAGGCCCTAAGTTCAAGCCTGAGTAAGAGTGTGGGTTGTGGGGAAGATTTATTTAGCAGCTATTGAGTATGAAGGCATGACTTTATAATCCCAGCCTGTACTTCTAGCTATTCAGGAAGGCACAGCTTGTGCCAACACTTTGAAACGAAATGTGCCTGAGAGAAGTAGCTAGGGATTGTATTCAGAGGCTGAGATCTGAGGACAATGGTTCGAAGCCAGCCTGGGCAGGAAAGTCTGTGAGACTCTTCTCTCCAATTAACCTCCAGAAAACTTGCAGTAATGCCGTGGCTCAAAGTAGTAGAGTGCTAGCCTTGAGCAAAAGAGCTCAGGGATAGTACTGAATTCAAGCTTCATGTCAAGGGGAAAAAAAAATTCTTGGGCTTTTAGTTTGAACAAAAAAGAGTTAACCATAATTTAATGCCAACCTGCTAGATTTTCTTCCCAGTCTCTTAGGAAATGAGAAAGTGACACACAGAGAGAAACAGAGTACAAGTCTGAGAAAGACAGGCCCTTGGGTGTGGACAAAGGCCTTCAGAGTTCGTAACAGGCCCTAGGATCTTCCATCCATCACTCTCCTTCCCAGGCCAGGGTGTGGTTTATTCCAGTACCTCAGGTGTTTTTTCGACACACTCCCAGCTCTGGGAACTGGGTTTACTAGGTTTCTCAACTATAGGAACACATTAAAGGTAAGAAAAGCCAGGAACACATTAAAGGTGAGAAAAGCCTCGAATCCATCCCTCTCCCCCTCCCCCAGGGGCACCAGCATCCAGTCGATCCCAGTGAGACAGGCAGTTGAGACTGAGACCCACAGAAACTCACAATACACATGTAAACATCCACCTGGAGACCAGTCTCCAATCCCCCTTCACATCTCTCTGTCTCTCTATCTCTCTGTCTCTGTCTGTTTCTGTCACACACACACACACACACACACACACACACACACACACACACACACACACACACACACACACACACAGGCCCCTGACACAATGGCCGGGTGGGGCTGAGGAACTGGCTTCCTCTGTGCCGATCCCAATCAGAGCCCTCAGTTCCCGCCCCAGCAACACAGCCCTGTACAGACACTTGGGGACCTCCGCCAGCATTTCTTGCTCCCAGAGGCTCCAAGGGCAGGCTGAACACAGAGCTGCACCTCAAAAGACAAAGGTAAGGGGGAGCCTCTGCGGATTGGGGAGGGAAGCAGCGTTCAGAGTCCCTGGGCGTGAAGTCTGGGCTGGCTCACACTCACAGAGACTGGCTGGAAGTGAAGGTTGTGCAAGTGCTAGGAGAGATGGTCAATCAGGCTGAGGAAGGGCAGGCACGGGCCACCGCTTATCTGAGCAACAGGCGTGGACACCCATCCTCCACTACCAGCCCCATCCTATGTTAAGTCCAGCCCATCCTCATCCCAGGACCTGTCCATGAAGTTTGGGCAAGCGCCCTCTTCATGTCTGATTTTCAGCCTTTCTGCAGACCTTCCGTGTGTGTATGTGTGTGTGTGTGTGTGTGTGTGTGTGTGTGTGTGTGTATGTGTGTGTGTGTGTGTGTGTGTGTGTGTGTGCTGGTACTGGGACTTGAACTCAGGGCCTAGGTGCTGTCCTGTAGGTGTTTTTGCTCAAGGTACTACCACTTGAACCACAGCTCCATTTCTGGCTTTTTAATTTTTTAAATTGTTATTACAAAAGGGATGTTCAAAGGGGTTACAGTTATATAAGTCAAGAGTATATATATATATATATATAGTTTTGTTTTGTTTTTGTTTTCGAACAATGTCACCCTTCCCTTGCTTGCTCCCAGCTCCGCTCCCCCAACACCCCCCCAAGTCATTTCTTGCTGGTTAGTAAAAGTTTCATAGACTTTTCTGCCCTCCATGGCTTCTAATCATGATCCTCAGATCTCAGCCCCCTGAGCTGCTAGGATTACAGGTGTGATAGGATTACAAGTGTGAGCCACAGGCACTGGGCTCTGCAGACCCTTTTTAACACCCTGAATCACAGGGCCTCATGCATCTCCCAGAGCCCCAGAGTACGCATGTGGAGTATGTGTATGTGTGTGTGTGTTGTGGGGGGGAGGTGTCCGGTTGGGAGGAGGATCTGATTCCTGTTTCCTGCCCCTACTCACTCAGACCTGGGAGGTGACTGAGAGTGGAGGGGACTCAAGGGTGAGTGCTTGGGGCACCCCTGGCAGGATACCTAGGTTGGGGGGGGGGGCGGAATGAGGAAAGAAGTGAATGCAGGTGTGTGGGGTGTAGGGGGAGAATGGGAACCTTTGAAGGGGCAAAGGGTTGGGCAAAGGGTTGGGGAAGAGCTGGCTAGTTGATGAGGCTGCTGGGCTGCCTCGTTCTGTGGCTTCCTGACAGAGCTGGTCTCCAGTCCCTATCATCTCTTAAGAACCTAGGCCTGGAGGGCAGGGGCTTCTGCTGATGCCTGAACGGAGGTTGGGGGCTTTCCCCCTGCCTCATGTCCCAGCTCTGACCCTACACTCTTTGTGGTACTGCAGCCTCCTTCCCCACAAGAGGAAGAGAAGTCCAAGCAGATTCCTGGATCTCTTGGTCTTAGTCTCTGCTCTGTCCCTCTCCCTCACCTCCCTAGGCATCTCTCTCCACCAGAGCCTCTCTCTATAACAGACCTGGGGCTGGGCAGGGGATAGAGAATGGGGGACCAGAAGAGACCACGTTGGAGCCCTCCTGGTCTCCTGGGGTCAGAGAGGCTCCAGGAATCTTCATGGCAGGAAAAGGAGACTAAAAATAATCCGGAAAGGGAGAGTCCAGAGAGAGGAACTGGGAAATGGGAGGGGGGGTGGAAGTGGAGAGAAGAGGGCTGGTCAGAGCAGGGAAACAGTGATGCATCCCTTCCAGCCCTGGCTGGTGTGTGTGTGTGTGTGTGTGTGTATGCACGCACACACTCCACCCAGAGAACACAGAGCACACACACACTCACAGTCCTACAAAGCACTAGATACAGCACACACCGAAGCCATACACCAACCCCACACCACACACATTTCACCAGGTGCGGGCAAGCCAAATCACCCTCATTGGGCTCACTGATTCTCTGCTCGTTCTGGATCTCTGCCTGGTAGTCCCAGCCTCACTGTCTTCTCTAGCCTGTGGACAAAACAGTCAAAAGACATAGAAATGGAGCTTGGATTTATAGCACACGCTTGTAATCCCATTATTTGAGGTCAGCTTGGGTTATATAGAGAGAACTTGTCTCAAAAAGAGAAAAATTGGGCTGGGAAGGTGGCTCAGTGGTAGAGAGCTTGCCTCGCATGCATCAGGCCCTGAGTTCGATTCCTCAGCACCACTTAAGTAGAAAAAGCTGGAAGTGGTGCTGTGGCTCAAGTGGTAGAGTGCTAGTCTTAAGCTGAAGAGCTGAGGGACAGTGCCCAGACCCAGAATAAAGAAAAATCATGGGCTGGGAAGGTGGCTCAGTGGTATAGTGCTTGCTTTGCATGCATGAGGTCCTGGGTTCGATTCCTCAGCACCACTTAAGTAGAAAAAGCCGGAAGTGGCGCTGTGGCTCCAGTGGTAGAGTGCTCGCCTTGAGCTGAAGAGTTGAGGGACAGTGCCCAGGCCCAGAGTTCAAGCCCCACAACTGACCAAAAAAAAAAAAAAAAAAATCATGTGGTATTTGTGGCTCACATCTGTAATCCTAGCTACCCAGGGCACTGAGATTTGAGGATCACAGTTCCTAGTCAGCCTGGGAAGGGGAATCCCTGAGACTGTTGATCTCCAATTAACCATTGAAAAACCTGAAATGGAGGTATGACTCAAGTGTAGAGCATCTGTCTTGAGTGGAAAAAGGTAAGGACAGCTCCCAGGACATAAGTTCAAGCCTCAGGACAGCACAGAGAGAAAGAGAGAGAGAGAGAGGGGAGAGAGAGAGAGAGAGAGAGAGAGAGAGAAAGGCTGCTCAGGAGACTCCAGGGTTGAGAGGTAGAGAGAAGACAGGAGGCAGAATTGGGAAGTACATCAGATTTGGGGGAACTGAAGGGCTCTCTCTCCCCCAATCTCCTTAGGGGATGACTCACGAAGGACACCCCATTGCTTCAAAGAGCTCAGAGGAAGATGTCGGCCCAGTCCCTTCCTGCAGCAACACCCCCTACCCTGAAGCCCCCTCGGATTATCCGTCCTCGACCCCCTTCTCGGTCCCGAGCCCCTCATTCTCCAGGGCCTCCCCACAATGGCTCCTCTCCACAAGTGCTTCCCAGAAACTCTAGTGAGGCGCCAACCCCAATGTGCACCCCCATCTTCTGGGAGCCTCCAGTGGCATCCCTCAAGCCTCCTGCCCTCCTGCCTCCCTCAACATCGAGAACCAGCCTCGACTCCCAGACTTCACCCGACTCACCTTCCAGCACCCCAAGTCCAGTGTCCCGGCGTTCCATCTCTCCAGAACCTTCTCCTTGGTCTCCAGTCCCTCCACCCAAGCCCTCAGGGTCACCCCGCCCACCTCTGCCCCAGCTCCCCTTACCTGGGGGCCTGACCCAGGATGGTCCTGCCTCTGCCCCCGGCACTGTGCGGAGACTGGCAGGGAAGTTTGAATGGGGGACTGAAGGTGGAGCCCAAACAGCAGACTCACTGGAACGGGGCTCCCAAGGGGGCGTGAATGTGAATGGGGAGAAAGAGGGTCCCCAAGATGGCCTTGCTGGACATGGGTCCCAGGAGAACGGCGCTTCAGGTATGTACTTGTGGGCCTGGCTCCTAATTGTTGTCAATGCTTGAAGAATGGGAGCTTTTCTTTTCTTTTTCCTTTCCTTTTCTTTCTTTCTTTTCTTTTGTTGTGTGAGACTGGGATTCCAAATTGCTATCTGATTACTTGTTTTTACTCATTGGTGGGTGCTCTACCCTCTGAGCCATGCAACCAATCAAACTGGGAGCTTTTTTTTCTTTTTGCCAGTCCTGGGACTTGAACTCAAGGTCTGGGCACTGTCCCTGAGCTTCTTTTGCTCAAGGCTAGCACTCTACCACTTCTGGCCTTTTCTGTTTAGGTGGTTACGGAGGAATCAAACCTAGGGCTTCATGCATGGTAAGCAAACTACCACTAAGCCACATTCTCAGTCTCTTGGGAGCTTTGCTAAAGTGGATTTTGTAGAAGTTGGAGCTGTTGTTCAAAGTGGTAGAGTCCTAGCCTTGAGAGAAAAAGGTAAGGGACAGTGCTCAGGTCCTGAAGTTCAAGCCTTGGTACTGGCAAAATAAGTAAATAAATAAAAGGATTTTGTGTACGGGCACTCTCTACATTCTGTATATCTGAGTGTTTGAAGGCAATCAGGATGAAGATCTGTGGATGCCCAGAGCTGGACTTTAGGGTTGGAGAAGGCCTAGGTGGGGTTGAGACAGAGTCTTTATATGCTGCCTAGGCTTGGCCCAAACTCATGATCCTTCTGCTTCAGCCTCTTGCACAGACAGGTGCCATCATGATTAGCTTCAGCCCAGCTCATTAACAATACCATAGCCCAGAGACCCCCTGGAGTACTGGCCATGCGTATCACCATTACCTTTTTCTGAAAATTTCCTGTCTGCCACAGATGCTGCACTGGCCTGCCCTCCTTGCTGTCCCTGTGTCTGCCACCTAGCTCGGCCTGGCCTGGAGCTCCGCTGGGTGCCTGTGGGGGGCTCTGAGGATAGTCTCCGGACCCCCTGCCGGGCCTCCCCACTGCGTTCCTCCCGGTCCCGCCCCAACCCTCCAAGTATCAGTCATCCCCCAGTGGTCCTCACCTCCTATCGCTCCACCGCCGAGCGCAAACTCCTGCCCCCCCTCAAGCCCCCCAAACCAACTCGGGTCAGACAGGATGCCAGCATCTCTGTGGACCCCCCACAGCCAGATGCTGATCTGCCGGTTGAAGATGGGATCCCAAAAGGTACCGAGTCTGAATGGGGGTGGGGGGTGGGCTTGGAAGGGATGGGGTGGAGGTAGGTGTAACAGATTTAGCCAGCCAGGGTCCTGTGAGCTCTGTTAGCAGGAGTTAGTAGCAAGATGTAGCAGCCAGATATAGTAGGGAGCTTATGTTGGGGCTGGGGTCAGGAGTCCAGGATCGGGAGTCCTGAAGGCTTGCTCTCATTGCTCTGGGTTCTCTTCAGGGGACTGGCCTGATGAAGCTCCTCAGAATGCTCCCTCTGCAGCCTTGGAGAGAAGGTACTAGACTGGCCACCCCACCCCACAGTATTGTCCTTTCCCACCCATTCCACCTGAGGGCAGACTAATCTTCAGCAGTACCAAGAAGGAGACCTCCAGGGCTCTAGCGTTTCCAGTCTCAGATCTGTGCCTTCTGACTATGTCATCTCACATACATCTTTACCTTTTGGGGATTGCAGTGTCCTTGTCTAGGTAATGGCAATATTCATGGCCACTACTCTAGGGGGACCCCAGGGTATGATATTGCTAATGAGATGGGCTTAAGCTAGTGATGATGGCACATGTCTGTGCTTCTGGCACATAAGAGGCCGAGGCAGAAGGATCGTGAGTTTGGGCCACGCCTGGGCCATATATCAAGATCCTGTCTCAAAAAATACAACAAGCAGCCAGGCGCCAGTGGTCACACTTGTAATTGTAACTACTACTCAGGAGGCTGAGATCTGAGGATTGTGGTTCAAAGCCAGCCCAGGCAGGAAAGTCCGTGAGGATTGTGGTTCAAAGCCAGCCCAGGCAGGAAAGTCCTTGAGACTCTGAGCTCCAATTAACCACCAGAAAACCGGAAGTGGCACTGTGGCTCCAAGTGGTAGAGCGCTAGCCTTGAGCTGAATTGCTGAGGGACAGCACCTAGGCCCAGAGTTCAAGTCCCACAACTGACAAAACAAAACAAAAAGCAACAAGCAGAGTGCCAGTGGTTCGAGCTGTATTCAGGAGGCTGAGATTTGAGGATCTGAGGATCACAGTTTGAAGCCAGCCCTGGCAGAAAGGTCAATGAGATGTATCCCCAATTAACCAGCAAGAAACTGGAATTGTAGGTGTGGCTTAAGTGGTAGAGTGTCAGCCTTGAGTGCGAAAGCCAAGTGTGGAATATTAGCACAAGCAAACAAACCAATGAAGAGCTGACCACGAGCCATTTTATTTTATTTATTTTTGTGCCTGTCCTGGGGTTTGAACTCAGAGCCTGGACACTATCCCTGAGCTTGTTTTTGCTCAAGTAAAGCCCTGTACTACTTGAGCCACAGCTTCACTTCTGGTTTTTTAGTTTATTAGAGATAGGAGTCTTATGGGCTTTTTCCACAGATCCATTTTAATTTCCTTCTCTCACCTTGAAAATCCATTGGAATTATGAATGCAAATACAACTGGAAACCATGACCTTTTCTTTTATTTTCTAGGCTTGTTAATCATCTTAGGTTAGCCATGTTTATCAGAATCCTGGTAATCCTGATAAATCATTTATTTAGCCAACATTTGCTAGAGCCAAGGGTGGTGGTGGGGCTGGTGTGAGTTTGGATTTGACCTCTGTGTGTGTGTAGGGGGGGGGGGGTTGTGTGGCTTGAACTCAGCCTGGGTGCTAACCCTGAGCCCTCTTGTTCAAGGCTAGCATCTTACTATTTCGAGTCACTGGGCCACTTCTGGTTTTTAAGTACTCAATTGTAGATAAGTCTCACAGGGACTTTTCTGCCTGGGCTGGCTTCGAACCTTGATCTTCAGATCTCAGCCCGGTGAGTAGCAGGATTATAGGCCTGAACCATATATGCCCAGCTGACCTATCATGAAGGCACAAATAGGACCTTCTAGACAATGATTGCTACATGAGAAGGCTGGAATCAGAGACTTGAGACTCTGTGGTATACAAGAATTGTGTTAACAGAAATCACTGGGTCTCAGTTTAGGGCTTCTCCTACAACTGAGGCATAAGAAAATCTGGAGTTTGATCTAGAAAGAAAGAGTCCCTGCATATACCATGTAAGTGTGTTGGGCATCCATCTCTTTTGGTGTTATGTGAATAGTTCCCATGGAGTAGGCCACAGTGTGTGTGTGTGTCAGTACTGGGGCTTGAACTCAAGGATTAGGTTCGGTCCCTGAGACTTTTTTTTTTTTTGTCAGTCATGGGGCTTGAACTCTGGGCCTGGGCACTGAACCTGCGCTCTTCAGCTCAAGGCAAGCACTCTACTGCTTGAGCCACAGTACCACATCTGGTTTTTTGTTGGTTCATTGGAGATAAGAGTCTCACAGACGTTCCTTCCCAGGCTGGCTTTGAACCGTGATCCTCAGATCTCAGCCTCCTGAGTAGCTAGGATTACAGGCGTGAGCCACTGGTGCCCAGCTCCCTAAGCCTTTTATACTGAAGGCTGGCGCTCTACCACTAGAGCCACAGTTCCATTTCTGCTTTGTAGTGGCTAACTGGAGATAAGTGTCTCACAGATTTTCCTGCCTGGGCTAGCTTTGAATTGCAGTCCTCAGATCTCAGCATCCTGAGTAGCTAGAATTACAGGTGTGAACCACTGGTGCCCTGATCCAGGCCTTTCTTTTTAATGTGTGTGTATGCCAGTCCTGGAACTTGAACTCAGGTTCTGGGTGCTGTCCTTTAGCTTTTCTGTTGAAGGTTGATACTCAAGACCACTTGAGCCACAACTCTACTTTGGTTTTCTGGTGCTTAATCAGAGATAAGAGTCTCACTGACTTTCCTGTCTAGGCTGGCTTTGAACCACCTCAGAGATCATTCTTTTGAGTAGCTAGGATTAAAGCTGTGAGCCACCAGCACCAAACTGCCTTTCCTTTCTTTCTCCATAGAGAGGAGGAGGGGCTGGAGGAGCTGGAGGGGCTGAAGGAGCAGAATTGGGAGTTGCCGCTACAGGATGGTGAGCCCTTTGTACCTGGGGCTGCCCCTGTGGCCATCAAAGCAGCGGGAGGGGGTGGGGGAAGGTTTCTGGACTTCCCTGATGTGCTGTGTCTGCCTTCCAGAACCCCTGTATCAGACATACCGGGCAGCTGTGCTATCAGAGGAGCTGTGGGGTGTTGGTGAGGATGGAAACCCCTCTCCAGCGAATCCTGGGGAAGCTCCCACCTTTGCAAGACTCCCCGGGCCTCGCAATACCCTATGGCAGGAGCTGCCAGCTGTGAGAGCCAGTGGCCTTTTGGAGACACTCAGCCCCCAAGAGAGGCGCATGCAGGAGGTAGGCACATCTGGATGGCACTGGACAGACTGATAGAGGAACGTTGTGTGAAGACCTCTCTCCCAAACCTGAATGTGACCACCCTTTCTTCTACAACCCTGCCCTTCTTCCTAGAGCCTGTTTGAGGTAGTGACATCGGAAGCCTCCTACCTGCGTTCTCTGCGGCTGCTCACGGACACCTTTGTGCTGAGCCAGGCACTCCGGGATACGCTCACCCCTCGTGATCACCACACGCTCTTCTCCAATGTACAGCGAGTCCAGGGCGTCAGCGAGCGGTCAGTGAGGGGAGGGCAGTGGGGGTCCTTCCAGAATAGGATGAGAACATCTCAGTTGAGCCAGGCCTTTCCTTGCATACACAGTTCCTAGCGCTCATCTCAACAACCCCCACCCATGGCTTGCTTTTCCCATCCCTTCAGGTTTCTAGGGACGCTACTGTCCCGCGTACGCTCTTCTCCCCACATCAGCGACCTGTGTGACGTGGTGCATGCCCATGCGGTGGGTCCTTTCTCTGTGTATGTGGATTATGTGAGGAACCAGCAGTATCAGGAAGAGACCTACAGCCGTCTCATGTGAGTCCAGGGGCTCCCCAACTCCATGGGAATTGGGGGTGTCACAAGACCCCACCTGGATGGTGCTATATAGTGTATATATATGTGTACACATACACACTATGTTTTCCCTATATATAATATACCTTTAACTTAGGCACAGTAAAAGGTTAACAGTAACTAATAATAAAATAGAAAAATTACACTGGGTGCTAATGACTTATAGCTATAATCCTACGTACTCAAGAGGCTGAAATCTGAGGATTATAGTTGGAAACCAGCCTGGGCAGAAAAGTCCTTTTCCAATGAACCAGCAAAATGCTGGAAGTAGCTCAAGTAGTAGAGTGCCAGATTTTGAGTAAAAAAGCTAATGGAGCTAGGTGCTGGTGGTTCAGATCTGTAATCCTAGCCGTACAGGAGGCTGAGATCTGAGTATCACGGTTCAAAGTCAGACCAGGCAGAAAAGTTTGTGAGACGCTTTTTCCAATTAAGCACCAGAAAACTGGAAATGGAGCTGTGGCTCAAGTGGTAGAAAGTTAGCCTTGAGTGAAAGAGCTCAGGGACAGCACTCATGGAGAGTTCCCTGGAATTGAGTTCAAGTTCCACTACTGGCAGGGGAAAAAAAGACAAAAAAATTATAGAAATATAATACAATAGAATTGGCAGTATCACAGTTCTTGAGCTATTATTGTTATTATTATTGTTGTTGTTGTTATTTTTAATTTTTTGTCGGTCGTGGGGCTTGAACTCTGGGCTTGGGTACTGTCCCTGAGCTCTTCAGCTCAAGGCTTGCACTCTACCGCTTGAGTCACAGTGCCACTTCTGGTTTTCTAGTAGTTTTATTGGAGATAAGAGTCTCACAGACTTTCCTGCCCAGGCTGGCTTTGAACCGTGATCCTCAGACCTGAGCCTCCTGAGTAGCTAGGATTACAGGTGTGATCCACCAGCACCTGGCACCCATTATTTATTATTATTATTATTATTAATCAGTTGTGAGGCATGAACTCTGGGCTTGGGTGCTGTCCCTCAGCTCTTAAGCTCAAGGCTACTTGAACCACAGCACCACTTCCAGCTTTTTTGATTATGTGGTGCTGAGGAATCAAACCCAGGGCCTCATGCATGCAACACTAGCACTCTACCACTGGGCCACCTTTCCAACCTTTAGGCCCATTATTAAGTAAAATAAGGATTACTTGAACTATGAAGCACTATGATGCTAACACAGTAAATCTGACACCTGGGAAAATAGTAAAATAGTAGGTAGATAATGAATGCAACATGGATACACTGGCCAAAGGCAAGGTTCACATCTCACATCCCGGATCAGATGGAGTGAAGTGGCTTAAAATTTCATCATTACATTACCCAAAATAATGGTCCACTTAAAACGTATGAATTGTTTATTTCTGTATTCTTTTTCTTTTGCCAGTCCTGAGGCTTGAACTCAGGGTCTGGGCACTGTCCCTGAGCTTTTTTGCTCAAGGCTAGAGCTTTACTACTTGAGCTAGAGTTCCACTTCTAGCTTTTTGGTGGTTAATTGGAGATAAAACTCTCACAGACTTTCCTACCTGGACTGGCTTTAAACTGTGATTCTTAGATCTCAGCCTGTTAATAGCTAGTATTACAGGCATGAGCTACTAGTGCCTAGCTTATTTCTGGAATGTTCTATTAAATATGTCTGGACTGGTATTCATTTGGGGTAACTGAAAGGGTGAGAAGCATGGTTGGTGGGGGGGCACAGCTGTATCCCAGAGGTATGGGAGGAAGCCGGGGAGGAGAGTCGGGGTAGCCAGCTGGGTTTGCTTCTGCAGGGACACAAATGTGCGCTTTTCCGCGGAGCTGCGGCGTCTGCAGAGCCTGCCCAAGTGTGAGCGGCTCCCGCTGCCATCCTTCCTGCTGCTGCCCTTCCAGCGGATCACCAGGCTCCGCATGCTGCTGCAGGTACCACCGGCCAGGAAGCCTATTCTTCCCCACCAAAGGAGAACTCACCTCAAGGCCCCACCATGACCACAGGAATCCTCCAAACCCCGAGTTACAATCTGGGCCTCTCCATCTAGGACCTGCCCTGCCCTACACAGAAGTCTCCAGTGCCTAAGGGGACAGGAAAAGAACCTCTAGCTGGAGATTGGTGTTCTAAACTTCCCTCTTGATCTCTAGCAGATCTTACCACCAAAGGGACAGATACTAGTTCTTTGAGGAATGAAAAACAAAATACAACCTTAGCTATTCCACTGGTTGGAGAAGGTTAAAATGCTATGGTGGAGAAGCAGAGTTACTGTGTCTATTTGTACAATTAGAATTTCATGGGAGAACCGCAGGATGTAGCCTAGTGGTAGAGTCAGTACTAGCAGCTGCATGACCTTGGGTTCAGTCTCTAGTATTTCTAAACAAATGAACAAACAAAATCACATCCAGAAAAGATATGTTTGGGTAATACTGGGAAACAAATGGTTGAGAATCTCTCCTCTATTATAAAATATGACTCTTTCCTAACCAGCTCACCCAGCATGGGGATTTTAATGTGAAAAATTCCCAGCTTGAACTCTGGGCCTGGGCTCTGCCCCTGCGCTCTTCAGCTCAAGATGAGCGCTCTACCACTTGAGCCACAGCTCCACTTCCAGTTTTCTAGTGGTTTATTAGAGATAAGTGTCTCATGGACTTTCATGCCTGGGCTGGCTTTGAACCATGATCCTCAGATCTCAGACTCCTGAGTAGCTAGGATTACAGGTGTGAGCCACCAGTGCCCTGCTCCAACTATTCTTTCCTTCCTTCCTTCCTTTCCTTCCCTCCTTTCCTTCCCTCCTTTCCTTCGTTCCTTCCTTCGTTCCTTCCTTCCTTCCTCTCTCATTCATTTGTTTGCTCTTTGTGTGTGTGTGTGGTACTGGAATTTGAACTCAGGACTTTTTTATTGCCAGGCAGTTGTACTACTGGAACCATGACTTGTCTTTTTTTTCTTTCTTTCTTTTTTTTTTTTTTTTGCTAGTTTTCCAATAGGCTCTTACATTTTGCCTGGCCAGTCTGGATTTTGATCTCCTATTTATGCTTCTCATATAGTCGGGATGACAGGTGTCCACATGGCACCCAGTTTTTTGCTGGTTGAGATGGGGTTCTGACACACACACAGTTATATAGAGATAGATAGATAGATAGATAGATAGATAGATAGATAGATAGATAGATAGATAGATAGATAGATAGATAGATAGGTAGGTAGGTAGGTAGATAGATAAATAGATAGACAGACAGACAGACAGACAAGGTCTTGCCTTGAGCTTCAGTCCTCCCGTCTGAGCTGTCTGAGTACTATAATAACAAGCATGGAGGCTCAAGAAGGTATGCAGTTGGTCTGTGGTGAAATCTCTTGACTCTGTTGAAACAAATCCCTCAGCTCTGTGAACCCCAAAGACAGCATCTCACCCAAGCCAGGCTGGGTCCTCTGAGCAGGGGGAGGGTGGGGGAGGAGGTGAGTTACAACCTTCTGTTTTGCTCCCAGAATATCCTGCGCCAGACAGAGGAGGGATCCAATCGGCATGAGAATGCCCAGAAGGCCCTGGGTGCTGTCAGTAAGGTGGGTGGGCAGGAAGAGGTGTGGAGGCAGGGGGAGGTGAGCAAGTGGTTAGGGAGAGATGGAGTGGGTGCTGGGTGCTGAGTTGTCTCCCCTCACAGATCATTGAGCGGTGTAGTGCCGAGGTGGGCCGCATGAAGCAGACTGAAGAGCTCATCCGACTCACCCAACGGCTGCGCTTCCACAAAGTCAAGGTTTGTCTCTGTCCAGATGTGCCCTCCTCCAGATGTGCCCCCCCCCCCACTCCCCCATCCTGCGCTCCCCTCGGTGTGCCAAAGCCACACTCTTCCCTGCATCTTCTTAGGCTCTGCCCCTGGTCTCCTGGTCGCGCCGCCTGGAATTGCAGGGAGAACTGACCGAATTAGGGGGCCGCAGGGGGGGTGTGCTCTTCACCTCCCGCCCTCGCTTTACCCCACTCTGCCTGCTGCTTTTTAGCGACCTGCTGCTCATCACTCAGCCCAAGAGGTAGGTCCTGCAGGGAAGGGAGGACTCCAGGCTAGGGTGGAGAGGAGGAATCCGGCAGGACCCCACGCTCTTGTCTGAATGCCCTCTTTCCCCCGGGCAGTGGGCAGCGGCTGCAGGTTCTGGACTATGCCCATCGCTCCCTGGTGCAGGCTCAGCAGGTTCCAGACCCATCTGGACCCCCTACATTCCGCCTTTCCCTTCTCAGCAACCACCAGGGCCGGCCTACCCACAGGCTACTCCAAGCCTCTTCCCTGTGAGTCATGTCTTCAGACGTGTGTGTGTGTGTGTGTGTGTGTGTGGTGTGTGTGCATGCATGCGTGCGCAAGTGCATGTGCGTGCTTTTGTGCACATGTGTGCCAGTACTAGGGCTGTAACTCAAGGTTCCAATTCTTGCTTGCTTTTTCATTCAAGGCTGGTGCTCTATTATTTGACCCATAGCTCCAGTTCTGGTATTGTGGGCCCTTAATTGGAGATAAGAGTCTCACAGACTTTCCAGCTGGAGTTGGCTTTGAATAGCAATTCTTAGATCCCAGCCTCCTGAGTAGCTAGGATTATAGGTAGGTCTGAAGGCTTGAGCTACAGGCGCCCAGCTTTTTCTTTTGCTGATTAGAGTATTGAACTTATGAGTTTTTTGTTTTTGTTTTGTTTTTTTGCTGGTCCTGAGGCTTGAACTCAGGGCCTGAGCACTGTCCCTGAGCTCCTTTTGCTCAAGGTTAGTTCTACCACTTTGAGCTTTAGCTCCACTTCTGGTTTTCTGGTGGTTAATTGCAGAGACGAGTCTCACAGATTTTCTTTTCAGGGCTGGCTTTGATCTGTGATCCTCAGATCTCAGCCTGGTGGGTAAGTAACTAGGATTACAGGTGTGAGCTACCAGCTCGTGGCTTGAGATTTATTTATTTATTTATGTTGTTGGTCGTGGGGCCTGAACTCTGGGCCTGGGCGCTGTCCCTCAGCTCTTCAGCTCAAGGCTAGCGCTCTACCAATTGAGCCACAGCACCACTTCCGGCTTTTTCTGCTTATGTGGTGCTGAGGAATCAAGTCCAGAGCCTCATGCATGCAAGGCAAGCACTCTATCACTGAGCCACCTTCCCAGCCCATTTTATTTCTTGATTCAAAGCTGGCAGGCACTCTACCACTTGAGCCACATGTCTTTCTGGCTTTTTGTTGATTAACTGGAGATAAGAGTCTCTCGAAGTCGGCTTTCTGTGTGTGTGTGTGTGTGTGTGTGTGTGTGTGTGTGTGTGCATGTGTGTGTGCTGGGCCTGGCCTTGAGCTCTAGGCCTGGGCTTTGTTCCTGATTATTTGTGCTCTTACCACTTGAGCTCCATTTCTGTCTCTTTTTATAGTTTATTGGAGAGTTAAGAGTCTCATGGACTTTCCTGCCCTGGCTGGCTTCAAACTGAGATTCTGATATCAGCTGAAGTTTTCTTTCTGGGCTGACTCCGAATCTTGTTTCTTAGATCCCAGCCTCCTGTGCAACTAGGTTTATAGGTATGAGCCACTGGTGCCTGGTTTCAGGAGTGGAGTTCTTACTTAGCCTGTATAAGGTCTTAAGTTCCTAACCTAGCATGGCAAAATAAATAAAAACAAGACAGGCATAGTGGTGCACACCTGTAATAGCAGCACTCAAGAGGCTGGGATGCTAGGCGCCAGTGGCTCACGCCTATAATCCTAGCTACTCAGGAGGCTGAGATCTGAGGATCATGGTTCAAAGCCAGCCTGGTCAGGGAAGTGCATAAGACTCTTATCTCCAATAAACCACACAGAAAACCGGAAGTGGTGCTGTGGCTCAAGTGGTAGAGTGCTTGCCTTGAGCTGAAGAGCTGAGGGACAGTGCCCAGGCCCAGAGTTCAAGCCCCATGACCACCACCACCACTACCAAAAAAAGAGGCTGGCATGGAAGGATTACATGTTTAAGACCAACTTGGGCTACTTAGAGAGACTGTCCCCCCAAAATACAACAACAATAACAACAAAAATTCAGCTAGGCACTGATGGTTCACGCTTGTAATCCTAGCTACTCAGGAGGCTGAGATCTGAGGATCACAATTTGAAGCCAGCCTGAGCAGAAAAGTTCATGAGACTCTTATCTCCAATTAACTACCAGAAAATTGGAAGTGGTGCTGTGGCTCAAAGTGGTAGAGTGTTAGCTTTGAGCAAAAAAGCTCAGGGATAGCACCATGGGCCCTAGTTCTAGTCCTAAGACTAAAACAATAGCAACAACAACAATAACAACAACAACAAAAACCCAAAGACAGAAACCACCGTGGGACCTTTCTCTTAACCTCTCAGATCCCTCCTCCCCTTACCCTTCTCTCTCCTCCATGGCCTCTGCCTCACTCACCCCCATGGAGGATAGCTTGGGCCAACTGTGCCCCTGTCTTTATTGCCACCAGATCAGACATGCAGCGCTGGCTGGGAGCCTTCCCTACCCCAGGCCCCCTTCCCTGCTCCCCAGACACCATCTATGAGGACTGTGGTAAGTGTCAAAGAAGGCAAGGGGGCAGCAAGAGTGAATCCTAAGAGGAATAGGAGGAGAAGCTGAGAAGACTGAATCCTACTGTAATGTCACTGGTCCCCTTCCAGAGTGTTCCCAGGAGCTGTGTTCAGAGCCATCGACACCTTCCAAGACTGAGGGGCGTGTTCTGGAGTCCAGGGCTCCTCCCAAGCATCTGCACAAGAGCCCAGAAGGTAAGAGAATCTCCTTCCTTCCTTCCTTCCTTCCTTCCTTCCTTCCGTCTGTTGTGGTGCTTTAACTTGGGGTCCTGGACGCTGTCCTTGAGCTCTTTTGCTCAAGAATAGTGCTCTAACTGAGTGCCAGTGGCTCATGCCTGTAATCCTAGCTGCTCAGAAGGTTGAGATCTGAGGATCATGGTTCACAGCCAGCCTGGGCAGGAAAGTCCATGAGACTCTGATCTCCAGTTACCCACCAGAAAACCAAAAGTGGTCTGTAGCTCAAGTGGTAGAGTGCTTACTTTGAGCTGAAGAGCTGAGGGACAGTGCCCAAGCCCAGAGTCCAAGCCCCACAACTGACAAAAAAAAAAGAAAGAAAGAAAGAAAGAAAGAAAGAAAGACGAAAGACAAAAGAAAAAAGAATAGTTCTCTACCACCTTGAGCCACAGGTCCACTTTTGACTTTTTTGGTAGTTAATTGGGGATGAGTCTCACAGACTTCTTTGCCTTGGCTGGCCTCAAACTTGGATTCTCAAATCTCAGCCTCCTGAATGGCTGGGATTACAGGCATAAGCCACCTATGCTCAGCTTGCTGCTGCTTTTTCTACCAGGTGTCTTCATTATTTCCCTTACCCACCATGATCTCCAAGGTCTGACACCCCAGGGGGGAACCTGCTTTCCCTCTTCTCTTGACCTCTGCCCCCACCCACCCTATTTGTGTGGCTATCTCTCTCTCCCCAGGGTGGCTGAAGGGGCTTCCTGGGGCCTTCCCAGCCCAGTTGGTATGTGAAGTCACTGGGGAACAGGAAAGGAGGAAGCATCTACGTCAGCACCAGAGGCTTCTTGAGACTGTGGGACCCTCTTCAAGCACCCCCAGCTCCCCGTCAACCTAATGCAGGCTGAAGATGCTGGCAGTGCTTTGCAAAGAAGATACAACCCATCATCCAGTCACCCGACCATCCATCCGTCTTATAGGATTCATTGTCAGTGGAAACACTACCTCTAGTGGCAACCCTGAGTTTCAGGACTGAGCAGACAATGAAGGCCATCTGACCCTACACAATAGGAAAAATAAGGATGGCTTGGATGTGTTGCCAATCTAGACAAAGGCTTAGTACTGAGTGACCAGTAGGTAGTGAGTTGGCTGAACCTTTGGCCAAGGAGTATTCTTATATGCTCACAGCCAAGGAAGATGAAGCTGAATCAATGAATTGAGAAAGGGCTATGTTGGAGAAATAGTCCTATCATCCAGAAGAATGGAGAGAGCCATCCAGCCAAAGAAGATGGTGATCTGAGCTCAAATGGCCAATAGCCATTTCTGGCCCCATGATTTGAGTCTAAGAAATACTTCCTGTGCCCTCTCAAGACACTTCTCTTCTAGAAGAATCTAGAGTGTGCATCTCAGAGAATCTGTGTGTGCCTGTGCTTGTATGCAGCTGTGTATATATGAATCAGGGAAGGCGATTCTGTTGAGCATGATGTATGTGTGGTGGCTTACCCTTTCCTGTGATTAAATGCCTTATTTCTTCTCTCAACCCTGCATTTTCCTGTTCTTCTCTCCAAGAAAAACATCAAATCTGTGCTCCAAAAGTGGGCTGGGTATAGCTTGATAGTTAGTAGCCAGGGCTGGAGATGAGCGAGGGCCTTGGATTTGGGTGTCTTGGAGGCCATGGGTCCATGATGGTTGAAGGGTGATGTTATAAAGCCTTCAAGAGGCCTGGCAGAGGGGGTTGAGGTACACAAGGTGGCTAGTAGATGGGGCTCCAGACCTCCGAAGCCTACAGGCTCTTCTCCTTCTCCCAAACATTGGCTCCATAATGCATGTCTGCATATCTGCCACCTGCCATCAGTCAGCCAACCTCAATTGCAAGCTGCAAGATGAGCCAGATTCTGGGTTTGGATGGAAAAAATAAGAGGGTGTAGATCACAGATTGGCTGGCCAGTACCAGGGTCCTCCCTTTAGCCTCCCCCTGTCCCAGAAACATAGAGCTCAATGGGAGAGAGAGAGCAAAAACTGATGGGGCTGTGCAGACCCAATCAGAGTGTCAGAGAATGGCCTCGTGTGATTTCAGAGCTAGAGATAGGGGAACAGAGAGTTGCTGGAGAGCGGGGCACCCACACCTGGGACAAGGCTTTCTCTGCAAGAGGCCATCAACCTACTCTGTACTGTATGTATGGCAACTTGCCCAGGACAGAAACTGCCACGACAACAAACAGGAGGTAGAGAGACTCTGGAGACTCAAGAGAGAGAGAGAAGGGCACTAGCATTTGGCAATTCCACAATGTTGGAGATGCTCCTAACAAAGTGTATGGCAAATGGGAAACTCAATAAATGTTAGTGGAAGCTGGGTGCCAGTGGCTCATGCCTGTAATCCTAGTTACTCAGGAGGCTGAGATATGAGGATTGCGATTCAAAAGGTGCTCAAGGTTGGTGCTCTACCACTTTGAGCCACAGTCCCACTTCTGGTTTTCTGGTGGTTAATTGGAGAAAGAGTCTTATGGACTTTCCTATGCAGGCGGACTTTGAACCATGGTGCTAAGATCTCAACATCTTGAATAGTATTATAAGCATGAGCTACCGGCACCCTGCTCTAGGCAGGTTACATTCTTCTGAGAGACCATCAGTCTCTCTCTCTCTCTCTGGGCCACTTTTTCTTTTCCTTTTATTTTGTGGCCATACTGGGGCTTGAACTCAGGGCCTTGGTGCTGCCCTTTAATGTGTGTGCGCGTGTGCGTATACATGTACACACATGCGCGCCCATGCTGGTTCTGAGGCTTGAACTCAGGGCCTGGGCACTGTTCTGAGCTTTTGTGCTCAAGGCTGATGCTTTACCACTTGAGCCACAGTTCCACTTCTAATAAAGATTTATTTTGGTTCATGTTTTCAGAGGTTTTTTGTCCTTGGTACTTGGCCCTTGGGCCTGCCACTAGGTAGTACAGGCAGGGAACAAATGATAGAGGAAGATTGCTCACCTCATGGTGGATGGGAAGCAAAAAAGAAAAAGAGGAATTGGGCCATTCCTTAAGTTTTTTTTTTTTTTGCCAGTCCTAGGGCTTGAACTCAGGGCCTGGGTGCTGTCCCTAAGCTTCTTGGTGCTCAAAGCTAGCACTCTACCATTTGAGCCACAGCGCCACTTCTGGCTTTTTTTTTTTTTTTTTTTTTGAGTAGTTTGTTGGATATAAGAGTCTAGTGGGAACTTTTCTTCCTGGACTGACTTTGAACCATGATCCTCAGTTCTCAGCCTCCTGAGTAACTGGGGTTATAGGCATGACTCATGACCCCTCAGATATTTTTTATGTATTAGAAAACTGACAACACAGTCAGGATTCTGGTTATAAGCAGAAACTGGTATTTCTGGAGAGGATAGTGGGTTTTATAAAGAATCATTGAGAAAGCTGATGAGTGAGATTTACAAATCAAGCAGAAGTAAGGTTTTATAAGTGAACTAAGAGCTGGGCAGCGGTAGCTGTAATTCTAGTTACTCAGGTGGCTGAGATCTGAGGATCTCTGTTCAAAGCCAACCTGGGCAAGAAAGTCCATGAGACTTTTATATCCAATTAACTACTCAGAAAAAGCCAGCAGTGTCCTTGTGGCTTAAGTGGTAGAGCACTAGCCTTGAGCAAAAAAGCTCAGGGGCATCCAGGCCTTGAGTTCAAGCACCAGCTGGTGCGGGGAGGGGGGGTAGAGAGGGGGGAAGTAGCTAAGGTACCTCCAAATGCACCTGCAGCACTGGTCCAGAAACCACATACTGGTGCAACAACCCAGTCCTGGCTGTCAGGATGACAGGACAATCCCCTCCAATACATCCAGGATTATTCACAGCTGATGTGGCTATGGGTGCTACTCATTCCACTACTCCTGGCTCTGTACCATAGCCTCTATAAAATACTTCTTTATTGTCCTTCTTTATTGTCCACTGGCTCTGGAGATAATGGCCAGGGACATTGTGTCTAGCTGATCCTACATTATGTACTTGCTCTCATTTGCAGGTTGAGAAAGTAGACTTTTCTTTCTTCCCTTCCTTTCCCTTCCTTTCTCTTCTTTTCCCTTCCTTTCCCTCCCTCCTTCCTTTCCTGCCTTCCTGTTGGTGCCAGTACTGGGGCTTGAGCTCAGAACCTCACATTCTCACTTAGATTTTTACTGAAGTCTGGCACTCTACAACTGAGCTACACCTTTACTTCAACTTTTTTGCTGGTTATTTGGAGGTAAGAGTCTACAGAATTTTCTTTTATGGGGAGTTGGTCATGGGGCTTGAACTCTGGGCATGGGTGCTGTCCCTGAGCTATTTGGCTCAAGGCTAGCACTCTACCACTTGAGCCTCAGCACCACTTCCAGTTTTCTGAGTAGTTTATTGGAGATCAGAGTCTCATGGACTTTCCTACCCAGAATGGCTTTGAACCTCGATCCTCAGATCTTAGCCTCCTGAGTAGCTAGGTTTACAGGTGTGAGTTTCATGAAAGTCCATGAAACTCTTATCTCCAATAAACCACTAGAAAACCAGAAGTGGCGCTATAGCTCAAGTGGTAGAGTTTCGTGGACTTTCCTGCCCAAGCTTTGAACTGCAATCCTCAGATCTCAGCCTCCTGAGTAGTTTAGGATTACAGGCGTGAACCACCGGCACCCGGCTCAAATATTTCTTTTGGAAGCTTGTCCCTCCCACAATGAGTTCTCAGAGCTTTTTCACTCAAGGTCAGTGCTCTGCCACTTGAGCCACAGTTCTACTTTCAGCTTTTTCTTTTTTTGGTTATTTGGAGATGAAGAGTCTCATGAACTTTCTTGCTCACCTGGCTTTGAACCTCTATCCTCAGATCTTAGCTAGCATTACAGGTGTGAGCCACGGGCACCTGACTTAAAGCTTTATATCTTGTAATAATCATTCCTTTTTATTTACATATAAGATGGTTTTTAGACTTCAGCGGCTAAACTGAGTAGTTGTAATAGAGATTGGCTTACCAAGCCTAAAGTAGCTGGGCACTGGTGGCTCACACCTGTAATCCTAGCTACTCAAGAGGCTGAGATCTGAGGATCACAGTTTGAAGCCAGCCCAGGCACCAAAGTCCAAGAGACTCTTATCTCCAATATTGAGCACTGTGCCTTGAGCAAAAGCTCTGGGAGAGCACCTAGGCCTTGAATTCTAGTCTTAGGACCTGGAGAGAAAAAGCCTAAAGTATTGGTTATCTGGCCTTTCACCAAAAAAAAAAAAAAAAAAAAAAAAAGTTTGTCAGTTTCCTGCTACAGGAAAGAGCTATGCCAGCCTGAGGCAAGGAAGCCAGGAAATTTATTCACCAACTTCTTCCACCTTCCAGCTATCTATTCTAGGCTTTTGCTTGGGCCATGCCAAGGCTGCTATGTTTATTCTTGATATTATTATTGAGTCTTCCGCTCTTTGTTCATCTGATGATGCTGAATTGAATCCCAGCGGTCACTATTTACTTTACATATTGTGATACCATGTAAATATCTTCCATTACTGAGCTGATCATCTCCAGGATTACATTTCCTTTCTTGAACTATTTCCAGTTACCTTTGGAAACAATATTTGATACCTTTTCAGAATGCATGAAATCTGTTCTGTATAAAAGAATCTGTGTATGATCTATCTGCTGTACTTACTACCTAACCCAAGAACTGGATTAATACTAATTACTTATGTGTGCCCCACTCCTCTCTTCCCAGCATATAATATAGTGTTTATTATTCCACTGAAAAAAAAAGCCATGTAGACAGCTCCACACTTATAACTCTAGCTACTCAGGAGGCTGTGATCTGAAGATCATGATTCAAACCAGCCCAGACAATTACCTCCAATTAACCATCAAAAAACCAAAAGTGGAGCTAATGGACAGTATTTAGTCCCTGAGTTCAAGCCCAAGCACTGTCATTAAAAAAAAAAAGCAGGGGCTGGGAAGGTGGCTCAGTGGTAGAGCGCTTGCCTTGCATGCATGAGGCCCTGGGTTCGATTCCTCAGCACCACATAAGCAAAAAGAAAAAAGCCGGAAGTGGCGCTGTGGCTCAAGTGGTAGAGTGCTAGCCTTGAGCTGAAGAGCTGAGGGACAGCGCCTAGGCCCAGAGTTCAGGCCCCACGACTGGACCTCCCCCCTCCCCCCCAAAAAAAGCCAGGCACCAGTGGTTCAAGCCTATAATTGTAGCTACTCAGGAAGCTGAGATCTAAGGATCTCAGTTCGAAGCCAGCCCAAGCAGGAAGGTTGTGAGACTCTTTAATTTGTCACAGAAAAAGCCAGAAGTGGTGCTGTGGCTCAAATGGTAGAGTACTCGGGCTGGGAAGGTGGCTCAGCGGTAGAGGCTTGCCTTGCATGCCTGAGGCCCTGGGTTTGATTCCTCAGCACCACATAAGCAAAAAAGAAAAAAGCTGGAAGTGGTGCTGTGGCTCAAGTGGTAGAGCGCTAGCCTTGAGCTGAAGAGCTGAGGGACAGCGCCCAGGCCCAGAGTTCAGGCCCCACGACCAGACCCCAAAAAAAAAAAAAAATGGTAGAGTACTCATGGACAGTGCCCAGGCCCCAAGTTCAAACACCAGGATGGGAGAAAAAATTGTAAACATATATTTGATTAAAGCATGCTTTGTTCAGTTGTGATTGTTTATGGGCTCTATTAAAAATGGTATCTATTTATAGTGTAATCTTCCAGGAGTTATGATCTTCAGGAAACATTAAATTTCTAAGATTCTTCTACATGACAGTGTGTTTTTGAGAGAACTGCTTGCTATTATTAGAAACTACAGGGGGAAAAACCCAAATAAAGGACTGGAGGAAGGAAACACAATCCTAATGACCACTGGCTTTGTATGAATGACCTTCCAACAGCCCAGCACTGTCTCCTCTTTCAGCACCTTCTCCTCCTCCCATTTTCAAGGTTTAGTCTCTAATCTGGTGCCCTTAGCATACCTGATTTTCTGAGAAAGGCACTTGTGTCTGTCAGGGCTAGAGAATGTTTCACTAAACGCTCCTTGCTGTGACAGCCATGGGGGTCAGGTACACAGCTCTGGGCATAGGGGCCACATTCTCCACCTGTGCACAGGAGCAGAGAAGCTGGCAGGCGTGTGGAGAACGGACAAGATGCTCATCAAGAAGAGATGGGTCAGAGCCTTCTCAGAATTCCAACTATTCCTGAAGTCTAGTTATGCAAGTGACCTTAGGATTCAGAGTTAATGGCCCTTTGCTTAATCTAACTGCAGTTGCATTTCATCCTTTGCTGCCAACTACATGCAGGAATACCTCCAGAAATCAGCCTTTGTTTTGGGTCCTTCTGTTCACTAGTGAGACTTCATAAAAACAACTTAAAATCAGTCATCTAGCCAGGCCAGCTCTCACGTGTAATCCTAGCTACTCAGGAGGCTGAGATCTGAGGCTCCAGATTAAAAGCCAGCTGTGGCAGGAAAGTCCATGAAACTTTTATCTCCAATTAACCACTAAAAAACTGGAAATGGAGCTGTGGCTAGTAGAGGGCTAGCACAAAAAGCTCAGGGACAGTGCTTAGGCCCTGAGTTCAAGGGTTAGGATAGGTATGCACACATGCACACACACACACACACACACACACACACACACACACACACACACACACACACACACACAGAGTAGAGAAAAGGCTAAAAGAATCATCTAAAGTTGGGAGTTTGTGACTCACACTTGTAACCCTGGCTCCTTATGAGGACAAGAGCTGAGGATCATAGATCAAAGCCAGCCAGAGATGAAAAGTCTATGAGACTCTTATCTCTTATTAACCAGCAAAAAGCCAAAAGTAGAAGTGTGGCTCAAATGGTGGAGCACCAGCCTTGAACAAAAAACTCCAAGCAAGAGCACAAGGCCCTCAGGATAAGTCCCGGTACCAACACACAGACACACACACACACACACACACACACACACACACACAACACACACCTCAGAATGTGTCTTCTCTTCTCTGGTGCTGAAAAGGGAAGAAATAAAGTACACAGAAGAAGAATTAGACAGAAGTGAGTAGAGATGGAGAGAGAAAAGGGTTCAGGAAAGTGTGAGAAGGCTTATAGAGGCATCTTTGGATGATGCATCTGAGTTAGATGCAGAGTAAAGGTGTTTTCCTCCCTCCCCTGCTCCATCAGTGAAGATTTGGGGTTGGGGTTAGGGCAGAGGAAGGACACAGGAAGACAAAGGGAGGACTCTCAGAGATGCCCACTGGGGCAAGGAGAAGCAGAAGCTGGAGGGAGACTCAGATCCACAGCTGTAGGCTAGGGTTTGAGGAACAGAGTTTCCAGAAAGGCTTGCAATTGAAGCCGTGGATCCCCTCCCCCGTCTCTCAGCTCCCCAGGAATATTCCACGGCAGTTAGAGGCCCTGACCTGCAGAATGGGCTGAGGGCTTCTGTTGGGTCCTGAGCTCAGGTGTTGGATATGAGTACTTCTCCTCGCATTCTTTCCCAGACACCAGACCCTTTGGTAGAAACTGATCTGTCCCCTGAGAATATTCGGAGGAGGAGGGGCAAGTGCGCAGGGCAAGGAGAGGGGGCTGGGAGTTGGGGTGAATTCAGGAGCCAAGGGGTATATTCCCCAAGGGGCAGAAGAAGAAGACCTGGGAAGGAAGGGGGAGAGGCTGGATGGCAGGAGGAATGAAAGAGAGAGAGTCTGGCACTAAAGGAGGATGCAGACCCCTGTCCCTTCTTCCAACAGCCACAGCTGGCCCAGAGAACGTCAGTACTCTCAACTGCCCTTCCTGCGGAGAGTTACACACACCTTCCGCTGGCTGGCACAAGTGGCAGCGGCAGAAATCAGCCTGCTGGCCTTTATTCTGCTTCTGCTCATGGTCTTCTCCAAGCAGTGGCTGTACCCCTCTAGGAGCCGCTTCTTTCAGCGCTGCCCTGAGAATGTCACCAACACAATCTACAGCTCAGTGTCTATCATGTCCATGGGACTCATGTACCTCTGCAAATCGAAGAGCTGTGCCAATGCAGGCAGAGGTGAGCCCTCCCCCAGCCCGAAGCTTCCAGCCAGTTTGCACCTGGGGGGGATGGGTGAGAGGGACCACCTGCCCTTGTCCTCCTCTCTCCAGTCATCATTTTGTCCTGCAAGATGGTGCTCTATGGATACTAAGACCTACAAAGGCAGTTGGTTTTCTTCTTCCAGTATGGTCAAATAGAGTTGTTAATGGGAAAATGTCACCCCACATTAGATAAGTCCCAGAGGCAGCACTCTGCTTCTAAAAAAAAAGACCTGTGTGTGTGGTCTGCGTGTGTGCCAGATTGAGACTTGCGCTTGGGCCTGAGCACTGTCCCTTAGCATTTTCTGTTCAAGACTGGCATTCTACTACTTGAACCACAACTCCACTTCCATTTTTTTTTTTTTTGCCAGTCCTGGGGCTTGACCTCAGAGCCTGGGCATTGTCCTTGAGCTTCTTTTGCTCAAAGCTAGCACTCTACCACTTGAGCTACCACATCACTTCCAGCTTTTTCTGTTTATGTGGTACTGAGGAATCAAACTCAGGGCTTCATGGATGCTAGGGAAGCACTCTACCACTAAGCCACATTTCCAGCCCACTTCCATCTTTGTTTTTCTTTTTTGGTATTAGTCCTGGGGCTTGAACTCATGGCCTAGATGCTGTCTTCCAGCTGCTTCTTCTTCCTCCCTCCCTCCCTTCCTTCCTTCCTCCCTCCCTTCCTTCCTTTCCTTCCTTCTCCTCTTCCTCTCCCTTCTTTTGCCATTTCTGGGGCTTGAACCTAAGCTCCTTTTTGCCCAAGACTAGCACTGTACCAGTTAAGCCACAGAGCCACTTTCAGCTTATTCTGTGATTTATTAGAGATAAAACTCATGCATTTTCTTGCCTAGGTTGGCTTCAGACCATGCTACTCAGATCCTAGCCTCCAGAGTAGCTAGGATTATAGACGTGAGCCTCCAGCACCCAGTTAACCTGAGTTTCTTTTGCTCAAGGCTAGCATTCTACTAGAAGCTCCACTTTCAGCTTTTTTTTTGGTTGTTGTTTGTTTCAATTCAGGTCCTGGGCACTGTTCTTGAATTTTTTTACTCAAGGCTAATGCTCTACTACTTTGAGCCGTAGTACCACTTCCAGTTTCCTGGTGGTTAATTGGAGAGGCTCACAGACTCTTTCCCAGGCTGACACTGAACCCCTATCCTCAGATCTCAGCCTCCTGAATAGCTAGGATGACAGGTGAGAGCCATCAGTGCCCAGCTACTTCTAGCTTTTTGCCTGTAATTAGAGATAAGAGTCTTACAGACTTTCTTGCCCAAGCTGCCTTAGAACTGTGATCCTTACCTCTCAACCTTCTGAGTCACAGGCATGAGAAATGGGCGCTCAGAAGAGAGATGCGTTTGAATCACACAGGACATGTGAGAGAAGAGCCAGGTGCGAGCAGAGGAGAGCATTTCCTTCCTCTTGGCTTGAATACCCACAGTATTGGGTGGGATATCCTGGAATACTCTTTCCTAATCAAAGCCCTGGTCCCAGCCACTTCCTGTGCCTCTGCCTCCAGGCTTGCTTCTCTGGACCACCTCTGGCTCCAAGGAATTTCCCTTTTCTGTCTAGTGTCTGCTCCTTGCTTTCTTGAACTTTTACAACTGCTTATTTCCTGAAGTGAGTCTCATCTCTCCCCAACTCTTAGAAGTTGAGCCTCTTTTCTCAGTTCCAGGGAAACTAAAGGTTTAGACACCCATTTCTGCATGTTCATTCCCCTGAGCATAAAAGAAAAAAAGCATAGGGCTATTAATTTCTTCTACTATGAAAAACAACCCAGCCTTAGAGCAATACATTTAGGGAAAAGTATCATTTATTGGATACTTAATTTGTTCAATTAAATCTTTACTTATTGCTAAGAGATTTTTTTTTTGTTGTTGTTGATTGTGGGGCTTGAACTCTGGGCCTGAGCGATGTCCCTCAGCTCTTCAGCTCAAGGCTAGGGCTCTACCACTTGAGCCACAGCGCCACTTCTGGTTTTCTGGTGGTTTATTGGACATAAGAGTCTCAGGGTCTTTCCTGCCCAGGCTGGCTTTGAACTGTGATTCTCAGATCTCAGCCTCCTGAGTAGCTAGGATTAGAGGCGTGAGCCACAGGTGCCCAGCTGAGATACAATTCTTGTGTAAGTACTAAGGCTTGAACTCAGGGTGTCATGCTTTTGTTGGCTTTTATTCATCTTTAGTGCCTGTCTTGGGGCTTGAACTCAGGGCTTGGGTTCTGTCCCTGAGCTTTTTTGCTTTTTCATAAGGGTAGTGCTCTACCACTAAGCTACAGCTCCACTTCTAGCTTTTTTGTTGGCTAACTGGAGATAAGACAGACTTTCCTACCTGGACTGGTTTTGAATTGTGATCCTCAGATCTCAGAAGTTGGAATTTATAGGCTTAAATCACCTGCCCTGGGTTTGCTTAGCTTTTTCATTCAAGTCTGGCTCTCTGCTACTTGAGCCATATCTCTACTTCTGATTTTTTCTATTTATATGGTACAGGGCTTCATGCATCCTAGGCAAGCACTCTACCACTAAACCACATTCCCACTCCTACTGCTGGCTTTTATTCCCCACCTCCAACAGAGCCTGTTTCACTTTCCTCTGTGTGGTGTGTGTGTGTGTGTCATGTGAATGTGTCTGTATATACTGAGGCATTGTCCCTTAGCTTTTTCACTTAAGTGTGGTGCTCTAGCATCTGAACCACAGCTCTATTTTTGTCTTTTTGGTGTTTAATTGAAGAAAAAAGTCTCACCGACTTTCCTGCTCAGGCTGACTATGAACCTCTAGCCTCTGCTCTCAGCCTCTTGAGGAGGTAGGATTGCAGGCATGAGCCACCAGCACTCAGCTATTCTTGGTTTATTTAGCAAGTGAAAACATTGTTTTATTTATTTATTTATGTCGATCATGGGGCTTGAACTCTGGGCTGGGCGCTATCCCTTAGCTCTTCAGCTCAAGGCTAGCGCTCTATCACTTGAGCTACAGGGCCACTTCCGGTTTTCTGAAGATAAGAATTTCAGGGACTTTCCTGCCTGGGCTGGCTTTGAACTGCCATCCTCAGATCTCAGCCTCCTGAGTAGCTAGGATTACAGGCGTGAGCCACTGGTGCCCAGTGAAAACATTGTTTTATTATTATAGCAAGTGTCCAGTCTTTGGTGATGAGTGGGCCTGAACATTTTTTTAATTTTGTATATTTGCTCATCTTTTGTAAATCTTGAGTTCATCTGTTTTTATTGTTTTCCCCAGACAGTTATAATCTGTTGACACATCACCCAATCTTTTTGGTGGCCATGATGACCTTCCTTCTGGCCTTGGCCCTGGGTTTCATCCTCACCATCTGGTTGCACCTGCCCTATCTGCCTCATCTGCAGAGTTTGCCTAACTTCAGCTTGATTGGGACCATCCTGAGCTTTTGTGAAGGTGCCTTCCCCGCCACCCCCAAGCTCTGAAGAAGGACCTCCGTTCTTCCTGACACTCCTTTTCTGTGTGTGGGGCTATCGGGCAGGGTGGTGGTGGTGGTGGTGGTTAGAGGAGGTGGGAAAAGAGAACTGAAAATCAAATTACATTACTTCGTGGCCACTGGGAGGTGGGGGTGATTCCACAGTGGAGTCCTTGAATCTGTGTGTTGGTGGGAGCCATGGCTGGTGTCTCTGGCCTTGCAGACAATGTTGAATCTCTTGTGGGATTTCTCAATGAGACTCAGGCCTCTGCTTTCTATCTCCCAGTCATTTTCATCTTCGTCATGCTCCTGCTGTTTCCCATTAACCTCTGGATCTTTGAGTTGAAGAGAAATGTCTCCATTCCTATTGGCTGGAGCTATTTCATTGGTTGGCTGGTGTTTATCCTGTATATCATCTGTGGTGAGTGGATAGGAGGAGGCCTGGGGGAAGGAGGACAGGGGAGAAGGAAGGGAAAACTCTCAGGGACTTAATGGTCCCTCCTCTCAACCTGCTTGTCAATCTTTTGTTTTTGGTCATGGGGCTTGAACTCAGGGCTCTGTCCCTGAACTCTTTTTCTCAAGGTTAGCAGTCTACCACTTTGAGCCACAGCTCCACTTCTGGGTTTCTAGAGGTTCATTGGAGTTAAGAAGTCTCATGGAATTCCTTTCCAGAGCTGGCTTTGAACCGCCATCCTCAGATCTCAGCCTCCTAAGTAGCTAGGATTAGGTAGTGATGAGCCAACAGGACCCAGCTCTGCTTGTCAATTTTATTCCAACTTTCTTCTTCCTGCTCTCCTGGTCTCTGTTCTTCCCCAGGAATCCTTTGCTATCTCAACCACAAAAATTTCTGGAGTCTCATTCTGAATGATATCTCTGTGAAGATTCCGTGCGTTGGCAATTCTGGCATATTGGGAGAGTCCCTGAGTGACCAAGAGCGGAAGACTTTTTCAGACACTTCCAGCTGCAAAGACGAAGTCCTGAATCAGCCACACAATGAACAGCCACCAGTTTCTGACCACTCGACTCAGACTTACAGTTCACTCACACAATCCTTGGTGTAGGCTGGTTTTCATCATAATAGGGACTAAACAAAAGAAAATTGAAGCCATGTTTCCACTCTCCTTGTCCCTGCCTTATCTGTAGCTTGAATGATGTAGAATAAATTGTCTATATCTTCTTTCTTGCACCTGGCAATCATTTAGGTGAACTGGAGAAGGAAGGAGAAAGGGAGATGAAGGGAGAAAGATTGAGTTTGTTTTCCAGTTCTTATTGCCTAGGAATCTTTTGGCATCCGTTGGTCTCTAAACCTGCCCAACCTGTACACAGGAAAATACTTCTTCAGTCAGGCTAAGGAGGCTCATGCCTGTAATCAAGCTACACAGGAGGTTGAGATCTAAGGATCTAAGTATGAAGCCAGTTAGACAGCAAAGTTTCTGAGTCATGTCTCCAATTAACTACCCAAAAGGTGGAAGTAGAGGTATGGCTCAAGTGGTAGAGCAACAGCCTTGAGTTAAAAAGCTAAGGGATAGTGCCCAGGCCCTCAGTTCAAGCCCTAGTACATATCACACATACACACACGCACACGCGCGCGCGTGCACGCACACGCACACGCAAACACACACACACACACACACACACACACACACACACTGCAAGTCCTGGGGCTTGAACTCAGGGCCTGAGCACTGTCCCTGAGCTGCTTCTGCTCTAGCACTCTACCACTTGAGCCACAACACCACTTCTGGCTTTTTCTGTTTATGTGGTGCTGAGAAACGGAACCCAGGGCTTCATGTGTGCTAGGCAAGCACTCTAACACTAAGCCCCATTCCCAGCCCCCTATATACAATTTTTATATTTTGGTTATAAACCAAGATTCACAAAGACACAAGGCAGCCAGCTTGGGTACTGAGATGTAGACATCTTGCTCAAAGAGTGCTTGCCTAGTCGAATACCTGTGATTGATCTTTGTCTTGTGTGAACATTTGCCACAGATTGTTAATAGATTAGTAATATTATAGGCTTATGCCTATAATCCTAGCTACTCAGGACTCTGAGATCTGAGGATTATGGTTTGAAGCCAGCCTGGGCAGAAAAGTCTGCAAATCCATGAGACTCTTACCTCCAATTAGTTACCAAAAAGCTAAAAGTGAAGCTATGGTCATAGTGGTAGAGTTGACCAAAAAAGAGTTGAGTAGCTTTGAGCAAAAGAGCTTAGGGTCATTGATCAGTCCTGAGCTCATTCCTCAGGACCAATACAAAAAAAGCAAAAGGGGGAAAAGCATATAATATAGACTAGGTACCAGTGGCTTACACCTATAATTCAAGCTACTCAGGATACTGAGATGTGAGAATTGAAGCTTGGAGCCAGCTCAGGAAGACAGAGCCACAAGACTCTTATCTCCAAGTTAACCATCAAAAAGTTAGACTAGAGGCTCAAGTGGTAGACTACCAGTTGTGTATGAAAAAGCTGATCAAGAACACAAGGCCTTGAATTCAAACTCCCATACTGGCATATAAAGAAATGGAAACTGGGTGCTGGTGGCTCATGCCTATAAGCCTAGCTACTCAGGAGGCTGAGATCTAAGGATCGTGGGTCAAAGCCAGCCCAGGCAAGAAAGTCAGGGAGACTCTTATCTCCGATAAACTACTCAGAAACAGCTGGAAATGGCACTGTGGCTCAAGTGGTAGAGCATTAGCTTTGAGCACAAAGAGGCTCAGGGACAATGCTCAAGTCCAAAGTTCAAGCCCAGGATGGGCAAAAAAAAAAAGTGTATTATGGTATGGTATGTTGGTGCATGCTTGTAATTCCAGCAAGTGCTCTACCAGTCAAGCTGCTAGGACTTAGAGATTGGAGGATCATAGTTTGAGAGGCAGCTTGGGCAAGAAGTTATTGAGACCCCATCTCACCCAATAAGTTGGGTGTTTTTTTTTTTTTTTTTTATTTGCAGGTACTTTTTTTTGTTTGTTTTTGTGGGTTTTTTTTTTTTTTTGGGTCCAGTCGTGGGGCCTGAACTCTGGGCCTGGGCGCTGTCCCTCAGCTCTTCAGCTCAAGGCTAGCGTTCTACCACTTGAGCACAGTACCACTTTTGCCTTTTTTCTTTTTGCTTATGTGGTGCTGAGGAATCGAACCCAGGGCCTCAGGCATGCAAGGCAAGTGCTCTACCATTAAGCCACCTTCCCAGCCCCAGAACTTCATTTTCCTTAAGGTGAATACTAGTCAGAATGTGGTATGTACATCCTGACTATCTGTATTCCATTAATTCACTGATAAGATCAATGATCTCTATCCCATTAATCAGCATTGGATATCTGAGCTATTTCTAAATCTTTTGGCTATTGTCGGTGATGCTATTGTGAAAGTAGGTCATATATTTTTAATTTGTGATACTGGGATTTGAGCACTACTCCCTCCATTTGCTAAGTGCTCTAAGCATTTCACCACATTTCCAGGCCCTTTTCAACTTCCAGCCCATCTTCTGTTACTTTTTTTTTTTTTTTTTTTTTTTTGTGTTGGTCCTGGGACTTGAACTCAGGGTCTGAGTGGTGTCTTGTGCTTTTTTGCCTCAGGCTAGTGCTCTACCACTAGAGACTCACCTCTACTTCCAGCTTTTTGCTAGTTAATTGGAGCTAAGAGTCTCACAGACTTTCCTACTTAGGCTGGCTTTGGACCTCAATCCTCAGATTTCAGCTTCTTGGATAGGTAGCTAGGATTATAAGTGTGTGCCACTAATATCTGGCTTATAATTATTTTTTTCTCTTTTTTGTCAGTTGTGGGGCTTGAACTCTGGGCCTGTCCACTGTCCCTCAGCTATTCAGCTCAAGGCTAGCGCTCTACCACTTGAGTTACAGCACTACTTCCGGTTTTCTGGTGGTTTATTGGAGATAAGAGTTTCATGGACTTTCCTGCCTGGACTGGCTTTGAACAGTGATCCTCAGAACTCAGCCTTCTGAGTAGCGAGGATTACAGGCGTGAGCCACCGGTGCCTGGCTTGGCTTATAATACTTTTTGTGTGTGTTGGTCCTGGTGCTTAACCTCAGGGCTTGGGCACTGAGCCTGAGCTTTTTTGCTCAAGGCTAGTGCTCTACCACTTGAGTCACAGCCAGCTCCACTTCCAGTTTTTTTGTGTGTGGTTAATTGAAGAGTCTCATGGATGGGGTTGGAGGAGTGGTTCAGGTGGTAAGAGTACCAGCAATGAGTGAAAGTGTCAGATACTGGGTTTTAGTCTTAGTCTTGAACCTCCCTTCATCCCCCAAAAGAAAAGCCTCATAGACTTTCCTGCCCCAGCTGGCTTCCAACTACAGTTGGAATTATACATACATACATACATACATACATACATACATACATATATATATATATATATATATATATATATATATAATTTTAGGCCAAAGACTTTGGTAAAGTCATTTATTTTCCTACGGTAATCACTAATAGTGTTCACAAACAAATTTTCAGCTTTCTGCCCTGTGGGAGTATACTAAGATTACAACTTTGGGCTCCTTTGTGCTGTGGGGGGTGCAAGACGAGTGCTGGCCAATGAATGATGACATTCCTCTGGTCTGATCAGAGCATTTTACTGTGGGTGTGAGTCCCCTTCAACACAGAAACTAACAAACTCAAGCTGGTTATGGATTATTTGTTGCCTTGGGTATTAGAATGAGATGTAGAGCGGGGGCTTTGTCTGATCCATGATGGTTGTCCAGTGTTGTGGACTGAATTGGGCCCTGGAAAACTGCTATTGATATTCAGAGATGGGGCTTTAAGGAAATAATTATGGCTAATGAGATAATAATGATGGGGACCTGATCTGATCTGGGTCCCTGTAAAAGAGAACCCTAGAGTGCTTTCTGCCTCTGTTTTTTTCTCTCTGTCTCTGTCAATGTGTCTGTCTCTGTCTCACTGTCTCTCGCTGAATATGAACCAAGGAAGGGTTATATGAGGACACAGTTACATGGCAACTGTTTTCAAGCTAGGAAGTGTCTCCAGAAAGTGAATTGGCCAGAACCTTGACCTTGAATATCTTGCCTCCAGACAGGAGAAAATTAATTCAGTTGTTTAGCAACTATATAAAGTTTTGTTATTGCAGCCTGAGCAGCCTGAGACATGTAGTCTCTTTTATTTTTCTGTGTTGAGATAGGACCTCACTTTGTAGTTTAGGCTGATCTTGAACTCATGGCTCTCCTGTCTTGGAGATGTGTACCACCATGCTGGACTGATGCAGTTTTAGTTATCACAGTTATGAAGAATGAATTTAGCTTGGTTATTACAAGCTACTAAACTTTTAAGGTTATTAATAAATAACCTTATTTAGCACAAGGAAGAATATTCTGATTGACAATGCCTTTGGCTAAAGGGAAGAGAGAAAGATATCAAGCCAAAGCAGTTTTGCTTTATAAAGGCAACTCCAGCTGGGCGCAGGTGGCTCACGCCTATAATCCTAGCTACTCAGGAGGCTGAGATCTGAGGATCGAGGTTCAAAGCCAGCCTGAGCAGGAAAGTTGGTGGGACTCTTATCTCCAATAAACCACTAGAAAACCAGAAGTGGCGCTGTGGGCTCAAATGGTAGAGCGCTTGCCTTGAGCTGAAGAGCGCAGGGACAGCGCCCAAGCCCAGAGTTCAAGCCCCATGACCACCACCACCACCAACAACAAAAAGACAACTCCAGCCCTCAGCAGAAAAGTTCACTAGATTGTATGTCCAAAATAACTAGCAAAAATCATGGCTGGGGGCATGGTTGGGGGGCAGAGCACCAGGCTAGCAAGGGTGAGGCCTTGACTTCAAACCCCAGGACTGAAAAATAAATAAAAATTAAAATAATCTGATCATATCCCTGCCCCCAAATCTGTTGCTCTTTCTTCCCCTCACCCCCCTTTCATTGTTCTTGCACAAGGAGAAAGACAGAGAGGTGCTGCCCTGAGGGCTGGGTACAGCAAGGAGGAGAGGGAAGGGCCTGGCCTCAGACAGGCTCACCATCTGTGCAAACCTAGAGGAAAGGCTCTGCATCCGCCCAGCACTTGCCCTGTGGAGTGAGGGGAAGTGCGTAAAAGTGAAAAGAAATCTCAGGCCAAAGGTCCCAGCCTGGAGAAATTGTTCTCAGCAAGGAGCTGGTCAGCAGAAAGAACGAGCGATTGAAATGAAATACAACAACACATTTTCCAAAGGAGGCTTGCTCAGGGAAGGCCAAAGCAAAACAGCAAGACCAAATGATTAATGGAAAGGGGAAAACATAATTTTATCCAAACCCTCTTAGACCAAATCTCTCCAAGATCACCAATCAAATATAATTAAGAAAAGTAGCTAGGCACCAGAGTTAAAAAAAAAAAAGCTCAGGGACAGCATCCAGGCCCTGAGTTCAAGCCCCAGGACAGGCACACAGGCACACAGGCACAGACACACATAGACACAGACAGAGACACAGACACAGACACACACACACACACACACACGAACGAATGAGAGAGAAAAAAGAAAAAAAAGAAAGGAAGGAAGGAGGAAGAAAAGAAGAGGGAAAGGAAAAGAAAGATAGGCATGCTTGTAATCCCAGCACTCTGGAGACTTTTAAAGCAGGAGGATCCTGAGTTCTAGGCCAGCCTGGATAATATAGTGACACTTATTTCAAACAAACAAAACCTCCTACTAAGCCAAACTAAGGTGACAATTAGAAATAACTAAATTAATTAATTTAATTAAATGGAAAGAATAAAAGAGAAATAGCTCTCAAAGGCAAAAGTTTCTTCCTAACACTGAAAGCCAGTTTTCTCAGGAAGTGCAAATTTCCTGCCTACTTTGTTTGCTTGGAAAATAGTGGAGTCAAACATCTGGGGTAATTAATTCCAGGGTAAAAATGTCAGAACCTGGATAAACAAAGATTAGCACCAAGATAATAAAAATAAAAACGAAAAAGGAAGCTGGGTGCTGGTGGCTCATGCCTGTAATTTTAGCTACTTAGGAGTCTGAGATCTGAGGACCAAGGTTCAAAGCCAGCCCAGGCAGGAACTTCTAAGAGAATCTTTAACCAGCCAAAAGCTGAACTGAAGGCATGGCTCAAATGGTAGAACATCAGCTAAAGCAAACAAGACAACTGAGTGTAAGGTCCTGATATCAATCCCAAGTAATTGCAAAAAACAAAAACACAAGGAAGCCAGGGTACTAGTGGTTCACGCCTGTAATCTTAGCTAATGTGGAGATTGAGCTCTGAGGATTACAATTTGAAGCCACACAGGCAAGAAAGTTTGTGAGATTCTGACTTTCAGCTGACCACCAGAAAACTGGAAGTAGAGCTGTGGCTCAAAGCGGTAGAACACTATCCTTGAGCAAAAAACAGCCTAGGGATGGTGCCCAGGCCCTGAGTTCAAGACAAGACAGGCATACAAACAAAATAAAACCAAGGAACCAAGAAACCAAGTTCAATTAAGCTCAAAGGAATACATTCTGGACAAAATTCAGAAAACTGCAGAGACAGGCTTATTCGGGTGTTATTTAACTTCCTTCCTTCTTTCCCCCCTCATTCTCTTATTCTCTTTCTTCTTTTTCTTTCTTTTTTGTTGTTGGTTGTGGGGCTTGAACACAGTGCTTGGGTGCTGTCTCTGAGCTTCACTTCTGTTTTTTTGAGTGGTTAATTGGAGACAAGAGTCTCACAGACTTTTCTGCCTGGGCTGGCTTCAAATCGCGATTCTCAGATCTCAGCCTCCTGAGTAGCTAGGATTACAGGTGCAAGCCGCTGGCACCCAGCTCTATAAATCACATTAAAGCAAACTATTCCTGTTTACATGTTACAATCCAAGAACTGAAAATAAAGGTGGGCAGGGGTCACAGGAATAGAAAGAGGACCGATGAACAAGTGCAGTTATAGTATTCAGTATAAACTATGTAAAACATTAACTATGCAAATTGTGAGCAAGGACAGGAGGGGGAAATGGAAAGTAAAGGAAAGGGTGACATTGTCCAAGAGGAATTGTACTCATTGCCTGATTTATGGAGTTCTAACCACTTTGTACAGATTCTTTTTTGGAGGTCAGTCCTGGGGTTTGAACTCTGGGCCTGGGCGCTGTCCCTAAGCTCTTCAGCTCAAGGCAAGCACTCTTACCACTTGAGCCACGGTGCCACTTCCAGCTTTATGATGGTTAAGTGGAGATAATAGTCTCATGTCCTTTCCTGCCCTGGCTGGCTTTGAACCTCAATCCTCAGATCTCAGCATCCTGAGTCATTAGGATTACAGGTGTGAGCCACCCATGCTCAGCTGTACAACTTTTTTTTTTTTTTGGTTGGTTGTGGGGCTTGAACTCTGGGCCTGGGCACTGTCCATCAGCTCGTCAGCTCAAGGCTAGCAGCCTACCACGTGAGCCACAGCACCACTTCTGGCTTTTTCTGTTTATGTGGTGCTGAGGAATCAAACCCAGGGCCTCATGCATGTGAGGCAAGCACTCTACCACTGAGCCACCTTCCCAACCCATTTTAAGCCTTTCTTGCATGTTTTTTTTTTTTTTTGGTCAGTTGTGGAGCCTGAACTCTAGGCCTGGGTGCTGTCCCTCAGCCCTTCAGCTCAAGGCTAGCACTCTACCACTTGAGCCACAGTGCCACTTCCGGCTTTTTCTATGTATGTGGTACTGAGGACTCGAACCCAGGGCCTCATGCATGCAAGGCAAGCGCTCTACCACTGAGCCACCTTCCCAGCCCAACTTCTTTTTTTTTTTTTTTTTCTTTTTTATTAAATTGTTTTTATTACTAGCATGCATTCATTGTACAAGATAATGGGTTTCACTGTGATATTTTCATAAATTCACTTAATGTATTTTGATCGTATTCACCCCATTACCCTCTCTTAACTTCCTCTCTGCTAATAAATACATTTTAAAGCCTCACAAGAGAACATTTGCTTATAGCATTAGCCAATGATGCCCTTTGTCATGCATCCTCCCTACCAGAGGGAAACCCATGAGGGCAATGTCCTTGTCTGCTTTTGTCCTGTGCTAAGCGCCTAATAGCCCTCTATACACTGTATTCAATAATAGAATAAGAGATTCGATTATACATAGTCCTTAAATTTGGGGTGGATAAAACTTTAGGCATTAGAATAATATCACAGAATAGTAAGCAGGAATTTTTTTCTTTTTTTTTTTTTTGCCAGTACTGGGCTTTGAACTCTGAGCCTGGGTGCCGTCCCTAAGCTCCTTTTGCTGAAGTCTAGCAATCTGGTTTTTTCCATGATTAATTGGAGATAAGACTCTCAAAGACTTTCCTGCCTGGGCTGGCTTGAACCATAATTCTCAGATCTTACCCTCCTGCATAGGTAGGATTATAGGCATGAGCCTCTGGCGCCTGCCAGCCCAACTTCTTAATAATAACCAAAAAAAAAAAAAAAAAAAAGGAAAGGGTAGTCATAGTCCATTTTCTTTTTCTTTTCCTTCTGTGTTTTGGCCCTGGGGCTTCAACTCAGGACCTGGGCACTGTCCCTGAGTTTCTTTTCAAGGCTAGCACTTTACCACTTGAGCCACAGCTCCACTTTTTGGCTTTTTCTGTTTATGTGGTAGTAAGGAATGGAACACAGGCTTCCAAAAAAAAAAAAAAAAGACTATTTCCAATTACCCAGCAGTATGTGTGACCTCAAGTGGTAGAGTACCAACTATTGTAGGGTGGTAGAAGTAAAATGAGGGTTCAAGACTCTGATTTCAAACCCTGTAATGGGGGATAACTGAGTAAAAAAAGCTCAAGGACAGTACCCAAACCCTGAGTTCAAGCCCTACAGAAAACAAAACCCCAAAACCAAGTGCAATGAAAAGAATACACTGAACCAGGCTCCTAACTACTCAGGAAGCTGAGATCTGAGGATTGTGGTTTAAAGCCGGCCTGGGCAGGAACGTCTGGGAGATTTTTTGTTGTTGTTGTTGTAGGGCTTGAACTCTGGGCCTGGGCACTATCCCTCAGCTCTTCAGCTCAAGGCGAGTACTCTACCACTTGGGCCACAGCGCCACTTCCGGCTTTCTGATGGTTAATTGGAGATAAGAGTCTTACAGACTTTCCTACTAGGGCTGGCTTTGAATCATGATCTTCAGATCTCAGCTTCCAGAGTAGTTAGGATTACTGGCATGAACCACTGGCGCTTGGCTTCTGTGAGGCTCTTATCTGCAATTAATCCCCAGAACACCGGAAGTGGCACTGTGGCTCTCAAGTGGTAGAGCACTGGCCTTAAGCTGAAGAGCTCAGGGACAGCACCCAGTCTGAGTTCCAGCCCCACGACCACCAAAAATAAGAAGAAGAAAAAGAAAGAAGAGGAAGAAGAAGAAGAAAGAAAAAAATATACTGCATATCAATTCTACCCATCATAGGAAAGCTTAAAGGTGTTTTAAATTTCCTCTCAATCTGGAAGTCAGGTTTGGTACCTGTGACAATAGGAAACCTCTGGTGATTTCTGAGCCAGGAGCTTGCTTATAACATTAACCTTGAACAAAACCACAGGATTTGAGCCTTGAGCTACTTATTAACTTTTTTGAACATTTACTTCTTTGTAAAAGAGGAAAGTAAGTCCTTAAATAACCTTGCCTTTATACGAATTTCAGATTAACTACATTTTATATGGCTTACATTAAATAATTGGGGGTGGCTGCCAGTGGCTCATGACTGTAATTCTAGCTACTCAGGAGATTGGGATCTGAGGATTGGGGTTTGAAGCCAGACCAGGTACGAAAATCCATGAGACTTTTATCTCCGATTAACCAGCAAAAATATGAAAGTGGAGCTGTGGCTCAAGTGGTAGAGCACTAGCCTTGAGTGAAAAAGCACAGGGTCAGTGCCCAGGCCTTGAGTTCAAGCCCCAGTATAGGCATGTGCACATGCACACATGCACACACACACACACACACAACCCAAATGGAAGTTGATTGTTTTCAATATGAAAGCTGAACAAGGAAAGAGGTTAAAATTGTACTGGAGGTAAGGAGGAAGGGGAAACAGTGATGGAGAATAAGATTGATCAGAATATATTGGGCTGGGAAGGTGGCTCAGTGGTAGAGCGCTTGCCTTGTAATGCATGAGCCCTGGGTTCGATTCCTCAGCACCACATAAGCAAAAAGAAAAAAGCCGGAAGTGGCGCTGTGGCTCAAGTCGTAGAGTGCTAGCCTTGAGCTGAAGAGCTGAGGGACAGCGCTCAGGCCCAGAGTTCAGGCCCCACAACTGGACCCCCCCCCAAAAAAAAAAATAATATATTGAAAATGTGTGGAAATGTAACAATGAAATCCCCTTCTGTATAACTAATATAAGCTACTAAAATTAAAAAAAAAAATACCTACAGAAGAGGGGCTGGGAAGGTGGCTCAGTGGTAGACTGTTTGCCTCACATGCATGAGACCCTGAGTTCGATTCCTCAGCACCAATATAAGCAGAAAAAGCTGGAAGTGGTGCTGTGGCTCCAATGATAGAGTACTTGCCTTGAGCTGAAGAGCTGAGGGATAAAGCCCAGGCCCTGAGTTCAGGCCCCATGACTGACAAACAACAACAACAATAACAACAAAACCACCTACAAAACAATGAAGGGCTAGATGTGTGGTGACTAGCAAGTGTTAGGCCCTGAGTTGAAATCCCAGTATTTCCAAAAGGAAAAAGAAAGAGTTGAAAGCACTTAGTCCTGTAAATGAATCTGTATTCAGGGATACTAACAACTATCAGTTAAAACTATCATTAACTGGGTCATTTCCCAGTTAAAGGAAGAAACTATGGTCTGATTGTTAGTTGTTACTTTGTACCATAAAGATATCGCTATATTAGAAATGGGTAACGGTTGAGTGTTTTTCACCTGAAGATGCTCTAAAAATTTTTTTTTTGATGGTATTGGGCTTTAAACACAGGCCTTGTGCTTGCCTAGCTGGTGCTCTTCCACTTAAGCCATATCTCCAATCTGGCTTTTTGTTGCTTATTGCAGACTTTTCTGCCTAGGCTGGCTTTGAACCTTAAACCTCAAGAGTTTAGCTTCCTGGATAGCTAGGATTACAAGTATGAGCCACCAGCATTCAACTTTTTATAAAAGAAACATTGGAACATACAGGCACAGGCAGGAACTTTTTTTTTTTTTTTTTGGGTCCGGTTGTGGGGCCTGAACTCTGGGCCTGGGTGCTGTCCCTCAGCCCTTCAGCTCAAGGCTAGCGCTCTACCACTTGAGCCACAGCGCCACTTCCGGCTTTTTTCTTTTTGCTTATGTGGTGCTGAGGAATCGAACCCAGGGCCTCTGGCATGCAAGGCAAGCGCTCTACCACTGAGCCAACTTCCCAGCCCCAAGCAGGAACTTTTTGCAGAGTACCAGGCGCACAACAAATAGTTGGGAGACTTGACAAATGAGATTTCATCAAAAAAAAATGTTTCTGCACAGCAAAGGGCATAGTTACAAAGACAACTAACAGACTGGGAGTAGATCTTTACCAGTAATTCATTTGACAAAGCTTAATATACAAAATGTATGAGGAACTCAAAAATGAACCCCCAAACAAATAAATCATTTGCTAAATGGGCAAAGGAGCTAAGCAGAGACTCAGAAGAAGAGGTAAGAATGGCAAGGAAACATATGAAGAAATGCTCATCATCCTTGACCATAAAAAGAAATGCAAATCAAAACAACTCTGAGATTCCATCTCACTCCAGTTAGTTGGTGGGGATGTGGAGAAAAGGGAACGCTATTGCACTATTGGTGGGAATGTAAACTAGTACAACCACTCTGGGCAGCAGTCTGGAGGTTCCTCAGGAAACGTAGATCTTTCGTACAACCCAGACATACCATTCCTGAGCATCTACCCTGAACATCAAAAGCCAGGATACCATAAAGACACTTGCACATCTACTATCATTGCTGCTGTATTCACAATAGCCAATTTATGCAAACAGCCCAGATGCTCTACAAGAACAAGTGGATCCAAAACTGTGGTACCTATACACAATAGAATTTTACTCATCCATTAGAAATAACAAGACTTAAGGGAAATGAATGGATCTAGAATGAATCATGTTACATGAAGTAAGCCATGCTCAAGAGACAAACGGGCCACGTTTTATCTCATCTAGATCTAAAAGGCAACTGGACATGATAAGAGGACTCTAGGCATTCACAGTCAATCAGACTAAAGGGGGATACTCTTTGTAGAGGGGATCCCAAAGATGTAATTCCTCTCAACATTTCAAGTATTATTAATGGGAATGAATTCCAGGAAATGGAAACATGGCATTTGTTTATTTACTTTTGTTGATGGTATTTGTTTTTGCTTTTATTTTTGGTCTTCTGAGGGCAGAATGGGGGGAAGGGCACAGGAATGGAGGGAAGAAAACCGAGTGCTGGTCTCTCATGGCTGTACTCCTAGCTATTCAGGAGGTTGAGATCTGAGGATCATGGTTCAAAACCAGCCCGGGTAAGAAAGTCTATGAAAAACAGATACACATGGGCTGGGAAGGTGGCTCAGCGGTAGAGCGCTTGCCTTGCATGCTCGAGGCCCTGGGTTTGATTCCTCAGCACCACATAAGCAAAAAGAAAAAAGCCGGAAGTGGCGCTGTGGCTCAAGTGGTAGAGCGCTAGCCTTGAGCTGAAGAGCTGAGGGACAGCGCCCAGGCCCAGAGTTCAGGCCCCACGACGGAACCCAAAAAACAAAAACAAAAACAACAAAAAAAAAAACAGATACACAATACCCAGGGTACCAAATTAGGGAAAGGAAGGGGGACAAAAAGATGGTGAGACAAAGGACAAAGGGGGAACCACTGCAACCGTGACACTCACAAGACACTCTGTTGGAAATGATCTGTACAAATTGGTGAGGGGGATGAAGTAAGGGAAAGAGGGAGAAAAAGGAGGGGGTAACAAGTTTGACAAGAAATGTACTTACAGGGCTGGGAAGGTGGCTCAGTGGTAGAGTGCTTGCCTAGCATGCATGAGGCCCTGGGTTCAATTCCTCAGCACTACCTAAGCAGAAAAGGCCGGAAGTGGCACTGTGGCTCCAGTGGTAGAGTGCTAGCCTTGCACTGAAGAGCTGAGGAACAGCACCCAGGCCTAGAGTTCAAGCCCCATGACTGACAAAAAAAAAAAAAAAAAAGAAGAAAAGAAATGTACTCACTACCTTACTTATGTAACTGTAACCCCTCTGTACATCACCTTGACAAGAAAATTAAAAAAAAAAAAAAGTCCATGAAACTCTTTATCTCCAATCAGCCACCAGAAAACCAGAAGTGATGCTTTGGCTCAAAGTGGTAAAGCACTAACCTTGAGTAAAAGAGCTCAGGGACAGCACCCAGGCTCTGAGTTCAAGCCTCATGATTGACCAAAAAAAAAAAAAAAGAAGAAAGAAAGTAATGGAGGGAGGAAGGGTAAACAAATGCAGTCATGGTATTCACTATATACTATGTGGGAAATGCACTATGCAACTGTGGGCAAGGATGAGAGGGAAACTGGGGGAGAGCAAAGGAAGGAGTGACACTGTCAAAAAGATTTATACCCATTCCATTGTAAAATGATAACCCCTCTGTACAACACCTTTATAATAATGAAATTATATCAAAAAAGAATTAGATCAAGGGAAGGAAAGAAATCTAGTCATTACCTGACTTATGTAACTGTAACCCTTCTGTAGATCACCTTTATAATAACAATAAAAAAAAGAAAATGAATTGTACTCATTACCTAACTTATAAAATGGTAACCATTCTGTATAACATCTTTTGTTTTTTTTTTCAGTCCTAGGACTTAAACTCAGGGCCTGGGCACTGTCCCTGAGCTTTTTTTTTTTTTTTTTTTATTGTGAAAATAAATTGTACAGAGGGGTTACAATTACATGGGCACATAATGAGTACGTTTCTTAGCATTGTTGCCTCCTCCTTTGTTTCCCCTTCCCATCCCCTCCCAATGCCCCCCCCCCACCAAAGTTGTAAAGTTCATTTTTCGACATAATGACTTGTACATCTCATTATTGCAATGGGTCCACGTGTATCCCTATTTAAACGATTTGTTTTTTCCCTTCCCTTCCTCTCCCTGAGCTTCTTTTAATCAAGGCTACCACTCTACCACTTGAGCTACAGTGCCATTTCCAGATTTCTTTCTTTCTCTCTCCTTCCTTTCTTTCTTTCTTTTCTTCCTTCCTTCCTCTTCCTTTTCTTTCCCTCTTTCTTTTTTTTGTCGGTCGTGGGGCTTGAACTCTGGGCCTGGGGGCTGTCCCTGAGGTCTTTAGCTAAAGGTGAGCGCTCTACTGCTTGAGCCACAGCACCACTTCTGGTTTTCTTGTGGTTTATTGGAAATGAAAGTCTCACGGACTTTCCTGCCTGGGCTGGCTTTGAACCGTGATCCTCAGATCTCAGCCTCCTGAGTAGTTAGGATTACAGGCATGAGCCAACAGCACCCAGCTTTCTTTCTGTTCTTCTTTTTTTGCCATTCCTGGGCTTGAACTCAAGGCCTGGGCACTGTCCCTGAGCTTTTTTTGCTAAATGCTAACACTCTTTCACTTGAGCCACAGCACCACTTCTGGCTTTTTCTGTTCATGTGGTACTGAAGAATAGAACCCAGGGTTTAATGTATGCTAGGCAAGCACTCTACCACTAAGCCACATTCCTAACCCCTGTATAACATCTTTTTTTTTTTTTGTCAGGGTGATGTACAGAGAGGTTACAGGTACATAAGTACATTTGTTATCAGACTTGCTACTCCTTCCTCATTTTTCTCCTACTTTCCCTCCCCCCATAACATCTTAATAACAATAAACATATTTTAAAACTTCTCTGGGCGCTGGTAGCTCATGCCTGTAATGCTAGCTACTCAAGAGGCTGAGATCTGAGGATAATGGTTCAAGGCAGTCCAGGCAGGAAAGTCTGAGTGTCTTATCTCCAATTAACCATCAGAAAACCGAAGTGGCACTGTGGCTCAAAGTGGTAGAGTGCCAGCCTTGAGCGAGAAGCATAGGGATAGCACCCAAGCCCTGAGTTTAAGCCCCAACACGCAAGCAAATTGTTTATGCTTTATGTTTAAGCTTTGTTTTCCCAGGCATCAGCCAACGATCTACACCATTAATTGAATTAATCTCTTCCTACTGTGAGCCATTCCTTTTATTGTTAAGTTCCTAGAGATTCACAGACTGTCTCTGGCCTTTCTTTAGCATTGGGCAACAGAATGCATATTGAGTAGTGAATAGTTCAGTTGGAGTCAACTGGCAAAAGCACACACTGTCTTCCATCATTTGCTGCTAGGTACAATGTGGGTTACATCTTCCAAGTCTCCAACAGGTGCCAACCAGAGTTTTATATAATGTGCTGTAAACTATTATTACTATTTTTGCAGGTACTGGAGATTGAATTCAAGACTTGGCACTTAGCTTTTCCTCAAGATGGGGGCTCTATCACTTGAGCTACAGCTCTACTTTGGGTTTTTATTTTTTGGGTGCTGGTCCTAGGGCTTGAACTCAGGGCCTGGGTGCTGTTTCCAAGCTCTTTTGCTCAAGGCTAGTGATCTACCACTTGAGCCACGGTTCCAGTTCTAGCCTTTTGGTGGTTAATATAGATAAGAGTCTCATGAACCTTCTTGCCCAAGCTGGCCTTGAAACTCCCTCCTCAGATCTCAGCCTCCTGAGTAGCTAGATTACAGATGTGAGCTACTGGTGCCTGGCTAGTTTTTTGTTTTTGTTTTTTTTTAAATTAGCCAAAACACTGCAATGCTTTCCACTGAGGAGGAGCCTGTGTTACTGGCACCTCTAATCCTACTGTTGAAATATGATTCTGCATGTGTCCTGACTGGGCCTGGGAATTCACCTCCAACTCCTGACTGCCAGCAAGCAGAAGCAAAAGAGCAAGTGCGCCTGAAAACCTCTTGGCTCACCTCACCTTTCACCCAGGAGTAGAGGAGGAGGTGCCAAGTTGCTAAGCAACCTGGAGACAGAAGGTTGGCAGGAGGGGTGGTAATATCTAGAATCTGACAAAGGACCATGTGTTGGAAATAGAATGGTAAATTAAATGCTGGCCAAGGATGGAGCAAGATTCTGGACTCCTAAAACAAAGCAGTGATGTCATCTCCTCTAAAAATAATGCAGCTTCACTGGGTACTCTCCAGCCCTGTCTCACCAGACGGCAACAAACAGAAGCCTCCAACTCTTTTTTTTTTTTTTTTAAATATTTCCTATATTTTATGCTGTACTGGGGCTTGAGCTCTTGGCCTCACCCTCTTGCTTGGCTTTTTTAAAGCTCATTGTTTTTTTTTTTTTTTAGTTAATTGGAAAAAGTCTCTCAGATTTGTGTGCCAGGGCTGTCTTTGAACCATGATTCTCAGATCTCAGCCTCCTGAATAGCTAGGAATACAGGAGTGAAAACTTTCTTAAAATTAGTATACATTTATAGTACAAAGGGTTTTCATTGTGATTTCTTAAATTCTTTGAGCAAGTTCACCTCTGCTATCCATTAATCCTCCTCAATTAAGTCCTCAACTGTGTGTGTGTACTGGGGCTTAAACTCAGGCCCAAATATTTTCTTGCTTAGTTTTTCTGTTCAAGGTTAGAGCTCTACTGTTAGAGTCATACCTTCGCTTCTTAGTTGCAGGTAAGAGTCCCCTGAGCTTTTTTGCCAAGGTTGGTTTTGAACTAAGGGCCTCAGATTTCAGCCTCCTGAGTAAGTAGGATTACAGGTGTGAGTCATCAGTGCCCAGCAAAGGAAAAACATTTGCCAATACTGGGGATTGAACTCAGGACCCCTTAATCTTATTGGCTTTTTCCTCTCAAGCCTATTGTCTTGTAACTGGAGCCCCATATCCACTTCCTAAGTCTCCAACTCTTCTGCAAGACAGGATGTGCTAGTGGCAGACAGGCCACACAATAGAATGTCACTGTTTATGGGGAATCCTATGCCTATGCAAGGCCTTGCTTGCTTATTACAAACCTGTGAGGTGCAATGAGAATGGTTTGTAGAGGCTGTAATACACAGGAATATGCATATGCAGAAAACGGACTGCAGGCCCCCTCCTTTCCTTCCCTGTACACACACACAGAATCAATTACTCACTCAGTTCACTATAGGTCTCTCACAACCAGGTTCTGGGAACATAGTGGAATGTGAGCATTATCCTGCTCTCCTTCGTTAGGTTGGTCATCGTCACCCTGACCTATGACTCAGACTGGACTTAGTTTGGGTCTTCTCTGGTTGAAGCAGTGACTTCAAGAGTCTTTTGTGTTTTCCTCCAGAGACTTGGTTGTTTTCCTGACAATTGGTCACTTCCTGGAATGCAGTGAGCTGTGCCAGGAATGCAGCATGCATTTATATGATTGAGGCATAGATAAGCAATGACTTGGACCAAATTCTGACCTACTTTTATTTTTCTGGTCATTCTGGCTTGAACTCTGGGCCTGGGTGCTGTTCCTCAGCTCGTCAGCAGAAGGCTAGTGCTCTACCACTTGAGCCACAGCACCACTTGTTTTCTGGTGGTTAACTGGAGGTAAGTCTCACACTTTCCTGCCAGGGTTGGCAGATCCCAGCCTCCTAGTAGCTAGGTTTACAGGCACTAGCTCGTGCTCGACTTTGTTGGGCTTTTTTGCTAAAGACTGGAACTACCATGTGAGTCACAGCTCCACTTTGGGCTTTTTTTTTTTTTTGGGTCCGGTCGTGGGGCCTGAACTCTGTCCCTCAGCTCTTCAGCTCAAGGTTAGCGCTCTACCACTTGAGCCACGGCTCCACTTCTGGCTTTTTTCTTTTTGCTTATGTGGTGCTGAGGAATTGAACCCAGGGCCTCAGGCATGCAAGGCAAGCGCTCTACCACTGAGCCAACTTCCCAGCCCTGGGCTTTTTGTTAATTGGAGATTCAAATCTTTCTTACCCAAATTGGCTTGAACTACAACACTCAGGCCTCAGCCTCCTGAGCAGTTAGGATTACAGCCACAAACCTCTAGAAGGAATCAACTCTGTTGATACCTTGATTTCAGATTTCTGGCCTATAACTGGGAAAATAAATTTGCTTAGTTTTGGCGGTGCTGGGGCTTTGAGCATGCTAGCCAAGTGCTCTACCAATGTATTCTTAGCCCCAAGTGTTTATTGTTTAAAGCCACCAAATTTGTCTCTCAAGAAGTAAGTGCAAAGTCAAGCCTCTGGTACCTATGAACTTGACTTTTACTTGGGAAAAGCACTTTTATAGGCATAATTAGGGTAAGGATCTTGAGATGACATCAACTTTTTTGGGGGGTAGGAGAGGCCTGAACTCAGGACCTGGGAACTGTCCCTGAGCTTTTTTTCAAGGGTAGTACTCTACCACTTGAGCCACAGCACCACTTCTGGCTTTTTCTGTTTATGTGGTATTGAGGAATAGAATCTGGGGCTTCATGCATGCTAGGCAAACCACCACTAAGCCACATTCCCAGCCTTGCTTTTTTGTTCAAGGCTGGCAGAAATTCTTAACACTTCAACCATACCCCCATTTTAGGCTTGTTGCTGATTGTAGTCTCGTGGACTTTTCTGCCTAGGCTGTCTTCAAGTGTGATCCTTGTATCAGCCTCCTGATAGGATTACAGGAGTGAACTGGGCTGATGACATCATTCTTGAGTAGAGTTGATTCTAAATTCAAGGTTCTGAAGGACTCCATGCCCCAATGTCCTTGTGAGAGACAGGAAACTATATGCAGTGGCATGTGGGAGGCGGCCATAGAAGAGGCAAGGATTGGACTTGCTGCTTAGAAGCCCAAGTACAGCTTGGTTGGTAGCTAGCAGAGAGAAGCATGGAATGGATCCTCCAAGAAGGAATCTACTCTGCAGACCCCAGTTCACATTTATCACCGCAGAAACATGAGAACTGCTTCTTCAAGCAGCCACATTGTGATCACTGATTACAGCAGCTCTCAGAGCAAATAAGTAGATTGCATTCTCTTCTTTCTTCCAAGAAGTACAACCATGCATAACTGGACATGACAATTTGCCATCATTCCACTCTCCTGGGCCTTACTAGAGACAACCTTAAGGTCTGGCCAGAACTCTGACAACTTGGCCTGTGAATTGTATGCCATTGTCAGATATTAACACACGGGGTGTACTAAGTATTGTAAAAATATCCAAGACACTGACCCATCACCACCAAGATGGGTCAAGAGCTCCCCAAGGCCAGCCTGCACAGAATATTTAGGGAGATCCTATCCATAAACCAAGCTGGAAGCTGGGCACCAGTGGCTCATAGCTTGTAATCCTAGCTACTGAGGAAACTGAGATCTGAGGATTATGGCTCAAAGCCAGCCAATTTTAAACAAAACCTGAGACTCTTACCTTCAATTAACCAGCAGAAAACTGGTAGTAACCACCAGAAAACTGGCTCAAAGTGGTAGTGCGTTAGCCCTGAGAAAAAGCTCAGGGACAACACCCAGATCCCGAGTTCAAGTGCCAAGATTGCAAAAAAAAAAAAATCCCAATAACACACAGACACATACAAACTCCACAAAAAAAGAAACAAAACAATAATAAAAATGCTTGGTATGACAGTTCATACCTGTACTCTCAAAGGTAGAATGGGAAACAGGTGAGAAAACTCATGTCCAAGGCTGGCCCTAGGCAAAAATGTTTGAGACCCTATCTGAAAGTATAAATCTGAAATCCTATAATTCAAGTAGCTGGGCGCCAGTGGCTCAAGCCTGTAATCCTAGCTACTCAGGAGGCTGAGATCTGAGGATCACGGTTCAAAGCCAGCCCGGGCAGGAAAGTCTGTGACTCCTATCTCCGATAAACCACTAGAAAACCAGAAGTGTCGCTGTGTCTCAAGCAGTAGAGCACTCACTTTGAGCTGAGGGACAGCCCCCAAGCCGAGTTCAAGCCCCACGACCGACAAAAAAAAAAGAAGTAAAAAGTATTGGGGGCATGGCGTAAGTAGTAGAGCATCTGCAGAGTTCAAATTCCAATAACACCAAAAAGAGAATGAAGGCAAAAAATGTTATCTTTTATACAGAACAAGATGAGTATGTAAGCAGGACTAGTGGCTCACACCTGTAATCCTAGTTTACTCAGGAAGCTGAGATCCTAGAATTGGGAGTTCAAGGCCAGGCTGGGTAAACTAATCAGACCTATTTCCAGTTAGCCAGTGAATAGCTAGAACTGGAGCTATGGATCACGTGCTACAGTGTCAGTTGTGAATGGGGAAAGCAGATGGAGACTGCTAAGATCCTGACTTCAAGCCCTAGTACTGACACAAGAAAAAGGGTATGGAAACGGCATTGCTTTCTATGGCATGATACCCTATAATAAATCTTCCTTGCCATATGCCTCCCCTAATACTATTGTTTAACTTCTTGCAAGGATGGAAGCAGATGCCTTAGCTTTCTGGTTAACAGCTTATAGCTATTGGCCCTTCAATCTCATCTATGAAATGAGGGAATATCAGCATGTACACCAGTTCAGCTATAAAGACCTAGTGATAATGCTGTGTCCACACATTCCCACACAATTGGACCAGGTTGCTCACTACCATGAAGGTTATCTAGCCTGGCTCTTGACACAGAACCCTCTGCCTCCACCTGCCTTTTTCCAACTAGTAATCATCTGCTGGCCAAGGGCAGCTGAAGGAATGAGCCTATCTGGACTGCAGCAAAGGGACATGAGATCGCAGAATTGTTTTCTGTGGGTGGTCAGGAATTCACTATAGCTCCAGGACACACCCATTCCCCTCCTAGAAGCCTTTCTGCTCTCCAGACACAGACTTACTTTTTGTCTCCAGCTCGGATAGCTCTGCAATTAGTGGTATCACAACGGTCTCACCCAGCATCAGTAGAGGCAAATAAGATTGTAAAAGGAGCTCACAGGTAGCTCTGATTTACTGTAAAGAGCTTGAAGTCGGTCAATGCTACAGGGAAATTAAAGCTGCTTCTCTTGTTTACTCTAAGACTTTCTGACAATATAGTCTTACTACACAATGACTTTTTCAAATATGCCATACATTCACACATTAGTTTATTCTGAAGGCAGTATTCTTACTACACTGCTGGTAGCAATTTCAATTAGTGCAGCTATTATGGAATCAGTGTGGTTCCTCAAAAAAAAAAAAAAAAAAAAAAAACTAGAATTAAAGCTGGGTATACTTTCTAGCTACTCAGACTTGAGATGAGGATCAGTTTGAAGCCAGCCTAGGTAGATAAATAAGTGGAGTTGTGGCTCAAGTGGTAGAGAACAGCCTTGAACAAAAAAACTAATAGGCAACACCTAGACACTGAGTTCAAGCCCAGTATCCACACAAAACAAAAATAAAACCCTACAATTACCACTAGATTCTACTATACTACTCTTGAGCAGACTTGAAGGAATGCCAAGTCAGCACTCAACCAAGAATTCCACACTTTTGTGAATTGTTCATATTGAAACCTATTTAAGTAAATGTACAAGACTAAGGAAAAAGGAGAGTGGAGTGATGGGGAGTAAAAGGTAATAGAGGAGGCAACATGACCAAAGTATATGCCATGTAAACTGATGGTCAAATGTAGATGACCATTTATTTGACTTTCAACAGTTTCAGTTTCTAGAATCAAGGTACTGGAGGGCACTAAAGGGCAGCCTGCCTCAAAATATATGCCAACTTCCTTTTCCAGATCCAATGACAGTTAAGCAACTGAAAAGCACCAACATCCCAAAACACATGTATACAACAAACGATATTCATTTAAGAAGTTTTTTTTTTAGATCAAAAGTTGTATATAAGATTATTTTACTCCTGCATCTTCTCAATCGTTTCTTCCTTGTATTTGCCCTTTTCCTTTCCTACTTGGCGGGATTTGGCTTTCCGTTCCAGGATCTTTTTGCGGTCTTTGTCCAGTTTCAGCCTGGTGATTACCACCTGCAGAAAAAAAACACCCCAACTGTAAGCAATAATGAACAAAGGCACAGCACCCAATCTTACCTTCCAAATCCAAGATAGATGCCTAAATATGAACTGACCTAACTTTTACAGGTTCTACCAATGACCTTTTAAGCCCCCAAACCATCTCAATTAAATATTTAACAATTTTCTACCAACAAGGTAGAGGAGGCAAAATATTTGTAGCAGTGATTCAGTTAACCTATTCTGTGCTTCATTATGTTTTCCTGCCACCCATCTATCCCACTTTTCTCATTCTCAATAACACAAACGTGTGATATACAAACATCGGTTTCTAAAGTAACCTTAGAATTATATAGCTGAGCCAAGGTATCTGTAATCCTAGTTACTCAGGAGGCTGAGAGCTGAGGATTGAGGTTCAAAGTCAGCGGGAAGAGGGTCTGTGACTCTTATTTCCAATTTTTTTTTTCTAGTGGTTTATTGGACTATTCTAGTGGTTTATATGGACTTTCCTGCCTGGGCTGGCTTTGAACCTTGATCCTCAGATCTCAGCCTCCTGAATAGCCAGGATTACAGGCGTGAGCCACTGGCGCCTGGCTTCACTTTACTTTTTGATCTATCAACTTTTGAAAATATCTATTAAGTGCAGTGTTGAAAGGCAGTCTGATTCAGAAACACTTTACATGTCAGAATATTCAATACAAAAAGTATATTTAGCAAAGACAAGGATGTCAATACATGGAAACTCAGGGACCATTTCTAGGGATGCTCTGAACAATCCCATCTGCCCAAAATTTCCCTCAGGTATTCTAACACACACACCTTGCTGGGGTGAATGCCCACATGGACAGTGGTGCCATTGGCCTTTTCCCGCTGTACCCGTTCAATGTAGATGACATACTTCTTTCTGTAAACCTGGACCACTTTGCCAATCTGCTGGCCTTTATAGTGTCCTCGTACAACCTAAATGCAAATGGAAAAACATGTGATTCAAAGGAATGTGATTAGCCAGGAATACAATCAGTTATACACAACACAATCACCAGACAAAGAAGACTTCACAATTTTTTTGGGGGGTGCCTGGGCTCAAGTCTAGCCTTAGATACCCTAGGATTTTTAATTTTTTTTTGGGGGGGGGGGGTCCAGTCGTGGGGCCTGAACTCTGGGCCTCAGCTCTAGGCTTGCGCTCTACCACTTGAGCCAAGTGCCACTTCCGGCTTTTTTCTTTTTGCGTATGTGGTGCTGAGGAATTGAACTCAGGGCCTCATGCATGCAAGGCAAGCACTTTACCACTGAGCCACCTTCCCAGCCCAGATTTTAAGTTTTTAAAGACGCTTATGCTAGGTGCGGCTCACAGGTCATACTAACTACTATGAGGATCATAGTTTAAAGCCAAACCCAGCAGGAAAAGTCTTTGAGAATCTTTTCTCTAATAAACTACCCAGAAAATGCCAGAAGTGGAGTTGTGGCTCAACTGATAGTGCACTAGCCTTGAGCAAAAGAAGCCCAGGCACAATTAAAAAAAAAAAAAAAAAAAAGATTCAATTAAAAGAAAAATACGCCAATAATCTTATTCCTGGATTTAGTGGAGAACGATGTAACCTAAAAGAACCTAGTCTAGTTTTCTGAAATTTCAAGGAATGTGTTACTCTACTGCAACACCAGCACTGCTTCCCAAGTATTGTTTACAGACATAACGAATAACCCAGTACCAGATAAATGGCAGGCACTTAATATTTTAAGTGCTTCTAAATAGCAGGTCACAGGTCTTTGCATTCAACCAGTTTACAAAAAAGATTGTTCCCAAGGTCTACTGCCATTTTAGATAGCATGGACTATTGGCTGTCCTCAATCCATACTGCTCTGTTGGGAACTGATTTCATTTTAATTGCCATTAACCTCACAATACAATACGGATTGCATGTAAATTCTTTTACAAACTTCCTGAATTCTGCAGCCATTAGCTCTAAATTACACCTAAGAAATACTCATGGAAAACTTCACCAACATTGATCTGGCCAATCAATTATTTACCAGTAAGCTCAAACCATCTGAACAATGTCCTTCTCTAGACTTTAAATGCCTCAATATACTGACAGAAGAATCCTGAAATAATGTTTACTGCCTGTCATGTCTTTTTCAAACTATTCTGGTTCCACCTGATGCTTCAGAAATTGCTTTAGAATGTCAGCTGGATGCAGGTGGCATCCAAGAAGCTGCAATCTTGTGATTTAAAGACAGCTCAGGCAGCAAAGTTCATGGAACTTCGGTCTCCAATTAACAAGCAAAAAGCTGGAAGTGGAGCTGTAGTTTAAGTGAGAATGCTAGACTGAAGAAAAAGCTAAGGAACAGGGAGCATCTAAGCTTAAATTTACTGCCCAGCAAAAAGACAAAAACAAACCAAGCCCCCCCCCCTTCCCAACCTTCTTTGTACCATAGAATGAGAATTCAGGTAACCCAACTTTCCTGTTATGCTGCCTCAATCTATCTCACAAAGTTTTCCTTTTCCTAAAGTGCACATGGTGGCCTCAAAGACGACTTGGCAAGCAGAAATACATACCTGCACCTCATCATCCTTCCGGATGGGCATAGACCGCACATTGTACTTTTGTCTCAGCTCTTTGGAAAGAGGGGAAGACATAATCTTCCTGCGAATGTGGGAAGGTGCATTGAAATGCCTTTTCCGGTTCTTGCTTCGGTCAGAAGTGACAAAGGGATTGAACTTCATTTTGGCTTAAAAAAAAAAAAGGACTTTTAAATAACCAACGTCTCATCAAGCTAAGGTGTCCTGTTCTAGAATTCCACCGGAAACCGCCAGAACTGAATGAGTGGCTTATCAAGAGATGCTTGAAATGAAAAAAACAAATCCTCCGTGCTTAGAGGGGATTTTGTTATTTGTTTACGGAATGGCGACGTTTCCTGTTAGTAACACATTTAACTTAAGTCAAGAAGTTTGCTTTGAGTCCTTAAGAACTGCATGAGGAAAACTAGCTTTAGAAATACCTCTGGATTAAAGCACGAAACGCAGCGCACGCGTTTGCTAGGTCTGGCCAGCCCTCGCCTCTCGCACTCTAGGGAGCGTGAACACATTCCATCCCTAAGTCGATCGATCAAGCCGGGGGGGCCCCCGCCCCATTCTGGAGCCCTCGACTTGGAATTCCCGAAGATCTCGGGTTCAAAACGCGGGTTAAAGCTAGCGAGTGGAGTCCGGTAAGTGCAGCCGTGCCGGGAGTATCCACAGCACAATGCTCAGACTGAGCCCCATCGACATCCACAGGCCCCCACATCGTCCGTCCCTCCTTCCCACTCCAGTCCGGCCCCTGGCCGAGGGAGCAAGATAGGACATCCAGGCCCCGTTCCCTGGCAGCCATAAAGCCAACAGGACAGTCTCAAGACCTCTGGGTGGACAGCCACCATGGCCCAGGGGCGGATGGCAGCGGATGGCCCGCGCCTTGCTGCTCGATGCTCACCCGCTGCTGCTTCAGCGATGGCCGAAAAGGGGGAAGAGAACTACAGGCCGCTTCCGGTTCTGTAAGTTTACGAGAGATCTCGCGAGATTACTGTCACGTAGAGCGCGAGAGGCAGGGAATTTAAGCCAGGAGGGAACTGGGAGAGGAACTCGTGTCTACTGCCACCTTGCGGCCTGGAGGGGAACTGCGGCCTGCGGGGTGGGTGGTGGTGGGGAAACCTGTAGCTCTCTAGCGTCGCCGTTTGGTGGGTCCCGGGGTTGTAGCTGACCGCCCTGTGCTCCCGGGCGTATAGGGGGGATTGTTTAGGGTCCGCCTACTTGGGTGATTGGCGGAGGAGCGGCTTCAGGGGATCCGATCCCAGATGCGGGGCGATTGGGAAAAAGCCACCAGAGGATGCCGAGTGACCTAGAACTCAGGACCCCAGGGCTATGCACCGCGCACCTGCGCGCCCTGGGACCGCCCCAAAGTTTTTGATCTAGAGGTGAGGGGCCTCCAGAAGACGAGGCTGCTGATCGCTCCCCACTCAACACAAGTAGATCTGACCCCTGATTTCCAGGGAAGCCTCCCGGGTGAGGTCCAGACCACACTTTGTAGGGGCGGGCCTGGGAAAGCTCTCAAGGCGGGGAAGCCTGCCTTGCCAAGTCACTTGCCCACCTGTATTCAGTTCAATTAGGGTCTGATGGAGGCAGGGGGAGGAGGTGCACGCCCCTGCAAATGGATTCTGAGGAGGCATCGGTTTCCATGAATACAGGTGTCATACTGACCGAACACACAGTTCGTAATTAATATACGTGACTGGGGGTCTTGCTGAGTACTTCTACCCCGCCTTATGTCTCCACGAGATTTCCTTTTCCGCACCTCTCTCTAATAAATGCTTAGGGAGCGTTTTTCACAGGCTAGCCTTGAACTAGACGCCAGAGGGACTCAATAAGTCCCAAGTGCATGCTTGCTTGCAGGAAGTCGTCCAAGGTAGACAAGAAAATCCACTGGACCACAGAAAAACTGGAAGTGGAGTTGAGGGTCAAGTGGTAAAATACTAGCCTTGGACGAACAAGCTCAGGGACAGCACCCCAAGTTCTGGGGCCCAACCAGGTTCAGTGAACGCTGAAAGCCATAGGGAAGCCTGGATGGCTCCTACTTTCCTACTTTGCCTTTTTGTCTGGTCCTCACTGTCTGACTGCCTTGCCTCAAGAACTCGATTTCATTTCCTTACCCCAGCCCCCAAATCCTTCTCAGGTCTCCCTCATCATCCCTCATCATCTTTCTCTCTTTCTCCAAAGGTCCACAGTGTTTGGGCCTTCTCACTTCCCTCCCCAGCCAAACACTGAGTCACCATATGAAAACTTTCAGCCCTCAGTTGGGGAAGCATGACCACTTAAACACTGGGAAGATTGTTAGGCTACAAATTGTACCCAGAGATGCAAATTACCAATGGCCTAGTTACAAAGACTGTTTATCTTAACCAGTGTCTCTTCCAACCTGTGTGATTCTCGGGCTACCTAGTTTCGCTGCCCCTTCTCTGTCTCTTCTCTACCTTCCCCTTCCTTGGTTTAGAAGATCTTTCAAGCCAGGTGCTGGTGGCTCATGCCTGTCATCCTAGCTACTCAGGAGGCTGAGAGGCGAGGAGTGCAGTTCAAAGCCAGTCCAGGCAGGAAAACTGATGAGACTCTATCTCCAATTAAGTGCGTGTGCATGCAGAAATACACACACACACACACACACACACACACACACACACACACAAAGCAGAAGTGGATGTGTGGCTCAAATAGCAGAGCACTATCTTTGAGCAAAATAAGCTCAGAGACAGTGCCCAGGCTCTGAGTTTGAGCCCTAGGACTGGTGTACACACACAGAAAAGGTTCTTGTAATAATGGGAGGTAAGGATAGTATTCTGTCTCTTGAGCTACAGCTCCACTTCTGGCTTTTTTTTTGGGGGGGGGAGGCTGATTAGAGTTAAGAATCTCATAGACTTTCCTGCCCCAATTGGCTTTGAACCGCAATGCTCAGTTCTCAGCTTTCCCATTAACTAGGATTACAGGTGTGAGCCAGGGATGCTGGCAAAGAGTAAATAGTATTTAAGAAAAAAAGCGGAAGGGCACATGCTAGTAGCTCATTCTTATAGTCCTAGCTACTCAGGAAGCTGATATCTGAAGATTGCAGTTGGAAATCCTGGCAGACAAATCTGTGAAACTCTTTATCTCCAATTAACCAGCAAGAAGGTGCAAGTGATGCAGGAAACTGGTGGCTCATGCCGATAGGACTAGCACAATCCCCAGCACTAGCACAAAAAAAAAATAAAAAGGTGAAGGTGGGGCTCAAGTGGTAGAGCACCAACTTCAAGTGGAAGAAGCCAAGCAAGAGTGAGAAGTCCTGAGTTCAAGCCCCAGTGCTGACCAAAAAAAAGGAGAAAAGAAAATCAAAGTAAACACATTAAGCCCAAAAGAAATCCACAGGGCCTTAGGAACACTGAGGTTACACTTCTTGTCTTACTTCTTACTCACTACTTATGCCTGTTATGCATGTCCTGTTTCTAACCCGACAAACCAGCTGCATAGCACTAGTACTTGATACCCTTGAGCTACTGGATCAGTGGTTTGACAGTTCTCAAATGTTCTTGGGTCAGGATCCTCACCAGGCAACAAGTGTGTATACTGAAGACACTGTAATATTTTTCAAGTAGATTCTTTTCTTTTTGGATGTTGGGGATTGAACCTGTGCTCTCTGACATACTAAGTACTTTCTCTACCACTGAGCTACTCCTCTGGCTTTCAGATTCACTTTTGAATAGATAATACATTTACTTGGCTTAAAAATAAAAAAGGGGGAGGGGCTGGGAAGGTGGCTCAGTGGTAGAGTGCTTGCCTTGCATGCATGAGGCCCTGGGTTCGATTCCTCAGCACCACATAAGCAGAAAAAGCCTGAAGTGGGACTGAGGCTCAAGTGGTAGAGCGCTAGCCTTGAGCTGAAGAGCTGAGGGACAGTGCCCAGGCCCAGAGTTCAGGCCCCACGAACAGAAAAAAAATAAAAAAGGGGATGGGCTGTGAAGATGGCTCAGTGGTAGAGCGCTTGCCTTGCATGCCTGAGGCCCTGGGTTCGATTCCTCAGCACCACATAAGCAGAAAAAAAAAGGCCGGAAGTGGAGCTGTGGCTCAAGTGGTAGAGCACTCACCTTGAGCTGAAGAGCTGAGGGACAGTGCCCAGACCCAGAGTTCAGGTCCCATGACCGGACCCCCCAAAAAAAATAATAAAAAAGGGGCAGCTGGGAAGGTGGCTCAATGGTGGAGGGCTTGCCTTGCATACATGAGACCCTGGGTTCTATTCCTCAGCACCACATAAGCAGAAAAAGCTGGAAGTGGCGCTGTGGCTCAAGTGGTAGAGCGCTAGCCTTGAGCTGAAGAGCTGAGGGACAGCGCCCAGGCCCAGAGTTCAGGCCCCAGACCAACACACAAAACAAACAAACAACAAACAAAACTGCCAGTGGCTCAAGCCTGTAATCCTAGCTACTCAGGAGGCTGAGATTGAGGTTGCAGTTCAAAGCAGACAGGGCAGAAACATCCCCGTGAGACTCTTATCTCCAGTTGACCTCTCAAAAATTGGAAGTGATGCTATGGCTTAAGTGGTGGAGAGTTAGCTTCGAGCACAAAGTGAATCAGGGACAGTGCCCAGAACCTGAGTTCAAGCCCCATAATGGACAACAAACAAACAAACAAACAACAGCAACAACAACATAAAAGACAAGGCAAAGTGAAACTTTCTCTCCTCCTTCCTTGGCTAATCATGGTTACAAGGTTTTTGTGCATCTTCTCAATTTCCTTATGCAGAAATAATGCAATGCAAATGTAAATTTGCATTGCTTTCTCTTTCTACATAAATTGTAGTAACCAATGTCTAGTGTTTCACACCTGGTCTGTTCCCATTAGCCATTGTATCTTGGAAATGGTCCATGTCATTCATGTCTGTTCTTTTTTTTTTTTTTTTGTCATGGGTCCTGAACTCTGTGCCTGGGCACTGTCTCTGAACTATTTAGCTCAAGACTAGTGCTCTACTACTTGAACTATAGCGCCACTTCCTTATTTTTCTGCTTATGTGGTACTAAGGAATCGAACCCAGGGCCTTAGACATGCTAGGCAAGCACACTACCACTGAGTCACGTTCCCAGCCCTCATGTCTGTTTTTGTTTTCTCTTTCTCATTTTTCTTTGGTGGGAATGGATACTGATATGTATAGGGTGGGATTTGAACTCAGGATCTGGAGCTTGCTCACTTTGTTTGCTTGGCTGGTGCTCTGCTACTTGATCCATTCCTCCTGGATTTTTTGGGTAATCCTGGGGCTTGAACTCAGGACCTGGCTGTCTCTGAACTTTTTGCTCCAGGCTAGTGCTCTACCACTTGAGCTATTGCTTCACTTCTGGCTTTTAGGTGGTAAATTGGAGTTAAGACTGTCAGGAGTTTTCATGCCCAGGCTGGCTTTCAACTGTGGTCCTCAGATCTCAGTCTCCTGAGTAGCTAGGGTTACAGACATGAGCCACCAGCGCTTCCCTTCTGCTCTGGTTTTTGTGTTTTTGTTTTTGTTTTTTACTGGTTATTGTGGACTCCACAAGACTTTCAGCCCAGGCTAAAATCTTGAATCATGATGCTCCAGATCTCAGCCTCCTGAGTAGCTAGGGATTACAGGCACGAGCCACTGGTGCCTGCTTTTTCTTACTTTCTTTATAGTTAAATAACCAGTTGATTAGCATTTAGGGTTTCCTTGATCATTTGTTATTACTACTTATATACTAGAGTACATGTTACTGCCCACATATACCAGTTTATCTAGAGGTTATATTTCTAGTATACAAATTGCTAGGTCAACATAGAAATTTTGATAGGTAATGTCAAATTTCCCTTGGTAAGAATTTTAACAATATCCATTTCTGCCAACAATTTAACTGCTATTCTGAGCCACAGCTGCACAGTAGGTTATAAAACTTTCAGAATTTGCTGGATACTAGTGGCTTATGCCAGTAATCCTAGCTACTCAGGGGGTTGAGATCTGAGGATTGTGGTTTGAAGCCAGCCTAGGCAAGAGAGCCTATGAGAGACTCTTCTCTCCAATGAACCAGCAACAAGGTGGAAGTTGAGCTGTGGCCCAAGTGGTAGAGTGCCAGTTTTAAGCAGAAAAAACATATGAGAACTGGAGGCCCTGAGTTCAAGCCCCAGTATCAGAAGATACACACACACACACACACACACACACACACACACACACTATTATTCTAAAGGTCCAATCTGAGAGCTTCTCATGTGCATTACTGAGTCAATGGATGAAATCTTTGCGAAAATAGATACCTTTATTTAAAAAATAGCTTTTGACATCCTTTGAAAATAAGTGGCATCCACAAGTCACAGCTGAAGTTTATGGAAACACTCTGAATATATATAATTTTTTTTTTGCCTGTCCTGGGGCTTGAACTCAGGCCTGAGCTTCTCTGTGCTCAAGGCCAACACTCTACCACTTGAGCCACGGCACCACTTTCAGCTTTTTATGCTTATGTGGTACTGAGGAATTGAACCTGGGGATCTTGCATGCTAGGCAAGCACTCTACAACTAAGCCACATCCCCAGCCCCACTCTGGGTATTTTTGAAAGACACTTTTGCTAAAGACAACAGAATCTGAAAAGATACCAAATGAAGTCCCTAGAAATTTGTGCCACTGATTGAAGCAGCCTGGCTGAGGTGAAGACAGACTCTTCAGAGTGTTTGTAAAGTTAACCTTATTTTTGATCCTATAATAAATATTTCCCTACATAATCCACCTGCTTTCTCCCTTCCCACCAGTAGCCCCTATGTTCTAGAGTTTTGAAAAGAGTATACAGAGGCCTGCAAGTACATTAGAAGAGCTCTCCCTGTCTAAAGTCTCCCCTGCAATATGGTTCCCCCCGCCCCAGTGGTCCCCAAAGGCGACCCTGCAGCTATCTGGGGACTAGATACAGAGGTTCAGCTGGCACCAGTGGCTCATGCCTGTAATCCTAGCTACTTAGGAGGCTGAGATCTGAGGATCATGGTTCAAAGCCAGCCTGGGCAGGAAATCTGTGAGACTCCTATCTCCAATGAACAACCAGAAAACTGGAAGTGGTGCTGTGGCTCAAAGTGGTAGAGCCCTAGCCTTGAGCTGAAGAGCTCATCAACAGTGCTCTGATCCTGAGTTCAAGCCCCATAACTGACAAAAACAAAACAACAAAAAGAGCTACAATACTATTCCTTTCTCCCCACAGATAAAAAGTGTGTGAGAGGAGTTTAGGTGTTGGAGTGCTGAGCTGTTGGCACATACTAAATGCCAATCTCTTATCCATCTGTAAAAAAATCACTGGAAGCTTTTGTTGTTTTCAATCCAAAAGTATGAGTTGACTTGGTGAACCCCTCCATGAACCAGCCCAGAACTTTCCTTAAATAGTCACTCCTTAGGTGAGATGCAATCTCGGGTCCACCTGAGGTGGACTTGATCAAAAGTTCCCACCAGAGTCCAGTGTTCTGTCCCCTAGGGCAGTGGCCTTTGGCAAGTGCAGCAGCAACACCTGCGATACAGCGTCCCTGACAAGTCCAGCTGTTTTCTTCCCCACCCTTCCTTACCCTGTTAAGCCTGAGAATCCACCTCAGAAACTGGCCAGGCTGGTGTGGCCTCTAATGGATGGTTGGGTCATGAGGAGGAGGAAGAGGAGGAGGACTTGACAGGTAGGGAAGCAGAAGCCCCCAGGGGTTAATTTGCCCGCATAGTTTTCTGCTGACTCAAGTCTCACCTGGCAGGTGTCCCCTTCACTCCCTGCCTTTCATTCCACCCTGAGAACCCCAAGATTTAAAATGAAGCCCATTCCTTGGGCCTGGGGGAGAGAGAGACCTTTGACTCTGGGGACAGTCAACCACTGTTTCCTGTCCTGGCCTCAGCTCTTCAGGGTGACTATTTGTTGCTGTCCCCCTCCCGCTTCTGCCCAGAAACCCAGGGTCATAACCTCTGAGATCATCTTCTGGGTTGGAGGCAGGGAAGACTTGAGGGGGTGGAATGCCATGAGGGTCAAATATGGGTGCCAAGATTCTGAGAAAGCTGTGTTTGAGTCCTGTCCCCGACCTTTTTGTTTGTTCCTCAGGGCAAGCTGGAGAGTCTACCTAGGTGGACATTTTGGCCTGGACCAGGCCTGCCACTGGCCACCCATTGAGTATGATGGAGGCCCTCAAAAGTTCCTGGTTCCTAGGGAGGACCACTTGGCTTCAGGGAAAGTCTCCTGGCAGGTAAAGTCTGCACTTCAGGGCTGGTGACTCCACTGGAGGGCAGTGACCAGCTATCTTCCAGCCTGTTCTATTCCCAGAGGGTGAAGGATTTACTGAAGGTGGGACATGGAGGCTGAGCTGCTTGGCTCAGATCTCCAACCTCCAGCCTAAACCTAGCCCCACTCCGGCCCCATCTCTGCCCAGGCCCTCTCCCCTGGAAGCCTTGATCCACATCTGCATTTGTTACCTCTACTCTCACCCTGGCCATGGCTGGCCTGGCAAAGGAACAAGACAGCTACCAAAGCAACTCTGAGGCCAGGTCTTCCTCAGTCATCCTCTTGGTGATGTGGCTCATGCCTGCTTCCTCACCAACAGCACCCAGGGCAGGATGGCGGCTACCACAGCCACCACAGCAATGAGGGTGATGAGCAGCAGGGCCCGAGAGCGGCAGCAGAAGGAGCGGGTGGAGCTGGGCGCTGGAGACACCTCGGAGAGCTCTGCCAGGCTCCGCCGGGGCAGCACGCTGTCTTGTTCCCCCAGGGGCATCCCATGACGACTGATGATGAAGATCTGTGATTCCCGGGGCAGGCTGGGCAGCGGGTCCAAGGGAAGTTGGACACCCTGGCTTGAGGATGATCTCCAGACTGGCTGGGAGATGGCCAGGGGGCTTGTGGGGGTCCCACGGTCGGGTGAGGGCCCAGGTGGCAGGCCCACTGGCACGGCCAGGGTCTGTGAGCTCTTGTCCAGCATGGAGGGCCAGCGGGAGCTCTTCTTGCTGAGGAAGGTGACGTAGCGACAGATGGGGCAGACAATGGTCCTCTGGACCTGCCCATCCACCCGGGTGGACAGCAGGTACTTGACCAAGCAGTCATGGCAGAACACATGGCCGCAGCTCAGGGTCCGGCTGGCCCCGTCCAGATCCCGGAACTTCTCATAGCACACAGGACATTCACTGCCCGAGCTGTCCTTGCTCTCCCCTTCTGACATGGCCCCAGGAGAAGGCAGGGCTTAGCTGGAAGAGGGGAAGGGCAAAGGGTTGTGAACAATGAGGCCTTTTCCTTCCTTCCTAGCCTCTTTGTAACTCCGCCCACTCTCCTGCCTCCAGCTTCCTTCATCCCTTCTCCTTACAGCTTCCTCTTCTTTCTATGTCTACTCTTTCCTGTTCTATTGCTTCTCCTCAGCGTCTCCTCCTGTAAGCCTAGTTACGCAGGAGGCTGAGATTTGAGGATTGTGGTTTGAAGCCAGTGTGGGCAGACAGATCCTAGAGACTCTTATTCTCAATTAACCAGAAAAAAAGCCAGAAGTAGAGGTAGGGCTCAAATGGTAGAGTGCCTCCTGAGTAGCAAGTAAGAGCATGAGGCCTTGAGTACACACACACACACACACACACACACACACACACACACACACACACACACACACACACACACACAAACTAAGCTCCAGAGCCTAAAGCCCAAGGTCCTTAGAGGAAATGTGCAGGCGCTTCTGGTCCTGGGCACCCCAGCCGTGGTAGGAAGGAGTAGAGGGTTATGAAAAGTACATAAAGCACCTGATGTCTCAGCCATGAGATGCACTCATGCTGAGGTCACCACCTTGCCTCTTCCAGGTTACGTGACGGAAGGAAAGACAGGGAGACCCAGTTCCGGGATCAGACAAGTTGCTAAATTTGCCCAGCCCCAAGTCTTGTCTTCAGTTTGGGTTCAGATCTCAGGTGACCATTTCTTAGGAAAGCATCTGCTACTCCTCAACCAGGCAAGACTGATCCGTGGCCCCCATGGCTCCTGTGAACATCCCCACATAGTTTTACTCTCTCTGAGAGAGTAAAACAGGCCAGTGGATGGTATTCCAAAATGCTAAGCATGGTTACAAAGCAATGACTGTTCTAAAAATAAAGCTTAGAACTTACACAGGCAAATGTTTGCTGGACCTCTTCATAGTTATCCCCCAACCACACTCAGTCATTCTTCAGATTCCTCTTCTGAGGCTGCCTGAGGCAGACAATCTCCCGATGAGCCTCAGTGAAGGCGGATTTTCATTTGTGGAGGATGTGGTAGCAGCTGTTTTGGAAATGACCAAAAGTCACTGGCATCCAGATCTGGTGAGAAAGTAAATGAGTGATCATGTGGTGTGCTATTGTTTGAAATTCAAAGATATGGTGTCATTATAATGTGGCCCAGTGGAGTTTAAAAGCTTTCTTTTTGTGTGTGTGCATACAAGTAACTGAGGTTTGAACTCAGGGCCTTGCACTCTTGTTTAGTTTTTTGTTCAAGGCTGATGCTTTACCATTCAAGCCACATCTCCACTTCCGGCTTTTTGCTGGTTAATTGGCTATGAGTCTCATGGACTTTCTTGCTCAGGCTGGTTTAGAACTGTGATCCTCAGATCTCTGTTTTCTGAATAGCTACAATTACAGGTGTGAATGACTGATGCCCAGCTTAAAGTTTCTTAAAGCAAAGGAATGATGCCCAAAGATGCTATTGCCAGAATTATTGATGAGTTTGAAGGGACCTTACCAAACAGCTAGGTGGAAATCCAGTGAAGTCTCACTCTCTTCATTTAAACTCCCAGTATCACATCTGTGTAGTCTTTTTTTTTTTTTTTTGGTGCAGGGCTTGAGCCCTGTCTCTGAGCTATCACTCAAACCATACATCCACTTCTGACTTTTTTTTTTTTTTTTTGGTTAATTGGAGATAAGAGTTTCATGGGCTTTCTCCTCTGGGCTGGCTTTGAACCATGATTCTCAGATCTCAGCCTGCTTAGTAGCAAGGATTACAGATATAAACCATTGGTACTGGGCACACCTGTGTATTCTAAATTTACCTAGAATACTCTCTTGGGAAGGAATCATGATCCCTGTTATCAATATTTTCTTCCATCTGTGACAGAAAAAAGACCCCAGAACACACTGACAACCTACAGCGGTGTGGCAGCCCCGAGACCTGACAGATGACATAATGGGAAGAAGATTAGCTTCTAGGAGGGATCAACTATAAAGATCACAAATCTTTTGGAATCTCTCCCCTCTCTTGGCTTAGTTCCAAATTCATTTTGCCATGCTGAAAATGTTCTGTCATTAAGAAAGAATGAAAAATATGTGGATGTGGTGATCGGTATAGGGGCCATATAGGCCACCTACACTTTTATAGGGGCCAGCTTTAGTTTCTCAGATGGCCAGTGTAGCCCCTAGGCTGGTGAGAAGAGTGTCAAGTGCTCAGATGGTGAAACTGGGTTCAAATCCTTCATATCCCAAATTGCTGTCTAAATAACCTTCGCCAAGTTGCTTAACCTCTCTGGGCCACAGTTTCCCATCTGTATAGTACCCCTTTCCTCCAAAACCATTAGTGATATTGAGTTCTAGTGTGGATGAAGAGTGTGGCACATAGTAGATGTTGTATAAATTGGAGATCCATCTATCCATCCATCCATCCACCCACCCACCCACTTAATCATTCAACAGATACTTACCAAGTACCAATTATTTGCTAAATACCGAATTTACACATTGGAGATAAGAGTGATCATAAAATGGAAAACATGGAATTTTATAGACGAGAGGACATTAGAATTGTGTATGTGTGTGTGTTTGTGTGTGTGTTGGTTCTGGGGCTTGAAATCAGAGCCTGGGCCCTGTTCCTCAGCTTTTTTGCTCAAGGCTTGTATTTTACTACTTCAGCCACAGTTGTCTTTTTGGTGGTTAACTGGAGATAAGAGTCTCACAGATTTTTTTGCCTGGGCTGTATTTTGAACTGGAATGCTCAGATTTCAGCCTCCTAAGTAGCTACGATCACCGGTGCTCGACTTAGAATTATTTTTGAAAAAAAAATATTTTTTGATATGGAGAATTGATAATCACCTTCTAGTTTTGTTTGTTTGTTTTTTGTTTTTTCTGGGGTCTGGTTGTGGGGCCTGAACTCTAGGCCTGGGCGCTGTCCCTCAGCTCTTCAGCTCAAGGCTAGCATTCTACCACTTGAGCCACAGTGCCATTTCCGGCTTTTTCCTTTTTGCTTATGTGGTGCTGAGGAATTGAACCCAGGGCCTAAGGCATGCAAGGCAAGCGCTCTACCACCGAGCCACCTTCCCAGCCTGCCTTCTAGTTTTTAAATAGATAAGTAGACTTGAGAGATAGGAAATGATTTGCCCAAGATTCCTCAGGAAGGAGACAGAGAAGAAGGAGAAGAAGGAGTGGGTGAGAAGGAGGGGGGAGGAGGAGGAGAGAGAACATCATTCAAGTCAGTTGATAGGTTGAGTGAGTAAACATTAGATACTAGCCAAGTCAAGAAGCCCCCTCCTCAGGATGAGCCAAGAAGGAAGATGAGAGTTTTAATTTCTCAGCTGAATTCTAGAAAGAAAAAAAGGCATGTGCCAAAGACATCCCAGGAGCCCTGTGACAGCTTCTTTGTGTTTCATGGGGCCTCGGGAAAGCATACCATTCATGCTTGAACAGTGGCACCTCCTTCCTCTCCTCCTCTCACCTCTCTGCTTTAGTCTTTCCCTGACACCTCCTTCCCAGAGTCTCTCCCTATTCCCTTCATTCCATTCCTTTCTCCATTCTGGTTCTGTGCTGGGATGTGGAAGAGGACAGTCTGAGAAGTACAAGGAACCCACTCTGGTTGGGCACAAACTAGTAAATACCAATATAAAGCATTCTATGCCAATGACAACTCCATTGGAGCCTTAGGAAGCTGGGGGAATGAGGGGAGAGAAGAAAAAAGGTGGGACCGGTGTTGAGCTCATAATAAATAATTATAACAGCGGCCATTTATTGAACACTAATTATTAGTGCTTGGCATTTTGCATCCCTTCCTCACTGAATTTTGACAACAATCTGGGGAGGTACATATTATCTCCATTTTACAGACCAAGGAACTGAGGCTCAGGGCTTCAGTGAAACAACTTGTTCAAAGTCACACTGCTAGGATAGGGCGGGATTCGAACCCAGGAGAGCCCAGCTATACAGCCTACACAACCTACTACTATCTCTATGGGAGGGGCTCAGATGAGCTCCTGTGAGGGGTCTCCCAAACTTTGGTAAAAGAAGTACACTGAAAGAGCACTGATGGGAAAAGAGCCTACCTAAATCTTGTCCTCAGAGTGACTGTCACTTTGGCCCTTTTGAGAGGAAAAGACAATGGCTGGCCCAAGAGAGTGGACCTCATGAAGTTCCAGTGCCTTATTTCTACCATGGAGGTAGCCCATCTTGAGGATGGAGGGGATAGGGGAGTATTTGTCACCAGACCAGAGAAAGACATGTCAAGGCACCGAGGGTTCCCTCCCATCACCTCAGTGAAGTTTCAGCTCTGACTACTTCCACACCCATATTTGCCACACACACACATCTCTGTTCTGTTCTCTCTCTCTCTGTCTCTGTCTCTGTCTCTCTCTCTCTCTCTCACACACACACACACACACACACACCCTGCATCATCCAGCTTTAGTTGAGAGTGTGGCAACCCTCCTTCTCCACCCGTCAGGCCTCCCCCCCCCAACTCACATCAACAGGGAGCCAGGAGCGTCTCCTCATCTGTCTTTGCACCCAAGGCCTCCGCAGACTAGACGGGATGGACTCAGATCTCTCGGCTGTCACTGTACCCGCCTTGGAGGCATTTCCTAATGACTGAGCAGCTTGGGAGGACAGACAGCATAGGGAAGTGAATGCTGCCCAACCCGTTTGAGGCCAGGAGGTTCTTGGTGTTGCCCAGGGGTTGGGCAGCTGCTGGCGTCAGGTGATCGTGATGATGAGGGTGCTAACAGAGGAGCCCCCTGCCTGAGTCTCAGCGGGGTCCTCTTTGGCTTCTCCAGCATTGGTCTCCCTATCACAAAAAAAGGAAAACAATACACGTGACTGTCAAACCTTCTGAGACCCATTCCATTGAGACCCCAGTACAGGGTGAAGGAGTCAGATCTGCCTCAGGAGGGTGGTGACACCCAGCTGAGTGTTATTCATCAAATAGGCAGAAGCTACACCAGAGAAATGATTCTTCCTTCCCTCCCTCCCTCCCTTCCTCTCTCCCTCTCTTTCTCTCTTTTCTTTCTTTCTTTCTCTTTCTCTCTTTCTTTCTCTCTTTCTTTCTTTCTTCCTTTCTTTCCTGAGGCTTGAACTCAGGGTCTGGGCACTGTCTCTTAGCCTTTTTTGCTCAAGGCTGGGACCCTACCACTTGAGCCACAGATCCACTTCTGGATTTTTGCTGGTTAATTGGAAATAAGAATCTCTTGAATTTATGTGCCCAGGCAGGCTTTAAACTGTGATCCTCAGATCTCAGCCTCCTGAATAACTCGATTTACAGGCATGAGGCATGGACTTGAGGAGGGAGTGGCGTCTAATATTCTACAGCATCTTGGAGCAGCTATAGCTGACAACAATGAATGCATATTTCAAGACAGGTAGTAAAGAAGATTTTGAATAAATGTTCCTAACACAGAAAAATGATAATGCTTAAGTTGATGAATATGCCAGGTACCCTGATCTGATTATTAAGCACTATATACTTACCTTGAATGTATATACCTCATACATCTATGCAATTATGTGTCAATTAAAAATTATATATATGCATATACATATGCATATATATATATGCAGGCACTTGTGGCTCAAGCCTGTAAAGTTAATGATTTTAGAGGCTGAGATCTGAGGATTGTTTTTTGTTTTTTTTGGAGGGGTCCGGTTGTGGGGCTTGAACTCTGGGCCTGGGCGCTGTCCCTCAGCTCTTCAGCTCAAGGCTAGCACTCTACCACTTGAGCTGCAGCGCCACTTCTGGCTTTTCTTTTCTGCTTATGTGGTGCAGAGGAATCGAACACAGGGCCTCATGCATGCAAGGCGAGCGCTCTACTACCGAGCCACCTTCCCAGCCCAAGATCTGAGGATCGTGATTCAAGCCAATCAGAACAGAAAGGTCCAAGATCCCCTTCTCAGTCCATAGTTGGTCTCAGTGGAACCCAGCCATCACTCCAAGCTACATACGAAGATGTGATTGGGAGCACTGTGGTGCCAGGCTAGCCTGGGGGGAAAATGTTTAAGATATTCTGTCTCCATAGAGGGGAGCTGGACATGGTGGCATGTCCCTGTGACCCTAATTGCTACAGGAAGCCTAAAAGAGAGAGCATAGTGACATTGAAAAACTGGAAGAAAATAGATAACTGGAAATGGAGCTGTGGCTCAAATGGTAGAGTACTAGTCTTGAGAGAAAAGCTAAGAACCAAGAGACAGTGCCCAGGCCTTGAGTTCAAGCCCAGTACTGGCATGAAAAAAAATAATTGGGCATTAGTGGCTCATGCCTGTAATCCTAGATCTGAGGAGTAAGGTTCAAAGCCAGCTTAAGCAGGAAAATCGGTGAGACTCCTATCTCTAATTAATCACCAAAAAGCTGAAAGTGGAGATGTAGCTAGAGAGAGTGCTAGCCTTGAGCACAGAAGCTTAGGGACTTTAATTCAAGCACCAGGATTGGTGCATGTACACACATACACACACCCCCCCACCACATACACACACACCCCATATCCTGAAAATAACCAATGAAATAACCTAAAAATAACCAATAAAAACAGGGCTGGAGGTGTAGTTCATGAGTACCTCTAGCCTAACATACATGAGGCTCTGAGTTTAGACCTCAAAGAGAACAAGGGAGACTGGCAGCAGGAAGTGGGGTTCTACATGTATGCAGAAGGAAGTCCTGACATCATGCAAATAAGAGGCAACTTTCAGAAGAATTCATGCAATATGATTCTCTTTAGGGATATGATACTAGGGCATGGCAAAATGTACTTTAAAACTCTAGAAGAGCCAGGTGCCGGTGGCTCATGCCTGTAATCCTAACTACTCAGGAGGCTGAGATCTAAGGAGGATCATAGTTTGAAGCCATTCTTGGAGACAAATCTGAAAAACTTTTATCTCCAGTTAACCAGTTAAAGATAGAGGTAGAGGTGTGGATCAAGTAGTAGAGCACCAGCCTTCAGCAAAAACACCAAGGGAGGGCCAGGTGCCAATGTCTCATGCCTGTAATCTTAGATACTCAAGAGGCTGATATCTGAGGATTAAGATCCAAAGCCAGACCAGGCAAGAATGTCCAAGAGACTCTTATCTCCAATTAGCCACCAGAAAACTAGAAGTGGAGCTGTGGATCAGAGGTAGAGCACTAGCCTTGAGCTGAAGAGCTGAGGGACAGTGTCTAGGCCCAGAGTTCAAGCCCCATAACCAACAACAAAAAAAAGGAAACAACAAAAATGACAAAAAAGCCAAGAGACAGGCCTCGACCCCGAGTTCAAGCCTTACTACATGTGCTTGTGCACCCACACACCAAAACAAACAAACAAACAAACAAAAAACAACCCTGACCTGGGTGGCAGTGGCTCACACCTGTAAACCTAGCTACCCAGAAGGCTGAGATCTGAGGTTAGTGCACAAAGCCAAGCCTAGGCAGAAAAGTCCATGAGATTTTATCTCCAGTTAATCACCAAAAAGCCAGAACTGGAGCTGTGGCTCAAGGAGCAGAGCTCTAGTCTTGAGTGAAAAAGCTAAGAGATAAGGCTCAGATTCAGTTCAAGCCCTAGTACTATCTCTCTCCCTCTCCCTCTCTCTCCCTCTCCCTCTCTCTCCTCTCTCTCTCTCTCTCTCTCTCTCTCTCTCTCTCTCTCTCTCACACACACACACACACACACACACACACGAAGAAGTTGTGTCAAAATATTCATAGTAATTATCTTTGCTGCGACATTCTGCGATGTTTACATTTTCACCCTGCATGTGTTTATTTGGTGATTGGGAAAAAAAAATAAATCCAGAATAAGAAGGAATCAAAACTTGAAGATCTGGAGAACATTTTGATAGCATTTCTTCCCTGTTGTCTCCAGAAGTTTCCCCCAACCCAGGTTTTTGTTTATTGCTTTTTTGTTGATTGTGGGGCTTGAACTCAGGGTCTGGGTGCTGTCCCTGAGCTCTTTTGCTCATGGCTAGCTCCTCTACTACTTTGAGCCCAGCACCATTTCCTGGCTAGCTCCTCTACCACTTTGAGCTCAGCACCATTTCCTGTTTTCTGGTGGTTAATTGGAGATAAGAGTCTCTTAGACTTTCCTGCCTGAACTGGTTTTGCACTGCGATCTTCAGAATTCATCCTCCTGAGTAGCTAGGATGACAGACATGAACCACTGATGGCCGGCTCCAGTTATTCCCCTCACCTTCCCAAGGAAAAAAGTAGATTACTAGGTACAAGGCATAGTGAAGCATGTATGTGGCCCTGTGTACAGAGTGGCTATTCTGCCCCATTACACACAGCCCTGGCTTCATAGGAACCTTGCCGTTGGAGGGCCAACCAGTGAGTCCAGACATCTCACTCAAGGATGCAGAGATGGGTTGGGGTCACCCTGTCACAACAGTCCCTCCTGTTCTTTCCCCAGGAGCAGGAGGGAGTACTAGATTTAGCAGTATTCCTAGGTAAACTTTTTATTTCATTTCATTTTTGCCAGTACTAGAGCTTGAACTCAGAGCCTGGGCTCCATCCCTGAGATTTTTTGCTCAAGGCTAGGTGCTCTACCACTTGAGCCACAGCTCTATTTCAGGCTTTTTACTGGTTAACTGGAGATAAGAGTCTCATGGACTTTCTTGTCTGGGTTGGCTTCGAACCCAGATCTTCAGATCTCAGCCTCCTGAGTAGCTAGGATTACAGGCATGAGCCACCGGCCTGGTGTTGTTAATTTTGTTTGTTTTGACTTTGACTTGTTTCACTTTTTAAACATTTTAAAAATTTTATTGTGAAGGTGATGTACAGAGGGGCTAAGATAATGAGTACATTTCTTTTCAAACAGTGTTACCCCCTCCCTCACTTTCTCCTGTTCTTCCCCCCCCCGCCCCCCCGTCCCCACTCCCCCACCCCCGTCTTTGCTTTTTGAAGCAGCTCAGGCTAGCCTCAATCTTGCAATTCCCTTAATGCAACCTCCTGGGTGTTTGGATTATAAGTCTGTGCCACCATTCCCGGTATAAGTCTAGTTCTCAGTTAAACACTGCATACTTTATTTAATTAATTAATTTTTTTTTTTTGTTAGTCGTGGGGCTTGAACTCTGGGTCTGAGCGCTGTCCCTCAGCTTTTCAGCTCAAGGTGAGTGCTCTACCACTTGAGCTACAGCACCACTTCTGGTTTTCTAGTGGTTTATTGGAGATAAGAGTTTCACAGAGTTTCCTGCCTGGGCTGGATCTGAACCATGATCCTCAGATCTCAGCCTCCTGAGTAGCTAGGATTACAGGCGTAAGCCACCGGTGCCTGGCATACTTTATTTTTTGATATACATCTATCCCTATGAGACACATTTATACTAAACAAATATTTATTGTCTACATGAAACTCAAATCATCTGGGTGTCCTGCATCTCATCTATCAACTCTCCTCTGAGGGATCCCCAAATTCCTCTCCTACATGCACCTCCAGAGACATATGGCAAAATTCTCAGCATCTTTAGTAATGTGGCTCATGACTCTGCATAGGGTTTCCTAGGGTTCTCCAAAAGGAACCCCTCCCCCAACCCCCCCCCCCACCTCAATACCAAGCCCCACTGTGTCCTTCAGGGAGTGGACTGAGCCAGGCCAGGCCAAGCCAGGCCATTCAGTCTAAGGCTGCCCTTAGATTCATGTGATGTGACTTAGACAGTGAACTTCGACTATCTCTGACATGAAGATTGAGTTTGAAAACTATCACCAATCAGTAAGCATCTGTTATAATAACCTATCATGGTTTTATGTTCTAAAGCAAGAATTCTGCTTTTAAAACTTAAACACAGCTGGGCATTGGTGGCTCATGCCTATAATCCTAGCTACTCAGGAGGCTCAGATCTGAGGATCATGGTTCAAAGCCAGCCCCAGCACGAAAGTCCGTGAGACTCTTTTTTGGGGCGGGGGGCCAGTCGTGGAGCCTGAACTCTGGGCCTGGGCGCTGTCCTTCAGCTCTTCAGCTCAAGGCTAGCGCTCTGCCACTTGAGACACAGCGCCACTTCTGGCTTTTTTCTTTTTTTGCTTATGTGGTGCTGAGGAATCTAACCAGGGCCTCATGCATGCAAGGCAAGCGCTCTACCACTGAGCCACCTTCCCAGCCCCCCCCTGCCCCCCCCCCCCCCCGTGAGACTCTTATGTCCAATAAACCACTAGAAAACTGGAAGTGGTGCTATGGCTCAAGTGGTAGAGCACTCACCTTGAGCTGAAGAGCTGAGGGACAGTGCCCAAGCCCAGAGTTCAAGCCCCATGACTGACAAAAAAAAAAGCGAAACAAAACAAACCCAAAGGGGCTGGGAAGGTGGCTCAGTGGTAGAGCGCTTGCCTTGCATGCCTAAGGCCCTGGGTTTGATTCCCCAGCACCACATAAGCAAAAAGAAAAAAAGCCGGAAGTGGCACTATGGCTCAAGTGGTAGAGCGCTAGCCTTGAGTTGAAGAGTTGAGGGACAGCGCCCAGGCCCAGAATTCAGGCCCCACGACTAACCCCCCCCCCCCCAAAAAAAAAAAAAAACCAAAAAACTTAAACACACCTGTAATCCTAGCTACTCAGGGAGGTGAGGTCTGAGGATTGTGGTTTGAAGCCAGCCTGTGCAGGAAAGTCTATGAGACTCTAATTTCCAATTAACAACCAGGAAACCAGAAGTGGAGCTGTGGCTCAAAGTGGTAGAGTGCTAGCCTTGAGCAAAAACAAAACAAAAGAAAACAATAACAACTCAGGAATGGAATCCAGGCCCTGAGTTCAAGCCTTACAACCAACAATAAATCAATAAATAAATAAAAGTAAACAGATTCAAGTCTTATACTGGTGGCTCATGCCTTTACCCTAGATGCTTATAGTCTGAAAAGAAGAAAATCAAGGTTTGAGGCTAGTCCAGAAAGAAAATGTTTTCCAGACTCCATATCAACCCATGGTTGAGAGCCGTGGCCCATGTCTCTTATCCCAAGCTACATAAGAGGCTAAGAGTATGAGGATAGAGGTACCAAACTAGTTTTAGGGAAGAGAAAGTCTGAGAGCCTGTGTCTGCAATGACAGATGCTGGTCATGATGTCACATGCATGTGATCCAGCAATGATGGGAAGAAGCTTAAAGTCATGTGACTTCAGCTTAGGCAGATACCCAGGCAGAGACTGAGATTTATCCTTAAAGTAACCAGTGAAGATTGGCTGGGAATGTGGGTCAGTGGTAGAGTGCTTGCCTGTCATGAAGCCCTGGGTTTGATTCATCAGTACCACATAAATAGAAAAGGCCAGAAGTTGTACCATGGTTCAAGTGGTAGAGCGTTAGCCTTGAGCAAAAGAAGCTCAGGGACAGTGCCCAGGCCCTGAGTTCAAGCTCTATGACTGTCAAAAACCAAAACCCAAACCAAAACAGTGAAGAATCAGTATGATGGCAGCCTTGCACATGTGATGCCCTGAATTCAAACCCAGTACTACTAAAAAAAAACTATATAAATGTGTACGTGCACACAAACATACATTTATCTAAGGAGTAAATAAGCACCTACAGACACCTTAGTTTGAGTTTATTCATCAGATCAGCTCCTGAACGAGGAGGATAGAGAGCTACTAAGTCTGGGTAGGCAGAAGGAATTAGTTATCATGAAAGACTAAGTGGCTGTGGCAGGAGGAACTCTATTGGATTTGACAGTGAGCTCTGAGCAGTGCAGAACAGAGCATGAGCTTTCCCAATGTGAGCTTGTATGCCTCTATGCCTAAAGAGAAAAGGCCTTGTCCTTCTGGGTGATCCACTTAACCCTTCTGAGCTTGGGTTACATCATGTATCTAAAAACTGAGGGTACAAGTACCTACTCCTGAGGACTGTCATCTACAGCAGTAAATGTGGCAGACAATGTGCCTACAACAACACTGGTATGCAGTAAAGGATCTGTCAGTGTCCCCTAATGCCACAGTTGTCACTATTGTGGTCATCTTCACCATGATGATCATCACCATTGTTGTCATCATTGTTATCACCATTGTCACTGTCATCATCATTATCATCACCCCTGTCACCATCATCATCTTCATCATTACTATCATTATGACCAGCATCATCACCACTATCATATTAACAAAAGAGAAGGATACAAAAGGGAGCTGGTGGCTCATGACTGTAATCCTAGCTACTCAGGAGGTTGAGATCTGAGGATTGTGGTTAAAAGCTAGGAAAGGCTGTGAAACTCTTGTCTCTGATTGACCACCAGAAAACCGAAAGAGGTGGTACTGTGGCTCAAGTGGTAAAATGCCTTGAGCAAAAGAGCTCAGGGATAGTGCCTAGGCCCCAAGTTCAAGCCCCACAACTGACCAAAAAAAGGATAAAAAAGAATAGGACGGTCTGAATGGCTGAGTGCTAGTAGCTTAGGCCTGTGACCCTAGCTACACAGGAAGATGAGATCTGAGAATCACTAGCTTTTATCTCCCATTAGCCAGAAAAAAAAAGCCAGAAGTAGAGCTGTGGCTCAAATTGGTAGAGTACCGGCCTTGATTGAAAGAGCCAAGTAAGAGAATGAGGCCTGGTCTTCAAGCCCCAGTAGTATGGGGAAAAAGTAAAGATTTAAAAGCTTCATAATTCCATAGAACTGCCTGGTCCAGTCCTGGCATAATGGATAAAAATCTCTGTGGCAAATTTTATAATCTTATTTGGGTGTCCTGCCTGTTCTCTTTGAAAGAATGGACAATGCACGCTAACTTGTGGGAGAATAGTTTCCAGCTGTGGGAGGCAGAGGACCAGCTGTTTCGTCCAGCCACACTGGACAATTGTGTCCTATTCTGAGGTCCCAGTGGATGTGGTGTTGCTCAGGTATCAAAGGGTGTCATGGGAAGAGGTTAGCCAGAAGTGAGGTGGGGGTGGGTCTGTGTTGATTCCAGTTAGATAAGACCTTTCTTAGGTGTTTTTTCCCCCCGAGTCCTGGGGCTTGAACTCAGGGCCTGGGCACTGTCCCTGGGCTTCTTTTGCTCAAGGCTAGGCCTCTACCACTAGAGCCACAGCACCACTTCTGGCCTTTTCTACTTATGTGGTACAGAGGAATCAAACCCCGGGCTTCATTCATGCGAGGCAAGAACTCTACCACTAAGCCACTTCCTAGCCCCTCTTGGAGAGATAGTATTGATATTATTGTGAGGTACGGGGCTTCCAGACAAGAGAAGAATCCCAGCTGAGGGTCACAATTTAACCACAGATACAGAGTCTGTACAGGATTAAGTAGGTGGATCATGACAGAATTTTCTCTTTCTCTCTTTCTCTCTCCTTCCTTCCTTCCTTCCTTCCTTCCTTCCTTCCTTCCTTCCTTCCTTCCTTCCTTCCTTCCTTCCTTCCTCCCTCCCTCCCTCCCTCCCTCTCTCTCTCTCTCTCTTTCTCTCTTTCTTTCTTTTGTGGGGCTTGAACTCTGGGCCTGGGCACTGTCCCTCAGCTCTTCAGCTTAAAGCAAGTGCTCTCCACTTGAGCCACAGTGCCACTTCCCATTTTCTGAGTAGATTAGTGGAGACAAGAGTCTTATGGACTTTCTTACCTAGGCTGGCTTTGAACAGTGATCCTAGGATTACAGGTGTGAGCTACTGGCACCTGGCCATGACAGAATTTTCTTAACAGTAGAGTTGTTTGGAGAACTCGCTAAAAACTAAAGTTCCAGCCAGATGCTGGTGGCTTATGGCTGTTATCCTAGCTGCTTAAGAGGCTGAAATCTGAGGGCTGAGGTTGAAAGCCAGCCTAGACAGAAATGTCTGTGAGACTTTTATCTCCAATTAACCAGCAAAAAGCATGAAGTGGAGATGTGGCTCAAGTGGTAATATGTCAGCCTTGACCAAACATCTAAGGAAAATCACCCTGGTCTTGGGTTTAAGCCCCAGTATCAACACACACACACACACACACACACACACACACACACACACACACACACACACACACACACACACACACCTTAATGGATCATGGGCTGGGGTAGAGACTCAAATGGTAGAGTACTATTACCTACTGCCTTTATTCTTGCACAGTTGGATGATATATGTGGATGGTCATATCTTCTAGCAACCCACAATTAGAGAATGCTTCTGGGTGGGTAGAAAGGATGATGTTTATCCAAAATAAGTAACTTGCAGGACTTCTTTTGCTAGACATGGTTTTCATTCCTTTGTCTTCGCTAGTCCAGGAAAGGTTTCCAGCTTCTCTTCTCTTCTATCACTCCCTCCCTCCCTCCCTCCCTCCCTCCCTCCCTCCCTCCTTCCCTCCCGCCCTCCCTCCCTTCCTTCCTTCCTTCCTTCCTTCCTTCCTTCCTTCCTTCCTTCCTTCCTTCCTTCCTTCCTTCCTTCCTTCCTTCCTTCCTTCCTTCCTTCTTCATTTCAAAGGATAGGAAATGCTGGTTGTTGGTGGCTCATGCTTATAATCCTTGCTCCTCAGGAGGCTGAGATCTGAGAATCATGATTCAAAGCCAGCCCAGACAGGAAAGTCCACAAAACTCTTAATTTCTAATTAACCAGAAAAAAAGCTGGTAGAGTGCTAACTATGAATGGAACAAGCTAAGCTAGGCCCTTAGTTCAAGTCTAGAACTGGCAGATACACACCAAAGGATAAATGTTAGCACCTTGGAGATCTCAGAGGAAAGGCGGCTTTTGGCAGCCCCTCCCCCAACTCCTCATCTTCTTGTCATTTAATGTTAGAAAAGAGGTATGATGGCAGGGGAGCATATCTACTTTTGAGTCTGGCCCTTTTGATACTCAGTGTCAGGACAGGCCTGGAAAACAGGGGTGGATGGGAAGGCTGAACTCTCAATAGCAGAACAATTCCAGCAGGTTTTTAGGGAAGCCCACATAGAGGGTTGAAAAGGGACATGGGCTGCTCCCATAGTTCTAACAGGAGTCCCTCACAGCCCCCTGACCACATCCAGCTGATGGGATTCCTGGCTGGGGCCCCGGTTGTACCTGCACTGGTACAGGTTCTTCCTCTGCCATTCCCAGCTGTCAGATCCTGTCACAGCTTGTTCCAAACATCTCTCACACTGGGTCTCTTCACTTCACCTTTCCAGACCTTCCTTTTTATTGCATGGTCCAGAGTTACTGGTAAATCAAGGGGGAGACCTTTGGTCTTGGAACAGAAAAGAGACTCCCATCCTCTAGGGGTTAATAGCAAAAAGGCACCCAACCCTCTTGGGTACCCAGCTGGATGGGCAGAACAAGCTCAGATTTTCATTCTCTCCTTGGTCTGAAACCCCCTGAACTCAAGTCTTAACAGGTCTTAACCCATCCCTCACCTCCCTCTAAAGCTTTTTGGTGGATCTCTCCACTGCCCAGTGGCCCGAAGTCTACACCTGGGGGAATCAGTCATCTCCAGCTCCCACGGTGTGGCCACACACAGTGCTGGCTTTCAGTTCATGTCCCTTCAAGGCTCTAGTCTTTAGGGTTTCTGTGATTGATTGATTGGTTTGATTGATTGATTAATGTGTGTGTGTGTGTGTGTGTGTGTGTGTGTGTGTGTGTGTGTGTGTGTGTGTGCTGGTTTGTTTTTACTTACTGCTTCATCACTTTCCTCTGGCATTTTCTCTTTCTCTGTCTCTGTCTTTGTCTGTTTGTCTCTCTTTATCTATTTATGCTGGTACTGAGGTTTGAACTAAGGGCCTGGGCTTGGTTCCTTAGCTTTTTCCCATTCAAGGCTGAGGCTCTCAGGAAGTGGCACTGTGGCTCAGAGTGGCAGAGCATTAGCCTTGAACAAAAAAGAGCTCAGAGATAGTACCCAGGCCCTGAGTTCAAGCCCCATGACCAACCAAAAAAACAAAACAAATCAAGGCTGATGTTCTACCACTAGAGCCACTGCTCCACTTCTGGCAATTTGGTGGTTAAACTGTAGATAAGAGACTCATGGGCTTTCCTGCCCAGGCTGGCTTCAAACTGCTATCTTCATACCTCAACCTCCTTAACAGCTAGTATCATAGGCACCGGGCTACATCTTTTGGTTTTCTGTTTTGGCAGTAATGAGGGCTTGAACTCAAAACCTGGCACTTGCTAAGCAGGATCTCTAGACTTGCTAAGCTTAAGAGCCACTTCCCTAATACTGTTTGCTTTCCTTATTTTTCAAATAAGGTCTTGCTTTTTGCCTTGGCCAGCCTAAAGTGCAATATGTTCCGCATAACTTGGATGATAGATGCATGCCAACGTCGGGGTTGGGAAGGTGGCTCAGTGGTAGAGCGCTTGCCTTGCATGCCTGAGGCCCTGGGTTCAATTCCTCAGCACCACATAAGCAAAAAGAAAAAAAGCCGGAAGTGGCGCTGTGGCTCAAGTGGTAGAGTGCTAGCCTTGAGCTGAAGAGCCGAGGGACAGCGCCCAGGCCCAGAGTTCAGGCCCCATAACGGGACCCCCCCCCCCAAAAAAAAAAAAGATGCATGCCACCATGCCTGCCTGACTTTTATAAGCTGAGATAGGGTCTTGTGTACTTTTGGCCTGAGCTGGCCTGGGATCTCATTGGGAGATGTGTGCTCGGTGAAGACAGCTGCCACTGCCTCGTCCTCCTCCTCCTCTTCCCTTCTTTCTCCTCCTCCCTCCTTTCTCCTCCTCCTCTTCCTCCTTCTTCTTTTGCCAGTCCTGGGGCTTGAACTTGAGGCCTATGTTCTGTCCATGAGCCTCTTTATGCTCAAGGCTAGCATTCTACCACTGGAGCCACAGAACCACTTTCAGTCTTTTCTGAGTAATTTATTGGAGATAAGAGTCTCATAGGGCTGGGAAGGTGGCTCAGTGGTAGAGCGCTTGCCTTGCATGCTTGAGGCCCTGGGTTCGATTCCTCAGTACCACATAAGAAAAAAGAAAAAAGCTGGAAGTGGCGCTGTGGCTCAAGTGGTAGAGCACTAGCCTTGAGCTGAAGAGGTGAGGGACAGCACCCAGGCCCAGAGTTCAGGCCTCACGACTGGACCCTCCCCCCCCCAAAAAAAGGAGTCTCATGGACTTTCCTGCCTGGACTGGTTTCGAACTCTAATCCTCAGATCTCAGCCTCCTGAGTAGCTAGGATTACAGGTGTGAGCCACTGGTGCCCAGTTTACTTATTGTTGTTATTATTATTAGTATTAGTATTAAAAAATCTTTTTTTTTTAAATTTAATTTAATTTTATTTGTGAACATACTGTACAGAGGAGTTACAGTTACATGGGCAGGATAATGCGTACATTTCTTACCAAGCATTGCAGCCTCCTCCTTTGTTTATAAAAAATCTTTTAAATAGAAAGGTTACATAAGTCAGTCAAGGGGTACATTTTCCTTTGGACAATGTCACCTTTCCCTCACTCTCTCCCCACACTTGCCTTCTTAGGCAATAGTCATTCTACAGTGTACTCTAAACATTTAGCTTTGGAATTCATACCAAACTTCCTTCCTCAAAAAAGGAATGTAGGGCTGGGAAGGTGGCTCAGTAGTAGAGTGTTTGCCTTACAGGCATGAGGCCCTGGGTTCGATTCCTCAGCACCACATAAGCTGAAAAAGCCAGAAGTGGCACCGTGGCTTAAGTGGTAGAGTGCTGGCCTTGAGCTGAAGAGCTAAGGGACAGTGCCCAGGCCCAGAGTTCAGGCCCCATGACCTAAAAGAAGAAGAAGGAGGAGGAGGAGGAGGAGGAGGAGGAGGAGGAATGTAATTCACTGAGGAGCTTTGACCTATCTGGAGACTGAGGATGAGCCCCTAACTTGGTTGAAACTTTCTTTGGCCACAAAAGTAAAAAGATGCTGTTGGTGAAGCAGTTCAGCCTTGTGTGTAGGAATTCCATGTAAAAGGGGGTGAAAAGGAAGATGGCTGGGAAACAGAAAGGAAGCTGGGCCTTTGAAAATGACAAGAGTCACTTGGGACTGGTGGCTTATGCTTGTAAGCCTAGCTACTCAAGAGGCTGAGTTCTGAGTATCACGGTTTGAAGCTAGATTGGGCAGAAAAGCCCACAAGACTCTTGTATTCAATTAACCAGCAAAAAGCTGGAAATAGAAGTGTGGCTTTAACTTTAAAGGGAGAATGCCCTGGCTCTGAGTACAAGCCCCAATATTGGCAAAAAGAAGGAAGAAGAAGAAGAGGAAGAGGAAGAAGAAGAAGAAGAAGGAGGAAGAGGAGAAGGAGGAGGAGGAGGAGGAGGAGGAGGAGGAGGAATAAGAGGAGGAGGAAGGAAGGACTCCCTGGGAAAACCCATTCTCCCTAGGTACTACCTGTACAATCACTTATTTAAATACTTGTCTCAAAAACCTAAAAAAAGCCAGTGCTGGTGGCTCACAACTGTAATCCTAGCTACATAGGAGGCTGAGATCTGAAGATGGTGGTTCAAAGTCAGCCCAGGCAAGAAATTCCATAAGACTCTGATCTCTAATAAACCACCAGAAAACTAGAAATGGTGCTGTGGCTCAAGTGGTAGAGTGCTAGCTTTGAGCTGAAGAGCTGAGGGACGGTGCCCAGGCCCAGAGTTCAAGCCCTACAACGGCCCAATAACCAGCAACAACAACAATAACAAAAAACCTAAAAAAAATAGAAAATTCATAATGGTACATTCCCCAAACAAAAACATAAGCTCTAGACTATGCTCATAAATAACTATTAATATTTTGATGTTTATTTTCTGAGGTTATTCAATAAAATATAATCGTGTATTATATAGTTGTATTAAAAATAATTATATATTTCTTACCTACAGAGAATATATATAATTATTTTGAAGATAAGTGGGATCACACTACATAAATTCTTTTAGGATCTGATTTTTCTCAGTTGTTATCTTGTGAGCCTAATAAACATTCCTTTACACCCTAATTTACATTTTATTTATTTATTTATTTTTGTAGGGCTGAAGATCTAACCCAGGGACTCACACAAGCCAAGCAAGCACTGCAACCGAGCTATAACTCCTATTTCTCCTTTTTGCTTTTTCAGTTTTGAGGACTGAACTCAGGGCTTCCCATTTTGATAGCCAAGTACTGTACTTTCTGAGCCATGCTCCCAGTCCCCCATTTCTCTCTCTGTGTGCATGCATGCGTGTGTGTGTGTGTGTGTGTGTGTGTGTGTGTGTGTGTATGCTGGTACTAGGGCTTGACTCAGGACCTTAAACACTTGACTTTTTTGCTCAAGACTGGTGTTCTATCATTTGAGCCACAGCTCTTACTTCTAGAATTTTTTTGGTAGTTAATTGGAGACAGTCTCACAAATTTTCCTGCTGGGGCTGGCTTCAAATTGTGATCTTCAGATTTCTCAGCCTCTTCAGTAGCTAGAATGACAGGCGCGTAGCTAACATTAGAGACACAAGCCACTGGTGTTTCACATTGCCTGGTTCACATTTGCTGGGTTTTACATTGTAGTCTTTTCTGGTGTTTTCCCAGAACCCATTCCTCCCCCCTCCTCCTACATCCCATGAGTGTAACTGACTTGGAAGTAATTATTGAGTTACTTTTACAAAAATTAATGAGAAACATTAAAAAACAGATTCAAGAAACTATGAATCTCAAGCAAAACAAAGGTGAAAATCCACACCCAAAACATAGTAGTTAAAACCTCTGAAACCAAAAACAAGCAGAATTCTTAAAAATTGACGGAGGTGGGGAAAACCCAAACAAAAAACATCACTTTTAGAGGAGCTATGAAATCTCCAATCTGTCACTTTTCAGATAAATGACAATGAGTGGGTACTGGTGGCTCAGGTGTATAATTCTAGCTACTTAGGAGGCTGAGCTCTGAGGATTGCAATTTAAAATCAGGCAGAAAAAAAAGTCTGTAAGACTCTGATCTCCAGTTAACCAGCCAAAAGTAGGAAGTAAGGATATGGTTTAAATGGTAGAGTGTCAACCTCAAAGGGAAAAGCTAATAGACAATGCCTAGGCCCTGAGTTCAAGCTGTAGTACCAATACACAGGCACGCACACACATGATAAATGACAATGGAAGGCAAAGACTCAAGGTGTAGTCTTTAAAAGGCTGGGAAAGAAATACCTGTCAATTTACAATTTTCTGCAGAGAAAAACACTTAAAAATAAAGTTGGAGCCGGGTACCAGTGGTTCATGCCTGTTATCCTGACTACTCAGGAGGCTGAGATCTGAGGATTGTGGTTCAAAGCCAGCCCATGCAGGAAAATCTGTGAGACTCTTATTTCCAATTAACCAACAAAAAGCTCAAGTGGTAGAGTGCTAGCCTTCAGCACAAAAGCTTAGAGACACCACAGAGTCCCTGAGTTCAAGCTTTAGGACTAACAACAAAAGAAAAAAGTAAAGTTGGAGGCTGGGCATAGTGGTTCACTCATGTGATCCTAGCTATAGTGAAGCAGAGCTAGGAAGGATCACAGTTCAAGCCAGACCTGGCATAAAGTTCCTGAGACCCCATCTTAATTAATAATAATCTGGGTGTGGTGGCACATTCCTATGATCCAAGCTACTTAGGAAGCATAAATAAGAAGATTGTGGTATAGACCTGCTCAGGCAATACATGCAAAGATCCTCTTTGAAAAATAACAAAAATAAAAATGGGTTAGGAATGTAGTTGAAGTAGGTGTGAAAGGCTGACTTCAAACCCCAGGACTGCCAAAAATTAAAAGAAAAAATGAAGTTGGAATTGTGGTGGCTTGTGTCTCTAGTCCCACTACTTGGCTGAGGTAAGAAGGTGGCTTGGGCCCAGGAGTTTGAGACCAGCCTGACATTCCATCTCAAAGCAAAAACAAAACAACAAGGCTGGGAATGTAGCTTCATGGTGTAGAGTGCTTGCATGAAGTCCTGGGTTCGATTGCCAAGTACCACATAAAGAGAAAAAGCCAGAAGTCTCTCACTAGCTCCATCTCCTAAAGGACTCTTCAAGCACCAAGCTTTGGACACGTTAGCTTTTGGGAACACATCCCATAACCCAAACCATCACAGAATGGTTTATAAATAAAATAGAGAAGGGCTGGAGATGTAGTGCTGTGGCAGAGTCGCTTGTCTGCTGTTCAGTGAAGCCCCGCAGGTGGCTAGATGGCGAGCACTGTGAGGAAATAAAACAGAATTCATGGAAGTTCTTCAGGCAGAAGAGTGATCCTCGGAGGAAGCCTTACAAAAGCCAGAAACAAAAGCGCGAAAAGAGTCAGCAGGTGTGGAGGACCGCGCATGCTCAGTGCTGAGCTGTGGAGGCTTGGCTCATTTTTCCAATCATGCCATCCTAACTTTGGCCAAAGACAAGCTGCTGGTAACAAATCCTCTAAGCACATTCACTTTCACCTTGCTTTGGGGGCACGGTTTGCTTTTTAGGAAGCAGATTTTTTTCACCCCCCCTTCAAATATAAGGGCAGAAAAACAGTAGTAGATCATGACTTAAACGCAGCTGATGGTAACAAGGGATTGGAGTGACAAATTCCTTAATTCCACTGAGCTGAGTAATGTGCACATAGGAATGTAAAACTTTGTGAAATTACTTGTAATTGTCTATTTATTCATTTCGATCTTGCTTTGTCAAAACTGCCTGTACTAAAATCTCCAGATAAGGCAAGTAGACTCTATATGGGGATAATGTCTGAATATTGGCTGTATAGAAGAATATCATGAGTTAAAAAAATATATGAAGTTTCAGGTGGTGGTGGCTCATGCCTGTAATCCTAGCTACTCAGGAGGCTGAGATCTGAGGATTGAGGTTCAAAGCCAACCTGGGCAGGAAAGTCCATGAGACTTATCTCCAATAAACCACTCAGAAAACTGGAAGTGGCTCAGTGGCTCAAGTGGTAGAGAGCTCACCTTGAGCTGAAGAGCTGAAGGACAGCGTTCAGGCCCAGAGTTCAAGCCCCATGACTGACAAAAACAAAACAACAACAAAATGTGTGTGTGTGTGTGTGTGTGGAGAGAGAGAGAGAGAGAGAGAGAGAGAGAGAGAGAGCATGAAGCTCAGGTACAGTGCCCAAGCCCTGAGTTCAAGCCCCAGGACAGGCAAAAATAAAAAATAAAAGTAAAAATATATGAAGAATTACTTGACAATTACAGTGAACAAGCAAGAGTGAATAAATGGAGTTAAATTATAAGATTCTTGTTAATTATCTGGGAAATGGTAACAATATTAATTGTAGCAGGCTAAAGATCTGAGGATAAATGTAGCTTCTAGAGTAATCATTAAAAGAATATTATAAACTGGGAACAGGTGGCTCACACCTGTAATCCTAGCTACTCAGGAGGCTGAGATTGGAGCATTGGGGTTAAGTCCCGGCAGGAAATTCCATGAGACCCTTAGCTCCAATTAACCACCAATATGTTTGAGTTATGACTCAAGTGGTAAAGCAGTGGTTTGAGCAAAAAAGCTCAGGACCAGTGCCCAGTTCGAGTCCAAGGATCCCTCTTCCCCAATGTCATTCATTATTTTTATTTTGCCTGATATAAAATAATCTTTGTCTTTTATCTAATTTTATATTTGGATGTTTTGGGGGGTACGTGGGAACAATGCTGGAGTTTTGAACTCAAGGCATCATATTCTTCAGCTAGGCCCTTGCATTTTTGGCTAGCCCTGGCTTATGATTCACCTACTTCCACCTCCCACATAGCTGAGATTCAAGACATGTATGACTGTACCCAGCTTTTTACTAAAGACAGAGGACCAGGCAGACTTTTTTTTGGACCAGGCAGACTTGAAGCCATAATTAGATGGGATTATAGGCATGAGTCACCAAACCTGGTATGGATGCTTTCCTAAACTTCTGATTTTAGATGGTTATAAACATAGGTAAATGGGAAAATGCCTATGAATGTTCCTAGGAAGGAACCCAACAGGTGCCTGAGTGGAGAAAGTTAAGGGCTAAGCAAACACAAGGTAGTGCAGCGTGGTCATTTAGAGAATAGGGAGCTATCTGAACCTGTAGCTAACAGGAAAATTTAGCACTGAATGTTAAAAGGAGCTGAAATAAATCAGGCCAGAAAGAACCAAGGGATCCATCCACCAAAGCAATCAGGGAGGGGATGGTCTGGAACAGAAGCTCCTGCTACATACATAATTATGACCAGCAGGTGGCGCATGAAAGCTGTTCCATTGCTATGCATGAAGATCTTGCAGGAGTGCACAGAAAATAAGAGGCCAAGCCAGGGGAGCCTCTGGTCTTAACTTCTTGACTCGATGCTTCCTCCAGTAGTGCATTTCCCAAGATCAGGAGTTTTGTGTGGGGTTTTGTTTTTGTTTTGCTTTGCTTTTTGTGTGTGACTGTAATGGGGCTTGAACGTAGGGCCTAGGTGCTGTCCCTTCAAGGCTCAAGGCTGATGTTCTACCACTTGAGCCACACCTTCACTTTCAGATTTTTGCTGGTTAATTGGACATAAGAGTTTCATGGACTTTTCTGTCCAGCTGGCTTTGAACTGTGAATCCTTAGATCTCAGTCTCCTAAGTAGCTAGATTGTCTTAACATAGTTGCAGCCATCTTGGATTATCACTGCCAGGATTCCCCCTGAGCATCTTGAGCTGGTTTTTCCTGTATAAATTCCCAGTAAATCATAAATAGAAGCATTGGAGTCACATGTGAGGATTTACGAGTGAACCCTAGCTCCAGGGTTGCACCTCACGCTTTGATATTATCTTCATATAAACCAGATACATTCCAGACAGGATGAAGTCATTTGTAATAGCTCACAAGTATGCTCTTCTTTCTTACCTAAATTACTGGGATCTAATTGGTCTCCCATTAGTAAACTTCAATCTAAAATCAGTCTGCCTTACTTTGTTTAGTCTTGTGGCACTAGGTTCTAATTGTCCCAAGACAGCTTTAAATGGGGTGGGGTTTTCCAAGTAACTCTACCATTTGTAAATACCTATGGACTAACTCCCAGCATGCTGCTGTCTGTTCCTGGGAGATGCAGTAAGCCATTACTTTCATATTTGTCATCATTGTCTCCTCCTCCTCCTCTTCCTCCTCCTCCTCCTCCTTCTTTCTGGTCCTGTAGTTGAAATTCAAGGCTTCTCTCTTTTTTTTTTTTTTAAAGTCCTTTCTCTCTCTTTTCTTTTTTTGCAGGTACTGGGCTTGAACTCAGGACCTGGGTGCTGTCCCTGAGCTTCTTTTGCTCAAGGCTAGCAGTCTACCACTTAAGCCACAGCTCTACTTCCAGATTTTTTGGTAATTTATTGGAGATAAGAGTCTCATGGACATTCTTGCCTGGTTTGGTTTTGCACCGTGATCCTCAGATCTCAGCCTCCTGACTTGTGAGCCATGAATGCCTGGATGGCTTCTCATTTTTTTTTTTTTGTGTGTCGGTCGTGGGGCTTGAACTCTGGGCCTGAGTGCTGTCCCTCAGCTCTTCAGCTCAAGGCGAGCACTCTACCACTTGAGCTACAGCGCCACTTCTGGTTTTCTGGTGGTTTATTGGAGATAGGAGTCTCACGGTGTCTCCTGCCCGGGCTGGCTTTGAACCGCAATCCTCAGATCTCAGCCTCCTGAGTAGCTAGATTACAGGCGTGAGCCACCAGCGCCCGGCGGCTTCTCATTCTTGATTGGCTAGGCTAGGGCTCTACCACCTTTAGCTTTGTTTTTTTGTTGGTTAGTTGGAAATAGAATCTCATGGACTTTCCTGTCTGGGCTGGCTTTGGACCATGATCCTTCAGGTCTTAGCATCCTGAGTAGCTAGAATTACACGTGAGAACACCAGCACCTGGCTTTCAGTGCTGTTGTTATCAGCGATTCCTCTTGTATCTGGTGAGACCAGTGGATACATGAAGTGTTGCTCCTCAGACCAGCTTATCTGATCAGAAAAAGATATAAGGAGTGGCTCAACTCCAGAAAGCCAAAAGGGGCCACCAGTAACAGTGAAAGAGACTTGCTGAAAGACTTGTGTCATGTCCATTCCTTACATTTCATGTAAGCCCTGAACAATACCATGAGGCCAGTTGTGGTAGCATCTCCATTTTATACACGGGAACATGAGAAACAGAAGAAGAATACCTTGCTAAATTCTCATCACTGAAAGTGGCAGGCTGAAGCCTGGTATGCTGGGGCTTGCCTGTAATCCCAGCTACTTGGGAGGTAGAGGTAGGTCAATCAAGATTGGTCTTAAGCCAGGTGCCGGTAGTTCACGCCTGTAATCCTAGCTACTTAGGAGGCTGAGATCTGTGGATTGAAGTTTAAAGCCAGCTCCGGTAGGAAAGTCCGTGAAACTCTTATCTCCAATACACCACCAGAAAACCGGAAGTGGCACTGTGGCTTCAGTGGTAGAGCGCTAGCCTTGAGCTGAAGAGCTGAGGGACAGCGCTCAGAGCTGAGGTACAGCGCTCAGGCCCAGAGTTCAAGCCCCACAACTGAAAAAATAAATAAATAAAAGATTGGTCTTAAGCAGGCTTGGGAAAAAGTACAAAATCCTATTGATAAACTAAATCAGCAGGGGTGGGGGGTGGGAAGGAAGGTGGACACTGGGAGCATGGCTCAAGTGGTCCTAAGTTCATACCTTACCTAGTATTGTCATCAAGTGGCCCTAAATTCATCTCCTAGTATTGTAAAAAAAATAACAGTGTTGGGCACTGGTGGCTCATGTCTGTAATCCTACCTACTCAGGAGGCTGAGCTGTGAGGATTGCAATTTGAAGCCAGCCTGGGCAGGAAAGTCTGCAAGACTCATCTCCACTTCACCACCAGAAAACCAGCTGTGGCTCAAAGTGGTAGAATGCTAGCCTTGAGTGAAAGAGCTCAGGGACAGTGCCCAGGCCCTGAGTTCAAGTCCCATGACCAACCTCTCCACCCCTCATAAAATAACAGTGACAGGTCAAGGTTATCTGACTTTGTCTCTTTCTCCTTCTTTCCTCCTCTTCTTCTTCTCCCTTTCTTCTTCCTCTTGTTCTTCTGCCTCTTCTTTCTCCCCCTTCTCCATTCTCTTCCCTCTCTCTCTCTCTCTCTCTCTCTCTCTCACACACACACACACACACACACACACACACACACGGTAGGCAAGTGCTCTACCTGATTTATTCTTCTCACATACATTGTGTGGTTTTGAGTTGGGCCTGCATGGAGGTAACTGCGTTGGCACCCATTTACTCCCTCTCCTACATTAGTTGGACAGCTTTACTGCTTAACTCTAACCCCCAAACACAGGAATGGAGGCAGGAAGTGAGGGAGCAAAAGAGAACAGATGTTTGCTTCCGGGAACCCCAGCCCAGTGGCTCCCAAGCCCAGCATTGGGAGACCTGAAGGCCTGGGTCTGGTGAGCTGAGCCTGGTGTCTCTTCTTCCTGTTCCCAAACACTAACATCTTGCACAACTCCATGAGCAATGTTGCCTCACCTCCAGACAGCTGCCCAGCCTTGCTGGCACCAACCACTTCCGGTCCTTCTGCCTTTTCTCTCAGCTGGTGAGGCTCGATCTTCCTGTTGACGTCTGCTTACTGGGTTGGTGGGGACCCAGGGTGCTGTGCCTGGACCAGGTCAGCTGAGGACCCAGAATCAGGTGACCTGGGATAGTGGGGAGCCAGGGGGGAGGAAAGGGGTTGGGCCAGGAGTAGGGGGTGCTCCTGGTGTCTGAGAACACTTTCTGGATATGTGGTGGGAGCTTTCAAAGCCTGAGGTCAGTTCATTATGGCCACTACGTCTTGTGGCAGGTGACACTGGGTATTTGCTTTGTTGGTTTTCTGATAGGTACACACTGTGTGTCCTCATCGCCCAGATTCGTGTGTGTGTGTGTGTGTGTGTGTGTGTGTGTGTGTGTGTGTGCGCGTGCGTGTACGCGCTCCAGTACTGGGGCTTGAACTCAAGGCCTTGTGCCTACCACTTTCCCTTAGCTTTTTTTGCTCAAAGCTGGTGTGCTACCACTTGAACCATAGCTATACTTCTGGCCTTTGGCTGGCTAATTGGCAATAAGAGCCTCTGATTTGTCTGCCTGGGCTGGCTTTGAACCACAGTCCTCAGATCTCTAAGATTCCAGGTATGAGCTACCAGTGTCTACTTCATCTTCCAAATCTCACCTCGCTCTGGCTTTTTTATTTCCTGGGCTGAGCTGGTTTCATTCCTTTGATCTGCTCCGGGGTAAGGGGAGGGGAGCTTCTAAGGTTCAGACAGGTTTATCTGGAGCTGATGGAGATAGAGGCCCAGCTGACAGAGAGGCTAGTGACAGACTTGTCTGCCCCCGTGATGAAATTGCTTGACTGATTATGGGCCAGTTGCTAACTTCTTCAAATGGCAAAACAGTTCTCTTTGGTTTGATTTTTGTGGTATGTAGGCAGGATAATGATTGTGAAGTTGTTCTACACACTGTCAGATTGAGCTTACTTTTATTTCATTTTCTGAATGGAACTAGATATATTTTCCCTTGATGCTATGATAGTCAATAAAATTTAACTAGTATAGATAAACAAAGTCTCTACGTAAGTCTGTGATGATGAATACTGGTATATGACTTTTAGATGTGTAAACAAAAAAAGTTTTTTTGGCGTGTGTGTGTGTGTGTGTGTGTGTGTGTGTGTGTGTGTGTATGTGTGTGTGTTGGCACTGGGCCTTGAACTCAGGGCTTCCCATTCTTGCTTTTTTTTTTTTTTTTTGCTCAAGGCTGATGCTCTACCACTTCAGCCACATACCTATTTCTTGCTTTTTGCTGTTCAATTGAAGATAAGAGTCTTTCAGATTTGTCTGCCTGGATTAGCTTTGAACCTCAATCCTCAGATTTCATCCCCTTTGTGTGTGTGTGTGTGTGTGTGTGTGTGTGCGCGCGCACACACACACATGCATGCGTGCGCGCGTGCACTTAACTGGAGGTAAGAGTCTCATGGACTTTCCTGTCTGGACTGGCTCCAAGCCACGATCCCCAGAGTTCAGCCTCCCAAGTAGCTACGATTATAGGTATGAGCTACAAGTACCTAGCTATCTTTTTTTTTTTCATACACCTATCAATCAATCCTGTCTTTTTTTTTTTTTTTTTTTAAACCAGATTCACAGTACTCTTCATACTGGTGCTTGAACTCAAGGCTCTGAGCTCTCTTCTTTGGCTTTTTCACTCAAGGCTGGCACTCTGTCACTTGAGCCATACCTCCACTTCCAGCATTTTGCTGGTTAACTGGGATTAAGAGTCTAACAGACTTTTCTACTCAGGTTAGCGTTGAATCAGGATCTTCAGATCATAGCCTTCTGAGTACCTAGGATACAGGCATGAGTCATCAGTGCCTGGAAAACTTCTAATTTTACGAAAGCAACACAAAACTTATAATGAAAAGTAGCAACTGCTTGTCCCACCTCTGCATTTCCAAGTTCTATATACCCAGAGACAAATATACCCAGGGGTTATTTTAGTTGTTTCTATTTCCAAATAAGGTGTCTATATGGTTGTTTCTTTATCTGTGTTAGAAACCTATCGATTTCGCTGGGCACTGATGGCTCACACTTATAATCCTAGCTACTCAGGAGGTTGAGATCTGAGGATCATGGTTCAGCCAGCCCAGGCAGGAAAGACCATGAGACTCTTATGTCCAATGAACCACCAGAAAACTGGAAGTGGCACTGTGGCTCAAATGGTAGAGTGCTCACCTTGAGCTGAAGAGCTGAGGCACAGCGCCCAGGCCCAGAGTTCAGGCCCCATAACCAACCAAAAAAAAGAAAGAAAAAGAAATCTATCAATTTCTTATTATGAATGACATTGACCTGCCCACAATATTGCTCCACATCCTCTTAATATTCCACAAACTCTAGTTAATTAATATTCATGGTTATGTTATATATACACATTATGGTTATAATTTGTTCTCTGAGCTATGCAGATGATGATGACTATGATAAAGATTCTAATGTTTCCTCTTTGTCTATTTATTCTTTTCCTGGATTTAATAGTTGCTTTGGTTTTCATTGGCTGACTTTTATGCATACATTGCTGATTCTCTCTGAAGGGAGCTACTTAAAATTCCTGTCAATATGATCAGATACATTAGGTAACCTCTCACTTTCCTTCTCTCCCTCCTTCTTTCCCTCCCTCCCTCCTTCCCTCCTGTACATTCTTCCTGAAGCCTTATTCCATCACTCTAGTCTGGACTGGTGGCACTCTCAGCCTGCTGAGGTGTTGTTCTGGGACACCTCTGAACATCATCTTAGAACTTCCCTTTTTTTCTATGAATCCTCTCTTACTATTTTTTATTATCATCAGCTTACTCTGAGTGTGCATGTGTACACTTGATTTTTGTTTTTGTTTGTTTGTTTTTTGCCAGTCCTAGGGCTGGAACTCAGGGCCTGGGCACTGTCCCTGAGCTTCATTTGCTCAAGGTTAGCACTCTACCACGTGAGCTATAGCTTCACTTCCAGCTTTTTATGTTTATATGGTACTGAGGAATCGAACCCAGGGCTTCATGCATGCTAGGCAAGCATTCTACCACTAGGCCACATTCACAGCCCGCATGTGTACACTTGAGTGTGTGTTAGCAGTGGGTTTAAATTTAGGGCTTCATGCTCTTGCCTGGCTTTTTCACTCAAGAGTAACACTCTACTATTTAAGCTTTTTTTCCTGGCTAATTGGAGATAAGAGTCTCAAAGACTTTTCTGCCCAGGTTGGCAATTCTCAGCTCTCCTGAGTAGCTCAGATGGCAAGCATGAGCTGCCAGTACCCTGTATCCATCTTACATTTATGTATTGTTGCAAAATATGGGTAGCAAAAAAGTATCATTAGATTGGAGTGCAACCATCTCCACTGTCATCTCCAGAACCTTTTCTCCTCTGCCAATTTGACACCAGCTTCCTGCTTCTGCTCTGCTCCGTGTCCTTCCCTGTTTTGGGGGAAATACAACCTTCAATTCATAGGAGGAAAGTGTATTGAGTTTTGATCATTTTCTTTTCTTTTTCTTTCTTTTTGCTAGCCTTGGGACTTGAACTCAGGGCCTGGGCACACTATCCCTGAGCTTCTTTTTTGCTTAAGGCTAGCACTCTACCAATTGAAGCACAGTACCACTTCTGGCTTTATCTGTTTAGGTGGTAGTGAGAAATCAAACCCAGAGCTTCAGGCATGAGAGGGAAGCGCTCTACCACTAAGCCACATTCCCAGCCCAAGTTTTGACCATTTTCAAAAAGGCTTTTAACTTTGTTTCTCCATCCCCCATCATCTTATTTCCATCACTTGAGACTGACCTCAGGGCCTTGGATTTGCTCTACTATTTGAGCCATGCCCCCAGCCCTTTGCCTTCTAGTTTGTTTTTCAGATAGGGTCTCACATTTTCTTTTCTGGGGTTGGTCTTGGACCTTGATCCACTTGGCTTGGCCTCTGGAGTAGCTGGGATTATAGGCATCCTTCCATTCTTATTTACTCTGGTTGGCCTCCTTGTTAGCAACTACATGTGCATTTGATGTTTGGGTGAGCCCATTTCTTATTGATGCACATTTAAAATTCTCACGAAAGCAGGGTGTCAGTGGCTCACGCCTGTAATCCTAGCTACTCAGGAGGCTGAGATCTGAGGACCAGGGTTCAAAGTCAGCCTGGGCAGGAAAGTCCGTGAGACTCTTATCTCCAATGAACCAACAGAAAACCAGAAGTGGCACTGTGGCTTAAGTGGTAGAGTGCTAGCTTTAAGCTGAAGAGCTGAGGAACAGTGCCCAGACCCAGAGTTCAAGCCCCACGACCAAAAAAAAAAAGTAAAGAAAAAAAAAAATCTCATGAACAAGTTCTGTTGATTGCAACCTCACCTAATGATATTTCCACGAAGTATCTGCTTAGCAATCTTTTTTCTTTTCTTTCTTTATTTTTGATGATGGGAATGTGGGAAGGAAGAAGATAAAGTCAGGATGAATCCTTTTCTGGTTAAATTACTACCATTTCCAAATGAATGAATGTAGATTCACGGATATTTTCTAGAACTTACTATGACATTTTTCCATCACAAGGAGGAATGAAAACAGTCAGTCTGGCACTCCCCTTAGGAATGATGAAAGAGTGTGTACCTAAGAGCTGAAGAGAGAAAACCAGATAGAGACTGGCCTGAGTTGATGACCCAAATTGTGTCCTTGGCCAGGTGGCTCAGTGTCTCTGTTTTCTCCCTTGTAAGATGGTTTCCAGGCCCTCGGTATCTCTGATGTCCTCTAACTAGTACGTGTGAGCCGGGCACTGGTGGCTCATCCTATAATCCTCGCTACTCAGAAGCTGAGATGTGAAGATCACAGTTTGAAGCCAGTTCAGGCAGACAAATCAAAGAGATTCTTATCTCCAATTAACTCAAGTAGTAGAGCACCAACCTTGAGTGAAAAAGTCAGGTGAGAGTGCAAGGCCCTGAGTTCAAGCCCCAGTTCTGGTGATACACGCACATGCGTACACACACACACACACACACACACACACACACACACACACACACACACACACACACCCCTACTGTGTCACACTAGCAGTGTGACTAGCTGGATGTTCTATCTACAGCTACTTCACAGAGCTGTTGTGGACGGATGTTTGTAAAACACGAGTCACAGGGCTTGACCCCATACTAAGTGTTCAATAAATGAGAGCTATTTTTATTGCCCACTGAGTGTTATGTAACACAAGGAGAATTATGTCATCGCACAGCGTGTATAGGAAGAACTCTGTCTTCTCAAAAGTGGTTTCAGTGTTCAGTCTGCTGCTGGGACCAAGGCCAGGAGACACAGGACAAAGTCACCTCCCTTGTCAGCCTCTGTTTTCTGCCTCAGGGCCTGGCTCTTGTCCAGATGTGGATCCACTAAACAGACTCCCATTGAACACAGCTCGGAGAAACAGATACTGGTAGTCAGGGAAAGCAATAAAAGATGCCACTCTCCAAGGAGAAAAGGAGGTTCTGGGTATCAGTGAGTGTAACAGATCAAAAGTAAACCCGAGATAGGTGATTCATCAATGCTTGGGATGCATTTAAGCTAAAAAGCAAAAAGCTGATGTCATTTCAAGTCATGATTAAGGAGCTTGGAGACAGGAGGTAGAAGAAATGGGTGGGCCTACAAGTTTTGCTCCCTGTAAAGCTTTTTCACTGAAGGCTAGTGCTCTACCACTTGAGCCATAGCTCCATTCTAATCTAATTAGAGATGAGTCTCACAGTGTTTCTTGCCTTTGGCTTCAAATTGTGATCCTCACATCTCAGACTCCTGAACAGCTAGGATTACAGGCTTGAGTGTTCACACTCTGCCCTTCATCTGACATTTTTTATTATTGCAAAAGTACCTTGTGGTGCATATTGTGGTGCAATCATCTGTTCCTTGGCTTTTTTGTTCAAGGCTGGTGCTCTACTAATGGAGCCACAGCTTCATTTCTGGCTTTTTGTTGGTAAATTGGAGATAAGAGTCTCACCAAACATTCCTGACCAGGATGGCTTTGAATTGTGATTCTTAGATCCCAGCTTCTCCAAGTAGCTAGGATTACAAGTGTGAGCCATCTGTATCCAGCTTCCGTTCTATTTTTATTCCCCCAAAGGTGATCTATGTGCTACTGATGATGCAAAACGATTAGGTGGTGATAACAAAACAAAACAAAAGCAAAACCCACCAATGCTAGTCGTGTATTTCTCTTATGGATTAGTAGGAAAGTAGGCAGAAAATTCTATGAGTTCACAGTTGTGTCTGTTTAGGATGAGGCTAATGAATGTGGGATTTAAGTTCATTTTTTAGAGACCATGAGTCAAACTGGATGCAGTGGTCACACCTATAATACTAGTTACTTGGGAGATAGAAAATGGGAGATGATGGCTTGAGGCCAGTTCAGGCATAAAAAGTTGATGAGACTCCATATCACTCAATGGCTGGGCACTGTGGTGCATGCCTGGTCTCCCAGCTATGGGATACTCCTGTTATCCCCAACCACAAGGGAAAGTACAAGCTGGAGGATCATAGGCCAGGCCTGTCTGGCCAGAAAGCAAAGACCCTACCTAGAAAATAATGTAAAAAGAAGCTGAAATCGGGTGCTGGTGGCTCACACCTGTCCTAGTTACTCAGGAGGCTGAAATTTGAAGATGACAGTTCAAAGCCATCCCAGGCAGGGAAGTCCATGAGACTCTTATCTTCAATTAACCAAAAAAAAGCTGGAAGTGGAGCTGTGGCTCAAGTGGTAGAGTGCTAGCCTTGAGCACAAAAGTTCAAGGGCAGAGCCCAGGCACTGAACTTCAAGCCCCAGGACTGGTACAAATAAAAAGAAGGTGAAGTCATGGTTCAAATGGTAGATCCCTTGTCAAGTTAGCATGAAGGCCTACTTTAATCCCTGGAACAACAACAACAAAAGAGTCAATTAAAAAAAAGTCAAGGGCTGGGAAGGTTGCTCAGTGGTAGAGCGCTTGCCTTGCATGCATGAGGCCCTGGGTTCAATTCCTCAGCACCACATAAGCAAAAAGAAAAAAGCCGGAAGTGGTGCTGTGGCTCAAGAGGTAGAGCGCTAGCCTTGAGCTGAAGAGCTGAAGGACAGCGCCCAGGCCCAGAGTTCAGGCCCCACGACTGGACCCAAAATAAAAAAAAAAAGTCAAGCTGAACGCTGGTGCTCATGCCTCTAATCCTAGCTACTCAGGAGGCTGAGATCTGAGGATCACAGTTCAAAGCCATCTCAGGCATGAAAGTCCATGAGACTCTTATCTTCAATTAATCACCGAAAACTGGAAGTGGCAATGTGGCTCAAGTGGTAGAGTGCTCACCTTGAGCTAAAGACCTCAGGGATAGCACCCAGGCTCAGAGTTCAAGCCCCACAACTGACAAAACAACAACAACAACAAAAAAAATTCAAGCCAAGCCAGGTGCCAGTGGCTATAATCCTAGCTACGCTGTAGACTGAGACCTAAGGATTACTGTTTGAAGCCAGCCTAGACAGGCAAATCCTTGAGACTCATCTCCAATGAACCAGCAAAAAGATGTAGAGCTATAGCTCAAAGGGCACCAGGCTTGAGCAAAAAAGCTAAGCAAGAATTTGAAGCACTGAATTCAAGTTCCAGTACCAGCACTATACACATGAGCACATGCGCGCATGCTAACCTCCCCACCCTGCTCCCCCCCACCCCACACATACATACAGAGTCAATCAAAACCCAATTGGGAGGCAAAATACTAGGCCTTCCAAACATGTGCATGCTTTAGCCTTAAAAGTTGCCAGTTGGGCTGGGAAGGTGGCTCAGTGGTAGAGTGCTTGCCTTGCATGCATGAGGCTCTGGGTTCGATTCCTCAGCACCACATAAGCAGAAAAAACTGGAAGTAGTGCTATGGCTCAAGTGGTAGGGTGCTAGCCTTGAGCTGAAGAGCTGAGGGACAGCGCCCAGGCCCAGAGTTCAGGCCCCATGACTGACCACCCCCCCCCAAAAAAAAAAAAAGTTGCCAGTGATTGAATATGGCAAAAGGGACTTTGCAAATGTAGTTAAGTTAGGGATTTTGAGTTGGGGAGTTATTCTCCATTACAGGGTGGATCTGGTACAATAAAAACATCTTTGTAGGAGGGAGGGAGTAGGAGGTAGATCGAGAGAAGGCAGTGATGGCTGAAGCAGTGATTGATTGGTGTGGCCATGTGCCAAACATTAGCCTCCAGAAGCTAGGCCAGGTAGGAAACATATTCTCCTCAGGAGCCTACAGTAGGAGTCACCACCTTGCTTTTATTTTAAAAGTAAGACTCCTTGTAGATTTTTTTTGTCAGTCCTGGGGCTTGAACTGAGGGCCTGGGCACTGTCCCTATGGCTTCTTTTGCTCAAGGCTAGCACTTGAGCCACAGCGCCACTTCTAGCTTTTTCTGTTTATGTGGTACAGAGGAATCAAACCCAGGGCATCATGCATGCTAGGCAAGCACTCTACCACTAAGCCACATTCCCAGCCCTCCTTTTGGATTTCTTTTTCTTTTCTTTTCTTTTTCTTTTTGTCAGTCATGGGACTTGAACTCTGGGCTTGAGCGCTGTCCCTGTGCTCTTCAGCTCAAGGCTTGAGCCACAGTACCACTTCTAGTTTATTGGAGATAAGAGTCTCATGGACTTTTCCTGCCCAGGCTGGCTTTGAACCATGATCCTCAGATCTCCACCTCCTGAGTAGCTAGGATTACAGGTGTGAACCACTGGCACCTAGCTTTCTTTAGGATTTCTGAATTGCACAACTACAAGAATAAGTATGTGTGGGTTTTTCTGTTTCTTACTGGCACCTGTCTCAACTTAGTTCTTCAAACTTGCTGGACTTGTTTGCTCATGGCTGGTGCTCTGCCACTTGAGCCACACCTCCAGGCCTGCTTTTTTGCCAGTTATTTTGGAGATGGAGTATTGCAGGCTTTTTATGTTTTTTTATTTTTATTTTTGCTTTGGCTAGTTTCACACCATAATCCTCTGGGTAGCTAGGATCATCAATGTGAGACCCTAGCACCTGGCTAGTGTGTGCTGGATTAAGCTACCAAGTCTGAAGGCACAAGAAATGAGCCACAAGGCCCACAAATGGGCTAATATACAAGTTCATTATTTCTCTAGGGCAGAGAAAGGAACACCCGTCACCCAACCTCAGCATCTTAGGAGGGGGCTGGCTGGCCCTGACGTCACTCATCACATTCAGCCCACTGGCCAGGGGCTGGGCAGGGCTCCCTGGGAGGATTCTTGGCTTGATGACAGGATGGGTGCTGACTTAAGAGTACTGTCAGCAATTGACAGTTCAACCTGTTCTGGTTCAGCCTGTTCATAGACCAGGTAAAGAAACAGAGCCCCAGAGGTGGGAAGTAACTGGAACAAAATCACCAGTGATGGGGGTGGATTTGGATGGGATGAATAAAGAGTTGAACTCCTCAGGCTGTAATGAGGAGCTGCTCCCAGCACAGGTATGCCTGGGTTCCCACACCAGGGTGGGGAGCCGTGGGAAGGGGCGGAGCCTGTGCCTTTGGCTGGGATGGAGGGTGGAGCTGGCTACCCTGTCATCACATTCTCTCTGGCTTTTGTGGCTTCCTTTCAGATCTTTTGATCAGGGCTATAATAACCACCTGGTGAACACAGATCTTTAGAAAACTGTGGAAACAGCAAGAATCCTGGAGAAAGGACTTCCCTGCTCTTCCCTTATCCTGCCCCCAGCACTTAGCAAATGTCATCTCTCTGCCTAGTCAGCTCTCCTGCAGAGGGATGTATTTTTTTCTTCTTCTAGAAGGAACATTCTCCTGCGACTACCATGAAACCTGGCATGTTTTGTCTCTGCTCCATAGTGGAGCAGTCCTGAATAAAGTTCAGGGTCCTAATTTTGAGTAGAAAGCATTTGCCATATAAAAGCCATAAGTTGGCTCGTGCCTGTAATCCTAGCTACTCAGGAGCCTGAGATCTAAGGATCACAGCTCAAAGCCAGCTTAGGCGTGGAAGTCTGTGAGATTAACTCCAATGAACCACCAAAAAGCCGGAAGTGGAGCAGCAGCTCAAGTAGTAGGGTGCCAGCCTTGAGTGACAAAGCTAAACATAGGTAAAAAAGAAAAAAAGAAAAACAAAGCTATAAAACCATCATATTGTAATTTTCAAAGGGGACATGAAGACTCATGTCATATCATACACTAATGTGGATTTCCCTCTGATAGCTCATATACTGCCATTTTAGTCTATTAACTTGTAATATAAATGGAGTATTATTCCTCTATTTATTTTTGGTGGTACCAAGGATGGAATTCAGGAGCTGGCACTTAATAGATAGGTGCTTTAACTCTTAAGCAATGCCCCTTGCTCTTATTTGCTCCAGTTATTTTCAGGCAGGGTCTTGTGTTTTTGCCAGGGGCCAGACTCAGATCACAATCCTCTTATCTATAGCCTCCCTTGCAACTGTAGTCATAGATGTGTGCCGTAGCACCAGGCCTGTTGATTGAGATGAGGTCTCACTATTTTTGCCTAGACTGGTCTCAAACCACCATCCTCCCAATTTCTACCTCCTGGGTAGCTGGGATTCTTTGTGAGACTTTAAAACATTAGACTACAGCCACTTCTTCCAGAGAAGAAATTCTTACATTCCAGATTATCTACAGTTGATGTTCTGGGTAATTCTACCATTTAATACTTGGAATATCATTATGTTGCTGGTTACTAGGTGTTTAAAACGCCTGAACTTGAAAAGATTGCAGGCTAGAAATTTTAGGTCAGCATATATGTTAATCAGCTTGGGATAATTAGGGAGTCAAAACAGAAAGGAATCAGGTATTTTTTTGTTTTGTTTTACTGGAGTTCAAACTCAGGGCTTTGCCCTAGCTAGGCAAGTAATTTACTGCGTGAGTGATGCATCCAGCCCTTTAAGCTTGGTTATGATCATTTCCTTTTTCTTTTTTTCTGCTCTGATTATTTTGGGGATAGGGTATCATTTTTCCTTGAAGTGAGCTGGACTGTGATCCCCTATTTATGCTTCCTGCCATAATCTGGCATGACAGGTCTATACAATCATGCCCAGCATTTTCTGTTGAGCTGAGGTCTTGTGGACTTTATTCATTTTTTTTTGAAACTCATATCTCTGCCTCCCAAGTAGCTAGAATTAGAGGCATGACCAATGGACACCTGGACAGAAGGAATGGATTTTGTGATTCAAGCTACAGAATAAGGAGCCTTCCTGAGTGAACTTTACTGCTAAAAGGACCCAGGTTACTTTTGTATCTCCTGGATAGTCAATTGGCTCAAAGGATGTATTTTTTAAGGCCTGAAATCCATAAGTGTAAACAATAATGTAGATTTTGCAAAGAATGTTGAAGAGATTGTCTTACTTGCTTAAATTTGGATTTATTTTTATTTTTTATTTTTTTGTGCATCATGGAGCTTGGACTCAGAGACTTAGTGCTGTCCCTGAGTTTTTTTGCTCAAGGCTAATGCCCTGCTACTTTGAACCACAATGCCATTTCTGCTTTTCTGGTTAATTGGAGATCAGAGTCTTATGGACTTTCCTGTCCTGGCTGGCTTTGAACCACAATATTCAGATCTCAGCCTTCTGAGTAGCTAGGATTACAGGTGTGAGCCACCTGGCACCTTGCTTGGATGCATTCTTATTTTAAAAACTTTAAAAGTTACACATTTAGGATTGGAGGAATGGCTCAGGTGGTAAAGCACCTGCCTAGCAAGCATAAGACCCTGAGATCAACATCCTATTATTGCCAAGAAACAACAAAAGCCACCAAAAATTACATGTTTAACACATTTTATATCAAGGTGCATAAAGGAAACTAAAACAGAAAAAGATGAGCAGGGAGCTGCTGGCTCATGCCTGTGATCCTCAGGAGGTTGAGATCTGAGGATTGCATTTCAAAGGCAGGAAAAGTAGTGGGACTCTTATCTCCAATTAACTATCAGAAAACCAGAAGTGGTGCTGTGGCTCAAAGTGGTAGAGCACTAGCCTTGAGCACAAAAGCTCAGGGACAGTGCCTAGGCCCTGGGTTCAAGCTCCATGATCCACCAGAAAAGAAAGAAAAAAAGAAGGTGAGAGAGATTTGTTTATGATCTCTTTTCCCAGAGAAGAACACTGTTAACAGTGTTTTGTGTGTCAATATTTCCACACCTTTTTTTTTACTGCATAATCTAGTTTTTTGTTGTTGTTGTTGTTGGTCGTAGGGCTTGAACTCTGGGCCTGGGTGCTGTCCATGAGCTCTTCAGCTCAACACGAGCAACCTACTACTTAAGCCATAGCACCACTTCAGTTTTCTAGTGGTTTATTAGAGATAAGAGTCTCACAGACTTTCCTGCCCCCAGATCTCAGCCTGCTGAGTAGCTAGGATGAAAGGCATGGGCCACCAGCACCCGGCTGTCTATGTTTTTATATGTTACAAAGGTAGGATCCTCTATATATTGTTAACTGTTTTACTCATTCAACTGCCCATTGGGAACATTTTCATTACTGATATTTGTCTGTTACATTTTTTGTTGCCAATCACATGCTATTTCACTTGAAGCTGTCACATGATTCCTCTTCAACAATCCTATGGCCCTTCCCTGCCCTGCCCTGTCCTGTCCTGTCCTCCCTTCTTTCCTTCCTTCCTTTCTGTGTGTGTGTTGGTGTTGGGGCTTGAACTCAAGGCTTAATGCTCTTAGGTGGTTTTTTTTTTGCTAACCGGTAGCACCTTGAGCCTCGCTCCATTTCCTGCTTCTTTTTTTTTTTTTTTTTTTCTGGTCCTGGGGCTTGAAACTCTGGGCCTGGGCACTGTCTCTGCTTAGGGTCAATGATCTACCACTTGAGCCATAGTGCCACCTCTGGCTTTTTAGAGTAGTTTATTGGAGATAAGTGTCTCAAGGACTTTCCTGCCTAGGCTGGCTTCAAACTGCCATCTTCAGATCTCATTCCCCTGAGTAGCTAGGATTACATGAGTGAGCTACTGGTGCCTGGCTTATTTCCTGCTTTTTGCTGATTAATTAGCAATAAAAGTCTCTTAGATTTGTATGCCCAGCCTGGGTTTGAACCTGGATCCTCACATTTCAGCCTCCTGAGTAGCTAGGATTACAGGCATGGTTGTCCAGATTCTCTGTGTTGTTTGTATCTTGTAGTCTAATGTTTTGTTATTTATTTTTGTGCCACTGGTGTTGGAGCTTGAACTCAGGGATGGGCACTGTCCCTTAGCTTTTTCTTTCAAGGCTAGGATTCTACCACTTGAGCCACAGCTCAACTTCTGGCTTTTTGCTGGTTAATTGGAGATAAAGAGTCTCATGGACTTCTCTGCCTAGGCTGGCTTCAACCGTCTATCCTTAGATCTCAGACTCTTTAGTAGTTAGGATTGTAGGCATGGGCCACTGGAACCTGGCTGTAGTCTAATGTTTTAAACTGTCACAAATATATTGGATGAATTCCTGGTGAAATCTCTTCTTTACCATTGTACTTTGAGTGAACTGGAAGACTGAAGTAGAATAAGGTGTGTTTGATTAAGATGGAGATGCAATGTAATCCATAAGTTATCCACATGCATTTTTTGGGGTTGGGGTAAATAATGGCTTCTTGTTACCTTTTTAAATTAATTGTTATTTATTGAAGTTCTAGATTTGAAAAGTGCTCTGGTAGAAGAAAGAAAAAAAAAGAAAGAGTAGCAGACTGGAAATGTGGCTTAGTGGTAGAGTGCTTGCCTAGCATGCATGAAGCCTTGGGTTCAACTCCTTAGTACCACATACACAGAAAAAGCCAGAAGTGGCTCTGTGGCTCAAGTGGTTGAGTGTTAGCCTTGAGCAAAAAAAAAAAAAAAAGCAGCTCAGGCACAGTACCCAGGCCCTGAGTTCAAAGCCCCAGGACTGGCAAAAAAAGAAAAAGAAAAAAGAAAAAAAAGTAGCAGAGGCAAGTAGGAGAACTTAAAAACATTCACTGAAAAATTTTATTAATTTAATGAATGTTAAATACCTACCTATCTGGCATGTTGCCAGATATTAGGACTAGAGACAGAGGTCATGCTGTCAATCTAAATGCCACCTTAAATGCAAAATGCTGAAAAACTTTAGCTAATTTTTAATTTTTTATTGTAAAAATACTGTACATAGGGGTTACGGTTACATGAGCAAGGTAATGAATACATTTCCTATCAAGCATTGTTACCTCCTCTTTTGTTTTTCCCCTACCATCCCTTCCCTCCCACCTCCACAACTATACTCCCTACCCCTTGCCTAAATTGTAAGGTTTGTTTTTTAACGTAGTGTCTTGTGCATCTCATTGTTACAATGGGTCAACCTGTATCCCTATTTAAGCGTTTTGTTTTTTCCCTTCCCCTCTCCAAATTAGAAAAGTATATATACAAGATGTAGGGCACCTGCATCAAATACAATTAAAACAGGAGTTAAACTGTGGGGGAGGAACATACAAAGAAACAAAAAAAAAATCACATGCTACATTATAAATACGTTTGAAACAATAGCAAGAAAGAAAAAAGATATTTATGACCTTATCTTGGGGTTCATTTCTCTTAAGATCATCTTATCTGGTCATATGTACATAGCTTTTGACCTTTTCTGCTTATCCCAGACATATACCAGTTATTGCAAATAAGGGAAACCATGGGACCTATGTTTCTTTGGGCCTGGCTTACTTCACTTAATATAATTTTTTTCCAAGTCTTTCCATTTCCTAACAAATGGGGTGATATCATTCTTTCTGATGGAGGTATAGAATTATCTATCTATCTATCTATCTATCACATTTTCTTGATCCATTCATTTACTGAGGGGCATCTGGATTGGTTCCATATCTTAGCTATGGTAGATAATGCTGCAATAAACATAGTTGTGCTGGTAGCTTTAGTATGGTCTTGTTTGTGATCATTTGGGTAAATGCCCAAAAGTGGGATTGCTGGGTCATAGGGGAGCTCTATGTGGAGTCTTTTGAGGAACCTCCATACTACTTTCCAAAGTGGTTGAACAAGTTTACATTCCCACCAACAAATGCAGTAAGGTTCTCTTTTGGTCACATCCCTTCCAGCATCTATTGTTCTTAGAGTTCTTGATTATAGCCATTCTAACTGGGGTGAGGTGGAATCTCAATGTTGTTTTGATTTGCATTTCTTTTATGGCTAGAGAGGTTGAGCATTTCTTCATATGTCTATTGGCCATCCTTCTTTCCTCTTCAGAGAAGTTTCTCTTTAAGTCTTTTTTTTTTTTTTTTTTTTTGGGTCCGGTTGTGGGGCCTGAACTCTGGGCCTGGGCACTGTCCCTCAGCTCTTCAGCTCAAGGCTAGTGCTCTACCACTTGAGGCACAGCGCCACTTCCGCCTTTTTTCTTCTTGCTTATGTGGTGCTGAGGAATCGAACCCAGGGCCTCATGCATGCAAGGCAAGCGCTCTACCACTGAGCCATCTTCCCAGCCCTCTCTTTAAGTCTTTAGCTCACTTATTTACCAGGCAGTTGTTTCTTTGAGGATTTGTTTTTGGGGGATTTAATTTTTTGAGTTCCAAGTATATTTTAAATACAAGACCCTTATCCATTGTATGGCTAGTGAAGATCTTCTCCAAATCCGTGGGCTTTCTACTGATCTTGCTAGCTATGTCCCTTGCCATGCAGAAGCTCTGCAACTTCATGCAATCCCATTAGTCCAACTTTTCTTTGATTTGTTGTGTTTCCGGGTCTCTATTAAGAAATTTTTGGCCTGTACCAAGGAGACCTAGGGTTTCTCCTACTCTGTCCCGTAATGTTTTCAGGGTGTCTGCTTTGACTCCGAGGTCTTTGATCCATTTGGAGTTGATTCTGATGCAGGGTGATATATATGTATGTATATGTGTGTGTGTGTGTGTGTGTGTGTGTGTGTGTGTGTGTGTGTGTGTGTGTGTGTATACAGATCTAGCTTTAGTTTTCTACAGGTGATTAACCAATTTTGCCAGCACCATTTACTGAAGAGGCTGTTTTTTTTCCATTCCATTTTTTTTTAGCTCCCTTATTGAAGTTAGATGGCTATAGGTCTGTGGGTTCATTCCTGGGTTTTTGATTCTATTTCATTGGTCCTCAGGTCTGTTCTTGTACCAGTACCAAGCTGTTTTGATTACTATGGCTTTGTAATAGAGTTTGAAATTTGGTACTGTTCTTTCTGTTAAGGATTGTTTTTTACTATTCCGGGTCTTTTATTGTTCCATATTAATTGCTTCTTCTATTTCCTTGAAGAATGAAGTTGGAATATTGATAGGTATCACATTGAATTTGTAGATAGCCTTGGGAAGTATTGCCATTTTCATGAGGTTGAGCCTTCCGATCCAGGAGCATGGGAGGTTTTGCCAACAATCAAAGGTTCTGCTTTGATTTCTCTTTTCAGGTTTTTAAAGTTTTCATCGTAGAGATCCTTCACTTCTTTAATTAACTCCTAGGTATTTTATTTTTTGTAGGGTATTACAAAAGGAGTTGCTTTCCTGATTTCAGCTGTGCTCTTCTCATTGCTAATTTTTATTTATTAGGCACTACTGCTGTCTGGAATTCCTGTTTGTCTTGTGTGTGTGTGCGTGCACACACATACACTGAACCGGGGCTTGAACTTAGTGTCTGGGCACTGTCCTTTAGCTTTTTTACTCAAGGCTGGTGCTCTACCACTTGAACTACAGCTCTACTTCTGGCTTTTTGACGGTTAGAGATAAGGGTCTTATGGACTTTCCTGCCTGGACTGGCTTTGAACTGTAATCCTCAGGTCTCAGTTTCCTGAGTAGCTGGGATTACAGATGTGAGCCACTGGTATCAGCATTTATCTATTTTTTTTTTTTGTTTCCCTTGTACTTCTCCCTCCTCCTGTCTCCTACATGTTTCTTTAGAAAACTTCCAGGGAGAAAGGGACTTAGTCTCTTTTGTTGGTTGTTCAATCCGTGGGTCTAAGAACAATGCTAGGCACTGGATAAATATTTGTGGAACAGGTGAGTACATGATCTTTGCTCCTGGTATCTTTGGTCCTGGTAACTTCCACTCATTGGCTAATGAGTGACTAAAATTGCCTGATACAATCAGTCCAGGCTGTTAAGAAACACCTTGTTTCTTTTCAACCGTGTCATTTTGTTACTCCTGTTTGTGGGTAGGTAAGCCAGTGCCACATTGTCTATGTAAAGGTATGTGAACAGATATCATTTTTTCCTCCAGAGATAGTCACATTGTTTATGTAAGTGTGATGTCAACAGCTCTGAAGGTTGCCAGGTGTTAACCAAATTAGCAATTAACTGTCGGCCATCCTTTGAAGGGAGGGCTGCTTCCACTGTGGGGTGTAGGAGCCAGGGCTTGACAGTGAACACTGGAGCTTGGTTGAGCACAGATTCTGCAACCAGGAAATCTACCAGGTTCCAGACCTGGAGGAAGTCCACCAATCAGGTAGGTGTCTGGGAAAAAAAATCAGGAAAAGCTGAAGAAGATGCATGGACATGTAGCAGAGGATTTGTTTACTAAGTCTCTGACCTGTGTGAGGCTCTGCTTGGGGTGGAAGGCGTACTTACTTTGGGTGACAGAGGAAGCTTCCTGGAGGAGATAGTTTATGAATGAGACTTCAAAAGGCTCAGGCCTATCATCCTAGTTACTCAGGAGGCTGAGATCTGAGGGTCACAGCTCAAAGCCAGGCCTGGCAGGAAAGTTCATGAGACTCTGATCTCCAATTAACCACCAGAAAACATAAGTGGAGATGAAAGTGGTAGCGCACTAGCCTTGAGCAAAAGAGCTCAGGGAACAGGCCCTGAGTTCGAGCCCCATGACCAAAACAACAACAACAACAACAAAGAAATCCTCAATATTGGAGCATACACACACACAAAAACAAGTTGAGGGAGAGATGTTTGGGGAGGGAGTAATAGATAAATAAGAGACATGATTGGGAAAGATACATGAAGAAAGAAATAGGAAATGAATGGATTTACTTGAGAGAGTCTATCAAGGGAAAGTCATTAGGGTTTGATGATTGCATGAGCAAAATGGAAGCTGGGTAGGGGGATAATTACAGGAGATTTGATGAAGGCTTTGAGCCTCAGTGACTAGAAGAATAATTACACCATTGGCAGAAACATGAGAATTGCTTTGGACATTTTAGTTAAGGCAGGAGAATCTGTTTTGAGTGTATGCACTTAGAGCTGGAGGTGTGACATTGGTGGATATTGCAGAAGATCCTTAGCATCTAGCCAGTCTCTGAGTAACTTTTTGTGTAGGCTCATCTGTGCCCATAACCTTGAGCAAAACCAGGCTAAACCAAGTCTATTTTCTTTCTTTCATTCATTTTTCTATCTCTTTTTTCCTCCCTCCCTCCCTCCCTTCCTTCCTTCCTTTCCTCCCTCCCTCCCTTCCTTCCCTCCCTCCCTTCCTTCCTTCCTTTCCTCCCTCCCTCCCTCCTTCCTTCCTTTCTTCCGCTCTTCTCCTCCCCCCCCCTTTCTTTTCTTGTGCCAGTTTGTTTGTTTTTTTGCCAGTCCTGGGGCTTGAACTCAGGGTCTGGGCACTGTCCCTGAGCTTCCTTTGCTCAAAGCTAGCACACTACCACTTGAGCCACAGTGCCACTTCTGGCTCTCTTTTTGGTTTGTTTATGTAGTATACTGAGGAATGGAATCCAGGGCTTTATGCATGCTAGGCAAGCACTCTACCACTAAGCCACATTCCCAGCTCACTCCTGGGGTTTGAACTCAGGGCCTGGGTGCTATCTGTGAGCTTTTGTGTTCAAGGCTAATGCTCTACCACTTGAGCTATAGCTTCACTTCCAGCTTTTTGCTGGTTAATTGGAGATAAGTGTTTCACAGAATTTCCTGCCTGGGATGGCTTTGAACTATGATTCTCAGATCTCAGCCTCCTCAGTAGTTAGGATTACAGGTGGAAGCCACTCGTGCCTGGCTTGATTTCCTTTTCTTTTGCAGCAAGGTCTTCCTGTGTAGCCCACATTAGCCTTGACCTGAGAGCCTCCTGTCTCTGCCTACCAAATGCTGGGATTATAGGTATATACCCATCATGCCATAAACTTATGTTCTGAAGGGTCTGCTTACCTGAGTTACAGGTGTCACATCACAGAAATCTCATGTATCACCATTTGTGAGTGTGTGATATGGTCAAAGTCGAGCTAGTGGACCTAGTAAGAATTAGCTAGAGTTTGGGCTTGTACACAAACTTCCCCTAAGAAAGCTGATTATCCTTCATGCCTTCCAATGGTGGAACCTGGTCTCTACTATATCACAGAGAATGGGAGAGTTTGGGATGCTATTACTTTTTTAAATCTTTATTAAAATTTTTGTTGGTTGTAAGGCTTGAATTCAGGGCCTGGGCACTGTCCCTGAGCTTTTCTGCTCAAGGCTAGTGCTCTACCTACCACTTTGAGCCACAGCTCCACTGCTGATCTTCTGGTGGTTAATTGTAGATGAGTTTCATGAACTTTCCTGCCTAGACTGGCAGGAACTGTCATTCTCAGATCTCAGCCTCCTGAATAACTGGGATTACAGGTATGAGCCACCAGTGCCCAGAGCATACATGTTCTTAAGGAATATGATTTGACCTCTTTGGTTTAATCCAAGAAAGACCTTGTATGGGAAGGGAACCACTGCACCAGCAAATTACTTCCTAATGGTTTATGTGGAAGTATGGCACAATTTTCATCTGATTAATAACTTCTGCTGACTTCATATAACTCTGCTTCCATTTTTTTCTTCTTTCTTTCTTTCTTTCCCTCCCTCCCTCCCTTCCTTTCTTTCTGTTTCCTGGAAGTACAAGTGTTTGAAATCAGGGTCTTGAACTTGCTAGGCAAGTACTCTACCACTTGAGTCACACCCCAGCAAGGGGAGTCTAGGCTGATGTTAAATTCATGATCCTTCTGTCTCATCAACTCTTTGACTGTGATTGTGGCTACCATGACCAGCTTCTGCTTTGTTCTGAGGCTGTATCCCATCTTTGTTGAACTGTTTTCCATGGATTGGGCATATAAAAAACAGGAGATAGGCTGTGTGGCTCACTCCTAGCTACTGAGGAGGCTGAGATCTGAGGATTGTGGTTCAAATCCAGCCTGGGGAGGAAAGTCCGTGAGACTCTTATCTCCAATTAACCACCAGAAAACCAGAAGTGGTGCTGTGGCTTAAGTGGTAGAGTGCTCACCTTTAGCTGAAGAGCTCAGGGACAGCGCGCAGGCCAAGAGTTCAAGTCCCATGACCGACCAAAAAAAAAAAAAAAAGCAGGCAGGAGATGGGGTAAAATTTGCTGTTACCCTCTCCAGCCCAAGGGCCCATCATTTCTAGAGAGGAAGCTCGATAACCTGGAGGAAAGAGATCAGTACATGGCCTTTGACACTTCTAGGGCTTTGCCTAGCAAACTAAGCCTAAGCATTAAGATGGGGCTAACAGGGATTGGGGGTGTGGCTCAGTTGGTAGTTAGCCTGTGAGTAAAAGTGGCAGGTACTAAGAGTCCTGGTCTCAAACCTAAAAAAAAATGGGGGGGGGGGCTCACACATTGACTCTTAGGTGAACTGTGTAGGAGGTCATCAACCTGGAAGATGACACTAACATTTTCAGAGGGGCCTGGTTAGCCATTAGATGACTGTTTCTTAACACTTCAGCCAGGAGCCAGAACAAGAGCTACAAACTTTGTTTATGGTTTCCTCTTGGAGTAGGTCTATTCCATCTTGGCACCAGGTTTCAGGAAAGTCTTCATGAGTCATCTCCCTGCCTGAGATCTCATCAGCCTGAGAATAGCTTCTCAGGGAAGCAGAGAGCCTGAGTTTCCAAGATGTCTCAAGGCAGTGGACAATTGGAAAGTGGATAAAACCTGCTTGGGTTTAAACCTTAGTACTTCCATGTTTCATTGTATATGTATATATATATATATATATATATATATATATATGAATAATATAAGTAATATAGTTAAAGAAAGCACTTAGCACAGTGCTCTAGACCAATAGCTATTAGTACTCTCCTGCCCCACCTTTTTTTGTGCCTGTACTAGAGCTTGAACTTGGAGCCTGGGCACTGTCCTTGAGCAGTTATTCTCAAGGTTAGCACTCAACCAAGGTTAGCACTCTCCACTTTTGGCATTTTGTGGTTAATTGTAGGTAAGCGTCTATGGACTTTTCCTGATCAGGTTGGCCTTGAACTGTGATCCTCAGATCTCAGCCTCCAGGGTAGCTAGAATTACAGGTGTGAGCCACCAGTGTCCAGCACCTGCCCCCTTTTATGTGCTAGAATTGAGACTTGAATTCAGGGTCTCATACTGTTGCTTGGCTTTTTTGTTCAGGCTGGCATTCTACCACTTCAGTCACATTTCCACTTCTGGAGTTTTGCAGGTTAACAGGAGATAGTCTCATGTCTTTTGGTCTGCCTAGACTTATTTTGAGCCAGGATCCTCAGATCACAGCTTCCAGAGTGCTAAGGAGTATAGGTGTGAGCCTCTAGTGTCAACCAAACTCCCCTTCTTGATGTTGGTATAATAATGGATAATTCAGTGGTGTGGCTTCTGGAGTCAAACAACTCAGCATGTGTGAGTCTGAATCTTGAGTCCTCTTTTTAGTAGAGTGACCTTGGGCAGCTTCATGTTGGGGATTCCTCATTTTGTAAAAATGGGAATAACATTCCCTTTTTTCACAGGGTCACTGGGAAGATGAAATAATGCAGAACAAGGGTTTGACACAACTGCTAGAGTACTGAAAAAGTGAATTATTTCTCCCCCCCCCCCAATTTAGACTCCTTTGGAATTCAGTTCAGCTCTTTTCCCCACAAGGCCCATTAATACCTCTCTGATCTTCAGTGGTGTGGGTACCTCTTGTAATCCATCTTGCATTGCTTCTGTTTATGTCCACCTCCCAGAAAAGAGGGTTTTCTAGGCTCACCTTGAAGGTGTCCTACACGTTGTTGTAGATCCAGTAACCCCACAAAACCAGTGCATGCAGCACTGAATTTAGAAATGTGTCCTAGAAGACACAGCAAAAGTTCCTACAATTTGTTTTAAAAATAACTCAATTTCCTACTCCCCGAACAGTTAGTTGCCTATGCTTTTTGAGCTTAGAAGGCCCTCCGCACCACTAGGGCACCCCTTTCCCAATGGCCCAGTTTCTAAAAACCCGAGGCCTTTCACAACCCCACCATTCCTGGTATCCGGAGGCGCCTGCGCAGAAGGACGCTCGCCGGCTGACGTCAGCGCGTCGGTCTGAGGCCAGCCTTCCTGGGACGAACCTCTCCCCCGCGGCCCCGCCCGGCCCGCCCCCGGCCCTCCCGCGCATGCTCGGAGCCCCGCCCCCGTGCGTCACAGAATGGCCTCCGACACCCAGGCAGCCCCTGACGTGTCGGGGAGGAGCCGGGCGCGGAGGTCCGAGCGGTGGAGCTCAGGGCTGCCGAGACTCGAACGGAGCCGAGAGGCTGGGCGGGCCTGGCCAGGCCAGCGGAGCGGAGACGTGGGTCGAGCGGTGGCGAACATGCGCTTTTGACACACTGGAGGTGAGCTGGCTGTGAGGGGCCGCTCCCGGAGGGCCCCGATCCGGGGTGGCGGCGCCGAGGCCTGGCCCCGGGGGGAGCCCGTCGGGGCCGGGGGCTGTGTCTGAGGCGGCTCCGCCGGCCCCGGCGAGGACCGGGTTCTGGGGCGGAGGTTCTTGGGGTGCAACTGTTCCAACCGCTCCAACTGCTCCCCCCCCCCTCCCCGGCCCAGCCCACCCCGGGCCGAGGTGTGGCCCACCAGGGGTGGGGGGGGGCGTCTGCCAGTCAGCCAGCCCCAGAGGAAGTGCTCCGGCGTGGGGACGGAGGCCGGGACGTGGCACCGTGGGTGCGGGCGCGGGTGGCGCCGGCAGGGGCCCAGCTGGAGTGGCAGCGGCACGCCCCGCCCGCCTGCCCGCCCGCCCTCCGCACCCTCTGGGCTCCTCTTTCCCCGCGTGGGGGCCAGGAAGCGTTCTTGTGACTCTCCGCCCCGAATTGCGATCCCCTCTCCTTCCCCCCCCCCCCCCCGGAATTCAAGGAAATGTCACCTACAGGTTCGAGGTGCTTGTGTGTCCTCCCCCCCCCCCCCTTCCCCTTCCCCTTTTATTTTCCTGGTAAATGACGAGGACACCCTATAAGTTTTGTCAAGAAAGTGAAGTGATACTCACTCGTGATTATTCCGTTGCATTCCCGTAGCGCCCAGACGTACACATTTCAGAACATTTGCGACCTGCAGTTGTGACCCAGCTTGTCTGTCGGTCCGTCCCCGTCCGTCCGTCGCCTTTCGCTGCATGGGGAGATTGAACCCTAGGTAGAGGGCAGTTAAGTGATTTATATTTGAGCTTTAGCCAAACGGTGAGGGGTGCTGCTTTTTTTACATTTCTAGGCTCAGAGTTTCGGTTTCTTTAATTTTGTGAGGGTGTTTGTTTGTTTTTGGTACCTTTCTGAGCTAGAAAGTAAGGCAGAAAATTTGACTCGTGAAAGCTATACCAGAAGCTAGAAATGATTTGTTCAGTAATTTTTTTTTTTTTTTTTTAGCAAACTTCATGGAAGAATTGTGCAGTTATGAGAAAAATCTTACTCTGAAGCTTGTTCATGGGTGGCTGTTTATTTTGCCTGATGAATTATGTTGGTTTCAGTGCACGTTAGCGATAGAGTGATGTTTTTGCTAAATCATGAAGTTGATGGAGTGAAATGCACCAGTAAGGAGGGAAGAGAAGCAAAAGACCACTGAATAAGAGGCATTTTTTTCTGAATTATTATTAATAATTTCAGTATTTTTATTTAAAATCGGAATGCACAAGGAGCAAACAAAAACAAAAGCTTTAGCTAGTCCTTGTTAGAAGTTAGCTAGCATCTGGCATATAGAAACTGCTACATCTGGGGACTGGGTAGGTGGCTCAGTGGTAGAGCGCTCGCCTTGCATGCTTAAGGCCCTGGGTTCGATTCCTCAGCACCACATAAGCAAAAAGAAAAAAGCCAGAAGTGGCACTGTGGCTCAAGTGGTAGAGTGCTAGCCTTGAGCTGAAGAGCTGAGGGGCAGTGCCCAGGCCCTGAGTTCAGGCCCCATGACCCAATCCCCCCCCCTCCTGGCCCCCCCCCCCCCAAAAAAAAAAAAACCCTGCTACATCTGTAGATCATTTTTTTTTTTTTTGGTGCTAGTACTGGTGCTTGCACTCAGGGCCTGGGTACTCAACTCTAGTTTGCCATACCACTTGAGCTACAAGTTCACTACTGGCTTTTTGGTGGCTAATTGTAGCTAAGAGTCTAATAAACTTTCCTGCCTGGGCTAGCCTTGAACTGCTATCCTCAGATCTCAACCTCCTGAATGGCTAGGATTATAGGTGTGAGCTGGCTGGCTATAGCTCAGTTTTGAATGTACGTGTGTGTGTGTGTGTGTGTGTGTGTGTGTGTGTGTGTGTGTGTGTGTGTGTGTTGCTGGCTATAGCTCAGTTTTGATTGTACGTGTGTGTGTGTGTGTGTGTGTGTCTGTCTGTCTGTCTGTGTCTGCTGTCTGTCTATCCTAGGGCTTGAACTCCAGGTTCTTTGCTCAAGGCTTACACTCTATCACTTGAGCCATAGCCCATTTCTGGCTTTTTTGGTAGTTTAGTGGAGGTAAGGGTCTCACAGACTTTACTGCTCTGGTTGGCTTCAAACCTCTATCCTCAGATCTCAGTCTCCTGAGTAGCTAGAATTACAGGTGAAAGCTACTGGTGTCTGGCAGTTTTGACTTTTTTTAGTTATATAAGTTGAAGTTGATTAAGGAGAATTTGAAATAAGAGAAACTTCAATAAAACATAGATCTTGCTTTCATGGCATCTACAAAATGGTTTAAGTTAATTCTTAGATCAATTTGATTAAATAATAATAATTTTTTGATAGTAAGGTTTGAACTCAGGGCCTTAGGTTTGCTAGGCAGGTACTTGAACTATGCCTCTAGTCCTTAAAATTACTTTTGGTGTAAGTTTCTAAGAACTCCATAAGATAGAAAAAGAAGTTTGATAGGACAGAAAGGGAGACTTTATTTATGATTGACTTTGAAAGTTAATACTGTAAATGTAACTGCATGGGGTTATAAAACCTAGTCAGTCCATTCTTTATTTGTAAACAAGACACTATCATATAAAATAGATTTTCATACCACTACAAAGAATTGCTTCCTTGTAGATAAGGCATTTTCGACAGGCTGGTTTAAACTAAGTGAGTTAACTGTTGTTAAATATCTGGAGGTCATTAGTATATAATGCTTGATGTAAAAGTTATAATTTTGAGACTTATACTCTACATGTAGGAGACAGAATATTAAAGGGAAGATTGGGAAGAGCAATGGATACTCCATTATCTGTGTTTATTCTACCTTTAGAACTGTAGATTTACCATATAAGCATTTTTTTTAGCAGTATATTTTTCTATTGGCTACCCTTCCATGGCCATATCTCCTGTTACATAGTTTCAAATGACAGACTGAATATATCCTCCCAATGTAACTTGAGGCTGTGCCTGAACCAGTCTTGTGATTATCTGCAGTGGTAGCACATTTTTGTTTTTGTAGACAACTTGGTTTTAAAAAAGGGTTAGCAGGGCACTGGTAGCTCATGCCTGTAATCCTAGCTACTCAGGAGGCTGAGATCTGAGGATTGAGATTCAGAGCCAGCCTAGGTAGGAAAGTCCATGAGAAGCTTATGTCCAATTAGCCACCAGAAAACTGGAAGTGGCACTGTGGCTCAAGTGGTAGAGCGCTTGCCTTGAGCTGAAGAGCTCAGGGACAGCACCCAGGCCCAGAGTTCAAGCCCCACGACTGATCAAAAAAATTAAAAAAAATAATAAAGGGTTATAAATCTGATGAATGAGAGTGAAAAACCAGATTGAGGAAGCAATAAATAAGGTGTGTGAACTTTTTGCCTAGTTTTTAATCTAGCACATAAAAGGCTTTTCCTAAGTGTTTTCAGTACTGCTGATATCCCTGGAATATGAACTAAACTCCCTGAAATGATTAATTTTACATAATAATTGGCATGTTTAAAAAAATTTTTGGCTGGGTGCAGGTGGCTCACGCCTGTAATCCTAGCTACTGAGGTGGCTGAGATTTGAGGACTGTGGTAAAAGCCAGCCCAGGCAGGGAAGTTCATGAGACTTTTATCTCCTCCAGTTAACTAGCAAAAGGCTGGAAGTAGAGGTATGGCTTAAGTGATAGAGCACCAGCCTTGAATGGAAAAGCTAAGAGACTGAGTGCCCATGCCTTGAGTTCAAACCCCAGAACCAATGCACTTACATTCACACATTCAAATTTGAAGTCTACTATGTGGTCAAATTTCAAAGGTCTACTACTGAATTGTTAACTTTGTGTGTGTGCATGTGTGCGTGAGTATGCATGTGTCTGCTGGGGCTTGAACTCAGGGCTTGGGCTCTGCTCCTGAGCTTTTTTTTTTTTTTTTTTTTGCTTAATGCTAGTGCTTGAGCCACAGTTAATTGAAGATAAGAGTCTCACAGACTTTTTTGCCTGGGCTGTCTTTGAATAGCGATCCTCATATTTCAGACTTCTCAGTAGCTAAGATTACAGGCATGAGCCTCCAGCTCTCAGCTGAATTGTCAACTTTTTTTATAGTGTAAAGAACATTTATGCTATGTTCATTTTGTGCCAGGCTCTGTTTCAAGTACTTTACATGACTGGTTTTGTAGCACAGTGGTCGAACATTTGGCTGACATGCCCAAGTAATTTTACAAATACTCAGTCTCTGTTAGGTGACTTCATTTTAGTGTTTATTCTCATTTTATAGTGAGAAATTGGGATACTGAATAATTCAATTACCTAAGCCAACATAGGCTACTTGGCTTCAGGATCTGGGTTCTTAACCAGGCTGCGCTGCTGATCCTCACACCTGTTTTTGGATAAATGCTTTTAATTGATTTGCTCTGGAAAAGATGGACATTTTAGTAAGAAATTTCTGGTATAGGTTATAATACAGCTTGAAGAGCTAAGAAGCAAGTGGAGAAAATGACCTGTGGATTAGAAAAATTGTGGCCAAAATTCAGCTCACATGATTCATTAAGAAAACTAAGGAGTTAAGGAGCATGTATGAAATAGAAACATTAAAATAATTTTGGTAGAATTATTTGATACCAATGTAGTTAGATAAAGAGTATGGAAGAACTAAAACTAGATCCTTAAGAAGTTTAATGCAAAAGATTCCTTAAAACATGTATCATAAGGGGATACTGATGGAAAAGTTGATCATTGTATTAAGAATATGTGCCTGGTAGAATCAGTGGAAAGCGGGTAAAAAAAATACAGCAGAGGAGTCCATCAACTACATTGGACTTTGATAAAAGTGAACTAAGCAACTCAAAAGTGATGGGAGGGAGGGAATGAGAGAGAAAGAGGGAACAGCTGATACTAAGCAAAAGGAAAGAAGTGTACATATCATCTGATTTGTAAAAAAGTAGTTTTATTGTTAAAGGTCATAGAGTTCATAAACAATGTAGATTAAGATAAAAATGACTATGATTATGCAGATTAAAAGGTATTTGTGACTTGAAAAATAAAACAAAACCTAACTGATGTGAAAGAGCAATTGTAAGGAAACTCCTGTATATCTTCCTTTATGTCTTGCATATACTTTGCTTCTACTTGTTCATAGAAAACTCATTTTGTCCCTAAAGCTGACCCATATCCTAACCCTAACTCTAACCTTAACTCAAGAACTATCTCTAACCCTAACCATAATGTCCAAAGAATTCTCTCAGGAAAATAGATATAATTGTTTTCTTTCTTCCTATTTTAAAAATATCTGATTTTTTTTGTAAAATAAATTTCGATTTTAACAACAACAAAAAGAATATGTGTCTGGAGATAATAATTATGTTCAATACATTTTTAAAAGCTGGAAGGATTTTTGAAAGTTTTCACCACGAAGAATTGATAAATGTTTTCCCCACAAAGCATTGATGAATGTTTGAGAAGATAAATATGCTTAACCCAATTTGAACAATGGACGTTGTGTATGTATATGCATATGACCCCGTTAATGTGTATAACTTTTATGTTGTTATATATCCATGAATAAAGAAACAGTCCCTTCTTAAATAATAAAGCAACAGACTAAGTGAATACTACACAGTTCACCTACAGGTGTAAACAGTTCTGTTCTCCAGGGACCACTACTTAGCTAGGTACTTTTCAAAGCAATAATGTCTCTGATTCTGTACCCATGGGTCTGAAAAAACAAAAAACATCCCTACACAGAGAAGTTTCAAACGGAGCATGTGACTAACATTTAAAGATAAAAACAGTCCTGGAAGTGGCACTATGGCTCAAGTGGTATGGTGCTAACCTTGAGCTGAAGAGCTCAGGGACAGCTCCCAGGCCCAGAGTTCAAGCTCCATGACCGTCAAAAAAAAAAAAAAAGGAAAAAGAAAAAAAAAATCCTTATTCTCTTTATAGAAGGATTGGCCCCACTTTCAAAATACAGTACATTCAAATAAATGTTAGATGTTGAGGAAGGCATCTTAACAGTTGCTAGGAACTGTAAGGACACTATCCTTATGGACTCTGTGATCAATAATATTAATACATGCTGCCTAGTAACAAAAAGTATAGAAAACTCAAGAGAGGAGTTACCAGTGACTCAAATGTCCAATGTAGAGGTAGTGATAGTCATCCTGTTCCAGAAAGCGTATATGTAATTTAGGAGTATCTAATGCATGGAAGTGAGAGTATTTAAGGGCTTAAGATTGCTGCCCAGTGATTAGAGGCTGAAAGACAAGAAATAATTGTTTTAGCTCACACCTATAATCCTAGCTACTAAAGAGGCTGAGATCTGGAAGATTGTGATTTGGCTAAAAAGTCAAAATAATCAGCTAGAATCAGGGTCATTGGCATGGCTCAAGTGGTAAATCATCAGTTTAACAAGCACCGAGCCCTGAGTTCACACCCCAGTATCTCAAAAAACAAGAACACTTTTGAGACATCAAAACTGAGAGTTCTTGTCATAGAGTCTTCAAAAATCATCTCATAAAAAAGCAGTATACTAGGCTGGGAATGTGGCTTAGTGGTGGCGTATTTGCCTAGCATGCATGAAGCCTGGGTTTGATTCCTCAGGACCACATACACAGAAAAGCCAGAAGTGGTGCTGTGACTCAAGTGGTAGAGTGCTAGCCTTGAGTAGAAGAAGCTCAGGGACAGTGCCCAGTCCCCGAGTTCAAGTCCCAGGACTGGCAAACAAAAAAAAAAAACAGTATACAATTGGGTGTTAGTGGCTCATGAATGTGATCCTAACTGCTCAAGAGGCTGAAATCTGAGGGTCAGGGTTTGAAGCTAGTCCAGGCAGGAAAGTCTATGAGGCTATCATCTCCACTTAACTACCAAAAAGCTGGAAGTGGAGCTCTGGTCAAATGGTAGAGTGCTAGCTTTGAGCAAAAAAGCTTTATTTGGGGCTGGGAAGGTGGCTCAGTGGTAGAGCACTTGCCTTTCATGCGTAAGGCCCTGGGATCGATTCCTCAGCACCACATAAGCAGAAAAAAAAAAAAGCCAGAAGTGGCACTGTGGCTCAAGTGGTAGAGTGCTAGCCTTGAGCTGAAGAGCTAAGTGACAGCACCCAGGCCCAGAGTTCAGGCCCCACGACCAGACCCCCCCCCCCCCAAAAAAAAAAAAAAAAAGCTTTACCAAATCCTAGAACCTTAAAACAACAAATTGAATACAAAAACTAAAAAATTTGTTGATGGCTATAATCTTATGGAACTTAACCCAGTTCCTTAAAACATAAAAATCAGTGAACTAAAAAGTGTAGACTTGAAATAATTAATTGTTCCCTCTGTGGCATATTTTTTTTCTTTTGGTGGGGGAAGGAGGATGCTGGGGATCAAATATAGGGACTTGTGTATGCTAAGCAAGTGTTCTACTACAAAACCACATCAATTAGCCCTGCTTTTCCAAAGTTTTCAATTGTATTCTCTCTCTTTTTCTTCTCTCTCTCTTGGCAGGACTGGGTTTGAGCTGAGGGCCTTGTGTTTTCTAGACAAATGTTCTGCCATTTGAGCCCGACACCCACCCCTTTTTATGTTTATTTTTCAGATAAGAGTTTTGGGCTTTTGCCCTAGTTGGCCTTGGATTGTGATCCTCAGCCTTTTGCACAGCTGGAATATAGGTGTGCACTACCACCACACCCAGCTTTCTTTTGGAGGGGATGTTGCTGGTACTGGACCTTGAGCTCAGGGTCGCCCATTCTTTTTTTTTTTTGCCAGTCTTGGGGCTTGAACTCAGTGCCTGGGCACTGTTCCTGAGCTTTTTGCTCAAGGCTAGCACTCTGCTGCTTGAGCCACAGTGCCTATTTGAGGAATCGAACCCAGGGCTTCATGCCTGCTAGGCAAGCACTGAACCACTAAGCCACATTCCCAGCCCAGGATCTCTCATTCTTTCACTCAAGGTTGGCGCTGAACCACTTGAGCCATATCTCTAGCTCCTCTTCTTTTTTCTTGGCTAGTTGGAGATGAGAATAACTTGTATTTGTCTACTCAAGTAAGCTTTGAACCTCGATTCTCAGATCTCATCCTCTTGAGTAGCTAGGATTATAGACATGAATATCTTTTTTTTTTTGTCCCTGTCCCTCAGCTCTTCAGCTCAAGACTAGCACCCTACCACTTGAGCCACAGCACCACTTCCAGTTTTCGGAGTGGCTTATTGGAGATAAGAGTCTCATGGACTTTCCTGCCTGGTCTGTCTTTGAACTGTGATCCACAGATCTCAACCTCCTGAGTAGCTAGGATTATAGATGTGAGCCACCCATACCCGGTTTAGACATGAATATCTGACTCCAGCTTGCGTTTTGAGATAGGGTGGTGGTGTGGTACTGGGGTTTGAACTTGGCCTGTGCTTGCTAGGCAGATACTCACTTGAGCCACACCCTTTGTTGTTTTGCTTTTATTTTCCAGCTAAGGTTTTGTGTCTGCTTAGGGATAGCTTTGATTCACCCAGCTCATTGATTGAAATGGCATCTCACTAACATTTCTCTTGGGCAGCTCATGATTCTCCAGATCTCTTCCTCCCGAGTAGCTGGAATTATAGGCATAATCCATTGTGCTTGGCTCACAGGCTTGTTTTCTTGAGATAATAGGATATTGCTATCTTTTTGTTGGGTCTGGTCTAGAACTGTGATCCTTCTGTCCATGCCTCTTGTATAGCTGGTATTGACCTCCATGCTTTACCCCTTATATGCTGTTTTCTAGGTGACAGAAGGGAAGTATGTCTTCACTACAGCCTCATATTAAACAGCTTCTCAGTCATACCACCTGTTCTGTGGGATTTCCTCTCTTTCTTGGAGCCATTTTTCTGAGCTCCTCTTTGGCCTTGATGAACTAGGCTTCATCCTGGGACTTCTTCATAGCAGTCCTGGGTTTGAATCCTGTATCCTGCACCCTATGTTGTTGTGGTCATGGTTTTTCTCACTTCTTTTGTGATCTCAGGATTTGTGTGAGAAGTAACCCTTCTGAGTTATTTTATGAGGAAAAAAAGTTCCCCATCTCCTTTAACCCTTCTTCTGAGTTTCCTAGGTCCTATTATTTTCTCTTATTCATGCTACTGGTTTTGCAGTAGTTTTAAGACTGTAGTACTGGATGGTGATTGAAGTCATTGGTATGAAGTGCTTTCTCCAAAATTTTCCCCGATACATTCTTTGTGTGTGTGTGTGTTGGTCGTGGGGTTTGAACTCTGGGCCTGGGTGCTGTCCCTCAGCTCTTCAGCTCAAGGCGAGCACTCTACCGCTTGAGACACAGCACTACTTCCTGTTTTCTGAGTGGTATATTAGAGATAAGATTCTCATGAACTTGCTTGCCTGGGCTGGCTTTGAACCTTGATTCTCTGATCTCCAGCCTCCTGAGTAGCTAGGATTACAGGCGAGAGCCACCGATGTCCGGCCTCCCCAATAAGATCTATCAAATCTCTGTTTACTGATGTGGGACTTGCACAAGTCACTGTGAATGTAGCATGACATCATCTTGTTTTAGTAAATGATGGTGCATTTTGAGGTAGAAATAAAATGTCCACAAATCTTTGTGATTATTTCATTCCTGAAAGAATTCAAATATTAGTAAAATGGTACTTGGAAAGTAAAGAGGGAATAATGAAGAATAGATTGTAAATTTCTAAATAGTATTTATTTAGCTTTTTATATTCTAGTTTTGGTGATGAGGAAGGTGGAAGGCTTTTATAAATAGAACATAGATCCTGCCTTCAAGGAGCTAATTAGTGAGACTTAACCTTTCATTCCTCTTCAGTTGTTTTTTCTTTCTTCAATTTTGGGGACATTAGAGCATTTAAAGGATACAGAGGCTGTTGCCTCATTTCTAGATGCCAGCTCACATGCCTGATACTTTGTCTTCATCTGAATTGTTAAAATATACCTTCCCCTCTGGGGCTGGGAATGTGGTTTAGTGGTAGAGTGCTTGCCTTGCATGCATGAAGTCCTGGGTTCAATTCCTCAGTGCCACATAAACAGAAAAAGCCAGAAGTGGTGTTGTGGCTCAAGTGCTAGCCTTGAGCAAAAGAAGCTCAGGGACAGTGCCCAAGCCCAGAGTTCAAGCCCCAGACTGGCAAAAAGTATCCTTCCCCTCAAGGATACTTAGGTAATAACTCTAGAGGAGTTGTTGGTACCATGGGATTATGCTAATAAGCACATTGAATCATCTGAAATGCAAATACCTTTTGTCTTTATTCATACTGCATTACAAATCAACCTAATTACAAATAAAATTTTGTCTATATCTGGAACTTTGGTGAAGGGACAGGGTTACAAAAATCTATTTTTTACTACTCAGTGTATATATATATGTATATATATATATGTATATATATACATATATATTTGCAGAAACAAGTCATGTAGTGTTGACAAAACCCATATTAGATGAAAAATCTGAGGCCCTAAGGTATTAAGCAATTTAATGCTAGAATTGGAATCCTAGAACCAAGCCTTACCAGGATTCCCAGCTCTGTGGTGTTAACATTTTTTTTTCTTTTTTGTTGGTTGTGGGGCCTGAACTCTGGGCCTGGGTGCTGTCCCTCAGCTCTTCAGCTCAAGGCTAGTGTTCTACCACTTGAACCACAGCACCACTTCTGGATTTTTTTTTCCCCCTGCTTATATGGTGCTGAGGAATCGAACCCAGGGCCTCATGCATGCAAGGCAAGCACTGAACCACTGAGTCACCTTCCTAGCCTGGTGTTAACATTTTAAAGTACTATAAAGAGTCAGGCTCTAGTTGCTCATGTAGCTACTAAGATCTTTTTTTTTTTTTTAATTTTATTTTTGTATCTTTTTATTTTTTATTTTTTGGTCCGGTCGTGAAGCCTGAACTCTGGGCCTGGGTGCTGTCCCTCAGCTCTTCAGCTCAAGGCTAGTGCTCTACTACTTGAGCCACAGTGCCACTTCCAGTTTTTTTCTTTTTTGCTTATGTGGTGCTGAGGAATCGAACCCAGGGACGCATGCATGCAAGGCAAGCGCTCTACCACTGAGCCACCTTTCCAGCCCAGCTACTAAGATCTTGAGTGTGAATCACAGTTCAAAGCCAGCCCAGGGACCAAAGTCTAGCAGACTCTTTATCTTCAATTAACTACAACAAGAAAGCAGGAAGTAGAGCTGTGGCTCAACTGGTAAAGTGCTAGCTATCCCTCAGTAACAAAGCTCAGGGAAAGCATTCAGGCCCTGACTTCAAGCCCCAGGACTAGCATGCATGCACATGTGTGCATGTGCTGTGTGCGGGCACACACACACACACAAAGTGTTGTAGAGATATCTCAAGAATAGGATGAACAGACAAATATATGCTAGTGTAAGGGTAATCAGGTTATAAGAGAGCGTATTTGGTTAACAAATATTTGTCCAGTGCTTACTAATATCAGCCACTTATTAGGTATTCAGTAAATGTTTGCCAACCTTAGGTGTTTTCTTTGAACAATATAGTATGCTCAGTGCCATGAAGGGATACAGGTATGTCAAAGATTGATCTCTTTCAAAGAAGTTTTCAGGCTAATTGGTAATTTAAGGTAACTAGAAGATTGCCTAACAAATGTCAAGGTAATAATAGTATGATCAGGGAAGAGTTGATTGAGCAAGGCCTCAAAGGAATTAAGCTAAACATATAAAGTTATTTTTTAGTTTTCCATTAAGAATCACACTCATGGGTGGGAGTTGTGGCTCAAGTAGTGCCTGCTTAGTAAGCTCAATGTTCTCTAAATTCAAAGCCCTCAACCACCCCAACCTCCCACTCCCCCCAAAAAAGAAAATAAAAACCAAGAATCACACTCATATTCCTTTAGTATACCTACCTGGAAACTGGAGTTCTATTTGTTCTTGTCTGTGACTGAGTTCTGGCGAGGCCTGTGTTAGAAGAGTTGTCTATATCTCCTGTTAATTTACTTGTAAAGCTTGTGTTCAGTCCTAGCTGCCCTGTATGGATTAGGCTGAATCAATTATGGTTTAATTCAGTAAATATTATTGAACATGTAGTATGTCCCATTGTGCTGGGACAGAAATCAGAATACTATATAGCCTAATAGGAGACAGAGTTGTAGCGTATTGAGACAGATAGATATGTATGCTTTTTGATAGATACAAAATGATTGTCATACACTTTCCATGGCCATCTCCATGTATTAATAATTTTGTTTTGCACACAGTGATTTTTTTGTTGTTGTTGTTGTTGGTCGTGGGGTTGAACTCTGGGGCCTGGGTGCTGTGTCTCAAGCTCTTTAGCTCAAGGCGAGTGCTATATCACTTGAGCCACAGTGCCACTATCAGTTTTCTGGTGGTTAATTGGAAATAAGAGTCTCATGGACTTTCCTACCTGGGCTAGCTTTGAACTGTGATCCTCAGTGATCCTCAGATCTCATCCTCCTAAGTAGCTAGGATTACAGGTGTGAGCCACTGGTGCCTGGCCCACAGTGATTTTATAAACACCTAAATGGTCCTTGGCAGAAAAAGATTCCCTACTCCTTGGAACATGCTAAGTGAGGTAAGGTTATTGTTAAATCATACGGTGGGATGGTGGTGTATAGAGGTAGCTAAGAGTGTAACAGGTCTTAATGCTGTTTGGGTAAGGTCAAGAAAAGGTTTCTGGAAATGATGACAGCTGGATTTTAAGGAAAAAATAGGAACTTTTGAAATGTATGAATGGAAAGCCATTCAACAAGAGAAAATACCCACACCTGAAATAGTTTGGTATGATAAGACGTTTTGAACAGGATTACTGGAATATAAACTAAGGTCCTACGGGAGGGTTGTAGGAAACAGTTTTGGTATTTCATCTGGCCTGGCCATTAATTCAGAATTTTAGTTAACTAGTTCAAATGCAAGGTAATTAAATAGATTGATTACCTTCTCTCTGAACACTGTGGGAAAAGATCACTGAAGTTGGAGATGAGTTGACTTTTGGAGGAAGCTTGGACTTACAAGGTAACTTTTAGAAATGTGATAGCAGTAAATGATTGGGAATGTGTCACCTGGCATGGAGTGTCTCTAGTGAGTATTTTGAAGCAATTGTACAACAGGGAAGGCTGTGCAGTAGCAGCATTTCTGACATGATGCTGTCAGCTGATTCTCAGAAGACCAGTTGGCTATAAAGCAACTGCTGGAACTCTGTGCAGGATGTGTCTGTGGGCTGGGTTAACCAGAACCTGGGCTGTAACCAAAAGTGCCTCACTGGCTTTGTACCTGAAGCCTTTGTATTGTCTCCTGTCATGATCTCATGTAGTATTGGTTGTCACTGAGGGGGCAATGGATGTGTGTAATTTCTGTGAAAATGTTAACTACTTCTAGGACTATGCATATATAACTTAATTCAGAATTCTGCAGATTCAATATTGTCCCAGATCTTAGATTTCGATGTTTTTTTTTTGTTTTATTTATAATAGTTTATTTTAAATACTTCATAGGCTTTCTTGATCATGGATGGTGAAGATATACCAGATTTTTCAAGTTTAAAAGAAGAGACTGCTTATTGGAAGGAACTGTCCTTGAAGTATAAACAAAGGTAATATTAAAGCATACTAAAAATAGAGGAGGACATTTGGAATATATAATGTCTTGGGAAATATTTTTTTGTGTGTTTCTTTGTTTTTTGTTGGTCGTGGGGCTTGAACTCTAGGCCTGAGCTCTGTCCCTCAGCTCTTCAGTTCAAAGCTAGCACTCTACCACTTGAACTATGGTACCACTTCTAGTTTTCTGGTGGTTTATTGGAGATAAGAGTTTCACAGACTTTCCTGCCCAGGCTGGCTTTGAACCACAATCCTCACATCTCAGCCTCCTGAGTAGCTAGGATTACAGGCGTGAGCCACCGACACCCGGTGGGAAATGTTTTTAAAAGCGTAAAGCTAAACTTAGAATTTCAGATTTAGGATTGTGATTTCAGAAATAGTCATAATATTTAGATATTATAAAATGCAGTAAGTCTTTATACTTGTTCAGATTATTAAAATAGTAGGAAACCTTAGTGTCATTTATGATTTCTTTTGATAGTTTGCTTCCTCTTAGGTTTGTCACCCTATCTTTGGTCTTTGTATATGTACTGGTTCTGCCTCATTATTTGCTCATTTGGAGATCTTATAATAGACTTTAGTTCTCTCTGGGCATGCATTATTAGTGTCTAGAGCCAGCCAAATTCTGAGGGAGTGGTATGAAATTCATAGAATATTTTATAAAAGTTTAATTTTATTTTGTTGGGAAATCTTGTTTTTTTTTTGGGGGGGGGGTCCGGTCATGGGGTCTGAACTCTGGGCCTGGGCACTGTCCCTCAGCTCTTCAGCTCAAGGCTAGCGCTCTACCACTTGAGTCACAGTGCTACTTCCGGCTTTTTTCTTTTTGCTTATGTGGTGCTGGGGAATTGAACCCAGAGCCTCATGCATGCAAGGCAAGCACTCTACCACTGAGCCACCTTTCCAGCCCCTTTGTTGGGAAATCTTATGAATAATAGCTTTTCAGTCCCAAACCTGTTTTATTTATTGATTTTTTTTCTTTGGGTTTTAAATTTTTTTGTCTTTTTCTTTTTTGGCACTGAGGACTGAACCCAGGATGTTTCACTTGCCAGTCAAGCACTTTGCTCCTGAGCTGCATTCCAGTCTCCAAACTTGTTTTAAATTCCTTTCTTGCTGGGTACAGACAGGTCACACATGTAATCCAACTACTTGGGAGGCTGAGAATGGGAGGATTATAGTTCAAGGCCAGCCTGGGTAGTAAAGTTTATGAGATCCCATGTTGTAAGTGAGGTGCAGGAAGTGATGTGTACTTGTTATCTCCTAGCTCTGGTGGGAATCCTAAAATAGGTGAGTTGAAGTGGGCAGGAAGATAAAATCTATTTCAAATGAGTACAAAAAAAGGGCTTGGGAATGTGGGTTAAGCCCTAAGAGTGCTTTCTTGGTCAGCATAAAGTCTTGTGTTCAAACTAGTACTGCACATACATAAAAAAATTCCTTTCTTAAAAACAGACACTTTTCTAGAATGGAGACATAGCTCAAGCAGTATATCACCCACCTAGCAAGTGCCAGACTTGAGTTTAAACTCCTGTATTGCCCAAAAAACAATAATGAAGGAATCTTTCTGAAATACTTACACATTTTCCCACTTTGGTGAGCAGAGTTAGCCTTATCAGACTTCATTGCTCTTTCATTGTTGTCACTGAAGCCAGGTATTCCATTGTGCAAGTGAATGTAGATGTTGTGCCTGGTGGGGGAATCTTCACCTTTTCTTTCTTTTTTTTTGCCAGTAATGGGGACTGAACTCTGGGTCTGGGCGCTGTCCCTCAGGTTTTCAGCTCAAGGCTAGCGCTCTACCACTGGAGCCACAGCGCCACTTCCGGCTTTTTCTGTTTATGTGGTGCTGAGGAATCGAACCCAGGGCCTCATGCTTGCAAGGCATGCACTCTACCGCTGAGCTACCTTCCCAGCCCTCTTCACCTTTTCTTGTACTGCAGCCTTCACAGACTGTGAAGGCCTGCAGACTTCTTTGAAGGGTGTGTTTGAATGCATTAAATTAAGTAATAGAAACCAATTGCATATATCAGAAGTAATTATCTAAATGTTAAACTAATTTATGATATTATAATGTATCAGTGAATTAGATAAAAATGATCTGAGGGAGGGAGTGTAGTAACTATCTCATTTTGAATTAGTGATGAGAATAAATGAAAATTAAAGAGGTGCATCAACTATTGTGATGTGAGAGTCTCTGTGATTTCTATTGAACAGAATTGAAGGTAATGCCTGATTTAAGTTACCTTAGTGAAAATAAAGATGCATTTCATCCTACTTAAGTTGTGTGCCTGAATATGCTAATGTTATTGAACTATGTAGATGAATTTTCTTAAGTATCGTAATCACTGGTTTGAGTCTCTTGGAGACATATAATTAATTTTCACTGAGTCTTGAATATACAGTGTAAATTCAAGATAGTGACTTTAGTGTTTAACATATTTTGTGAGCATACTAGATTATAGGCAAACCTTACTGACTTGCTATGTAATGTTCTTGAAGGTAATCTTGCTGTTCCAACTATTACTCACCTTCCTACTTTGTTTCTGATTAGCTTCCAGGAAGCTCGGGATGAGCTAGTTGAATTCCAGGAAGGAAGCAGAGAATTAGAAGCAGAGTTGGAGGCACAATTAGTTCAGGCTGAACAAAGAAATAGAGACCTGCAAGCTGATAACCAAAGGCTGAAATATGAAGTGGAGGCATTAAAGGTAATTGGGGCAGTAGAAGCTACTGTACTGGGGACAGGTTTGTGTAATATACTGGGTTTTATTAAAATGAGAAATACAGTTTTTAAGTGGTGCTTAAGAACAGAAGGTGAAAGCCGGGCGCTGGTGGCTCACGCCTGTAATCCTAGCTACTCAGGAGGCTGAGATCTGAGGATCACGGTTCAAAGCCAGCCCGGGCAGGAGAGACCTTGAGACTCCTATCTCCAATAAACCACCAGAAAACCGGAAGTGGCGCTGTAGCTCAAGTAGTAGAGCGCTCGCCTTGAGCTGAAGAGCTGAGGGACAGCCTCCAGGCCCAGAGTTCAAGCCCCACGACCAACCAAAAAAAAAAAAAAAAAAAAAAAAAAGAACAGAAGGTGATAAAAAAAAAATACAGTAGGAGGCCTAAGGTGCCAGGTGCAGTGGCTCACTTCTGTAATCTTAGCTACTCAGGAGGCCAAGACTTTTAGAGGATTGAAGTTTTGAAGCCTGGGTGGGCAGAACAGCCCTCAAGACTACCTTCAGTTAACCAGTGGAAAAAGCTGGACTGGAGTCCTGACTCAAGTGGTAGAGCACCAGCAATGATTGTAAAAACAGACTGAGAGAGAAAAGTTGATGGAGAGTGCAAGTCTGGTACTGGTGTGTGTGTGTGTGTGTGTGTGTGTGTGCGCGCGTGCGTGCGCGCGCATATGCACACATGCACACACACATACACAACACAAATAGCACAAGATGTCTTGTTATTTTTTGAGACAGGCTTTCACTATGTAGCATAGGCAGGCCTTAAATGCATGATTTTCCTGCCTCAGGCTTCTGAGTTTGGGATTACAGGCCTGTACTTTAACAGGTGCCTACGGTTTTTGTTTGTTTGTTTTGTGTGTGTGTGTGTGTGTGTGTGTGTGTGTGTGTGTGTGCGTGTTTATCTGTGTGTGGTACTGGGCCTTGAACTCAGGGCCTGGTGATGACCCTGAGCCTCTTGGTGCTCAGGGCTAGTGCTCTACCACTTGAGCCATAACACCACTTTCAGTTTTTGAATGGTTAATTAAGATAAGAGTTTCATGGTGACTTTTCTAAGCCTAGGCTGGCTTCCACCGTGATCCTTACATCTCAGCCTCCTGAGTAGCTAGGATTACAGATGTGAGCCACCGGTGTCTGGTTTCCTTTAGCTTTTTTGCTTAAGGTTGCTCTGTCACTTGAACCACAACTATACTTTTGGCTTTTTGGTGGTTAATTGGAGATGAGAGTCTTATATACTTTTCTGCCTGTACTGGCTTTGGACCAGAAGCCTCAGATTTCAGCCTTCTGAGTAGCTAAGATTACAGGCCTGAGCCACTGGCACCTGGCTTTAAGGTAAATTTTTAAAAACAATTTTTTATTTGCTTATATTAGTTATATAAAGGAGTTTCATTATATTTCTATACATGCATATAATATTACCTGATTAAAAACTCACCCCTCCACCACTCCCCATCATCCCTCTTTCCTCTCACACATGAATGTAAAGTATTTCAGCCATATTTTCCCTCATTCATCCCATCTATCACCCTCCCTCCTCACAGTGGGACCTGCCTACCAAATAGGCCTGAAATTCATCTTTTTTTTTAAATAATATTTTTTATTGTAAATATACTGTACAGAGGGGTTACAGTTACATGAGCAAGGTCATGAGTCCATATCCCATCAAGCATTGTTAGCCCCCTTTGTTTTTCCCCTACCATCCCTTTCCTCCCCACCTCCCCGACTCCTTCCTCCCTTCCTTCTCTTTTTCTTTTTCTTTCTTTTTTTTTTTGGGTCTGGTCGTGGGGCCTGAACTCTGGGCTTGGGCACTGTCCCTCAGCTCTTCAGCTCAAAGCTAGCACTCTACCACTTTGAGCCACAGTGCCACTTCCGGCTTTTTTCTTTTTGCTTATGTGGTGTTGAGGAATCGAACCCAGGGCCTCAGGCATGCAAGGCAAGCGCTCTACCACTGAGCCACCTTCCCAGCCCTCTTTTTCTTTTTCCTATAATTTAATTGTACACAGAGGGGTTTCAGCATGGTATTTACACGTGCATGTATTTTAGTCAGGTTAATCCCCTTTATTATCCCTCTCTCCTCCTCTTCTCTCCCTCTCTCTGTTGGTCATGAGACTTGAACTCAGGGTCTGGGTGCTGTCCCTAAGCTTTTTTCACTTAAGCTTTTTAACTCTCTATCACTTTGAGCAATAGTGCCACTTTGAGCTTTTTCTAAGTAGTTTATTGGAGGTAAGAGTCTCACAGACTTTCCTGGCTGGCTTTGATCTGTGATCCTCAGATCTCAGTCTCCCGAGTTGCTAGGATTACAGGTGTGAGCCACCAGTGCCTGGTGAATTTTTTTTCCTGGTCAGCCATGTGGCTTGAACTCAAGGCTTGTCTCTGAGCTTTTTTTTTATCAAGGCTAGTGCTCTACTGACTTTGAAACACTGGTCTTTTGGTGGTTAATTGGAGATAAGAGTCTTGTAGGGAATTTTCATGCTGGGCTAGCTTTGAGCTGCGATTGTTAGATCTCAGGCTTCGGAGCCTCTAGAATTACAGATGTGAGCCACTGGTGCCCAGCTTTAAGGTGAATTTTTGAATGATGTTTTCTTTCATGTGATCAAGAGTTTAGGAAGTCAGTTAGGAATTTTAAGGTGGTCATTTTTTTTTAGCTATAATGTTCCTTCTTACAGTTCATCTAATTTCCAGAAATTGTCTGATTGTTTTGTCAGATTATTCTCATTGTGCAGTACTTTAAAATTATATGAACTATTCACTTTTTATAGCACTTTTTAGGTTTGTTTGGAATTCAATTTGGGTTAGAAATTTCTCTTCTGGAAAAGTTTTCTGAAGTAAAAGGATTTTTCTACTCCTCATCACCCACCTTTGCCAATTGCTTGGAAGTGTTTCTGTAAGGAGTGGATAGATGTGGACAAGGTAGAGGAGGGTATGAGAGTTGAATGGCTGTCTACTTTTGAGCTTACCCTCAGTTTCACTCAACTTGAGAACCCAGAGAGGTTCCCCCATCAACTTTGGGAATTTTTTTCTTTTTTTTTGGGTCCAGTTGTGGGGCCTGAACTCTGGGCCTGGGCGCTGTCCCTCAGCTCTTCAGCTCAAGGCTAGCACTCTACCACTTGAGCCACAGCGCCACTTCTGACTTTTTTCTTCTTGCTTATGTGGTGCTGAGGAATCGAACCCAGGGCCTCAGGCATGCAAGGCAAGCGCTCTACCACTGAGCCATCTTCCCAGCCCCTGGGAATTTTTTTCTGGGCCTTAAAACTTAGAGTCTCTTGTTCTTTTTTTTTTTTTTGTCGTCAGTTGTGGGGCCTGAACTCTGGGCCCGGGCGCTGTCCCTCAGCTCTTCAGCTCAAATTGAGTGCTCTACCACTTCTGGCTTTTTCTGCTTATGTGGTACTGAGGAATTGAACCAAGGGCCTCTTCATGTGAGGCAAGCACTCTACCACTGAGCCACCTTCCCAGCCCCAGGGGGGGACCTCTTGTTCTTTTTTTTTTTTTTTTTAATTTAATTTAATTTTATTTGTGAACATACTGTACAGAGGGGTTACAATTACATGGGCAGGATAATGCGTACATTTCTTACCAAGCATTGCAGCCTCCTCCTTTGGTTTACCCTTCACATCCCTTCCCAGCCTCCCCCCTCCCCCCCAAGACCTCTTGTTCTTGCTCAGCTTTTTCATTCATTGCTAGCACTCTACCACTTGAGCCACATCTTCACTTCTGGCTTGTTATTGGTTAATTGGAGATGAGAATCTTGTGGATTTGCCTGTCTGGGCTGGCCCTGAACTACAGTTCTCAGATCTCAACCTCCTAAGTAGCTAGGATTACAGCTGTGAGCCACCGGCACCTGGCTTTTTTTTTTTTTTTTGGGTCAGTGGTGGGGCTTGAACACTGGGCCTGGGTGCTGTCTCTCTGCTCTCTTCAGCTCAAGGTGAGCACTCTACCATTGGAGCCACAGTGCCACTTCTGGTTTTTTTTTTTGGTCCGGTCGTGGGGCCTGAACTCTGGGCCTGGGCGCTGTCCCTCAGCTCTTCAGCTCAAGGCTAGCACTCTACCACTTGAGCCACAGCGCCACTTCCGGCTTTTTTCTTTTTGCTTATGTGGTGCTGAGGAATCGAACCCAGGGCCTCAGGCATGCAAGGCAAGCGCTCTATCACTGAGCCACCTTCCCAGCCCCCCACTTCTGGTTTTCTGGTGGTTAATTGAAGATAAGAGTCTCATGGACATTCCTGCCTGGGCTGACTTTGAACCACGATCCTCAGATCTCAGCCTGCTGAGTAGCTAGGAGTATAGGCGTGAGTATAGGCGTGAGCCACTGGCACCTGGCTTGACACCTGGCTTTAACTTTGGGAATCTTATGGCAAATGTTTTTTGTTTTTCAGAGAGCATTATTAGATTTCTTTCTTAGAGGAGAATAGTTGATTATCAAAGTTTTGTATAAGACACTCAAGAATAGATGTGCCATTTAGTTTTTTACATATTGTGAAAAGAAGGGGGTGTCATCAACTCAGATTGTGAGCAGATTATTTTGTTTTCTTTTAGTTTGTGTTATGTTCTTATTAAAAGACTGTATTTTAACAATACAACCTTTGTTTCATGTACTCATGCCCTCAGGAAAAATTAGAACATCAGTATGCACAAAGCTACAAGCAGGTTTCAGTATTAGAAGATGATTTAAGTCAGACACGGGCTATTAAGGAGCAGTTGCATAAGTATGTAAGGGAGCTGGAGCAGGCCAATGATGACCTGGAGCGGGCAAAAAGGTAAGTGCTGGTATGCATTTGTGAGAATAATCAAGCGAGCAACTGGAGATTAAAATTTTTATCATTAGGCTCAAAGTTCCATTTTAGTAGCAGAACATTTCCCTTTGGTATTTCATGTCAGTTCACTGAAATGGAGGCTAATCTTTCCAGATTAGCTTTTCTTTGAAATTTTCTTTTTCATTCATGTACTGTTTTTTTCGTGGTCTTTCCCCCCTCCCCCCCCCCCCCGCATGTGCCCGCCCCCTGCATCCCCCCCCCCATTTTCCTTTGTGTCTCATGAATCCCTCCAGCTTCCCTATGTTCTCAGTGCTGCTGCCACACTTTCTATAGGTTCTCAGTTTTTGTTTTTTGGTTGGTTGTGAGGCTTGAACTCAAGGCCTGGGTGCTCTCCCTGAGCCTCTTTGAGCTCAAGGCTATCGCTTTACCGCTTGAGTCACAGTGCCACTTCTGGTTTTTGAGTGGTTAGCGATAAGAATCTCACAGACTTTGCTGCCCAGGCTGGCTTTGAACCGTGATCTTCAGATTTCAGTCTCTTCTGAGTAGCTAGGATTATAGGTGTGAATCACTGGCATCCTCCTAGGTTCTCAGTTTTAAACATGGATTCTGCAGTTATGTCCTAGCTGATCTGTCTTTATGTTTGTTTCCTTTTTACTCTCCTCTGTTTTAATACAGTCCAGTGAATTTCCCAAAGTACAGCTTTCATACAGTTTTCCTGAATATTATGTGGTTGATTGTTATCACTATTGCCAACTTCTCCTGCCTCTGTAATTAGTAGTTCTGAATCCTTTCAAGCATAATTTTTTTTTAGCCAGTCCTGGGGCTTGAACTCAGGGCCTGGGCACTGCCTCTGGGCTTCTTTTGCTCTAGGCTAGCACTCTACCATTTGACCCATAGCACCACCTCTGGCCTTTTCTGTTTATGTGGTACTGAGGAATCGAACCTAGGGCTTCATGCATGCTAGACAAATACTCTACCATTAAGTCACATTCCCAGCCCCAAACATAATTCTTATTACTTTATAATTATTGCCCAGTATTTCTTTAATATTTATCATGTGACTCTTAAGTGATTGACATAATGCTGGAGCTGGGGATATAGAACTATAAGCTAGTCACTGCCCTGGAGCTGACAATAAGAACATTCACCATGAGAAATGCTTTAGTAAAAAGAATGTGTACAGGCTATGCCAGATCATAGAGGAAGAAGCAGCCAGAGAGCATCTGTGGGAATCAGGGAGCCTTTCCAGATGTTGGAGCCTGCTAAGAGGAAGAAAGGTTGACCAAGTGAAGAAACAGGTGAGAGGTAGAGAGGCAAGAAGGCACTTTTGAGGTATTAATAGTTCATTTTGATTGACAAGTCTAGAGTTAGCCTTGCTGAATGAAATAAAACTGGTAGATGCTTGGGGTCAGGTTGTAAAAAAAACAACGCCCATATGCTATGTTAGTGTCACTATAGGCAAAGGGGGGAGCTCTTTAAGATTTTTTTTTCCTGAACAAATGAACAATACAGATCTTGATTTGAGAAGATAATACTGAGGGATTGGAAGCAGGGAGATAGGAAGACCATTAAGGGTAATCCAGATGAAGAATTGAGGCTGAAAATTGGAGAAACTTGGGGCCAAAAAGAGGAAATGGATTTGAGAGCAATTTTTGGCAGTTGGCAGAAACTAGTAAGATTGTAGATGGCATTCAGAGTCCTAATCTGAGGTTGGGAATTTTTTTTTCTGTAGCAAATAGCACCCAGTGGGAGGGGTAGTTGATTGTTGAATGGGGTGAGATCATTCTCTTTGAACTAGGTCAGGATAGCTAGGTCAGGAATAGTAGATAAACTGTTTCATTTTGTGTTAGCAATATACACGTGTTATTTATTTAATTCCTGGGCTGTTAAATTTTTTTTTTTATAGAGCAACAATAGTTTCATTGGAAGACTTTGAACAAAGGCTAAATCAGGCCATTGAACGAAATGCATTTTTAGAGAGTGAACTGGATGAAAAGGAATCTTTGTTGGTCTCTGTACAGAGGTTAAAGGATGAAGCAAGAGGTAAGATTTCTAATTTAGAGAATATTTACCCATTACCTGTTGAAACTAAGCCAGAGAAAGCTCAAGGATTGACTTCTTTTATCTTTCATTTTTTATATTTTAACTTTTTTTTGCAGTGTTGAAAATGAAACCCAGGGTCTTGTGCCTGCTAGGCCAGTGCTCAGTGAGCTACATACCTCCCTAGTTAAGTTTTAGTTTTACATAATTTTTAAGGTCTGTGCTAAGTGCTGCTGATCTGCGAATTTATTTTAATACCCATGCCATTAGGTATCACCCCATTTTCTTGAATAAGAAACCAGAGACACATAGAGTTTGTGTTTTGTCCAATGTAATACAGCTTTTCAGCTGTGATTCAAACCCTGACTTCTTGCCCAGATCTTTAACTACCACTGCACATATTCTACTTGGCTTTTTAAAAAAAATTGCTTCTATCTAAATAAATTCATGTAATGCACGTAGCACTATGTTATTTACATATTATCCATATAGTGAATGTATATGTATTTCTTTTTTCTTTTTTTTTGGTCGGTCGTGGGGCTTGAACTCTGGGCTTGGGTGTTGTCCCTGTGCTCTTCAGCTCAAGGCAAGTGCTCTACTGCTTGAGCCACAGCGCCTCTTCCAGTTTTCTAGTGGTTTATTGGAGATAAGAGTCTTATGGTTTTTCCTGCCCAGGCTGGCTTTGAACTGTGATCCTCAGATCTCAGCCTCCTGAGTAGCTAGGATTACAGGCGTGAGCCACTGGAGCCCGGCTTTATGTATTTCTTTTAAAACTTTGTCTCCTTCCCTTCTTTCCCTTATGCATAACAGAATGCAGAATATTGTAAAGAAGAAAGTAAAAGTTGCTGCCAATCTCTTTAGAGGAGAATTTGCTAACAGCTTGACTTACTTCGTTCCAGTTCTTTACTATGACTGTGTAGAAACATAACTATTATTTTCCTTTCTGTAATTCATGGCACTGTTCCCCTCAGCAATCACACACACACACACACACACACACGCACACGCACACATGCACGCACGCATGCACACACGCACACACACATTTCCTTTCTTCCCTTTCTTACTCCTTAATATAGAGAATATATCCCACACCATTGTGAACTTTTAAAATAGGGTTTTATGAATATTATATTCTAATAGTTCCTTATTGGTAGATACTTTCTTTTGTGCTATAAATAGTACTGTTACTGGGATCTGCGTACATAATATTTCGGAGTATGTTTGAAGATTCCCTTAGAAGGAATTCTTAAAAGTGATAAAGGAAATGAATATTTTTATGGATATACGGTTATCTTTTACATAAGTGGAACCTCACAGCTCTGTGTGGCAAAGAGTGAGGGAGGGTCCTCCTGCTGTTTATTATTAGCATTGTTCCTAATAAAATATATTTTAAAATTATTTTTTATTACTTTTTTTTTTTTTTTTTGGTCGCTTGTGAGGGCTGAACTCTGGACCTGGGCACTGTCCCTCAGCAATTCAGTGCAAGACTAGTGCCCTACCACTTGAGCCACAGCGCCACTTCTGGATTTTTTCTGCTTATGTGGTGCTGAGAAATAGAACCCAGGGCCTCATGCATGCAAGGCAAGCACTCTACCACTGAGCCACCTTCCCAGCCCTTTAAAATTATTTTAAAATAAATACTTTTTTTTTTGGTTGGTCATGGGGCTTGAACTCTGGGCCTGGGCACCGTCCCTCAGTTCTTCAGATCAAGGCGAGTGCTCTACCATTTGAGCCACGGCACCACTTCTGGTTTTCTGTGGTTTATTGGAGATAAGAGTCTTATGGACTTTCCTGCCCAGGCTGGCTTTGAACCGTGATCCTCAATCTCAGCCTCCTGAGTAGCTAGGATTACAGGCATGAGCCACCTGTGTCCGGCTAAATAAAACCTTTTGCAAGTATAAAATTGCTCTTATTCTTTAATTTGTAATTCTTTGATTACTACTTCTGAAGCTTTTTTCCAGTCTGTTTTGATCCCTTTATCCCCCATGCCTTTTCTTATTTCTCCTAAGGGGATAGTGTATTTGTTTGAAGAACTTTCATACTTTATGTAATATATACAATACTAACTTTCGATCTTAGCACAAAATACCTAGCATTACATTGCCATCTTAACTGTTTTCAAATGCAGAAATCAATTCTAAGTGTACTCACATTGTTGAATAACAGATCTTTAGAACTTCATCTTGCAAAACTGAAACTATATATAAACTATATATAACTATATGTAAACTATATATAACTATATATAAACTATATATAAACTATATATAAACCATTATATAATAGCAGTTCCTTTGCTCTCCCCAACTTTTGAAACCACAGTTCTGCATTTTGTTTCTGTGAGTTTTGACTACTTTTGATACCTCATAGAAGTGGAATTTTGCAGTATTTGTCTTTTTTTGTGACTGGCTTGTTTCACTTGGCACAATGTCCTGAAAGTTTGTGTTGTAGTATATGACAGGATTTCTTTGCTTATAAGAACTGATGCATTACATGCATCTGTGTTCTGTATTTATTCATTCATAATGAACATTTAGGTTGCCTATATCCCTTGGTTGTTCTGGATAATATTGCTAGAACACAGTCTATTTCATTTTTTTAATCCCCAAAGAGGGATAACTTCTTATTCTTTTTTAACATAAGGAAATATTATATAGTTTTATTTGTATAATGGGAAAGAAAACTTAATTCTGAGTTAAAAGTTCAATATTTGAAAGCAAGAAAAAATTTAAACTTAGAAATAATTCTTTCCCAGAGAAAATATTTCATAGTGGTGATTAAAAAATAAAAATAAAACTCTACTTCGTTGATTTTTACAGTAATCCCCAAAGGTCATAATTTCAAAATATGAAAACAAATGTGTTGGTATAGAATATTTATGTTTTTGTTGTTCAAGGCTGGTGCTCTACTATTTGAGCCACATCTCTGCTTCTGAGTTGGTACAGAACATTTATAGGTTCCCTAGGAGTTATGTTTTAGACCTTGTTTGACTCTCTTCTCTTTATGCATTTGAGTATAATACTTGTCTTTGAGGTAATAGCATTTTTAAGTTGTAGTATCATTTGAGCTCTAGAGTTGTTATCCCTCTTCCCCCCAAGATGAAAATAGAATTTGAAGAATACGATTAGGATATTTTAGGTGTGACATTGTTCCATTTAGTATCTATACCTTTGTTTGCAACACTTTGCAGATTTAAGGCAAGAGCTGGCAGTCCGGGAAAGACAACAGGAAGTAACTCGAAAGTCTGCTCCTAGTTCTCCGACTCTAGACTGTGAAAAGATGGATTCTGCTGTCCAGGCCTCACTCTCCTTGCCAGCCACTCCTGTAGGCAAAGGAACAGAAAACAGTTTTCCTTCACCAAAAGGTTTGTTGTGCTTTTTTTTTTTCTCTTTTTCTTCTTGTTGTCATGGGGCTTGAACTCAGGGTCTGAGTACTGTTCTTGAGCTCTGTTTTTGCTCAAGGCTAGTACTCTACCACTTTGAGCCACAGCACCACTTCTGTTTTCTGGTGGTTAATTGACTATAAGAGTCTAGGACTTTCCTGCCAAGGGCTTGCTTTCAACCACGATCCTCAGATCTCAGCCTCCTGAGTAGCTAGGATTACAGGCATGAGCCACCAGTACCCAACCATGCTTTTTTTTTTTTCCCTCTGAGGCTATGTTAGGTTATTTATCTGAAAGGGTTAGCAGAAGTTGCTAAAGTTTAACTAGAAAATTATTTTGAAAGTTAGTTTGGGGCTTGGAATGTGGTTCAGTGGTAGAACCCTTCCTGTCTAGTAAGCTCTGGATTTGATCATTAGCACCGCAAGAAAACAAAAGAGTTGAGCCTTGTATCATCTGCATTTAATCTAGTCACTGGTAGACTTAGAAGGAAGATGTGGGTTCAGGCTAGCCTTGGCTACATAGCAAGAAGAAAAAAAAAAGACAAAAAGTTGGTTTTGTGCTATGTAAAACAAGGAATTGTTCTCTTGGATCACTTACATACATATGAAATTTAATCAAGAACAACCTTAATGAGATTTTAAACAGTTTAAAAGTTTTAAAGAAAAGCATATTTTGGTTATGTTAGTAATACACGTTTATGCAGCTTGAGTTTTTTTTTTCTTCTGTGAATGCCTATGTGTGTTTGTGCAAACCTTGTCAGACATCAGTTTTGGGATTATACTGTTTTATTTCTTGCTTTTGCCACTTCTTGTAGTATGGGAAAACAGAAGCCATTAATGCACAGAGGCACAGAGATGTTTGAGTTATTCAGAGGCACATAAGGCTGGCTCAGAGCCAGGTGCCCGTTCTTGTAGATGTTTCAGAAGCTGCTGTTACATCAAAGGTTACATCTGGGAAATGGTTGGTGCCACAATGAGAAGGTTCCTCTTGCTGCCAACCAATGTATTATGTAATCCAAGTAAGGAGAAAAATGAATTTGTAGCCACTAGAGAGGACCTTAGAATGCAATCCCAAAGCTCTTGATTCTATTTGTTCAGTTTTTGTAGTTTACAGATTATATCCCAGCTCCCTCATTCTCCCATGCTTTCTTACTCCCCAAGCCAGAGCTGCCTGTCTTCTGTCCCCTCTATCTGTCAATGGGATGTGTATGAGAAGATTTTCTGTTTGGGCAGTCAGTACAGTACGTTCTCTGTATCCATGCTGCTCAGTATGGTATCAGGTAGCCACTTGTGACTATTTCAATTTACGGTCAAAAACACAAAGTACATGGGGTTGGGAATGTGGCTTAGTGGTAGAGCCTAGCATGCATGAAGTCCTGGGTTGATTACTCAGTACCAAATAAACAGACAAAGCTAGAAGTGGCACTGTGGCTCAAGTGGTAGGGTGCAAACCTTGAGCAAAAGAAGCTCAGGGACAGTGCCCAGGCCCTGAGTTCAAGCCCAGCTCTAGCAAAAACAAAAAAAACAAAACCAAAAAAACCCACAAAGTTCAATTCCTCAGTTTATTAGTGGAATTTCAAGTGATAGCTTGATCGAGACTTGTTATGAGGTGAAATTAGGTACGAGTTACTAGTACCTTATTACACTAATTTGTACTGTGTTTACTGCCCTGGCTACAGGACAAGCAATATATAGAGTAGAGCAGTCATGAGAAGCTCTTGCTGTCAGTTATGAACTGAAGTAAGTTATTGAAATCTGAGAATTAGCCATTTGACCTTTTTGCTTACAATGGTCCAACTTAGGTCTGAAGATTGTTTATTTGCCCACTGATAGCAATAATCAAACATATTGAGGGGCTAGATATATGGCTGAAGAGGTAGGGCTCTTGTCTAGCAAGTTTGAGGGCTTGAGAGTTCAAACCCCAGTACTGTTAAAAAAAAAAACAAAAACCAAAAAGTTAATGATGGAAGCAATTCTGGAATAGAAAATGTGTAAGAATAGTCAAGAAAAATTGGAAATAAGAGTCTTCATTAAGCATCAAAAATTTAAGTATCAAGTAGCATACTTTATATACATTAATATATACATATTAAATTAATATATACATTAAATGTATATATATATATATACATTATATACATTAAATTGTACCTCATTAATATGTACAAGTTTTGTGTTTTTATGTATCAGTTAAAAATGAGTTAAAGTTATGTAATTCTAGTGGAAATATATTCAAACACTAAATTATAGGTTCATTAAATGATCTCGGGTTTATTTTATTTTGGGTAGTATTGGGGTTTTAACTTGGGGTCTTATACTTGCCGCGTGAGCCACTCTGCCAGTCCTTTTTGCATTGATTATTTTTGAGATAGGGTCTCACATAATATTCAGACTGGGCTAGATTGCCTCCTGTTGGATTCCCTGTATAGCTGGAATTAAAGGTGTACACCACCACGAGTAGCTGTAGGTGGGATGGTAGGTGTATACTACTGTGACCATTGGCTGGGTTCTTGAACTTCTTGCCTGATCCCTGATCTCTGATCTCTTACTCCCAAGTAGATAGAATTACAGTTGAACCAATACACCTAGCTAGGGAATATTTTATAATATTGAGATGGAGAAGCCAAAGATTCTCCTGTAAAATAGAAAAGATAAATGCCATCCTGACATGAGAGAGACTGTGTAAGAAAAAGGATGAGGTCGGGTGCTGGTGGCTCATGCCTGTAATCCTAGCTATTCAGGAGGCTGAGATCTGAGGATCTCGGTTCAAAGCCAGCCCGGGCAGGAAAGTCTGGAAGTGGCGCTGTGGCTCAAGCGGTAGAGCACTCGCCTTGAGCTGAAGAGTGCAGAGACAGCGCCCAAGCCCAGAGTTCAAGCCCCGTGACAGACCAAAAAAAAGAAAAAGGATGAGTATTCATAATGTATAGAGCCCTTGAAAGTAGATTTAAGAAAACCAACTAAAAAAGGTACAAAGAACGAAGATGATTTCCAGGAGAAATTGACCAGGTATTAAAGAGGTAAAAATTTAGACAGAGTAACTACCATTGACTGAAAAAAGAAGGTTAATATGTAATGTTATTCAGAGTACTGCTATACAAATTGCTGATTATTGGCATAATGTTTTTATGGAGCATTTTGGCAATATCTATTAAGGTGAAAGAAAGGGTGTCCTGACAGAGGACAATCTTGTCTTCAGAAGCACTGGTTCAGAGGTGCTCCTATTTAGTTGATAGTCTTAAGTCATCCAGGTTTAAACTTAAGTTATTAGGTTAAGCCTTCTATATTTTATCCATAATTGTATAGTTCATCTGTAATGTGAAAATTGATTATGTATTGAGTGTATCCTGCTTTGTAACATCACCAACAAAACCCAATGTACAGATTGCTGCTAATGTCATTTTACTGTCCTTTTTTCTCTAGCTATACCAAATGGTTTTGGAACCAGTCCACTAACTCCTTCTGCTAGGATATCAGCACTAAATATCGTGGGGGATCTCTTACGGAAAGTAGGGGTAAGCATTTAGTTATTTATCACTAGGTGTTTCCACTGCTGGGGTGGTGTTGAAATAAGGGAAGGAAAAAAGAATACCTTTCTGTGGTAAGAATTGTCAGGAAGCTGAGCAGTGCAGGCATCCAGTGTGAGCTGTCTGGACTAGTGTCCAGGTGAATACCTCAGCACTGGCTAGCAGCACTTCTGCATGAGGGCCAGGCTCTGAGGTGACATGCCACTTAACTCTTCTCCATTGTGCCTATAGCATGATGCCTTTGTCCTTGTTTCAGACACTTCCCCTGAGGCCTGGTTTGAGCTCTTGTAATCCTGGTCTTTGCCTGTCTCTTTCATCTTCCTGGTCCTTTTCTCATCTTTTATTTTGTAGGGCACTAGCAGTTGGTTCATGGCCTGACCACTATTTCTCTGTCTTAATGCTCTTGGGCCATCTCATCTCCAGTGCCTTCTCTTTGGCTCAAGTCTCAAGTCTCAAGTCTCAAGTCTCATATTCCAGAACAGTTTGGCTTTTGAAATATTACGGTCTCTATTTTTTCTTACTCTTATTTTTTTCTTATTGGAGATAGCATCTTCCTTCATTGTCCAAACTAGTCTCAAACTACTGCTCCAAGTGATTCTCCTGTCTACATGTCCAGCTCCTTTTTTTCTTTTGGGTCCGGTCGTGGGGCTTGAACTCTGGGCCTGGGCGCTGTCCCTCAGCTCTTCAGCTCAAGGCTAGCACTCTACCACTTGAGCCACAGCACCACTTCCGGCTTTTTTCTTTTTGCTTATGTGGTGCTGAGGAATTGAACTCAGGGCCTCATGCATTCAAGGCAAGCGCTCTACCACTGAGCCACCTTCCCAGCCCCATGTCCAGCTTCTTGTTCAGTCTTTTATTGCTTAATATTTACTCTTTGACCTTATCAAGAATAATGCCATTTTATTGTGTACTACTAGGGTGTCAGCTCAGGACCTCATATTACTAGGCAGGCACTCTGTCATCTGAATCACATCTCTATCTTTTATGCTTCAGTTACTTTTCAAATAAAATCTCATATGATCCTCCTACCTATGTCTCCAATGCACTTGTTTGTTGAGGTGGATACTTAGCAACTTTTTTCCCTGGGCTAGTGTCAAATTTTAGTCATCCTATATCTGCTTCCCAAATAACTGGGATTACAGACATGAGCCACCACACCCAGTATTTATATCCTGTCTCTTGCTTTCATTTCCTTTCTACTCCTCCACTATCCCACTATTCACACTTAATTCTTGCTGTTGGTTGAAGGAGACTTGCAATTTAGAACAAAGAGGCTGGATGACTGGAAACAGGCTCATACAGATTCTTCACTACTGTATAGTCAGCACTTTTAACTTCACTGCCTTCTGTGTATCCCTCAAGTGACTGACTTGGCTTTTTTAATAATTAACTCATTACATTCCACCGTTCACCACCCCTTCACTTATTTGTGTGAGACATTTTTTCTAAAAAAATGTAGAAGTTGAAGTATACTTTAGCTAATGAAGAATTGGAAATCTAAGACACAGTCTCATGTTTGCTTTTTTCTGGCTCCTAAAATAGATTCTTTTCTAACCATCAGATTAGCTCCAAATCTTCACTTTAAAAACTTACTATAAAAAGCAATGTGCATGAATGATTCATGCAGTGTGCACAGTAATCTTCCCTTACTAAAGATAATTCTAAAGTCATATTTGTTGTAAGTTAGTGTTTAACTCTGTAACATAAAATGATGTGCCTATTTGTATTTTGATTTAATCAACTTCAAACAAAAAGATTTTGAGAGAGAGAACCTACTACCTCTCAATTTTATTTCTGTTTTTTACATTGGTTAGATTTATAAATTTTAATATATATGCATATGTTCACATACAGATGTATGCATATACACACATGTATTTCTTATGTGGGAGTGAGGATGGAATTCAGGGGCTAATGCATGCTAAGCTTGTGCTCTGCCTCTGAGCTACATCCCTACTCTTGAATAACTTTGTTTAGAGCTCTGAATTTATTAACTAGCTGAGCTCTTTCTTCTCTCCCTCCCCCATCTTTCTTTCCTTGTGTGTGTGTGTGTGTGTGTGTGTGTGTGTGTGTTTGCACGCGTGCGCGCGAAAGGAGAAAGAGAGGGGGGAGGGAGAGAGAGAGAGGGAGGAGAGAGAACCTTATGCTCTAGCTCCACTTTCTTTAGCCTGTAGTTAGCTGTTGGTCTACTAGTTGAGCAGTACCTCCAGTTCCAGCTTTTTGCTAGTTAATTAAGAGATAAGAGACTCTTGGATTTGTCTGCCCTGAATGGCTTTGAACCGTGATCCTCAGATCTCAGCCTCCTGAGTAACCAGGTTATAGGGATGAGTACCTAGACTGCTATTTTTTTTTTTTGGTCTGTCATGGGGCTCGAACTCTAGGCCTGGGTGCTGCCCCTCAGCTCTTCAGCTCAAGGCTGGCGCTCTACCACTTGAGCCACAGCGCCACTTCCAGCCTTTTCTGCTTACGTGGTGCTGAGGAATCGAACCCAGGGCCTCATGCATGTAAGGCAAACATTCTACCATTGAGCCACCTTCCCAGCCCCATTTTTTTTTTTTTTATTGTAAAGATACTATACAGAGGGTTACAGTTGCATGAGTGAGGTAATGAGTACACTTCCTCTTGAACATTGTTACCCCCTCCATTGTTTTCCCCCTACCCCAGCCCCATTTTTTAAAATTCCTTTTTTGTTTTTGTCAGTCATAGGGCTTGAACTCAAGACCTGTACAGTCCCTGAGCTTTTTTATTCAAGGCTATAGTGCTCTACCACTTTGAGCCACAGCTCCACTTCTGGTTTCTGGTGGTTATTTGTTGATAAGAGTTTGATGGACTTTCCTGCCTGGGCTGATTTTGAACTGTGATCTCAGCCTTCTAAGTAGCTAGAATTATAAGTGTGAGCCACAGGCACCCGGCCGGCTGTCCCTTTTTAAGGGACAGCTAACTATATTGGTTGTGAGTTCTTACTTAGTTCCAAAATTGAAGCTTAGTCATGCAGTATTTACAATATGATGTCTATAATACACATTATCACAAGATTACAAGAGAGGAGGGCCTGTGCTCTATATTTGTCCCACTTAACAAGTATTTTGGATATCTCATTCTTTTTTCTTCTTCTTGTTTTTTTTTTTTTTTTGATTGGTTGTGGGGCCTGTGTGCTGTCCCTCAGCTCTTCAGCTCAAGGCAAGCACTCTTAACACTTGATCCATAGTGTCACTTCTGGTTTTCTGGTGGTTTATTGTGCAGTTAAGATTCTGACAGACTTTTCTGCCTAGGCTGGATTTGAAACAGTGATCCTCAGATCTCAGCCTCCTGAGCAGCTAGGATTGTATGTGTGAGCTGTCAGTGCCCAGCTGGACATCTCATTCTTTAACTGTAACTCTTAATTTATGTTTTTGTCATAGTTGACTTGCATGTTTCCTGTTTTCCTAGCATTTAAAATCTTTGTTCTTGTTGAGGTAGAAGAAACACATTTTCTCTGCTTACTTTCCAGTTTTTCCTTCTGTCCCTCAATTCCATATTCATTTTCTAGATTCCTTCTTTGCTTTAGTACTATAAGTAATTTATTCAGAGGTGTTGGAGTTGTCCATTCCACTAAGGTGTCCCTAAGGTTTGGTGTGCTGTACCGACTATGCATATTTTCTACTTCTGTATGCACCTTTGTCAATTGCCTTGAACTAGAAGCCCCTTCCCCACTAGAATCCTCTTCCCAGGGCAAAATCAAGGCCATCTGGTTTAAACTTGATTTCCTCTATTATCTTCTGATATTACCTTCCTGCTATTACTCTCTAGCCTTTTCCTCCCTCCACCCCCCTTTCATTTTTTTGGTTGCTGTTATTGGGGCTTAAACTTAAAGGACCTCTTTTTTTCAGTTGGCTTTTTCACTTAAAGTGTGATCTACTGCTTGAGCTACACTTCATTTCTAGCTTTTTGCTGGTCAGATAAGAGCCTCTGGCCTGTCTGCCTAGGCTGACTTTGAGCCTTGACCCTCAGCTCTCAGTCTCCTGTATAGCTAGGATTATAGGTGTAAAACATTTGATGCCTCTTTTTTTTTAATGTAAAAAATAAAAAATAGAAGCAGTTGTTTCCTTTTATGCTACATTTCTCTTTAACCATTGTTCTCTCTCCCTCTTATGGCCAGGCCTTTTAAAGTCTGAATATATTGTTAGTATTTTGATTGCACATGTAATCCCCAGGCATTCTGACCTCTGCTCTGTTACCTGCTCCAGCCACTAAAAGTGCTTACTGCTGATCTCAGTGCTGACAGATCCAATGTGTGCTGTCCTTATTTTATGTGAAACATTCAACACCAACCTGTTTGTCTTCTCTGAGTTTTCCTTTCTTCTGCACCCCTGATACTGTTTCAGGGATGATCCCACTTTCTGTGCATTCCTCTTCATCTTCTTGTCTGCCCATTCTTTCAGTGTTGGTTTATTAAGAGTTTTTCCTTGCTTTTCTGATCTTCACAGGCATGATTTTATCTATCCCTGGGTGTGGATAGCTTCCAATTCTTAAAATTGTAGACTACCTTCTCCCCTTGAAAAGCTTTGTTGATGGCACCTCAAATATAACTTGTGCCTGCCTTGGGGTTAAAGCTCACACACATTTGAATGAATAGACAAGTCTCTTTATGGAAATAAGGAACTAGTGGTGCTCTGCCTGTTGTAGATAATTTACTACCACTGAACATTGCTCATTCAGGTCATTACCTACATTTGCTGGATTTCATTTATTTTATTTTCTGTCCTAGAGTTTGAACTCAGAGCCTGGATGCTGTCCCTGAGCTCTTTTGCTCAAGGCTAGTGCTCTACTACTTGAGTCACAGCTCTGCTTTTGGCTTTTTGGTGAATAATTGGAGATAAGAGGCTCACAAACTTCTCTGTCTGTGCTGGCTTTGAACCTCAGTCTTCAGATCTCATCCTCCTGAGTAGCTAGGATTACAGGCTTGAGCCACCAGCACCCAGGTGTTAAGAGTTTTTTTTTTTTTTTTTAATTGAAATGATGGAGGTAGGATGTCCATATGGAATCTCAAAGTGAAGTGTGTGTTAACTGTGGATTTTATTTATTTGTGCATTTCTAATCTTCTAATATTGTGGATAATAGAACCTGTCCCTCCCTTTGCTATATTTGATTGGGCAGAGTATTAATGGGAAAATGGGAGTTTGTAATACCCTTATGGGAGCAGATGAGAAATGCCTGTTTTTTGGGGGAGTTGGCACTTTGCAGTTGACATGGCAGGTGTAAAGTAAGGGCACTTGATTTGCAGGTAAGTGCCTAAGGTCCAGGCCCACTTACAGGCCAATTATTTAATTACAGACGGAGTGAGTATCAGGTAAACATTTTAAAGTGTGCTCTTAAAAAAGAAAATGGCTTTTTATTTCAAATGAGGGATTGTAAATGTTTAAATCTACTCTGATGCAGTGGATAAAACAAGAATCCATAAGAAGAATTTGCTGTATTTAAAAACATTCAAAGTGAGGTTTTTGGATTTTTTACAATGCTTGTTTCCTACACATTACACACGTACATACCAGTCCCAGCCTTACCATCAGACTACAAAATAACAAATAATGGATGATTGGTCTCTCCTCATACCGCTAAACTCACAAACACACTCACTTCCTCCCTCCCCATCTCTCTTCCTGTCTTCCCTCTCTTCCCTCACTCTTCTTCTCTCACTCCAACCCCAGCCAGTAGGCTACAACTTAACCATACCTCCACAAATAATAGATCTGGGATGTTTTTGTATCTACCTGTGTCATATCTTTCTTAGTTGTAAGGTGTGGCTAATTCCTTATCCTTCAGTAAACTGAGAGGAGTATGTAAAATCTCTGAGGTCATTAGAAAGGGAGTCAGCACAAACATCCCTTTTGTAATTAGAAAGAGGATTCATTATGGCTTATCTGCTGTTATCCTTCTGGAAAGTAAGGGTTAAGGCCTGATATAGACATGATTTGAAATGCAAATTTTCCTGTGTAGCTACTGTTTTGACAATCAAATCATTTCTTTTTTCTTTCATAGGCTTTAGAATCCAAATTAGCAGCTTGCAGGAATTTTGCAAAGGACCAAGCATCACGAAAATCCTATATTTCAGGGAACGTTAACTGTGGGGTGATGAATAGCAATGGCACAAAGTTCTCTCGATCAGGACACACGTCCTTCTTTGACAAAGGGTAAGTACTGGACTTTCTGAGTGATTATTTTAGAGTAGTAACACTGCAGATTATTAGGTTAGATTACTGAAGTCTTGAGAAGGTAAACTCACTTTGATAAACTTACCTGAAGCTTGTTCTTGGAGTCTAGAGATGGTAAACTCAGCTTGATAAACTTACCTGAAGCTTGTTCTCATTCAAATCTTGGGGGGCAGACATCTGTTATTGTGTTATTGCCTTCTGGTCTCTGTGGAGTCTGTTGCCCAGGCATCTGGAGTTTGCAGTAGTGCTGGGCTTGGGAGAGCCTCAGGGCTTTGATGTGGCCTGTCCTCTCCAGGGACACTGTTCTCCTGGGAGACTTTGTCAGCAGATCTTTTTAAAGATTATTTATATGCAATTATGTACAGTATATGCAGACTTAAGTCTTTTATCTGAAAATTTTAGAAAAACATAAAGCCCTTGAAGTATCTAGACTTGGATCAAATACAGTTGAGAAAAGAATAAACTTCTGTAGGAAGTGAAAGCTTCTTGTGAGAATTGAAATAAACAAAAAGTCTCAAGATAAGAACAATGGTATAGTCTTAATAGAGCATTTCCTTTGGTATGGAAGTATGTGAAGCAGAAAGTAGCTCTTCTGTCTTCACAGTTTTTTGCATTCTTTTTTTTTTTTGGTTGTTGTGGGGCTTGAACTCTGGGCTGGGCACTGTCCTGAGCTCTTCAGCTTAAGGCTAGCCACAGCGCCACTTCTGGTTTTCTGGTGATTAATTGGAGATAAAAGTCTCATGGACGCTTCTGTCTGGGCTGTCTTTGAACCGGATCCTCACATCTCAGCCTCCTGAGCAGTTAGGATTGATTACAGGTGTGTGCCACTAGTGCCAGGCTAGGATTTTGCATTCTTAAGTTATTCTTAAGTATGTAGTCATATTTAATGCATCTACTGTAAGCTTTTTTTTTTTAAACACATTTATGAGGTTATACTTGAAATATTGCTCTGCCATATGTCATGACTTTCCTTGCCAGTCTCTACCTGATTAGTGTATAGCTATCCCCTTGTTACAGGCATGACTTTTTTTTTTTTTTTTTTTTTGAGGGCTTGGATTCAGGGTCTGAGTGCTGTCCCTTAGCTTTTCCTCTCAAGGCTGGTGTTCTACAACTCTAGCAACATCTTCACTTTGGACTTTTTGCTGGTTAACTGGGGATGAGTTTCATAGACTTGCCTGGGCTGGCTTCAACCCACACTCCTGAGTAGCTAGGATTACAGGTGTGAGCCACCAGCACCCAGTGCTATCTTATTACAGGGAAGCAGTTAGGACTTGTAACCTGGAGATGCTGACCATGCAACTTCAGGTAGCTGTTACTGGACTAGCAACTGAGGCACCCATGACGTCTTGCCATCTCTGTCTTGTGAGTCACAGACAGTTCTTTCTTGTTTTTCTGTGTAAACAATGGTGGACAATTATAGAAAATTCCACAATATCTTAAGCTTGTTTTTTTTTGTGGTCCTCTATAATTATGGTTTGTTTGGAAGGACCAGATCTATGTACCGTTCACTCTTACAAAGTGTGTCTTACTGTTTCTCCTTATAGTGGGATGCTCTGGTTTGTCTTTGTACTTTGACACTTCTATCCTGAACTATACACTTTTCATTAAGGTCATTCTACTAAAACACATTCTAAAATATCAATGTATAAAATAAGTAGAATTTTACTCTTTGGGGTTCCTCAGGTGGAATAAGTATAAATTTAATTTTCTACAGGCTTAAGGGTTTCAGGCAAACTTGGCAGTGTTCCTGTTTTTGTACATGGAAAATGGGTAGCGGGGGGCTGGGAAGGTGGCTCAGTGGTAGAGCGCTTGCCTTGCATGCCTGAGGCCCTGGGTTCGATTCCTCAGCACCACATAAACAGAAAAAGCCGGAAGTGGCGCTGTGGCTCCAGTGGTAGAGCAGTAGCCTTGAGCTGAAGAGCTGAGGGACAGCGCCCAGACCCAGAGTTCAGGCCCCATGGCCAGCAAAAAAAGGAAAATGGGTAGTGGCACATAGAATGGGTAGAGTAGCCCTATCCCCCAAATGATGCAGAGAAAAATCTAGGGAAAATCTTCAAGAGTATTAGAAGCAGTATGTCTGTTTTTTCCTGAAACTTGTCTTTACCTTCAGTAGAGTAGTTATTAGTCTGTCTCTACAATCTCATTTCTTGGTGGGACTTGGGCATCTTGTGACATGAGAAAAGGCATAAACTAGACTTGGCTTGGTGAGCAGGAGTCTTTGAGCATGGAATGTGCTTCTGATGTTTATGACCATCAGGGCTCATTGAGCCTGCCTTCCACCTGCCTCCCATTAGAGAGCAGGCATGGTCCCTGTAAGCACCTGCTGTTGGGAATGGCTGAAACCAGAGTAGCCTTGGGCTCGCTGCCTGCAGCCCTTCCCCAGGCAGCCTAGAGGTAGGGTGGCTAGTACTTTTGAACAGATCTGAAAAAAGTGCATCCTGATAGAACCAGGTATTTGGATTTGATTTTCATTTGTACAAATTTAATGATGTATTGCTTCTACCAAGAATGGAATATGCTTTTACAGACTAGCCCTTGGACAACAAAGCATTTAGCTTATCAGACAGTAGATTGTGTATGCACACTAAAGAACCTTTATTTAGCTGCCACATTCCTGAGGAAGTTCTTTTGTGGGTTCATGGTGTTTCTACTTCCTCATTGCTTTTCTTCTCTTTTGTCTTTTTTCAGTCTGCTTGGCTTTTTACTTCTAGCCTTTCTTTTTCTCACTTTGCAAAAGGAAGAGGGCAGCCATCTCAATCCTCAGGTCCGTTATTAAATCTGGCTGGTTTAAAAAAAAAAAAAGAATCGGGCTGGGAAAGTGGCTCAGTGGTGGAGTGCTTGCCTTGCATGTATGAGGTCCTGGCTTCGATTCCTCAGTACCACATAAGCAGAAAAAGCTGGAAGTGGTGCTGTAGTTCCAAGTGGTAGAGTGCTTGCCTTGAATTGAAGAGCTGAGGGACAGTGCCCAGGCCCAGAGTTCAGGCCCCCATGACTGACCAAAAAAAAAGCAGCCAATCTTTGTAGGAGTGTAGAAGGACGGCTTGTCATTCCAGCATGCTGCTCCCCTCTCTCTACTGAAGAGGTGCTGGTAGCTCCATCACCAGCCTACTAGTGTGGGGTGAGCATGTCCCTCCACCTTCATCTCCCATAGTCTTTGCGTGCAGTGAAGCCCTACCATGTAAAACTGCAGCTAAACCAGATGCATTGCTTTATGAGATTAAGTTCCAATTGTTTGAGGGCTTCTTGGAGCCACGATTTTATCTAGTCTAGGATCACACTGCTAGTTTCTCAAAGACTGCCGTTTCTACTTGGATTTGTTCCTCCCACCACTCCTAACTCTGCTCTTTATGCCCCCTGAAAGTCTACAGAGTTCATGTGTGATATGGTCACTTAAATTTGTTGTAAGATTAGACAATCCTTTTTTCTCCACAACTTTAGCTTTTATGTATCACTTGCTCTGTTTTTGCAAGCCAGTCTTATTTCCTTCAGGTGGTGTGGAGGTGGGCATGGACTAATTTTAAGGCATGATGTGAAAATTGTATTATTGTTTAATATTTTTTCCTTTTTTTTATTAGGCAAGAAAAAGTCATATTTCCCACGTTGTTCATGGGTAACTGAATGTTTGCTGTGCTTTCTTCCTCTCTTTCTTAATCATGGTGTGGAAGAGACATTAACAAACTGGTTTAACTAACTGCTTGGGCTGACTCAGCTTTAACTGACTTACAGACCATGAGTGAGTCTCTGAGATCCTGTCTCACTTGACTGTCTACCATTACTGTTAGTTCAGCTGTGCAGAACCACACCATACCAGTGGTTTGGTATGGTGACATTTGCCCCATGTCTTAGCTACCTGGGAGGCTGAGTAAAGCCAGAAGATTAGCTTGAGCCCAGGAGTTCAGGACCAGCTTTGAACCCAGTGAAACCCTGCCTCTACCAAACCAAACCAGACAGTGAACTCGCTGGTCCTGGGTGGCTGCTCGACTCCCTGGTTGCACTTCCCATGTAGCGTAGGGTGGGCTGACTGCCAGGCCCTAGGATCCCATTTCACTATCTTCATGGAGAATGGGCTCCTCCTGTCCTCCAATTGTTTGTTTTCTCAAACCAGGCACTAATGATAATGGACTCCCCTGCCACTGTGTCTGTTCTTGTATTCCTAGATTAAACTAGGATTAGACTGTAATGGGAGATGGGTCATGTGTAAGATCAGTTCTATGATTCAGAACTGCTTTTCAGTTAGCAAGCTCCTGCTTGGAGTTCTATTTATCCTTGTGGGCTCTGGTGTGTCCTCTCCTCTTCTGTGTTTGTGAGCTGCCTTTGTTTTCTACTGCCCTCTCATGTGTACTGACTTTGCTTCCTTGGCAGACTAGTTTCCTTCCTTTATCTCTGTTGTGTTAGATATATTGTTTTCCTGATTTCTGAATGCACATGGACTCTTCTTCCATTCACTACTTCTGTTGCCATTTTACATTGGCTGTAGCACCTTTTTCTTAGCTGGAACCTGTACTTTTCCTTAACTAGATGAATTGTACAGGTTTGAACACTTTTGCATATAACTAATTTCCAGGGCTGTCTCTCCATTCCTGCCTCCATTCAGTCCTCTGGGGTCCATGGGATATGATTCTTGGGCTCTTTGGCTCTTCTGGGCACATATGGAGGTGTTTCTTCTCTCAGGAATCTTTTCCCACTGCAGATTTTTGATTGAAAATTCCACCTGTAGGTTAGCTTTTCTTCTCCCTCTGGCTTTAACTTCCCACTTCTTGATTCAGAAAAGTGCTAGGTAAGACCTGGCAGGTTGTCCTCTTTCTACTAGCTTCCCTCCCAAGTCAAGGGTTGCATCTATATCCACAGAGACTAAGCTTACCCTTGTGTGTTCCTGGCCATGCTGCTTATGGTCCTCTGCTATCGCTGATCACTGGGAGTATAAAAGTGGCTGCCCGCTGAGGGCTGCCAAGTGCCCTGGGCATCTGGAGGCAGGCTGTGGGCTTGACTTCCCTACCCAACAACTCACTGGGTGAGCTTGGGTTACTGCCTGGGCCCCCCCTTGTTTTTTATTTTTTTAGCTCTGTAACAATGGAGATGAACTTGATGTTCCTTAAAAGTTTATCTAACTTGAAAATACTATACCTGCAAGTGGAGCTACCCTGTGCTTGCTGCTTTTGCACACTTTGTTGGACTAGGTGGCAAAATAGTGGCATCTGATAGTACTCCCTGTCTGCTGAGATTTGGGGGTTGTTTGCAGCACAGCTTCCCCTGTCATAACACTGTGAGGCCAGACAGTTGAGATTCATGTTGCATGTGTAGTTCTTCTGGGAATTTCTAGAAGCAGGCACTGGAAACTCTGGGACTAGACAGATGAAGGATAAATGGGGCTTTGGAGCTTATTAGGTGATAACTACAGTGGCAGGTAGGATGTGGCCCAGGCGTATAGCTCTGAGAAATAAGGAAGGATGATTTAAAGTTTTCAAACATTAAGGGCTCAAAATCCTATCCCAGGAAAAGGGGAAATCTAGGTTGAACAAGCTGCAAAGGACAGATGACATATTACAGCTTCCTTGCCTGTGCTCTTGGCCCTGATTTTATGCATGAAATCTGGACTGTGCTTACTTTCTTGGAATGTGAACTCTGTCTCTTCAAAGTATTATATGCCACGTATCTCTGCATGCTCATTTCTGTATATGATTACAGACTTCTTCAACCTACAGAGCTGTGTTTTGCAGGGAATGCCCAGCTTCTCTTTTTGTTTTCTTGAGAGTCTCTCTCTCCATGAGTTAATATTCAGCTACCTGGGCCCCTCCATGACCAATGGGGTGACAGTGACAGGCAAGTTGGCTGTGTCTCCCAAACTGCTAGTGCAACAGATTCTTTTAGGAAGGCTACAGGCAGGAAGGCGCTCCACCTCTCTTTCCTTCCCTCCCTCCTCGCTTCCTGTAACTGTGCTGCCAAGCGCAGTGGCTGGGGCTTGCCATCTTGCTGGGTGTGCATGGATGCTAAGTATGGGGCTGAGCTGAAAAAAGGCAAAACAACTCCTACCCATCTGTCTTGGCTTGCTAAGCAATTCTTTAAAAAGTTATTTTTCTCCCTTATTAACATATTTATATTATAAGAGGTCTGGAAAATAATAAATTATAAGTAGTGAACAATTTACCCACAATCCAGAGGGAAGAAAAGTAACTACTGTTAAGTTTTCCTCCTATGATACACACATACACGTTACTAACAATATGTGTTTAAACATATATGTGTGTGTATATATATATATATATATATATATATAGAAATAGAATCTGTGCATTCTATATTCATATATATGTGTGTGTATCTATGTGTATATATATTTATATATATACATTCTAGACATAGGTACATAGACAGTGACACCTATGTAGCACTTTAGTATGGAATCTAGGATATATACTTCATACTTTTTCTTCATATCACTTGGATATACACAGTTGGGTAGCTGCTGCTTTTTTGATGTAGTATTTCAGAACATTCTGAGTATTTTCCTATGCTATTAAAAGCTACATGGAATGTTTGTTTTTTTGGTGCCATCCTGGTGCTTGAACTCAGGACTTGGGGCTGTCCCTGAGGTTCTTTTGCTCAAGGCCAGTGCTCTACTACTTGAGCCACAGCTTGCTCTCTCTTTTTTTAAAGTACTTTATTTGCTCCAGTTGGCTTTGAATTGCTATCCTCAGATTTCAGCCTCCTGAGTAGCTAGTAGGTGTGAGCCACTGGCACCTGTATTTTTTATGGTTATATTTATATTTTGCCATTTTGTTATACAATTACTTATTTAACTAGGTCCCTATGCCAGCTTTTAGACTTGGTCTATGGGAGAAAAATATTAGTGCTGCAGCTCCAGTAGCCAGTGTGATGAAGTTGCTTAGTTGGTCGTGGTACCTCAGGACTGCGAACCTCCCATTTTCTAACCTGTGCTTTCTGCGCAGCTGCTCATTCCTCATGCGATCAGGTTTCTACTGTGGATCAGGAAGAGGATGAATTATAGAAAGCAGATGAATTTGATTGTGGTTTGTAGAGTGATCTAAAATGTTTTCTCTTTCTTTTTCCCTTCCTCCCTCTCTGGTCCACCCCCACAGGGCAGTAAACGGCTTTGATCCAGCTTCTCCTCCTCCTGGTCTGGGCTCTTCACGCCCCTCATCAGCACCGGGTATGCTGCCTCTCAGTGTGTGAGTGCCCAGCCTCCAGGTGGGGGCCCCCCCGCCCTTCTCTAACAGCCCAGGACACCCATGCCTCGCCCTTTGGTGCCTGGGCCCAGCCCTGTGCCCCTCCGTCTGCCTCCCCACAGTTGGCAGAGGGCAGGCTGCATGCAGCGGCGGCTGCTGGGCCCTGCTCAGCCCTAGGACTCTGCGCGATATCAATACTGGCTATTTTCTCTTCTTGCCGTAGTGCCGTTGGTTTCACATGATTGCACTTTTGTGGGTCACAAGGTGATACATGTGTGTATTACTTGGTCATTGGATGCAGAAGTACCCGTTCATCACACCTGCCTCATAGCCCCCACTCTGCTGTGCTGATAGGATTTAGTTGTGTTTAGGACATTACAGATCTTCTAGAACTTCTCCCCCAATCAGGTTGACGTGTGCCCTTCTAAGCTCCTACCCAAACATCTTCAGTGCTCATAATCATGTGCCCCCCCCCCCCCCCCCCAGCTCCACCCCTGCCGTTTGAGCCTGTTTTTGGCGAAGAGTCAGGAAGGTCACTGAATTCGGGAACATTGTCTGCACCTTCTCATTTTACGTAAGCAGTTTCCATTCCATGGGATTGCCTCCCAAAGCAGCGAGATGCAGCACTGCTGCAGGTGGCAGCAGCCTCCAGGGCTGGGCACACCCAGGCTACACCTCTGTGCTGTCTCCTCCTCCTCCTCGTGCCTCAGACTCAGGGGAGGTGGTGGCAACATCCCCACCAGCTTTCCAGTCCTTCAGTTCAGCGACATCATCAGAGCATTTTTGTTTTCTCTTCTGAAGGTCTGTCCATTGCACTGGGGAAAGGTTGAGGGGCCTGATTCTGGGGGCTAGCCCATGCCAGCTTCTGGGGGCAGACTGACCAAAAGTGGTTGTCCCTTGCATCCTTTGATTGCTCTCATGCTGCACTTACTGTTTACATTTGTTTTATTGTACATAGGTTTGTAAACATTATTGCCTAAGATATTTGTATATAACTTGGGCTTTGTAGCTTTTATTTATTCAGAACTCATATGGCATGTTAATGACTTATGATGGTGTCCTACTTTGGGCAGCTGTATAGGTTCATCATGTGGCTAAAAAAATACTTCCCCTCCGAAAGAAAATCTTTTAATGTGTAAACAATAAATTTCACAGAAAATAATGATTGAGGTTGCTTTATTGGGTCTCTGCCATCCTGAGAAGAGCTTGAGCATACAAAGCCAGGTTCAAGTGTCGTCTTCATGCGGTGTGCGGATGGACGGCAGCTGTGGAGTGGGGCGAGACTCAGGTGATCTTGGCAGATGGCTTATGCACTGAGCAGGCGTGCGTGTGCCAATCTGTGAGCCATATGTTTTCAGCTTTGTATGATTTCCAGGGGCAGCTTTGTTGAGCCCAGGCCTATACAAAAGCCTGGGGGAAGGACTAGAACTTGGAGAGAGCTTCCAGGGACAGATGGGGAGCTGGTCCTCCAGTTGTGCTGCATACAACAGTGGGTGACCACTGTTGTGCTGGGATTTGAGTTCACATGGAGTTGATCTCTCATGTTGCTCTCCTACAAATGAGAGACAATGCCCGGTGCCAAGACACCTGAAGTGGGTATGAGTGCATCAGATTATTAACGCACCTACAGCAGCATAAACTGAGAGTAGGTTTATAGTTTTGAAAAATGTAAACGAATGAAAAGCCAAGATTCCTAAGCAAATAAGGAACTAAGTCGGGATACACTCACGTTTCTTCTGTCTGCTAGTGGATGGACAGGAATGTCTGCTGTTACTGGTCCTGGACATTTTGTCCTGGGCCAACTCTCCTGGAGCCTTCTGCCACACTGTGCACTGGGCCAGCTGCTTTAAGTCTTTAAAGGAGGATTAGATCAGAGGTAAATTCAAATCTAAAACATTGTAAGTAGAGCTCCTTTGGTAAAAGCAAGAACGAAGTTGAGAGCTCTGAGTCCTTTTCCTTGGCTCTGAGTGACTTCTTAGATTCTTGTTAGCTGCAGCATTGCTGGGCTCATCCTGACAATTCTGCCAGTTGCTAGGATCAGTGGGTTGCTGGCTGGAGGAGACCCTAGCTACAGCAGTCACGAGTCATTCACAGGATGTATCCCCTGCTCTGTGTCCAGAAGAACACGGGGTCCCAGAAAGCAGTGGTATGCTGTCATCTTCCACTCCCCCCATGAGCAGGTCTTCACTGTTTTATTTTCAACTGTCAGTTTTTTATAACTTCTTTTTTTTATTATAAAGGTCATGTGTATAGAGAGGTTAAAGTTTCGTAAGTCAGGTAATGAGTGCATTTCTTTTTGACTGTCACCTCCTCCGTTGCTCTCTCCCAGTTTTTCCCTCCTGTCTCCACCCACAGTTCTATAGTTCATTTTCAGCATAGTGTCTGAGTACCTCTGTTACATTTATTCACCCTTTGTCCATTTCTTTGCCTCCCCTTACCCGTATTCTCTCCCCCCAGACAGATAAACAAGACAAAAAGGAAAAAGAACCTCGCTTCCATTTCCTGCAGTTCATTTCAATAAATATTTTGACAGATGCACACAGGCATTGCACCTTTGTGTTCTACTTGTAAAAGTATTCTCTTTGGTCTAGCTGTGTGTGAAAGCCTGAGTCCTGTATAATTGATCATATCTGGGTGTATTTTTTTATTTTTTTAATAAGTGTTTTATTGTGAAAATACCATACAGAGAGGTTACAATCACATGAGCAAGGTAATGAGTACATTTCTTATCAAGCATTGTGGCCTCCTCCTTTGTTCTGGGTGTATTTTAGATTGAGCTTTTGTATATGAGGAAAAACATGCTGTTTGTCTTTCTGAGCTTGGCTTACCTCATTTAACATGATTTCTTCTCAGACCAACCATTTCCCTGAAAATGACTTTCAAATTTTTAAATATATAATTTTATTGCTATGAAGTGTTATACAGGGGCTGGGAAAGTGGCTCAGTGGTAGAGTGCTTGCCTTGCATGCATGAGGTCCTGGCTTTGATTCCTTAACACCACTTATGCAGAAAAGGCTGGAAGTGGCACTGTGGCTCAAGTGATAGAGTGCTAGCCTTGAGCTGAAGAGCGGAAGGACAGTGCCCAGGCCCAGAGTTCAGGCCCCATGACTGACAAAAAAAATTAACACAAAATGTACTCACTGTGTTAGTTTCCAAACTCTACTTTTGTCACTGGCAAAACCTCTTCAACATCTGGCAAGACTAAATATTGTAAATTAGGATTCATCTGTCTCAAAATTAACATGTATAGATGCCAGAGACAAAAACTCATACACCATAAACCCACTTCTCCTCCTCCTGCCTGAGCAAGTATAAGTACCCGTGTACTACTCAGAAGTGGTATCATCCCATTTCCAAAAGGCAAAATTTCATAATGAATTTTTTATTTTTTTGGGGTCTGGTCGTGGGGCCTGAACTCTGGGCCTGGGTGCTGTCCCTGAGCTCTTCAGCTCAAGGCTAGCACTCTACCACTTGAGCCACAGCGCCACTTCCGGCTTTTTTCTTTTTGCTTATGTGGTGCTGAGGAATCGAACCCAGGGCTTCATGCATGCAAGGCAAGCGCTCTACCACTGAGCCACCTTCCCAGCCCCTTCATTATGAATTTTAACAAAACATCAACAAAATTATTTTACTACCTCTACTTTTAACATACCTTGTGTACTTTAAACATCTAGAGAGAACAGATGTTTCAAAGGACTTAATTGTTAACTGTACACATAATAATGTTGGATAAACCACATGTATGTAACAATGGTTCTATCTGAAAGTGTATTCTAAGCAGGAACATTTAAGGCCAGAGCCTTTCATTCCTTTTTACCCCCTTTCCAGTGTCACATTGATATAGGTATATAGGATATATAGGATGTTATACTTTTGCTTCTAAAGTCCTTTTCAGAACACAGCCTTTCATAATGTGTTAGTTTACTAACTCCACTTTGGTCATACATGGCAACCTCTTTAATACCTAAAGACTAGATACTATAAAATTAGGACTCATTTGTCTAAACCCTATACGCAGTACAGCAAAGTTAATGAAATGTACACAACATATGGGATCAGGGATAAGCTGAAAATTTATCACACTAATAAAATACTTTTGCAGCAGTTTCTTTTCTGTCACCTTCCTCAACATGGACATGGATAAAAAGTACACTGCCCACAGAGCTGGTTTAACAACTCCATTTCTGAATACAGTGTTCCCCAAGTTTTACAAAGCTATTTACAGAGTTATTCTACTTCTATTTTTAAGTACACCAAGCACTTTTAAATACCTAGGACTGGCTATTTCATATGCGAACTTGCTTGCTGTGCTCCCAGCACTGGTAAATAAAATTGCACTGCGCAGCAGTGGTTATGATCTGAGGTGGCTTGTAAATATGGCCATTTTGGCCCTGGGTTATTCCCTCCTTAATTTCTTCTTTCTGCCTTCAAACTAGTGGAAAAGTCCAGGGACATGTAATGCTCAGAGATAGTTGAGCAAATTCGTTTGAGCAAATGTCATTTACAGAGGAAAAGCTTCCTATGACATTTCAACATAAAGGACACAATGTGGTAATTTTACGACTTTGTCACACACTGGCAACCTTACTTTAATATCTAGAGACTAGCTCTTGTGAAATTTGGACTTTGTCCATTCTATATATACTATATATACACAGCAAACCAAAACGCACAGTACAGAAAAAAATGGCATCTGAGGATGTTAATAAGATAGGAACACACTAGCATATTACCTATTACTACTATTACCTGTTGTTCCCCACTGAAAAAGTACAGGCAGTACTTGCCATTCTATTCACAGAGGTGGTCTCCCCATTCCATTCCTAAAGTTTCATGTGAATATTAGCAATAAGGTATCTAACTTTACAACCTCTACATTTAACATATGTTGATACTTTTTTTTTGTCTGGTGTGGGGCTTGGACTCAGGGCCTGGGTGCTGTCCCTTAGGTCTTTTGTTCAAGAGCTCCACTTCTAGTTTTTGAGTGGTTAATTGGAGATCTGATGGGGACGACTCCTGCCCGGGCTGGCTTTGAACCGTGATCCTCAGATCTCAGCCTCCTGAGCAGCTAGGATTACAGGCGTGAGCCACGGGCGGCGCTGTGGCTCCAAGTAGTAAAGCAACCAGCCCTGAGCAAGAGAGCTCGGGAACAGCGCGCCGGCCCCGAGTTCAAGTCCCACGCCAGGCATCCCCCCCCCCCCCCCCTACAAGCAGCCGCCAGACCCCGCGGTATTACTCCACGGTTCCTCCGGGACACGGGCCCAACGGCCCCCGGGCCGCCGACCGTTGCACCCGCTCACCTTCCAGGGCCGTTAGGGCCTTCCTCTGTCCCCGTGGCGGGTGGAGGCAGGGAGGGCACCCGAGGCCCGGGATCGGCGGGCTCCGGGCCTGGAGTGCTAGTGCCCGCCTTCCCCGCCCTCCAGCCCCCGAAGGCCGGGCCCTGGTAGAGCCAGGTAGAGCTCATCTCTCTCAACGTTGGAGGCCGAGCTCAGGATGCGGCGGGAACATTGCTGTTCAGTGTCCTCCGAAGTTTCGTCGAGGATTGTTCTTTCTCTTGCTGGGCCAGCCACTGGCGGTCATGGCAGACCCAGGGCTGATGTCCCCCAGCGGGGGCTGTGTCCCCGGTGTCGTGATCTGCAGGTGGTGAAACATGGCCTCTTGCCTCCCTCCCCAAACACCTTCCTGCAGGAGGAGAGCCAGTGTGCTGCTTCCTTTCAAGCCTGAGTGGTCACATAGTTACCCACCAACTCAACTCAGCCCGGAGCCTGGTGCCTACGCTGGAGCTTGAATTGTGCAAAGTCCATGAGCACTGCGTAGAAGTGGCTGAGCTGCCTTTCCTGTTGGCTGACGCAGGACCGTGTGCCTAGGGTTGGCCTTGCCTGCCCCTGTACACTAGCTCAGAGCAAAGCCAGAACTGGAAGCAGGCCCAGCATCCTTTTCTACTGTGCCTCTCCCACCTGCCCCTCAGGAGATGAGCAGAGTTTGAAAGATTAGAAGTGATGAGCTGTGGCAAGCTGTGGCCTCAGCATAGCTTTGTTTAGGAGGAATTCTGCTCCCCAGTCCCCTTTCCTCTCCCCTTTCCTCTCAACATGGAGAGGTTACACCTCTAGAGGTGTAATTAGCTGAGCCAGAGTGGAAGCTGGCCCTTCCAGGAGGTAGTTGAGGTGGGGATCACCATGCAGTTAGTTCACTCCCTCCTCGATTACAGCTGAGCAAGCAGCATGGCAGCTGGAAGAGAACATGCCAGAAACTGGACGGGAGCCTAGCAGTAGTTTTCACTGTTGGCCCAGAAGATAAGCATTTGAGTGTTTTTGGATTGTTTTCTTCTATTTTTCCCCAAAGTTAAATGAGTTTGAAACGTAAGCTTGGTCTTAAGAAGAGATGTTATTTGATTCATTACTAACAATGAGTAGGGAGAAAGGAGTTACCTTTATAAGTAATTTTATGTCTGAAGTCTTTATCTGAAAAGTGGCCCCATGAATATTAAAAATGTATATATAATACAGGAGGTTTGTTTTTTTTTGGGGGGGAGAGTCAGTTGTGGGGCTTGAACTCAGGGCTTGGTTGCTGTCTCTCAACTCTATTGCTGAAGGCTAGCACTTTGAGCCACAGCTCCGTTTCCAGTTTTGATGTTTTATTGGAGGTAAGAGTCTCTCACACTTTGAGCCACAGCTCCATTTCGTTTTCTGATGGTTTATTGGAGATAAGAGTCTCACAGACTTTGCTGCCCAGGCTGGCTTTGAACCATGATCCTCACATGTCAGCTTCCTGAGTAGCTAGGATTATAGGCATGGAGTAAAGACATAACGGTATTTATGAATAGAACAGACTTCTTTTACAGGTGCATAGGAAGAGGCCAATTTGAAAGAACAAATGTGAAAGTGCTTGTGTTGGGGCCGGATGGGATTGTGGTGTGACTATGATTTGGAATTGGTCTTGGTCATGCTATGCCATCCTGCTGTCTGCATTCACAGGCGTTCTGCTAGCATCTCCCGCCTGCCCTTGGGAAGCCTCTGCTGAGCCAGTTGTGATACACATGGGCCTGTTTGCCTGCAGTCTCCACTGACACACAATGCGGAGATTCTTTATGGACTTGTGTTTTCAGCAGGAGGCCTGGAAGGAGGAAGGGCTCTAGGTAAAGTTGAATGGCTGAAAAAAAAAAAAAAAAGCCTGGGTAGTAGGTTTTCTAGTACATATTTGAGTAAAGATGTAGAAACTGCTGCTCCTATCAGTAGAGGGTGGAGCTAAGAAACCCTTGTTTTGCTTCCAAAGAGATGATTGTTTTAATTAGGAGATACCATTCATCCCATTGTCGCCTATAATCTAGGGACAGGAGCTCTTCTACTTCACTGATCATCTTGGGTTTTGAATGAATCTAACAATGTGACGTAAACTTTAAAAACTTTTTTTTTTGGGTCCGGTCGTGGGGCCTGAACTCTGGGCCTGGGTGCTGTCCCTCAGCTCTTCAGCTCAAGGCTAGCGCTCTACCACTTGAGCCACAGTGCCACTTCCGGCTTTTTTCTTTTTGCTTATGTGGTGCTGAGGAATCGAACTAAGGGCCTTAGGCATGCAAGGCAAGTGCTTACCACTGAGCCACCTTCCCAGCCCATTTAAAAACTCTTACCTCTAGGATAATATACCCCATGATCGTTAGAACAAATAGGCTAAACTAAACTTTAATGAAACAAATGTCAGTATTCAATGGCAGAGAATGATCAGGATAATGCCCCATTAATAACGAGACAGGAAGTGACCGATGGGCAGAGCACAAACCAGAACATGCGAGCTGGTACTTTATTATTTTAAATGAACTGAAATGGGAAGAATGCAAGTGATTTAATTTTGTGGATTCTACACTCTTCTCTCAAGTTACCCAACTTCATTTTTAAAGAAATCAGCTGAAGTAGTAACATGGACTTCCAAAGCTTTTCTGTGTGTGTGTGTGACTTAAATGGGTGAGGAAAGTGCAGGAATGGGTGAGTCCTAGAGCTTTTCTTCCCATCTTGACATGGACACATTTGTCCCTTGGCCACAGTGGCTGTAGGGGAGGGTCAGTCATAACCAGAGACTAGCTTGCCTTTAGAAAGCATAATTCATGGCCAATGTTCCCAGGAAAGCTGGTGTCAGGAAGAAATTAAAGGGCTTTACAATCTTTTTTAATGATATGGAAATGCATCTGCAGGCTAGTTGGGGAGAGATAGCTATTAGTCCCTTGGACTATCTGCATTTCTTCTTTGTGCTATTCCTGAGGCTTTGAATTCAAGCCTGGGTGCTGTCCCTGAGCTTTTTCACTTAGGGCTAGCAATCTACCTCTTGAGCCCACTGCTCTACTTCTGGCTTTTTTGGGTAGAGAGTTACAGGTTTTCCTGTTTGGTCTGGCTTCAAACTGTGATCCTTAGATCTCAGCCTCATGAGTAGCTAGGATTACGGGTCTGAGACACTGGCAACAAGCTGATTGCATTTTAAATAAAAGCACAGTGCTGCCTTATCCAAACTGCTTTGGCTTTATGGTACACACAAAGTTCACTTGTGATAAACCAGTTACCTCGGGCTGTAAATGCCCAACACAGGCTTTAAGCTTTTCCTTTGATCGTGAAATGGTGGTTTTAGTGAAGAGCTTTGCACAGTGGTGGTAGTATAGCCAATGGGGTCTATCTGAAGCATGATTATTGTTAACTGAAAACTCAGTGAAGAAAGGAACTGGAAATCAGTCCATGGAGATCTTCTTTTGGCCAGCCGAGTGGCTGGGAAACTGACATGGATACCAGTCAAGTCAGACAGTAGGAAAGGACCAGACAAACTGCTTCCTACATCCATGAACTCCCAGACTTAGAGACTGTGCAAGGGTGAGAATGTGGCTAATACCAGAACACCACCCACTTTGGTCCACTGCTCATGTGGCTGCCACTGGGAAGAAGTCTAACCTCTCTTCCTAGTACAGGCCAAAGCACACACCCTAATGCTAAGTTCTTTTCCTCTGATGTCCACTTACCAGGAGCCATTGGTGAGACACTGGACTGAGAAAACTGTCAGTCTGCCTGTTTCTAGGAGACCCTGATGGGCCTGGCTTCTTGTAAAGTGCGTGTGAAGCTCCCTGTAGCTAATCCCCCTCTACTCAGGCCCCACAAGGGAAACCAAGAACAGAAGGTGAGAAAAACAGATTCCACGTTCACATGATTATTCTTGTTTATTGAGGTCTGTTTATTCTCCACGGGTGCTTTTTTCCTCCAAGTAAACAGAGCAGGCGTAAATATCTATAATGAATAAATTTATTGTCTTACAAAAATCATTGTCTAGAAATATGGGAATACAAGAAAAGATATTTGCAGTCAGGTGTCTGGTGGTGAACAGCCAGTACAATTCATCCAGGGGAAATCCAAGATTCCAAATCCACGTGACAATTCTTCCTAACAGATGTTAAAGCTTTTAACCCAAAAGGTTTGTGTTTTCAAGCACATTGCAGAGGATCAAGGATTTTTTTTTCATTAACACTGATTCATTGTCACTGAATGTTTATAATACTACTTTGACTAGAGAGGTACATGTTATGAAGCACAGTCAAAACTGAATACATTAAATTGTTATAGAGGCAAATAATATATTTAACATTGTCTTAGTACTGTAGTGTCTAAGGCACTTTCTGTAATGTCAGTTTGCTCAACTATCAACCAAAGAAACAGAATGCTAAAGTGTGCACTGTAACACTGTGCAAAGGAAAACGAAGGATTCACACCCACTGGCATTGTCAGCGTTCCAGAAGATGGCGTCTGTTCTTGAGGACCTCAGCATGCACTTGGAGCAAGCCTCGGACACAGAATCAAGATTCCCATTTTGGACTCAAAGCAGTGGCTGAATTTGCCAGGTCAGCATGAGGGCCTGGCTGGCGGGGGAGGGCCTTTGGCAAGCCTGCGGCCCCGGGGCCCCGTGGCTGTTGGCTCCTGAGGCGAGGAGGGCACTGGTAAGGGGGACACCAGGGGGCCACCTGGAAGCCACTGGGATGGCCCCCAGTGTCCTCAGCCGTGTGATGGCCACTGCCCTCCCTAGGGAGGACGGTCCCGGCCAAGGACCATTCACATGAGATGCGGGGAGGGCCCCCTTTCCCCCCTGGGGAGGTGCACAGGGTAACCCCAAATAGATGCTGCTGCTCTAATCCGGCCCACCCCTCCCAATCGTTCCAAAGCCCCGTTCACAGTTTGCTCACTGAAGTAGTGATCATTATTCGGAGGAAATGAGAGATACGAGTGCAGGTTAGGTTTCCACAATGTTCTAAGAGACTGGATGTGGCGGAGGAGTCAGGGCCACGTGAACACAAAACTAAATTACCTGTCTGGAGGGCAGAGCATGCAGGGCGACGGAGCCACAACCACGGGGCTGTCCCCACGGCCCAGCGACCGGCAGCGGAGGGCCTGGAGTTGGTTTGAAAAAGGATTCTCCTCTTAACATGGATTATAAAATGGTCTCTTGATGAATATATGGAAAATAGATGCAACGATGAGACAATCTGTTTAACAGGTGTGCTGGGTAGGTATATATATAAAAAGGGGAGCAATTGTACCTAATCTGAAGCAGGATACGGTCTGCGCAGGCTGGAAGGCCTTAAGACACAGTTGATCTCTCTGCGAGGAATCCTGGAGCCTGCCGATTCCTAAACCTGTTGGAGGCGGAGGCCCCCGGGCAGGCCTGCAGGCCCCAGGCAGACCAGTGCCGGGTGAGTTCCTGTGCGTCCCGCTGCGTCGCCGCCTCTGCCTTCTCTGTTGTTCTACTCTGACTGCGGCGGCTGCGCCTCATTCACATCACTGGTCTTACTTTCTGTATCATCATCGGACAGCTCCAGGGAGGCCCCTTCGATGTGCAGCTGGCGCCGGCCAGATCGGCTTGAAGAAAAGCTGATGGGGCCGCCCCGTCTGGGAGAGCAGAAAGCAGGCCCGCGTGGGTAAATGCACAGGAGCAGGTGGCTGGTGGGGTGCTACTGTCCACTTGTACTCCACCCTCTCCCCACCCTACACAGTGAACCTGGGGCAGGTCCTGAGACCTGGGGACAGCCTGACTCAACTGGGGACTGTCTGGTGGACATGGAAGAGGAATGGCGCAAGACTCTACCCCCTCCCCAGCCTTTTCCCCTAAACTGGCCGGACTGCAAGTCCTTACATCTTGTGGGTCACACAGGGCCTCTGCCACTTGTATTTTATTTCCTTTCAGAATATAAAAACCGCTCATAGCTTGCTGGACATGGGTGGAAAATGCTGGCCAGATGTTAACTGACGCTGGCTCCCAGCTGTTTTTCTTGGAGTGGGTTTGGCTTTAGCTCTCGTGTGCTGAGCAAGGTGGCAGGGCCCTGGGTTCGAATGGGCCTTGTCCTCTCACATGGTCATGTGCACGTGGACGGACACTGGGCTGGGCGTGCCAGCTTTGTGTGGTATGTTGGTTAACTCGTGAGCAGGCCTGGCCCTCTATCTTCCTCCCATGCACGACTCCAAAGCTCAGCTATCTTGAAAGGGCTGTTGGATTGCAATCTGGGGAGCCCTCCGTCCTGGCCAGTACTCACCTCAGCCGGTTCTTGAGCGTGCTGACCTCACGGCTCAGGCCCTCGTTGGCCTCAGTGGCATCGTCCAGTTCCCGCTGGAGTTTACGCCGAGATGCATTGGCGCGTGTTGCCTCCTCTTCAGCTTCTTCCAGCTGGCGTTTAAGCTGCTTCATCCTGGCATTCGCCTTCTCCATCTTGGGATATTGGAAACCAACAGAGACAACACAAGCAGTGAGTGCAGTGTTGGCCCCCTTCTGAGTGTGCGCCCCCATCGCATGCATCAAATACACATACATGTTTGTAGGCTGCTCAAAGGCTTTGCTTTTGGTGCTGGTATTCAGATTTTACTCAGCCTAGGTGCCATCCTGAGCATTTTTGGTTCAAGGCTGGCACACTTTGAGCCATAGTTCTATTTGCGGCTTTGGGGTGGTTAAGTGGAGGTGAGAGTCTCACAGGCTTTCCTACCCAGGTTTGAACCATGATCCTCAGATCTCAGCTTCCTGAGTAGCGAGGAGCTACTGTGAGCTGCTGTGCTGACCACTTACTATCGTGCAACTATTTTAAGTACCAGAGAGGAAGCATTCAGGATAGGTCAGGCTGCAAAGCTTCCCTCACCAGCGCTGAGCGCTTCACTTTATCACCTAGGAACGCCTGGAGTGAACACAGACCTGCTCCTTGTACTGATCTGCATGTCTCCGCTCATCTTCCACCTGCATGAAGATTTCTTTCAGCTTCTTCTCTGTACGACGGACTAGTTTGTTGGCTGCGGCTCGTTCCCTGTGGAAGTGAGCATAGTACTTTTGAAGATCTGGGAAATATGTGTATATTTGAGACAAAGTCTCAGCAGGACTTGAACTTGCCATTCTCAGATCTTCAGACTGCTGGGATTACATGCTCAAAATTGTATTTTGAAAGGGGCAAATAAATACCTGTTAAAAGTCCTTTTCTTTGGAAGATGGTCCTTTTTTTGACCTATGTTCTCAGACCGATAAATGTGTCTATAATGTATCCCTCAGTACTTACTGGGAGAGAAAGCACATTAATTTGTGCATGCAGGAATTCGTCATTTTATTCAGTAAGCTCTTTTGCTTTTTATTTTTTTCTTCTTTTGTGTGCTGATATGAGGGCTTGAATGCAGGGCCTTGTACTTTTACTGCTACTTCTGGCTTTTTTGGTGGTGAGTTGGAGTTAAGAGTCTCTGGATTGGTCTGCCTCAGTTGGCTTTAAACTTCGATCCTCAAATCTCAGCCTCCTGAGTAGCTGGAATTACAGGCATGAGCCACTGGCATTTACTGAACATGATGTGACATCTAAGCTACCTGTCCGTTACACTGAACATACTTTTTTTTTTTGTTCATTTGTTTATGAGACAGGGTGTTGATATATAGCCCATACTGGCTTACACTTGCAGCTCTCCTGGCTCAGTGCTGAGATTACAAGTGTATACCACATCTGGCAATACTCTTTGAAAACAAAACCCTTAGTCTAATCACCTAACTTTGCCTGGAAAAGGAAAAAACCCTTAATTTATTGATTATCTCAATTTAGAACTTGCTACCTTCTATGATGCTAGGAGCTAACAATGAAAAAAACCCACTGCTTCCACCTCATCTCTTTGCCTACAAGTCAAACTTAGGTGGTATCTCACTGAAGGAAAGGCACTCACAGGAGGACTCTGTGGGAAAAGGAAATGTTCTTTTGGTCCTTAAATGCTATGTAAAAACACATAGGCTGGGTGCGGGTGGCTCATGCCTGTAATCCTAGCTACTCAGGAGGCTGAGATCTGAGGATCACGGTTCAAAGCCAGCCCGGGCAAGAAAGTCTGTGAAACTCTTATTTCCAATAAACCACCAGAAAACCAGAAGTGGCGCAGTAGCTCAAGTGGTAGAGTGCTAGCCTTGAGCTGAAGAGCTGAGGGACAGCGCTCAGGCCCAGAGTTCAAGCCCCACGACCGACAAAAACAACCCCCCCCCCCAAAAAAAAAAAAACCATATAGCTGTGAAGTCATTTAAAAGGGAATTAGCTGGGTGCCGGTAGCTCATGCTAGTCAGGAGGCTGAGATCTGAGGATCGAGGTTCAAAGCCAGCCTGGACAGGAAGGTCCATGAGATTCTTATCTCCAATTAACCACAAGAAAACCAGAAGTGGCGCTGTGGCTCAAGTGGTAGAGTGCTAGCCTTGAGCTGAAGAGCTGAGGGACAGCGCCCAGGCCCAGAGTTCAAGCCCCATGACCACCCCCCCCCCCAAAAAAGGGAAAATTATGTTAATAGCAACTAAAACCAAATCCTTAATTGTTTGATTTTGGCTGGGAGTTTTAAGAGCAGTGGCAGGCAGCACTAGGATGCTGGGTTGGAGGATAATGGGCTCTGAGTGGGGGTCCTGCATTTCTGGGTTCCAAGCCCTGCAAGAGGAAGGTGCATTGGAAGACTGGCTGCAGCTCTGATGGTTTTGGCACACACAGAGTGGAAATGCGCTGATCCCTCCCGCTGCATTTCTTTTCTGCCAACAAAGAGTAGCAGGAGGCTGACTTGGTCTAGGCAGTTGTGGGGCCTAGTACAGTCACCCCAGCTGAGTGGAGGGGAAGCTAATGGGCAATGCCCAGCCTGACAGCCACTTCCCAAGCCTTCAGCACTGCTGAGCACTTCCTGTGAGAGTCCCAGCACCTCCCACTGCCCACAGTGGCCACACATCTGTGCTCCGTCACCTCCCTTGCACTGGGGACTGCCCTGAGGGTAAGGTGCACGCATCTGTGTGGCATGGAGGCGCAGCGCGGTTTGGCTGAGAGCTGCTGGAACCTCTTACTTGGCTTCCTGCTCCAGCTGCTCCTCCAGCTGCCCGATCTTAGCTTCCAGGGCTGAGATAGTGGCCTTGAACTTGGACTTGACGGCCCCCTCCAGCTCCTGCAGTTTGGCCTTCAGCTCCTTGTTCTGCCGCTCCAGCTGCTGACGTGCGTTGTCACTCTTCTGGGCAGCGCTGCGCTCGGCTGCCAGCTCTGTGTTCAGTGTGTCCACCTGGGAGGGGAGAGGGCTCGTCACTTGTGTGAGGGAGGAGGTGGTGTGGGCCCTCCTGGGGGGAGGGGGGAGGCCACCACATGGTTACCTGCAGAGTGGTCTTGCGGAAGCGGTCATTGAGCAGCTCCATGTTGCTCTGCTCCTCCTCCAGCTCCTCCTCCAGCTGTGCGATCCGAGCCTCCAGTCGCCGCTTCTCATCCAGCAGTGCAGACCTGGTGGGTGAGGGGGAAGGGTGTGTGTGTTTGTGTGTGAGACCCCTCCATCACCTTGCTGCTCAAAGGAACGTCACTCCTGATGGCTCTTTCCCTGCCCCTGTCCCCAAATCTATGCACAAGTCCCAATGATTCTCCCTTCTGACCCCCACTCAGATATCTCCCCACAGGAGGCTGCTGGCCTGGTCCTGGCCAGCCCTCCCAGTGACCTCCTGCTGCCTCCTCTACGTCCCTCCAACTGATTGCTGCTGTGATGGCAGGCAGAGTTCACTTTCACAATGTAACAAAGATCTCCACACTCCCTTAAGCCAGTGCGTTCCCAGGGCACTTAGATTCCGATTCCATCATGGCATGCTAGTTAGTGTATAGGATGCATGCTTAATACAGTAAAGCAGCAGAGCAGGAAAGAAGACAGGAAAAATGACTTCAGAGACAGGTCCTGGCTAAGAAAGCTGCTTGCAAGCAAATGAATCAATGAATGAGAAGCAGCGTTTGTGAAGCTAGGTGGATGCTGTCTGCAGATGGCACTGGTCTGAGGGCACTGAGGAGGAAGGGGTGGGCATAGCCGCCCTGCCTGCTGCCGGGACACTCACTTGCCAGAAGCGCTGTTGGCGATCTCATCAGCCAGCTCGTCTCGCTCCTGCTCGGCGTGGCGGCGGGCACGCTCGGACGAGGCCAGCTCCTAAATGAGTGCAGATGGAGTTAGGCTCAGGCCATTTGGCCCCTTCACCCACTGGAGCAGGGGCTGTTGCTCACACGACGCTCAGCAGTGGTAAGTGAAGCTGGCAAGCTTACAGAAGAAAATGAGAGGCCAGCAGGGGATGTGGAGATGCACCACCTCAAATGAAAACCCATCTAGGGGAGACCCCGTATTACAGGATTCACTGTCATTTCCATGGTAGAAGCTGGCTTTATTATACCATCCTCAAATGCCAGTGTTGTTTTTCCTTTTTAAAAAATATAAACCCAGCAAATATGTTCCAATGAACCCCAAATTTGTGCTACCCCAAATGATGGTAATGATCTGGAACTGTCTTCCATATGCACACTTTGGACTTGGAGAACAATGAGGGTCAGGGTGGCAATACCTCTCAGGTCTGGGCACCTGGGAAACGCAACTTGTGACAAAAACTGTCAAGAGTTGGGGTGGGGGTGGGGAGTCTCTCTTCATCTCAGAATAAGCTGTGCTCATGGCCTTAGGATTTAAGAGCTGCATAGTCTCCTTTGTCTGATGGATTTGGAAGAAGGCCCACATGGATGAGGGGACTGGGCCAGATTCCAAGGATGGTCAGCAGCGCACCAGGCTCCTGACTCCTGTCCAGGGCTCCTCCCATCAGCTTCCCCTTCCAGAGATGTCATGTCTAAAGAGAGTGCATCTTGAAGCTGTGTGAGGGCAGGGTGGCCAGGAGTGCAAAGGGCACTCCACCATGTCCACCTGCTCTCTGTCAGTGCCTGGGAGCTAAAGCCTCTGCAAGGGCCACATTCTGGCACAGAATCTCAGAATTAGGGCAGGTGGGGTCAGGATGGAAAAATGGTAGTTGGCAGAATGCTTTGGACCTGATCTGAGGGCCACACATTGCAGGCCATCTGGCCTCTGATGTTCATTCTTCTCAGGACCAAAAGCTCACTGGGTTCCTGTCTACTAGCTGAGGATGCTTCAGGTCAACACCGCAATGCATGTCCAGAGCTCAAACACTGAGTCATTGAGGAAAAACATCTGCCATCCAATACAAACTGGAGCCTGATGCTGGTGGCTCACCCCTGTAATCCTAGTTACTCAGGTTTGAAGCCAGCTGGGGCAGAAAAGTCCATGAGACTCTTATCTCCACCAAATTAACCACCAGAAGGCCAGAAGTAGAGCTGTAAGACTCAAAGGGTAGAGTGCTAGCCTTGATCCAAAAAACCCCTCAGGGACAGCTCCCAGGCCCTGGTCCAAACCCCAGGATTGGCACCAAAAAAACAAAACCAGAAAACCCCCAAACCTAGCTATGTTTTGGACTCTAGAGCTATTCAATGTTCTTTAAGCACCATATGAACTAGAATTAACACCTCCCTCCCCTTCTATATCAGGATTTGTGGAATGAAGAAAACAGAGCTTAAGAGGGGATTATGGTCTTTGATGTTGAAAGAGAAAGCTTGAAAGCTGATGATCCAAGAGTCCAAAAGTCAAAAAAAGGAGGCTGGGTGGACCTTAGTGGCCATGTGTATTAAATTTAGTGTGCTTGAAGCCCTGGCTTCTATCTCTAGCATAGAAGTGGGATGGGATTGGGGGAGGGAAAGAAAGGGGAAAAAAACCCTGAAGGCAATAAAGAGAGTAAAAAACAAAGAGGATCTAAAGCTAGCTGTCAGGTAATCTCAGTCTGCTCAGTGTATACTGATCTGGCTTTTAGTTCTTTATTCCTGACATGCAGGAATGTCATGTCAGCTCAGCCTGGCTTTCAGTAGTTGTTTAGACAGCATTGTCTATATGGGGAGCTTTTTCATAGTTACTTCAGGTTATCCTTCTAGGTTTGTATAGGTTTTGATCATTTCTCATTTACATAGAAATATACAGGAAGCGGTGCTGTGGCTCAAGTGGTAGAGCATTTGCCTTGAGCTGAAGAGCTTGGGGACAGGGCCCAGGCCCAGAGTTCAAGCCCATGAATGACCAAACCAAACCATACAAAAAGGAAATATACACATTTAAACATGTCTTACAAGTGTAATATTTTATATTATGTATAATATTTGCCCACAAGAAGTTACAAAAGAAACAAAAGAGTAATTGATTATAAGAAGATTCACTCAGGAATTCAATGAAAGATACTTTTCTCAAGTATCACATGAGTGTGTGTGTGTGTGTGTGTGTGTGAGAGAGAGAGAGAGAGAGAAAGAGAGAGCACTCAGGGATAATTGATCCTATGCGTACCAACTCTAAAATGCAAGTGACCCTCTTCTCACCCAGGGAACAAGGCCTAGAAAGTGGCTTGACAAATTACTAATCAGCCCCTCTGCAAAGCTTCAGCCAGGTAGAGGAATATTCGTGAGAGAGTCAAAGCCTGACCTCTTTCTCTTCGTTGAAGCAATGATTGCTGAAAGTGGGTGCCAGAGGCTCACACCTTTAACCCTAGCTACTAGGGAGGTGGAAAAAGTCAAGAGATTCCATCTTCACAGAAAGAAGCTGGACATGGCAGCCTGGCCTGTGATCCAGCAACTACAATACTCCATAAAGTGGGTGGAAATGAGACCCTATCCTAAAAATAACCAATGAAGAAGAAGGCTGAAGGAATGGCTCAAATGGTAGGGTCCCAGCCTAGCAATCTCTGAGTTCCAACTGCAGTACTACCCCTCGCCTTGCCGACTGAGAGAGAGAGAGAGAGAGAGAGAGAGAGAGAGAGATTGAGAGAGAGAGAAGCTAAAGTACACTAGTTTATAAAGATATTAAAAATATTTACTCTTAGAGAAATTTCTAGGCCAAGTATTTGTAGAACAAATGGATAACAAAGTAAACCAACCTCCTGCAGTTGAAGGATTTCTGCTTCCAGGCTCTTCAGTTTCTTTTCACTCTCTTTGGATTGAGCAAAAATCTCATCTCGGGATGCGCGGGCCTCTTCTAGTTCACGCTGATAATCCTTCATCTGAGCCTAACATTAAAGAAGGTTTTGGAGTTAGTTTTCTTCTTCTTCATTTTATTTAATTATATTTGTCGGTCATGGGGCTTGAACTCTGGGCCTGGGCACTGTCCCTGAGCTCTTCAGCTCAAGGTTAATGCTCTACCACTTTAGCCACAGCGCCACGTTGGTTTTCTGATGGTTTACTGGAGATGAGTGTCTTATAAGGACTTTCCTGCTGGGCTAGCTTTGAACCATGGTCCTAGATCTCAGCATCCAGAGTAGCTAGGATTTTAGGTGTGAGCCATCAGTGCCTGTATTCTTTATTTTTTTGGTTAATGCTAGGGCTTGAACTCAGGGCCTAGGTGCTGTCATTGACCTTTTTTTGCTCCAGGCTAGTACTCTACCAATTGAGCCACAGCTCTACTTTCTGCTTTTTGGTGGTTAATTAGAGATAAGAGTCTCATGGATTTTCCTACCTGTACTGGCTTCAAACCACGACTCAGTTTTAGCCTCCTGAGTAGCTAGGATGACAGATGTGAAGGCACTGGTGTCTGGTTTCATTATTAATTTTTAATGTGTTCTCCCCTCCCCCAGACTATAAAAGTAACACATTCATTGTAAATGTGAGTAATGAAGCTGGGTGAGATTTGAAGATTGCAGTTCAAAGCCAGCCCAGGCAGGAAAGTATGTGAGACTCTTATCTTTAATTAATTACCAGAAAACCAAAAGTGATGTGGCTGAAAGTGACAGAGCACTGGCCTTGAGCAAAAGAGCTCAGGGGCAGCGCGCAGGGCCCGAGTTCAACATTCACCACTGACAAAAAAAAAGTCACAAAATTCCCAACTTAGTAGCAAATTAAGGCATTAGTGGTTCATGCCTGCAAATCTTAGCTATTCAGGAAGCTGAGACCTGAGAGTTTGTGCTTCTAAGTCAGCCTGGGCAGAAAAGCCAATTCTCCCAATCAACTCGCAAAAACTAGTAGTATAACACTAGTCTTCAGCAAGAAAGCTGAGCAAGAATCCCTTAGTTCAAACCCTGTTATTGGCACAAAAAAGTAGCAAACTAGCCAAGTACTGGTAGCGCATGCCTATAATCCTAGCTACTCAGGAGGCTGAGATCTGAGGATTGGAGTTCAAAGCCAGCCCGGGTAGGAAAGTCTGTGCGACTCTTATCTTCAATACACTACTTAGAAAAAGCCATTAGTAGCACTGTGGAGTGGTAGAGAGCTAGCCTCAAGCATAGACTCAGGCGCCCAGGCCCTGAGTTCAAGCCCCAAGACTGGCAAAAAATAAACCCCAATCCCCCCCCCACAATAACAACCCCTCCCCCAAAACAACAACAACAAAATGCAAACTAAATCAGACAAAATGCAAAAAGGAATATATATTATGGCCAAGTGAGCCATGCAGATTTAGTTTGAGAACTAATGAACTCATTTCAATAAACCAAAGGCAACAAATAACAAAACACCTTTTCATTATAAAAATGCTCAACAAGGGCTGAGAAGGTGGCTCAGTGGTAGAGCGCTTGCCTTGCATGCTTGAGGCCCTGGGTTCGATTTCTCAGCACCACATAAGCAAAAAGAAAAAAGCCGGAAGTGGCGCTGTGGCTCAAGTGGTAGAGCGCTAGCCTTGAGCTGAAGAGCTGAGGGACAGCACCCAGGCCCAGAGTTCAGGCCCCACAACCAGACCCCCCCCCCCCAAAAAAAAAACCAACCTCAACAAGCTATGAAAAGGAAATATTTTCAACTCTGAAAAAAATGATATGAGAAAAAATTCATAGCTAATACCATATTTTCATTATCTCTCAGTTAACTAGCAAAAAACATGGGCTAGAGGTATGGCTCAAGGGGTAGGGCATTTCCCATGAGCAAGAAAGCTGAGTGAGTGGCCATAATCAAATTCTGCATGCTTTTCTCATAGAAGGTGAACAATAATATAGGGATGGCTCATCTTGCCAGTTGTACTTTACTTATACTGTACCAGAGAGTCTAGCCAGGAAACTGAAGAGACATTTAGGATGGAAAAAAAGTTAAACAAGCTCAACTTACAGATATGATCTTCTGAACAAAAAAAATCTGAAAAGCCCACAGAGAAAAGAGATTGGAATAGATTGTAAATGTGGAAATGTAACTCCCTCCAAAATTAAAGTGTAAAAAAACAAAAACCCAAAATAAATAGTTTAGCAAGGTTGGTGGACACAGGACCAATATTTCAAAATTAATTGCATTTCTATCACTATGAATATTAAAAACTAAGAAAGTAATTACATTCACAATAGCATCAAATATGTATAACTGTAACAAATGAGAAGGACTGTCACTAAAAACTATAAAACCTCTTTGGGGAAAAAAAATGTAAAAGTAAATGGAAAAATACTTATGTTCATAGACCAGAAGACTCAAGATGGCAAACTGACCTACAAGGTCAACAGATGAACAATTAAAATCCAATTAAAACTGAAGCAAAATCTAAATTCTGGAAGAAACTGGCATTGTAATCCTAAAATCCATATGGAATTGTAAGGAGTCCAGCTAGAATTGTCAATCTTGAAAAAAGCAAAGCTGAATAAATCACACTTCCCAATTTTAAAACTTATTTCAAAGCTCCAGTAATTGAGACTGTGGGGGTGTTGGGATAAGGGATCTGAACACAAATCAGTGAATAGAACTGACAGTCCAGAAACAAGTCTATGGCCAGTAAACTCTGGACAGGATAATTTAGTGGTCGGTATACTGTTTTCAACAAACAGTACCAGGATACTAGATAATCATAGCCAAAAGAACAAGTTGTGTCTGCACCTCATTCGTAACAGTGAAATTAACTCAAAATGGATCCAAAACTTGACGGTAAGAGTGAAAAGTATGAAACTCTTAGAAGAAAAATATAGGGAATCTTCCTGACCTGATTAGCCAGGCTTCAGAAATCTACCAAAAGAACAAGACACAAAACTAGACTTCATCAAATTAAAAACCTTTGGTGCTAACAATAAGGGAATAATAATAAGGGAACAATAGTAAAGGAACAAGCATCTAGACAATGGAAAGAAATAGTTGGAAACAATTTGTTTCATAACATATTCAGAGTATAAACAAAAGTGGTTCCATAGAGTCATTAAAAGACACCTCAAGCTGGGCACTGATGGCTCATGCCTGTAATCCTAGCTACTCAGAAGGATGAGATCTGAGGATCATGGTTTGATGACAGCCCGGGCAGGAAAGTCCGTGAGACTCTTCACTTAACCACCAGAAAACCAGAACTGGTACCATGGCTTAAAGTGGTAGAGTGCTAGCCTTGAGCAAAAGAAAATGAAGGACAACACCCAGGCTCTGAGTTCAAGCCCCAGGACTGGCACCAAAAAAAAGTATGGTGAGTTATGCATAGACCTAGAGTCTGAGAAGCCTTTCCCCATAAACTTTCCTCTACATGTGGCTATGTACACATTTAATATAAATACCTATGCTCATGTGATGGGTAAGTGCACAGCCTGCCACCACATCTCTGGTGTTAAGTCCAGCCTTTGTGTCACATACTGCCCTTCACTCATCTGTGACAGCTCATTGACATTTAAACTCTTTCCATTTGGGGAATCCTAAAAATACACTTCAGCTAAGATATCTGAATGTAAAAATTCCTTTTTTGTTTTTTTAGTGTTGGTACTGGGGCTTGAATTCAGAGCCTTATGTTCCTGCATGACTCCTTGGCTCAAGAGTGCCAAGGCTGGTGCTCTACCACTGACACTGCTCCACTTCTGGCTTTTTGCTGGTTAACTGGAGCTAAAAGTCTCAGACTTTTTTGCGCTGGCTGACTTTGAAATGCAATCCTCAGATCTCAGCTTCTTGAGTATCAGCCAAGTGTGAGCCACCAATGCCCAATGAAAATCTCACACAGTTTATTGAACATTTCCTTAAGATACAGAATTGTGAGGTCAAAGGAAGGGACACTGTCTATAGTTTTTGCATTTACACCTCTTCTTTGTCTATTAACACTCCCCTAAACAGTGCAGATGGGGGCACATCACTGCCCACCACCAAACTAGGAGTCACAGAGACATCCCGAGTCACTGTGTGGTGGAAATGTAGAGGATCAGTGCTCACAGTACTAGAGTAACAAAGTCCCACTTCGATGGGTGGTGTTCGGTTAACACCAGAGGGTGTTGGGGCCAACACAGCATGTTCCTGAAAGGTCACTTTACCTGGTGACCAACCCCAGCTGTTTCAGAGCGAATCCTGTAGACACAGAGATGCACATGTGCCATCTTTATGGCATTCGCCCTCAACACCCAGCCCAAGGGGAAACAGCTGCAAGGCTGTTCCTTCGTGGGGGCGTGGCTGGACCTTATAAGGGCGTAGCTTGCCTTGCCAGGGGCCTGGCTGCCGCACCCACCTGGAGTTTGCGGAGCTGCTTGATCACTTCATCCCGAGCTTTGTTTGCAGCCTCTATCTGAGCTTCCAGGTCCTTCAGGTCGATCTCCATCTTCTTCTTCGCAGCCACAGCAAGTGCCCGCTGTTTGCGTTCATCCTCTAGTTCGGCCTCGAGTTCTCGCACCTAAAGGATGGCAGTGGGTTATTGCCCCTGTGGGCTCCTGTCACTCTGCAGGGGTCTCTGCTACACAGCGGCCCTTCTTATTAATGGAAAATGTGGGTGGCTAAATTTTGCTCAGTTATTGTAGCACCTGGTGCAGGCCACTCCCGCTGAATGGTGGCTATGAGTGAGCTACCAGCACCCAAGCCACTGTTAAGTTTTTAAAGTAAACTTCTACATTCAAGGTTGAATACACACTTAGAAAAGTATGCAAATCATAAGCACTTAGCAGTTTTTAAAATAAGCAACGGATCTGCTTTTTTCTTGGAGTGATTGGTGAATTATGCAAGCTTGCAGCGTCCCCTCCCCTGTGGGTGGTTCTGCTTCCTTGTCCCATAGCATACTTCTGACACCCAGAACCTGAAGGTAACCAACATTTTTCTGAGACCATTTTTTTAAAAAATAATTCTTATATAGATATATTTGTGTGGTCCTGGGACTTGAGCTCAGGGCCTGGGCACTGTCCCTGAGCTATTATGCTCAAGGTTAGTGCTCTACAACTTGAGCCAAAGAGCTCCATTTCCAGCTTTCTGGTGGTTAATTGGAGATAAAAGTCTCATGGACTTTCCTGCCTGGGTTGGTTTCGAACCACAATCCTCAGATCTCAGCCTCCTCAGTAGCTAGGATTATAGGTGTGAGCCAGGGGCCCCCGACATTAATTCTTAATTTTTTTGTTTTCATGAGATTCTGCTGAGGACTGACAGCAGCCTGGCTTACTGTAAGCCACAATGGCATTATCTGAGGAACAGAAAATTAAGCCTAGTTAACAATAAAATCCTCAAATGACCAGATAACCTACTTTACTCCCGCTAATGCATCCTATCTTCAACAGACAGGACCGTGGGGCACAGCTGCTTATAGAACAGTGGAGCCCTGGTTCCCAAGGCCCTGCCCCCCTACACCCACCTGTTTAATCAGCAGCCGCTTCTTTTCTTCCTTCTGCTCATCTCTGGTTTGCAGGTCCCTCTCGAACTGGGCCTTCATGGCCTGCATGTTGACCTCCAGGCGGAGCTTGGCGTCTTCTGTGGCCTGGAGTTCGTCCTCCAGCTCTTCCAGCTGGGTCCTCATTTCCTCCACTTGCTGCTCCAGGGCCCGCTTGGATTTCTCAAGTTCATGAACCTAGAGAATAGGAGCCGGGGAAGAGGGGGAAAGAGGTAAGCCTTGGGCAGAAGAATGAGAGGAGGACAGCAGTCTTCCTGTGTGTCAGGCCCATCCATGGAACGCTGTTGCTCCAGTTTGCCCCCACTGGCCTCCCACACATGCCCGCCTACCCTGCCTTTCCCTCTAGGGCTGCTGTGCCTCGTTTCAGAGAGACAGTTTAAAATGCACTTCAGTTTAAAATGCTCCATTCACACGTGCTCTATAATCTCCTCCTCCTCCACAGCCTCTGAGCCTCCGGGCTGGTTGGCATTTGCCTGCTGTGTAGAGAGTGGGTACAGAGTGCACCCCTTTTTGCTGTAGAAAAGACCAGTGAGTTGGAAAGGCCCACACGCAAACGAGTGGGTTAGGCCTGGCTAGGAGGAAGCCTAATCCTAGACAAAAAGCTCCCACAGACATCTACCCACTTCTGTGCCTAGCACTGTGCCGAGCAGTACCAACTACAGGCCCATCAGATCCTCATGGCCTTTTGCAGCAGGCCTAGGTGCTATCATGGGTCCTCTTTGTGGGGGTTCCATGACCCCATCAGCTCTCACAAGGGTGAGGCAGAGGAAGACGTAGGAGAGAAGGAGCTATTTTCTTTTACATTAAAAAAAAAAAAAAACCACCAAGCAACTTTACCCATAAAGGTAATGAACGGGGGTTACAGTTACATAAGTAAGGCAATGAGTACATTTCTTTTTAAACACTGTTACCCTCTCCCTCATTTTCTCCTGCTTATCCTTCCCTAGTGCCCTCAGAAGGAGCCATTTTCTAAGCACTGTTTGACAAATAGGAGGTACAAAAGACATGTTTGTAGAGAAAACAAGCATGGAACCAGCTACAGTTGACTCTCCACATCTGATTGTATAATGATGGTTGTTTCACCCTCTGTGGCTTCTTTGGGCCCATGGGACAGGTCCCCTGGACGTAGGAGACCCTGTGGGATGGGAGGACAGTCTTCCATCCCTTATGGGGTGGCCTGATGACCTGTATCTCTAGAAACCACTCCTTGCCTGTACCATGGGCTTTGTGCTTTGCAAAGAGTGAAACAGGGCAAGTGTATAAAGTCCAACTGACAGTTGAGGAACTCAATGTTAGGAAGTTTAAGAGGCTCCTTCCCCTGGTCACAGTGGATGCTGGGAACAGTCAGCCTGGAGCCTCATCTCTGAATGCCATGCTCTGATTTGTTTTGCTACCTTCAACATGTCATATACTAAGGGATGGGGGGAAGGGGGGGAAGGCATAGGGAAAACAGGTGTATGGAGAGGAAAAATGCCACCGAAACCTCCAAACCACAAAAGGCTGAAAGGCAAGTGATGGGGCCTTACTGGACAGGGTAGATCAGGGGGAGCAGTAGCTAACTCTGCCCTACTTTTTTGTGCCACTCCTGAGACTTGAACTCAGGGACTGGCTACTGTTCTACTTGTGCTCAAGGCTAGCACTCTACCACTTGAGCCACATCTCTACTTCTGGCTTTTTTGGTAGTTAACTGGAGACAAGAGTCTCACAAACTTTCCTGACCAGGCTGTGATCCGCAGATCACAGGCTCCTGAGCAGCTAGGATTACAGGTGTGAGCCACCAGTGTCCGGCTCCCATTTCATTTTATATGAGGGGTCAGCTCCTAGGAACCTCAGTCTCAGGAGACCTTGTAGGACTTGGGTTTGAGAAGTATAGACTCTTCTGTTGGAATGCCCCTGTGCCAGGATTGAGTCAGGAAAGGGAGAACCAGTGAAAGTAACAAGAACAACCTGACTGCCTGCCGGGCTGCTGCAGGAACCACACTTGGCTTGGCACAGATAATGGAGAACACGTTGTAGAACACCTGAACCCCAGAGACTACTGCCCCGTTGGCACACAGGCCCAGGCTATCCTACAGAGCCCAGGAGGGACTTACGTTCTTGCCCACATCGTCTTTGGAGCTCATCAGGTCCTCCATGTCTGCACGGAGCTGCTTGTTCTGCCTCTCAAACTCCTCCTTGGCCTCCAGGGCTTCCTCCAGGGCCCGGGCCAGGGACAGGGCTTTGGTTTCTTTCTCTCTGGCCTCTGCTTCAGCCCGGTCCCTCTCTTCTGCATAGCGGGCAGAGATGTTCTTCTCCTCTGCTAGGAGCTGTGAGCACAAGCATCAGGAAGCAATGAGCATAGCACTAGTGTGCAGCATCAATGCGAGAGTACTATCATAGACAGGATGAGCTTCCCTAATACAAATGCCCAAGTCTTGCTGGAAGTCCACAAGTGGGCTCATTTTGATGGTTCACAGAATGTAGGTGCGCTGAAAACACTGTATATAATTACTCTATGGCACATGACACATAGAGGAATTTCCTGTTGACACTTGAGTTTGTCCTATTGCCAAACTATCTTATAACTGAAAAATCAGAAAAATTCCTAAACCTGAAACAAATCTGTTTCTAAGCATTTTGATAGAAAGGGTATGTGAGCTGTAGTAGATTATAGTTGTTTACATAGTTTTCATTTTGTGTTCTGCTTCTCTGTTTTCCAGGTTTTTTTTTTTGTGGGTTGTGGGGCTTGAGCTCAGGGCCTGGGTACTTGTCCCTGAGCTCTTTTGCTCAAGGCTAGAGCTCCCCACTTTGAACCACAGCTTCACTTCTGGTTCTCTAGTAGTTTATTGAAGATCAGAGTTTCATGGAATTTCCTGCCAGGGATGGCTTGGAACTGCTATCCTTAGGTCTTAGCCTACTGAGTAGCTAGGATTATAGGCATGAGTCACCAGTGCCTGCTTTGTTTTCCAGTTTTTATATAAATACATGTTGTATCTATCTATGTGTCTGTCTGTCTATCTATCTATCTATCTATCTATCTATCTATCTATCTATCTATCTATCTATCTATCTATCTATCTATCTATCTATCTATGCCAGTCCTAGGCCTTGAACTCCAGGGCTGGGCACTGACCTTGAGCTTTCTTTTTTTTTGCTCAAAGCTAGCATTCTATCACTTGAGCCACAGTGCCACTTCTGCCTTTTTCTCTTTATATGGTATTGAGGAATCAAACCCAGGGCTTCATGCATGCCAGGCAAGCACTCTATCATTAAGCCACGTTCCCAGCACTACAGGTTGCTTTTAGTTGCCTTTATATAAAACCTTTTCTCCCATAAAACCAAAACAACAAAAGGAGGCCTTCTTCCATGAGGAAACGGCCTGAGACTGAGGACCCTGGGGGTTGGGAGGCAGGAGTACGGGTCACTCACCTGGTCAAACTTCTTCTGCTTCTTCTCCAAGTTGGAGACGATCTGGCGCTGGTGGTCCAGGTCCACTGTCAGGTCATCAAGCTCCTGCTGCAGCCGGTTCTTGGTCTTCTCCAACTTGTCATAGGCCAGGGCCTTCTCCTCCAGGCGCTGGCTCAGGGCCTCTACATCTTTAAGAAGCTTCTTTTTAGCTTCTTCCAAACTCTCGATTGTTCCTAAGTCATCATCTACTTTCTTCTTTGTTTCAGCCAACTAAGTTTTGGGGAATGATTAAAAAAACAATATAAAGAACTCAATTATTATTATTATTAATAATAATTATTATTGTTTGTGCCCATACTGGATCTTGAACTCAGGCCAGGCAATGTCTGTGAGGGTTTTCTTTTCTCTCTCAAGGCTAGCACTCTACCACTTGAGCCACAGACCTACTCCTGACTTTTTGGTGGTTAATAAGAAATAAGAGTCTCATGGACTTTCCTGCCTGGGCTGTTTTTGAACGGAGATCTTCAGATCTCAGCTTCCTGAGTAGCTATGATTACAGGTTTGAACCCTGCTACCATTATTGTTTTCTAGGCAAGGTATCATTCAATTTGTAGTCCAAGCTGGCCTCTATTTCCTGCTGCTGCAGGAAGCTGCAGTAGGACTGCAGGCAAGTGTCACTGTACCTGGCTCAACTCAATTGGGTTTTGCATTTGAGGAATAAAAAGAAAGTTTTGTTGTGCAGTATAAATCAACACTCTATGATTTTGAAACCAATGCCATGTAAGCTTGTACCTTTAGCTGATCTACAAAATGGTGATTGGGACTGAGAGCTTGTATTAGGTGTCATAGCCCTTTTTTATTTTAAAATTACCATTATGAATAAGCAGATGAGCATTTGGCTGGGTCAAAGACAAAAAGGGTAACGGGCTTAAATTAGTACAACCCAATTAAATGCCCCAAATGGAGCTGAAAGGAGCCCTGGAAGCAGGGACACTGCTGCTGGTGGCACATATCCAGGCCATCTTTGCTCCCTACAGAGCCATTCACCTGGGACTGCAGGGCCAACACCTGCTTCTCCAGGTTCTTCCTGGCCTCCTCCTCCTCCTCCTGCTGCTCTTGAAGGCTATTCTTCTCCTCTTCCAGCTGCCGGATCCGACTGCTCAGGTTCAGCTTCTGGCGTGTCTCCTCCTGAAGCAGCTCCTGTTCGTTTGTTTAAAAAGTCAACATCGTTGTCATATTCATCACCAGACACCCACATCCACCCCTACCACCACCACCACAAAAAAACCAAAACCAAAACTCCTACTTAAGACCTAAAAAACCCTTTATTAAAGATTGTTTCATAAAAAAGGAGCTATCTTCATGGGGGGAGGGGATACTCAATGACATTAATAAACACACATGATAATTCTGTAACAGCCCAAATTAGCTCTTGAGGCAAATATTGCTCCAAGCCCATTCTCAAGGATGGCAGCACCGTGTGTCCATAGCCAGGCCAGGGCCCACGAAGCCCCCCGGGACACTTTCCTGCATGCCTGCATCTCTCCTTTCTAGAACTTTCTGTCCACTCCCCTGCCTGGGTCAGGCACTTGCTGTTTCCCATTGGGCTAACCTTCAGTCCTGGGCCTCCTTCATTACCTGTGTGGTCACCTGCCAGGTTAACTACTCTCACATGAAAAAGCAGATGTGAATATTTTCAAGGTACCACAGGGCTTTCTGCACTGTGGCTCTGGCCGCCTTCAGGTTCTCATCCAGATACGCCTTGTCCCAGCAGGTGCCTTGCTTATGCTCACCCAGCCCCTAAGCATCCCACTGTCTGTTTGTCTGAGGTTTCTGTCGCTCTTTCTCTAGCCCCTAGCCCAGAACCTGGCAAATAAATACAAATGCTTGCATATTGAATAAAAATAAGATGAAAATCTTGAAGAAAAAGGTACATTACTTGTGATTTAAATTTAGAAACCCCTCCAAACAATTTAATACAAGTCCCACCAATGGAAGTGTCAGTCCAATTTTTTACACAGGAGACTGAACAGCAGCATGAGATTTCAGCCATAATAAAACAATGTTTCCTTGCCTTTTGGGGGGGAGGGGGGAGTTCTGGGGTTTAAATCGGGGCCTTATGCTCACTAATTAGCTATTTTACCACTTGAGCCATGCCTCTAGCCTCTCTCTCTTTTTTGAGATAGGGTTTTCCCTGTGTAGTCCAGGGTAGCCTTGAACTCAAAAGCCACCTGCCTCAGCTTCTCAAGTGCTGAGATTACAAGTATGCACCATTCTGCCCAGCTAGCTCTAATAAACCATTTAAGATGGTGTGACAAGACCACGCACTGCTGGGGAAACTGCAGCTGCCAGCGCATAAACCACACTGGCTAGCACTGCCTCCCCAGCCAGTCCTGGGCCAGTGGAGCACAGGAGCCCCGGGCTCTGCATCCACCATCCTGCACTGCTATTTGCATTCTGGAAATCTCCACTGAGGTTAGCTGGAGATTCCCTGAGGAGCAAGTTATAGTGCAAGACAGTTCCAAATACCAGTACAATAGATTGCATACTGATATTCTAGAAGGCAGTGGTGGAACTGGCAAATTTCCCACCTTACGTTGTAGAAATGTTACTTTTTACTAACGCTCCCTTGAACCCCACTGTGATACCTGGGTGTCCTGTAGTTGTGACTCCAGACTAGACGCATCCTTAGCAAACTTAATGCCCTTCTTCTCCGCTTCTTCCAGAAGGGTTGAGACATTATCCAACTCGTTCTGCAAGGAAGAGTGACAATTACATTCAATTCTACAGTAAGAAGCCAATGAAAGGACCTCGTCACAGCTCAGAACACAAATGGAGCAGTCTTTGGGGTGTGTGTGTGTGTGTGTGTGTGAACTTGAAACTGCCAAATTCAACTAAGACCTTCACCACTAAGATTGTCATCTCCCAATAGGCTCAAGGACATAGCTGTTAAAACCTGCTGCTCTCAATAGCATGTCTTCCCATGGAAAGGTCCTGGAGGCTGATAGTGTGAGGGTTCTTCCTAGTTGCGGTCAACTACCTGGTTTCACATCTATCACGAAGAGACAAACATGATGCTGAGTCCTTGGGAAGAGCCACTGCCACCCCTGTGTGACGAGTCTGTTCAGACTGGAAGGTTTTTTTGTTTTCTGTTTTGTCAGTGGTGAGTCTTAAACTCGGGGCCCGGGCTGTGTCCCTGAGCTTTTTTGCTCAAACTTGCAAGGCTGCTATTTTTGCTATTTCAGCAACATCCTTCAGAGAGTTCTTACCTCACCAGCCTTGGGAACAGTGTGGTAGGGAATGGTTTGAGTCATGAGAACCTGACCTGGGCCCTGCAAATGGCCAGCAAATGACCAGGTGAGGTAGGGCCTTAGCTTCTGTGAGCTGGGTGTGGTTTGAGGAGGAAATGGGGGGGGATGGTTAACATCTGCCTGCCATTGCTCAGGGCCCACTGTTACTCACCTTGCCTTTTAGGTGTGCAGAGTTCATGATGGGATTTTTAAGACCTACCTTTCCTTGAATATCTTTTACGAGCATGCATGATCTCATAAATAACACACAACGCTTCCCATGTGTTAATGCAGTGAGCCCGAGATGGTGCAGCTCAGAGAGGGCCTAATTGTGCTATCCCCTGGGAACCTGGATTCTAAACTGGTTCCCTCCGTATTCCAAATGGCAGCTGTGCATCAGGATGCCTAACTTATTTGTGCGAATCATGTGGATTATGCTGAGCATCCGCTTTCCTCCCAGATGTCTGGAATTTGGGGTGTTTCAGGCAGAGTGCTTATAGGCCCAGGCTCAGAAACGACTTGCACACGGAGTCTCTACTGAGCTTCCTGGAGGACAACACTCAAAGTGCACATGGCTCAATTGTGGAGGGGCTGTGGGGCTGGGCTGGGAGAAGACCCTGCACACTCATGCCTGGCTTTTTCAGGACTTTGCTGCGCCCAGGACCTAGTTCCTTTCTCTGACTCTGCTCTGTGTTCTTTCACTGGGATAAATCCCGGCTGGGAGGATTATGCACGTGTGATCATTGCACTGCAGGGTCTTCAGCTCTCACAACCCAGCTCTGTAAATTCCTCTTCAATGTAGCAATCAGCAGGTGTATCTTTTCATACTAACATATACTCATCTACTAAGTTCTTATTGGTGGTGCTTGACTCCATTCTAGACATTAAGGTTATTTCCAATGATATGCTTGTGTGTGTATGTGTGTGCATGCATGTGCATGTGCACTGCTCCTAGAGTTTGACTCAAGGCCTGGGTGCTCTTTTTTGCTCAAGGCTAGCGCTCTCCCACCTGAGCCACAGCTCCAGTTCTCAAGGATTTTCCTGCCTGAGTTGCTCTGAACCTCATTCCTCAGATCTCAGCCTCCTGAGTAGCTAGGATTACTGGCTGTGAGCTGCTGGGACCTGGCTAAATTATATGCTTTTATATACGCTTCTACAGAGAATATTCTTGGAGTTGGATCTATGCCTAACCTTCATTGTTTCTCTAGGATAAATGACAAGACACTGATTTTTCTGGGCCCACAGCTTTAAAGCTTATGATATGGAACTGTCAAAGTGTTGTCTAGAAAGAAGCTTCAGTAATTTATGCTCCAACCACTTGTGTATATAAATCCATCATCCTCAAGTCTTTATCATTACTAGGTATTTTGCCCACTGCTTTCTTATTTTCTGGCTTACTGGACAGGGTGAGGTTGTTAAGAGTCATGCAAAGAACAGCCAATTCAGGCTGTTTTTTATTTATACTGAGGTTGAACTCAGGATCTCTACTTGAGCTATGCCCTCAGAACGCTTATGAATGTATACATACATACTTACATACATATACATATATACCTATATATTTTATCGATTATGGGGCTTGAACTCTGGACCTGGGTGCTGTCCTAACCTCTCTTTGCTCAAGGCTAGCGCTCTACCACTTTGAGCCACAGCGCCACTTCCTGTTTTCTGGTGGTTAATTGGAGACAACAATCTCAAGGACTTTCTTGCCTGGGCTGGCTTTGAACTGTGATCCTCAGATCTCAGCCTCCTGAGTAGCTAGGATTACAGGCATGAGCCACCAGTGCTCCGCTACTGCTGTCATATTTTTGAAGTATCATTTACATTCACCACAGTAATAAACACTGATGGTCTCTAGGAGTTGCATACAATGACAATTTTCAGGTATGTAACAACACATTTCCACAGGAGGGCCACAGGAGGATAAAAATGCCAAACTGGATAAGCGAGAGCAAGACCTGTCCGGTGCCCAGGTGTTCCAGCTTACCTGTAGCTTATTGGCTTTCTCGGCCAGCTCCACCCTGAGTCTGTCGCCTTCTGAGACCTTGGCATGGAGCTCCTGGACCTGGGCGTCCAGCTTCTTCCTCTTGTGCTCAGACTCAGCCTTGACCTGCTGCAGCACCTTCACCTCACACGCCAGCTCCTTATTGTCCGTCTCCAGGCCCTGCTTGTTCTTCTCCAGATTTGCTTTGAACTGGGAGAGGGAGGGATATTTGACGTTATTTCACAGCTCTCTGTAAGAAGCACTGCTTTTGGGCCTGATGGTAGTGTGTCTACCATCAGCATCTGCTATTCTAGGCATCTGGTTTCGAGGTGAGGGATACCTGGGCCATGGAACTCTCTGCTCACAGTGGTAGATGTGGGTATCTAGGGGCTATGTAATTGTCACATGAGGTGGAGGAAACACTCCTTAAAAAAAATTAACACAAGCTAAATCTAGTTCAGAGATGGGTCTCTGGGCACAGGAGGTGGTGTTAATCTCAATCTCCACCTTTGAACTGGGTGACCCTGCCTTAGTTACCTTACCACATTGGACCTCCGTTTCCTTATCCTTTCCATGAGAATAACAGAGACTACCTACAGGACTGGAATCAAGACTATAGAAGGCAGTGCTCAGAGTACTTAGCACAATGTCTGGCCTCCATGAACAAATGTTCAGTCCCTGGTCACACTAACACTGTGTACATTAGCATGTGGCTAGACAGAGAAGAGAAAGCTAAGAAAATCAGACCAAGAGTAAAGGCATAAAGAAAGGATTCCTGGGGGCTGGGAAGGTGGCTCAGTGGTAGAGTACTTGCCTTGCATGCATGAGGCCCTGGGTTCAATTCTTCAGCACCACATAAGCAAAAAGAAAAAAGCCAGAAGTGGTGCTGTGGCTCAAGTGGTAGAGCACTAGCCTTGAGCTGAAGAGCTGAGGGACAGCACCCAGGCCCAGAGTTCAAGCCCCATGACTGGACCCACCCCCCCTCCAAAAAAAAAAGAAAGATAGGATTCCTGAAAAAATAGGAGAAAGAAGGCAGCTTGCACAGGAGGATGGTTTGAGGTAAGGAAGGAATATGATGTCTTGGTAGACTGGCAAGCTCTATGTGAGAGGTAGGTGGGAGAATGGTGGAGGATGACAATGTGTGGTGACTAAGACGAGATGAGAGGCAGAAGGGGCCACGAGGGTGCAATGAGTGTAAAGGAAGACCGGGAAGGGAATAATGAGGCGTCTTGGCAACAGTCGAGTGAGAGAATGGCTGAAACCATTCAAGATCTGTGGGCAAGCCATTGGGCGAGCAATGATATCCGTGAGCCACAGGGGAGGAACGTGTGACGTGTGGCTGCTGGATCCATCCATCTTCTACAAAGAATTAGGGCGTATGACTTTTCTCTAAATAAACATGTGCTTTAAGAAAGCAGATACCACTTATGCGCAACTGGGTCTCCAGGAGCCCACCCTGGCGCAGTCTGAAGGCTGGAAGTTCATCGCAATAGCACTGAAGGGGACAGCCAAGCGCAATGGTGGCTGATGGATTATTCTCCCTGGGGACATGGCCACGTGGCTGGGGTCCCCTACCCTTTTGGCTTGCTCCAGTTGCTCAGAGAGCTCTTCCAGGGCTGTTGCATGTCTCTGTCTCATGTCCTGAATTTGTGCTTCATGGTTCTTAGTTTCTTCCTCGAGAGCCTTCTTTAGCTCGGCCACTTCCTGTTCACGTTTTGTGCTAAAGAAATGTATTAAAAACAACAACAACAGATCAGAATTAGCCAACTGATTAAGTTAAAACACATTTGGAGCTGGGTGCTGGTGGCTTAAGCTTGTAATCCTAGCTTCTTGGGAGGCTGAGATCAGGAGGACTGTAGATCCAGGCCAGCTGGGATTGGGAAGTGTTTGAAATTTTAAGTCAAAAGAAGGATGCTGCTAGGCTCTGGTGGTCACGCCTGTAATCTTAGCTACTCACAAGGCTGAGATCTGAGGATCATGGTTCAAAGCCAGCCCCAGCAGGAAAGTCCATGAGACTCTTACCTCCAAGAAGGATGCTGGCCAGTATCCTGTGCCTATGATCCCAGCTATGATGAAAAGTGAAAAATAGGAACTGTGGTCCAGGAGCATGCCTAAGCAGGACTTGAGACCCTATCTCAAAAAAATATCCAGTGTAAAAGATGGCTAGAGGAATGACTCAGTGGTAGAGTGCCTGCCTAGCAAGTGTAAGGCCAAGAGCTCAAACCCCAGTACTGCTAACTTTCCGCTCCCTGACTCCCCCTCCAACCCCCCGGCCCTGGCTTGGCGAGAGTGACTTCACAGTTAGCAGTCAGCTGAGCAGATCAGTGACATCAGGTCTTACCAGACTGGCTAAGGAGCAATGGGGTGAAGAAAGGAAAATGGTGGGCCTAATGGTGTACATCATGATTTGGGTCATGTGTATTTATAAACATAGAGGCAGTTTGGAGGTTTGTTGGGTGTTGTGTTTTAGCCCATGTCCCCCAAAGACAGGTGGCTGGAATCCATCTGAGACAAGCAGGGCTAAAAGCCTTCAACCTGCTCAGCAAATAACAGCTTTTAGCTGTTGTACATCCTGGCCTTTTTTTCCTGAATCTAGAAACCAGTGAACTCGGCTTTGGAAGTGTCTACTCTTGGCTGGGTTTTTGACCAGAGTAGAAAAAAATGCTCAGCCAGGTGCCAATGGCTCATACCTGTAATCCTAGCTACTTAGGAGGCTGAGATCTGAGGACTACAGTTCAAAGCCAGCCTGGGCAGGAAACTCTGTGAGACTCTTATCTCCAAAGAACCACTCAAAAACTGGAAGTGGTGCTGTGGCTCAAGTGGCAGAGCACTAGCCTTCAGCTGAAGAGCTCAGGGACAGGGCCCAGGTCCAGAGTTCAAGCCCCACGACCACCACCACCACCACCACCACCACCAACAACAACAATAATAATAACAACAACAAAAGCTCTGATCGTCTTTCCAATTCACTTCTTGCAAAAACAAAAACTACAAATGAGAGATGTATTTTTATCCACACCATAATGGGCTCAACTGTAGCACTCACAGGTGGTGTTTTGGGAAACATTATGTCTCCTGCAGTTCAGGTGTGTACCCTTACCAAAGGCTGTCAGAGCATTCAAGCCACCCCTACCTGTCTGCTGGTCCTTACTAGAATTGTGTGTCCCATAATTAACTTAAAAGTAAGTCCTCGGCAGATGGAATTCTCTTCTGCAGGCTCAATGGCATCTTATGTCCCTTTAGGTCTATGATGAAAATCTAAAGGAACTAACCAGGTTATTTAGTCGGAGGGAAAAAAAAGCTAAAGGATTCTTTTGATTCTTAGATTCAGGAAGGGACCAGGAGCAAAACTGTTCACCCTGAAGATGAACTGAGAGCAGGAGGCTGTGTGACCCACTGCTGAGGGAAAGCAATGACCAGCAGAGTAAATGGAAGTAATCATGGAGGATGGCAGAATACAGGATAACAGGAAAGCCAGTGGGACCTGTGGCTGAGCTGGGCTGGACCACAAAGAATCTTCAGCGATTCCTTCTGTCTGAGTTCTGTGAGGCCAGAGCTGGCAGTGCTGCAGCCCTCTCTCAGCAGTGATCTCAGCCCCCTGGGTCTCATTGCTCCACTGGTACAGGAAGGGAAAATGTCCATACAGGATTTGGTGCATGAGTCACTGTGCTAATTGCTTACACATTTGAAAGTATAGAGCAAGCCTCTGGCAGTGTGCTTCAGCGCTGCTGTGAGGCTCCCGCTGGTGAAATGACGCTAACAGATGCCTTAGCAGAAGTAGGGATGCTCTTACTGCTGTCAGTCTGACTTGTTTTGAGTTAGTAAGAATTGAACCCTGGCCTTGTGCATGCCACGTGAGCAACTGCTGGTCCCTGAGCTATACACACGGCCCCTGGTTTCAGTGTTTATTAAGTACATGTATGCTCAGGTTGACAAATACAGAGTGAGTTATCATGGTAAACTTGTTTCTAGTTAGCGAAATAACTTAGTTACTCAAGTTACTCTCACAATTATAAACACAATTAGAAAAGCACACAAGAATATTTTTTTCCAATGTGATCTTTATCCCTTAAGTGCAGATTAGACAGACCTCCTGTTTATCTGAAGATGTTGAAATTCCAGGGTATTTCCTGCTTCATCCTCATATCAAACTCCAAAAACCTGTTCTGGCCAAGAATGTGACCCTTCAACCTGCCTTCTAATCATCAGTGCCCCAAGCCAGGCACCAATGGTTCACGCCCGTAATCCTAGCTACTCAAGAGACTGAGATCTGAAGATTGTGGTTTAAAGCCCAAGCAGAAAAGTCTGTGAGACTATTATCTCCAATAAACTACTCAGAAAAAGCTAGAAGTGGTGCTGTGGCTCAAGTGGTAGAGCACTAGTCTTGAGCACAAAGAGGCTCAGGGACAGTGCCCAGGCCCTGAGTTCAAGCCCCAGGACCAACAACAACAACAAAAAAAATTCAGTGCCCTTTTTCAACATTGCTCATCACTTCCTGATGGGGCCTGTGTTAGAGTGTAGCTCCTTTCACAGGAGGATGAGGTTTGCCTTTGATATGGTGCAGCATCCTGATTATTTGGCTTTTCTGCCTCTTAGCTTTTACAAGCTCATGGGACTTACCCGGGCCATCTGCTGGGGTGGGCGGCGTGACCAGGCAGAGACTGGCATATTGTGTTAACCAGTCCCCTGACCCACAGTGAAACCAACATTCCCAGAATGTTGGGAAGACCCAGATGATACATCCTAGCCTACTGAGAACAGAGCCCTGGCTCTTCCACACTGCCTCCTCTTGGTTGCTCTGGGTCATTTCTACCTCTCAGACATCTGTCTTCACAGGTATTCTGGCTTTCTGGGGCTGACATGTTGCAGGTGAGCCTTTTCTGGCTATGTCCAGCCATACCAGGTCACTTTCTTCAGGCCTGCACCTGCTGCTGGTTCCTGGGATACCGCCCCTGTCCTTGCCCAATATACACCTGTGCCTAAAGATCTGTGCTCACACTTCTCATCTCAGGACCTGAACATTCCTTCTAACCTGCTTGTCTACTCTGCGCATGCCAATGGGCACTGACAGCAGATGCCGGCCCACACTGCTACCTCTTCTGTGTCATCCCCTCTCCTTTTCTGGCCTGCTTGCCCCTCCTCTGTAAGTCTCTTTCCAGCTCAGTTGTCTCTCTTTCCTGCCTTTGACTTTCTGATGCCTCACGCTGTCTCAGTCTGAAGGGCCTGTGCTGCCCATGGCACATATATTTCTACCTATCAGCTGGTTTGTGTCTGTCACTGTTCTACCTGCTAGGGTCCCCAGGAAGCAGAAAGGAGCTCTGGAATGACATCTTCCAGATACCATGATGCCCCAAAAGAGCCAGCACAGCACAGCACATCTGCACAGCACAGCACAGCACATCTGCACAGCACATGTGCACATCTGCAGCCAGCAGATACCCGAGGTGCCCCTGCTACACTCACCGTAGTTCCTGCTGAGCCGCCGTGGTGTCCAGAGTGTCCTCGAGCTCGGTTTTCAGAGCTTCCAGTTCCTCACTCAAATCCCTTTTCTGCTTTTCTGCTTTGTTCCGTGAAGCCTTCTCGGACTCAAAGTCTTCTTGGAGTTCAGCAATTTGAGCTTGGAGCTCACGTACAACTTTGAGTGCGTTATTCTTGTGCAGTGTCTCGTCATCACCTCTGTCAAGATCCAAGCAGAGAGGCGTTCAGGGTCACGTGGCGCCTGGCCTGTCCTCCCTGCTCTAGGGGATGCTGGTTCTACCTCCTCTTTCCAGGGTCTCCTGGGGGGCAGTCTGTCTTCAAGTAAATGATCCGGGAAGGCCCCAAAGCAGGTAATGGGAGCCACAAAGAGGATCCAGGCCAGCCTCCTTTCCAAAGGGCTACAATCCTCCATTAAGAGGCGGAACAGCTGGGTGCCAGTGGCTCACACCTGCAATCCTATCTACTCAGAGGAAGCTGAGACCTGAGGATCATGGTTCGAAGCCAGCCCGGGCAGAAAGGACTAATGTCTTCAACTAGCCAGCAAAAAGCTAGAAGTAGAGATGTGGCTCAAGTCACAGAGTGCCAGTCTTGAGTGAAAAAGCTAAGAAAGAGTGAATGGCACTGAGTTCAAGGTCCAGTATTGGCATGTGTGTGATACACACACACACACACACACACACACACACACACACACACACACACGGGACAATCTCACTTTGAAGATCAGAAAACTGAAAAATGTCCTCTGCAGTGAAGTGTCATGACAGTCAGATCACTGATGGAGGCAGCCGTCAAACCACTAACCTGGAGGACATATTCAGGCATGAGGCATTCATACTCCACAGTATGTGAAGGTATGAAGGCCTTTACACCTCCCTTCCCACTTCTCCATGCACCTCCTTTGTACCTACATGCAGGTAGGTGATATGTTTTTCTGATAGGCAACAGTTGAGGTATCTGAGGTGAGGGTTGGGGAAGCTGGTAAGACATGATAGCAATCAGGGGGACATTTAATTTTAGCCTTATAAATGACAAAAACTTGCTCGAGGTGAAAAAGCAGCTGATCTGGCTTGAGTACCACTGGTAAGGACAAGAGAAAAAAGTTTTGTTGTTAGAACCTAAGTCCTATGTACCAAAGTTAATGCTTTAAAAGGAAATGAAGATAAGGAGTCTGTGGACCATGTATGATTTTCATTCTAGAATCCACTGGCTTAGAGCTAAATATCAGATCATCTTATTAGAGAAGGATGATCATTTCTGGAAAGTGAATCCTTCTCAAGTTTCTAGACATAGTGAGACTAGGTTGCAAACAAAAATCCACTGTGGTAAAACTGTTTTGGTGTGACTTCCCCAGGATTTCAAGCTTGTTTTTAGGTATGGATATTGAGAATGGATTGTGAGATTTTCCTTGCTGCCTGACAAAAGTTACATACTCCAGATACTCCTGATTGCTTCATGAAACTGTTATCCCTAACAGCAAGTTAGCTTTCCTACTCCCCCACACAAGAGCCACACCACAGGAACTTAAGCCTCAGCAGCTGCTTTACACCAGAGCAATGGAAACACAGCAGACCTGGCCAGGGCGCCCTGCAGCTCCTCCTCCTTCTTGGCCAGCTGGATCTTGAGCTCATCGATCTGAGCCTGGAGCTCGGCAATCTGGTCCTGTAGATCAGTTGTTTCACCATCCAGTTTCCTTTTGGCCTTTTCTAGTTCCTGCCGAGTCTTCTCTTCCTTCTTCAAGCGTTCTTTAAGGAAAGGCAAAAGTGCTTCACCAAGTGAACTTTTAACGGATCAAAGCTGAGAATCAAACATTTTATTCAAAGGCATGTCACTGCCTGAATGACAGTCTCAGATGCTCAGTCAGTGGAAATCCACCACTAAGATCAGTCAGAGATGAGATAAGTTAGTGTAAGCAGGGGATCTGAGGAAACTGCAGAGACAGAGGAGCAGGCACAGGGCTGTGCATCTTCCCCATCTTCATCTCTTCAATTCTGTGGTAGCTTTTAATCAAGGCTAGTGACTTGTTCCTCACACAGTGGGACTCTGTGCTTTGTGATCTCCAGCGAGAACCCACTGTGGAGAGGATGAGACAAGTTCCCCAGGCCCATCCCACAGGCATGCCTGTGAACCCACAAACTAGCCAAGTGGTTTATGAAAATAAGTTCACACTGACATTGTCTTTTGTCTATACCAAAAAAACGTAAGAAACCAAAACAAAGCCCTAAATAACTTTAAAACAACAACCTATGTCCATTTTCTCATCATAAAAGCATGCATGAAGAGAGTAAGCACACGCTTGCCTATCTACAAAGGTTTATGTGCTCTTAATGGTGTCCACTCTATTTCTTTTGCAGCTATTACTATTGCCTGGGTTTCCAGTTTGAGGCTGGTTACTCTGTGAAGTGACACTCACGTAGTTGAATGCAGTGCTTGTGTCAGAAAACCCAGTGGTCTACAGATTTCAGAGTTAATTTAGATCCTAAGTCCAGCAAAAGATATTATATTTTATTGTGGTACCAAAGTTAAGAAAGTAAAACCATGCCAAACATGGTGGCAGAAGCCTGTAACCCCAACACAAGAAGCTGAGGCAGAAAAAAGAATCACAAGTTCTAGGCCAGCATGGATGACATAACAAGACCATGCCTCAAACAACAACAGCAAACCAAAGTCAAACCATTTTAATGCTATTGGTGAAACAAAATAACTTGTAAGAGATTTATTTATTTACTGTGCCAGTCCTAGGGCTTGAACTTAGGGCCTATGCACTATCTCTGAGCTTTTTCCTCAAGGCTAACATTCTCCCACAGGTTTATTTCTGGCTTTTTGGTGGTTAATTAGAGATAAGAGTCTCAAAGATTTCCCTGTCTGTGTTCGCTTCCAACCATGATCCTTAGATCTTAGCCTCCAGGGTAGCTAGGATTATAGGCAGGAGCCACCAGTACCTAGCTAAGAGATTTATTTTAATAATGAATACCTTGGCCGAGATACTGATAACCCAGGCAGAAAAGTCCTGGGGATTCCATCTCTAATTAACCAGCAAAAAGACCAGTGAGTGTCTAAGGCCCTGAGTTCAAGCCCTAGAACTGACAACAACAATAAAGAGAGAAGAGAGGAGAGAGAGAGAAAGAGAGAGAGAGAGAGAGAGAGAGAGAGAGTCCAACTCCAAAGGCTCCTAGTATTCCAGTACTTCTTTGCTTTCTTTGTTCTAAATAGTGTAAAATCTCACCATTCATATCCTTGTCCTAAATTCCTCTAGCCCCAAACACGAACCTTCTAAATCGGAGATCATTACTTCTTGCTTATTCCTGATTTTGGCCAAGTTTTTAGCTTTTTCTTCCTCTTCAGCCAGCTGAGAGGAGCATTCAGCAATGCGATCTTCCATGAGTTTCTTTTCCTGGATAGGAAACAATTCAACTGAGTTTGGGGTTGAGATTACTCAGCAGTAGCTTTCTTTGAGGAAAGTGAGCAACAGTGGCACAGCTCCTGCAATGGACCGCACGCTCCCATAGCAGCAGGGCTCACGAGGCTGTGGGTTCTGCCTTGGGTCTGCTCAGAGCCCACATCAGTGCTGGGTGAACGAGAGCTAGCACAAGTCAAAAGCCTACAAGACTATAGTGGTATCTGGTGGATTATAAAAGCTAAAGTGAGGGACAACTCTGATCAAGAAGCACTGGACACTTCAGATGGATACATTAAATAATAACTCCCTTGTATTATCATTTGAAGTTTAGGAAAAGGATAGCTTAAGTGTCTGTATCTTTCAAAATCTAGCTAAGTGGAGACATGTGGAGAAAATTAAGTAAATGAGCCTAAAATCCTAGCATCAGTGGGTGTATAGACATAGATTCTAAGAGGAGCATCTTATGGAAATGGCTCCTTACTTTGATAAATTTGGAATTCTGATCCTCGAGAAGGAGAATCTCCTCTTCCATCTTCTTGATTTTGGCCTCTGCCGTCACTTTCTCCAGCTGCAATTTCTGCCGAGCTCCTTCTTCCTCATCCAGCTGTTCTTCTAGGTCCTGGAAGAGGAAATCATGGCCACCCACTTCCTTCACCATCAAGAGTGCACAGGAGGATATTAAAACGACATACCCATTCTCATTTTCAAATGGTGTTTGAAAAATAGGAGATAGACACTGCCACCTTGTTACAAGTTCAAGTATAAGCTAGGTTAACACCCAACATGGCAAAGTGTAACAAGCTTTGAAAATAGGCTTCTTCTTCTTTTTTTTTGGGTGGTAGTGGGGCTTGAATCTAGGGCTTTGCTTGGCAGGTACTCTACCACTTGAGTCATGCCCCCAGAACTTTTGTATTTTCTTTTTGAGATAGGGTCTTGAGAAGTTGCTAGGGCTGGACTTGAACTTGAGACCTTCCTGTTTCTGTTTCCCAAGTAGCTGGGATTTACCATGTGAAAAAAAAAGAGGCATTTCTTTTAAATGCAGTTTTAGGACATTATCAGCTGTAGTCTGTATAAAAAGACCTACAGTGAAATGTTATTTGTAAAACTAAGTAACCATGACTGTGGTACATTCATGGTAGAAAGGTCTTGGTAATTAAGTGTTAGTACATTTATAAAACGGTATATCACATAGTAATTGAAATTCTTATTTTGCAATAACTAGCAAGACAGGAATATAGTAATATGTAAACATAAGAATAGGAATATGAACATAGTTACATATCAATCATATATGTAATGTAGTTAAATTCAACTATATATGTTCAGCCAAACAGGTACTGGGGCTGGGTGCTGTCCCTGAGCTTTTTTCTCAACGGTAGCACTCTTTCACTTGAGATTTTTTGGTGGTTAATTGGAGATGAGTCTCATGGACTTTCTTGTATGGGCTGGCTTCAAACCATTACCCTCAGATCTCAGCCTCCTGAGTACTTAGAAATACATATGTGAGCCACCGTCTATGCCTTTCATACCCTACATTACTGTATATAAGAAATAAAATTAGTGAGCAGAGTTGTATCCACTAGTCAACCTTTGGTCCTAGACTAGAATTGTTGGAGTAGGGCTGGGAAGGTGGCTCAGTGGTAGAGCGCTTGCCTTGCATGCCTGAGGCCCTGAGTTCGATTCCTCAGCACCACATAAGCAAAAAGAAAAAAAGCCGGAAGTGGCGCTGTGGCTCAAGTGGTAGAGCGCTAGCCTTGAGCTGAAGAGCTGAGGGACAGCGCCCAGGCCCAGAGTTCAGGCCCCACGACCGGACCCAAAAAAAAAAAAAAAAAGAATTGTTGGAGTATATGCTTTTTACAGTTTTGTGCTAGTCTGCTAACCTATTATAGGATACTTGAAAGCTGTCTGTGTTGAAAAATAGAATAAAGCTAAGTATATGGCTGATTTGCTGCATGAGTTATTTGATATTTGCACAATGGCTGAACTGTCTATGCATCATAAAGAGGAACTATGGAGTGAGGGAAGCACTGAGGGAGAAATATTCCCGGAGGAAGTTTTGGAAAGGAAAATTTGGCACGAGACCCATGGTCTACTGGGGCACATGCTGGCACCAGATACTGAAGGTGGGAGAGGGGAACAAGAGACCCGGCTGTGGGCGTGTCCTGGGATGCAGGCAAAATACCCACTGTCAACATCATTTGTCTGGGTGTTTGGTTCTGTATATAATTGTGCTTCATGGGACTTCAGCTTGTATTCAGAAATTACCAGGGAAGAGCTATTTTGTCCTATTATAGTGCTGAGCATTGTTTATGAATCTAGCCATTTAGTAGATGCTTATCTAATTAACAGTAGCAGAATCATTTCTGACAACATAAAGAACCTTAGGTCAACTCCACAACGCTACAGCCCCAAAGAGCTTTCTGACTTTGAATATCTTTACCTGGCATACTGTAAGATGCCACATCAGAAAACAAAGAGATTCCTATTCAAAGTAATATGTCTATGTTAGGGAAAGAAAAATCCGCAAATGAAAGTAAACTCCTTTGCTTTTCAATGGACAAGAATCCAAGCACGCAGCTTTTATTTCTTCCAGCTACCGTTCCCACAGAGAACTGCTTGATACCTGAATATGTGCTTGCATTTTTTTCTTTTCGTTCTGGAGAATCTGGTTTCTTTCTTCTTCTTCTTCCACCCTGGACTCTAGGTCGTGCAGAATCTCCTCCAGCTCCTGCTTTTTTGCAGCTAGTCTTGCTCTCATCTCCTCTGCTTCAACGAAGAGCTCAGTCTCTGCTTGTAGTTGTTCTGCAAGGATATTCTTCTCTTCCAAAAGCTGCAAGCACAACACAGGGTCTGTACCATGACTTACTCAGTGCATGAGCCCGATCTATTCAACAGCAGTGCTCAGCAGCTCACCAAAGAAACTGGGAGTCAAAAACACCAGGAGCCAAACTTTCAAATATCCTCTTGGCTGAAGTAAAATCAGTTAGATAGAAACATTTCCAGTTGTTCCTGTTACCTCACACATTCTTAATAGTACAGAATTAAACCCATGCTGTTTAAACAATCACAGTTCTGTTAAAATTACAAAAAGACAGAGGAGCAGAATATTATTCACGTTATAAAATCCATGGTGACTAAAAATATCTAATATCAAGTGATATTCTAGGCTTTTCTCGTGAATATTTTTTGCCTTGAACACGACAGTTCTGTTATTGTTATCCACAAATACTTCTTGAGCCTCTGCTTTCTCCATGAACAGGACTTGCCTGCACAGAGACACAGATCCAAGAACCCTGTCACTAGAGAAAAGGGGAGGCTTTGATGCCAATCGTCTCATCCTTTTTCTTCGCTCTGTTTCACCTAATAAGCAGTCATGGGAAGGTGACAGCGCTGGGAGCTGCATCTAACACAGGTGTTAAAACACAAGCTTGATGGCAAACAGGACCATCTGTGTATTTGAAGAATGAGAAGGGCAAAGCTGTAGGATTTTAGGTAATCTAAATAAAGTGTGAGGCAAACTTATCCGTTAACTCTGTTTTGCAAGTGCACAGGCTTTGGAAAGGAACGAGAACACCTCCCATAAAGCAGCATGCTAAGGTAGGGACAGGAATGTGTCAGCTGCTCTCCACGGCCATCCCAGCCGACCCAGGGAAGTATGGGCAGAAGGTGAGCACACACCTGTTGGTGCTTCCTCTCCATCTCCTCAAGTTCCCCTTCAACCTTCGTCTGCTTCTCCTTCACTTTCAGCAGTTCCTCATCTTTGGCCTGAAGTTCTTCCTCCTGGCGAGTTACTTGTAGGAGAGGCTTTACCTGTGACCAAATGAAACCATCATTACATTTCTCTCTTGGGGACTATTACTGCTTGAACCCTGCTACGTGAAGGAGATTTAGCAACTCCTCTGCCCCACGCACCTTTGTGAAGACCCGCCACCACTGCCAGTGCCGCAGCTTCAGGTATGCGGCACAGTTCCTCTGTAAGACCTTTAAGGCACTAAGTTGTTGCTGCTTCTTGGCAAAGGCCCTGAAGAACAGGAAGAAACATTGTGTGAGGACAAACAGGTTCTAACTATTCAGAAGAAGCCACACTCTTCTATGGCTAATGGGGTGGGCGGGGGGGGGGGGGTGGTCCTCAAGGAGTAATATGTAAGAAAGTGTGACAGTCCACCCCAAAGCTATCCAACTTGCTGGCCTGGACAGCTCACCTAAAACATCTGTCACCGACTGCCGACCCTTCATCTTAGATGCATCCCACACCTTCTCTGCCACTTACCTTCCACCCCCACAAACACGTGTGTGTGCATGCTCACGTGCATGCATGGGTGCAATGCTAGACAATGAATGCATCTTTCATTTTCCTCAGGCAATAAAAACAGGAGGAAAGAAAGAGATTTCTTTTCTGGTGCTTAGCACTCCTTGTGCCCTTTAGAGAGCTGTTTAGCTTTTTATTCTTGAGGGTTGGCCTCAAAAAAGGGTTCTCCAGGACTGCAGTGGAATCAGAATGCCTACCCCTCTTTGGCTTACATCTTGGTCCCTGTGTGTTTCCCTACTGCACCATGTGGGTGGGCAGAATGCATGTGATGGCTTGGCTGTCTCTCCTACTAGCATGCAACTTCCATAGAGCTGGGCTGTGTGCCCCTTGCACTCTTCCATCCCTGGCACACGAACAATGCTCAACAGTGCCACAGCCCATGGGGGTGATTAGCTACTTACTTCCTGGCTAGGTAACCCCTGCAGACAGCCTGGAAGAAGATAATGATGTCGGTGATTTTCAAATCTCTTTCTTCTTCCAAGTGTGCCAAAACTCCAGCTCTGAAAAATATCTTGCTCTGCCCAATTCTATACAAGTTTGGATCCAGTTCTAAAGCTCGGATCTAAGAGAGAAAGAGTCTTATTTATTTTTTGCTTAGGACAGATTATGCTGACAGTTGACAAGCCAGAAAAATCAAGAAAAGCTTACCATTCGTTCACAGGCCTGTTTACCATCCATAAAACCTTTAGGAATAGCATTTGGAGTTAGGATCTCATATCTGTAAAAAGATTCCAAGGAGAATTAGAGAAATCTGTGAACATATTTATTTACTGTGAATTTTGTTTAACTGGCAGAAAATGATAGGTAGTATGAAGAACAAAGAAAGAACTGGGAATTGGTGACATTTGAGATTTTTTTTGCTATGATGCTAGATGGAACATGGTGCCTAGCCCAGGCCAAACAGGCAAGCCCTTTGCTGTGGAGCTACACTGTGTGTGTGTGTGTGTGTGTGTGTGTGTGTGTGTGTGTGTCCTAGGGATTGAATGAGGGCCTGGGTGTCTGTGTCTGTGTGTGTGTGTGTGTGTGTGTGTGTGTGTGTGCGCGCGCGCCTGGGTGTCCCTGAGCTTTTTTGCTCAAGTCTAGTTTTCTACCACTTGAGCCATAGATTCACTTCTGGTTTTTTGGTGGTTAATTGGAGATAAGAGTCTCACAGACTTTCCTGCCCAGGCTGGCTTTGAACCGTGATCCTCAGATCTCAGCCTCCTGAGTAGCTAGGATTACAGGTGTGAGCCACTGGCACCCGGTGGTGTTCACATCTTTAAGATGCAAAGAATTCATACTTTAAGTCATAGTGGATGCTGTAAGAGCAATGCCCACAGTTTCTAACAAGAACAGAAACTATCAGGCAGCATAGCACTGGTTTTGTATGTATGTTCTCTCAACTGTATACCTCCCATGGATGTACCTACAGTGTACGGCTGCACTTCAGTTAAAAATTCTAGCAGAAAGACAGAGGCTAAAGGATGAATCCTTGTTACTAACTTTGTGTCCTGGATGCCAATTATGAACACTTTTCTTGTCAGTAAAGAGGGGGACTCTACCAGTGTTTATTGGACTGCCAGTGGAGTCATCACAGTGGCTTACTAGGGCACATAGGCTTACATTATGGTAGCTTCTCAGGTTCTTTTTCATTGGGGGGAGTGAGGGAAGGGGAGGGGTTGGACTAGGGGTGGAGCTCAGGGCCTGTACTCACTGGGTGGGGTTCTACTTGGAGCCCATTCCTGTTTCTTTCTGGAATAGTGAGGGAAAGGAATAGGCCCTTCTGTGGCTTGGAAGCCCTAAATTATTTCATGGGCCAACAAATGTATCATATATCATAATTTGGAGAATTTTGAAGAAAACAAAAAGGGAAAAAAAACAACCAAATGATCTTAGGAAAATTATCAAACAAAAACTAAAAGTATCTATTTACTACCATGTTTGTATCAATTTCCATTATATACTAGTCAATCTCTTCCCGTTTTGTTGATTGTTAGTCATTCTCGAATCTATCCTATTCCCTTCTCTATTCTAGTTAAAGGACTGTCATTGTGTGTATACATAATGTATACCAGAGAAAAATTTATACACAGACATACATAGACAAAGATTTACTGAAGAAGGAAGGAAAGAAATATCCAAAATGCTTTTGGGAATCACTCCCATTATATTGTTTCACTTCCATTATATTGTGTTTTTATTTTCTTTTCTGGAGGTAGTGGGGTTTGAATGCAGAGTCTTGTACTTGGTTAGCTGGTGCTCTACCACTTAAGCCATGCCCTCAGCCTTGCTTTTTGCTGCTTATTTAGGAGGCTACATTTTCTGCCCAGGCTGGCCTCATACTAGTTTGCTCCATGTCTCAGCCTCCGAGTGGGGGGGGGGGGGGATTATAGGAGTGAGCTACTGGTACCTGGCCCTGGAGGATTTTAATTCATTTTTGACATCTTAAACTTTCTTAAAAGGGATACGTATTACTCATCTATTTAAAAAAAACCTGTTTAATAACAGCTGTGTGAATTTCAGGTAGAAGGATATGAGGGAATAGAGTTGGTTTCTAGCTTGCTGTGGTTGGCTGCCACCTCACTTCAGCCTCTGAAGCTGAGCGTTCTTCAGCAGCCCAGCAGTTCCTAACAGGATGCCTTTCTCAACAGCAGGCTCCCAATTTTCCCACTAAATAGTAATGGTAGAAAGGATCATCCCTTTGCTACCAATGAAACTGGAACTTCTGGGGAGGAGGGAAAACGTTTCCTCATCACATCATCCTTTTCCTTCACATTAGGACAAGCGCTGATACACTCAGGAAGACAGTGAAAGTGAGCACTACCTCTGTCTGAATTCCTGGAATACTATCCGATTGGGGAAACCTTGGCGGCAGATCCTGATTCCTTCTAGGACGCCGTTACAACGCAGCTGATCCAGCACAAGGTGTGGGTCCAGTTTTCCAGCCTGCTCAAGCAAACAACAGTGCTCTAGTTTAATCTTCGTAACATGACCTCCATCAGCGTTCAACGCTAGTGTCTGTGTGGCTCACACATACCCGCTTCTCATGATTGGGAATGATGCAGCGAACGAAGTTGGGGTTGGTGTTCCGGAGAGTTGCCATCAGCTTGGTGAGGGACTCCTTGTAGAGTTGCCCAACGGTCCGAAACATGCCCTTCTTGGTTTTATATGCGGATCCAAAAGCTGTCTCAGTCATTCCAGTGACCTGATCCAGACCCACAATACGATCCACTGTAGAGAAGAAACAAGGGAAAGGAGTGTGAGCCAGTGTGACTCTTCCAAAGACAGGGAAAACAGTGAGAGTGCGCAGCACAAGCTTTGTGAACAAATGATAAGAGGAGCCATATAGGTAAGGCAGTCCGCATATCTACACACTCACTGCACAAGCCGTGAACTAACAGCCACACACTTATATGGCAGGAGATTGCCGTGCTGTGAGCCCAACACCCCACATCTGCAGGTGCCCTCTGTCGAGCTACGTTCAGAATCCACTGTGCTAACATTCTGCCCCGGAGGTCTGCAGTTATTTGGTACATGGAAGATTGCTGGCTGGCATTATTGATACACAAACAGATACTATGAGATGTCTCCAAATAGGAATTGACTCATAAAATATGCACAAAAATATGTCACTGAAGAAATCTGATCAATGATATGCTCAGAGTTATCTCTGGTTAGTCTTTAGAGTTTCAGAAGAAAAAGTCAATTGAGTTTTAGGAACAAATGCAGGGAGATTTAGAGTGCATCAGTTTGATTTTGAACAATGTGGAAGTTTCAGCTATCTGTCTCAAAAGCACACACATTAGTTGGGCGCTGGTGGCTCATGCCTGTAATCCTAGCTACTCAGGAGGGCTGAGATCTGAGGATCTTGGTTTAAAGTTAGCCCAGGTAGAAATGTCTGTGAGACTATTATCTCCAATTAATCACCAAAAAGTTGGAAGTAGAACTGTGGCTCAATGTTAAAGCACCAGCCTTGAGTGAAAAAGCTAAGGGACAATTCCAAGGCCCTGTGTTCAAGCCTTCTTATCAGCACATACCACAAAAGCACATATTCAAGGGCAAAAATGCATGAAAAGTAGCAACGCTTAATTTTCCTATATGGACAATGGTTAAACCTCTCAGACATCCCATTAGTCAAGCAGCTGATATTTTTACATGTTCAACATAGACATAACACTTCTAACAAGGAGATTACAAACAGTGCACCAGCAACCAGCACAGTTAGTGCATAATGTGCGCATGCTCTCATTGAAAAAGCTTAAATGAATGCAACACACTGCTGAAACTCATTTGATTCTCATGACAGAAGCATGTGGGGGACCTGGCACTGAGTGAAGGGCTTTGTGTGTAGACTCTCCATTGGGGTTTTTGCAGAAGAGAAAGCCGTGACCTCGAGAGGTAAGATACCTATTCAGGTTAGGCAGGTCTGGAATGAAGGTTAGAGAAGAACAAAGAAGAGCCATGTAGCTTCCAGACCCACACATGTAAACTGCTTCCACTGAGGAGCCTCCAGACTCAAGCGTGGAGTGTCAAAGTTACTCTTCTGGTTTTGGCACTAGAGTCTGTCTACCATCTTTCCTGAGGCTTTAAATTTTCTCTTGTCACTCATCCCAGCAAAAACTGGTACTTCCTATGAACAACACATTTCCCTTGATCCTGCATCCACCCATTTCTCTTTTAGCCTTCTTGGTCCCAGATTCTTTCAGTAATACTATGGTTTGAACACAAGGCCTGGTACATGTTAGGTAGGTGCTCTACCATTGGAGTCACTCTGCCAGTCAGAGCCATTTTCTTTTTTAGAGTGGTTCACATACTCCACATCTTCCCCACTCTCTCCCACTGTGCAGACACTGCCCTCTTGCTCACCTCCTCCTTCCTGCTCAGCACCATCACAGGCCATGCTCACTTACTGCTAAGCCACCAGGGCTCAGTTCACTTGGCCTTGGTACGTTCATCTTTTGACCATTGCTACAGAATTCGATTTCTTTACTTTCTTATTAGGTCTGTGAGTGGGACTCAAACTCCATACTTGACACTTTTGCTCACTGGCTGATGCTCTACCAGCTGAGCTGCGCCTCCAACAGGGGTTGGTTGGTTCATTTATTTATTCACTGCAGTATTCTAAAACCTCTTGCCACAACCAGCTTGTTAAATGAACCTCAACTTCTCTGGTACCCTATCTGCCTCTAGTTCCTTCTAGAAGCCTCTAGTGGCTTCTCTCCCACTTTTCCTATATATCATGGCACATTCTTGAGACCCAAATTCAACTCACTTGATCTCTTTCTGGAAAATGTCAAGATACCGGTGCAGACACTGGTATTTTGACTTCCTCAAGCCATATTCTCAGCCAAGTGATCTCAGAACTCTACATATACCTAACTACCCAGCACCAGTCACGAAATCCACGATTCTCTCCCACCAGCAAGTCATAAAGATGCCTTGGCCCTCTACATGCTCTTGTGAAATGCCCAGCTTGCTGGCTTTCACTCAACTTTAAATCCTTGCTCCTAGCACATGCTCCACACAGATAAGGGAGTGAATAAATGAAGTAGACATGAAATACATTTACATTTCAAGTAGCAGAAATGCACTGAAAGAACAGGATGCTAAAAGAAAAGTTTTTGGTTAAGTGTCATTGATGATCTCCCTAATGCCAGTCAGTGGCAGCAGCACAAGTAGGAGATGGGGTAGGGGGGCAAGAAGGACATGAGTGACAAGGCCAGGCTCCTCAAGAGATGATAGCAGAATGCACCCAGAGAGTATCACAGAGTAAACAGAAGGGGATCACAGAGGAGAAGGACAGAGGAGATTCAAGGGTGGATCCACTAGCTTTTAAAATTGCTTAAGATTTAGGAAGTAGGCCAGAATCATTCCTAGGATTCTGGCTTGAACAGTGGAGTGGCTGGAGGGTGAGATCATGGGTAAGACAAGGAGGGAAATGGGCTTGGGTGAGTGTGGGGGGGGGCCTGTGAGGCAAAGTGGGGAGAAACACTGAGACAAGCTGAATGCTGCAGTCTACTGCTAAGAAGAGACGCCTGAGAAGGACTGAGAATTTGGGGGCTGTCAACTTACAGATCACATTTAAATTTACAGACCTGGTGAGCTACCAAAAGGGAGAACAAGAAGAGATAGGGTCTCTTGAAAAGGAAGACAGTTGCTAATAAGGGTAGCGCCTACTCTCTCCCTCCGCCCCCTGCCTCGGCCTTCTGGTCACTCTAACCAGAAGCCAAGAGTAACTTCAATTCCTCTCTCAAGCTCAGCTTTCTCTCAAGCTGGATAAGTCAAACTTCTAAATGTGTTTGCTCCATCCCTGCCTAGCCACTGCCCTAGTTTTTTGAGCCCTTCCTCTGGCCTTAACCTCATTTCACCTCCTGCCCCTGCTGCCACACATACCTGTGTCTCAGTATAATGATGAATAGCCATTTCTAAAAGACACACAGTCCAGCCATTTCCCTTTGCCTGCCCCCTTCAGGCAGTCTGGCAAACCCTTCATCACTTGTAAGCCTTCACTCCTTTGCCTAAATACTTCTGGAAGTCTTCTAAGGCTCTGATCCCCACTCCGCCTACAATGAATACTAAAGAGGCCAGTGCCTTCCCTGGGGTTCAAATCCCAGTATTCAAACCCTGAGCATCTTTTCTGTTCCACTGGGCCCCTCCTAGCATCCCACCACTCAGGGCCCTGGGAGCTGTTTCTGGGGTCCTTCTCATCCTCATCACCAGCTCTGATGATCGCCACCTCCCAGGGCTGGAGCACAGCACCTGGCACACAGTAGCTCGTTAATAAAGAGCCACTGGAGGAACGAAAAGGTGACCAAACAAACAAATTATCACAGAACAAAAAGAACAAGAGTGCCATGTTTGATTTGTAGGCATCCACTTTTACTGGCTTTGTGCGAAGTCAGGCTGTTCTGAAACTCCACAGGCTGCACTGTCTAAATAATCAAAAATTATAATCATGAATGTGCTCTTCAACTTTAATTTTAGTAAGGGCAATCCAAAACCAAGTGTTTGGATTTAAAAAAAAAACAATGCTGTGTACTTTCTGTTGTTTTTAAAAATTTAAATTCAGAGTTAAATTCCACCAATGAGCAAAATGGTAACAGAGAAACACTTTTAGGAAATGCATTAAATGATTTGGGACATATTGATTTCAATAAAAAAAAAAAATCAAAACCCAGAAAAAGTTCCATTTGAGAAGAGGATTTTCTTGTGGAGATGGGTAGAGTGGAAAGCAGAGAAAGGCTAGGAGAGACAAAAATCTAGCAGCAATGTGAAGTGAGCTGAGCTGCTGCTCTGGGACCTAATGAGGCTCCTGAGCCTCAGTCTCCCTGTCGCAGGCTCAGACTCACAAAGCTGGGGTAGAGGCAAAGAATTAAAAGTATTCTTCACTGACAACTTTTATTAATTAGTTAATTATATTTGTTTGTTTAGGCCAGTACTAGGGCTTGAACTCAGGGCCTGAGCACTGTCCCTTAGCTTTTTTGCTCAAGGCTGATGCTCTAACACTTGAGCCACAGCCCTACTTCTGGCTTTTTGCTTGTTATTGCCATGAAAGTTTTCTTTTCTTTTTTATTATAAGGGGTCATACTATTTAGTGTCAGAATTCTTTTTTTTTGGGGGGGGGTCAGTCATGGGGCCTGAACTCTGGGCCTGGACGCTGTCCCTCAGCTCTTCAGCTGTAGACTAGCGCTTTACCACTTGAGCCTCAGCCCCACTTCCAGGGCCTCATGCATGCAAGGCAAGCACTCCACCACTGAGCCAACTTCCCAGCCCCTAGTGTCAGAATTCTTAACTGGCCCTTCTTGCAGAGACAAAGAAGAGGAACATGAGATTTTTATGCTTTCAAAACCTGCCCTCAATACATGAACTACTAAACTTTTTGAAGTATTAAAGGCAGATCTCTGGAAATTTACCTTATTAAAACAGCTAGAAGCCAAGAAGGAAGAAATGGCTTCATTGTTAATTTACCACCAACCAGTGATGGTTAAAGCACTATACCATACCCTGCTAGCCTGTGTCAGGCACCTCAACAGGTTGACACCATTTCACTTTAACTAGACAAGAATGCTACTATGTTACTAACAGTTAAGAACAGATATAGAAATGAGTTTAAATGCTATAAGCTCCTAGATACAATCTCAATGTCAGCCTGTCCCTGTAATATCAACACAGACAACCATTCCCTAATTCATTGTAGGAACCAATACGTCACAATAGTTGCTTTTGCATATTTGGAAATTTAAACAAAAGTTCCAGGCAGTTCAGAGGCTGACAAGAGTCGTGTGATTTAAGGAGAAAGCACACTTTCTTACCCCAAGCACTTAAGTATTAAGTTGAATTTGAGTATTGCATCTCTTCCCCTTCTCTTTTGGAACCCCTCCCCCTTCCTTTCCCGCTCCCTCCATGACTGCAATGCACACACAGCCCATGACTATTTATCAGCTGGGTCTAGGCACCCTATAAATAAAAGTGGACTTGCAGTAAACTAAACCAAGGACATAGAGATGTACTGAGTGTTTCTGCTCTCATCCTCCCAACAGCTGCAGCAGCTGTGTGCAGGGCCACAGCAACAGCAACTCTCCCATGCACCAGGTGCAGGCTCCTGAGCCACTCCCTGAGTGCCAAGAGCCACTGTCCCGCTCCACCTGAGCAAGCCCAGCTGTGCTATTTCTCCTAGTTTCTAACTATCAGTAAGAGTCAAGATATAAAGTGGAACACATTGCCACAACCAAATCTTTTGTCCATCAAAGTTGATGATACTTTCAAATATAAATGGAAGGAAGTTCTTGAGTTCAACTGGAAACCTGTGGCATTTCAAATTGGAAAGCTAGGAATCCCCTTTTCCCCTTTCTCCCTTGCATGCATCGTTCCAAGCTTTTGGAAACTTCTCATTACCACAAGCACATTTTTATCCTTAGCTTTCGGTGCTTTCATGACGCATGACCAGGGTCCACATGAGCTTTGTGTGATGCCCACTTTTCAGCGCCACCATCGCTCAGCATTATCATAGGCAATCACTATTTGGATCCCCAGAAACTCCTTCATTCACTGCCTTCTGAGAACACATTGAAAACACCAATGTCCTGTTTCCATTCTTACATTTTTAACATTTCCCTGGAAACTCTTGAACACACAAATGCATACTGAACAAAGTTTTTTGCTAAAGAATGAGTAGGCCCAGTTTCAAGGACCATATTTAGTCATGGTAGATCAATGGGTGTCCGAGGGGAAATGGAGAATGAGAGACTCTTGATACCTGGTTCAGTCAAGAACACAACCAAAGGCTATTTTATTTAGAGAGACAGAACCAGGGCCACAGTGCGAACGTGGTGTAGTGAGCAAGCCTACTCCTGGACTGTTTATAGGAATGAAACCATCTAAGAGGAGCTCTCTACTGGATCATGCACAGAACAACACTCTGTGTACCCAAAGGTCACAGGCCCACAGGAAAGAGATCTGTGCTTCAGGGGATGGAAGGGTCCTGGTGGAGGGAAGCTGCTGCGTGTGAAACTTGGGAGTGGGACCGCTGCCTACCGACCTACCTACCCATCCAGCCATTTTCTCACTCTATGACTCATTCATGGTGTGCCTCGCTTGTGCCAGAGGTTGGGGGAAACGAGCACCAACAGGCCCCGCCTCTGCTCTCAATAACTCATACTCAGTGGAGCACCAGTGGCTTGAGCCTGTAATCCTAGCTACTTAGGAGGCTGAGATCTAAGGATCTTAGTTTGAATTAAACCTGGGCGGGAAGGTCTGTGAGACTCTTATCTCCAGTTACCTAGCAAAATGCTGAAAGTAGATCTGTAGCTCAAGTGGTAGAGTGCCAATCTTGAGTAAAATGCTCAGGGACAGCACTCGTTCAGGCCCCAGGATGAAAGCAAGAAAGAGAGAAACACACAGAGAGAAAGAGAGAGAGGGAGAGGGAGAGAGAGAGAAAGAGAGAGAGAGAGAGAGAGAGAGAGAGAGAGAGAGAGAACTCACACTCTGGAATTCTGTAAGATTAGAAATCCAAAAGCAGACACTATTAATATTCATCTAACGAATGGAGAATTCCAAAAAATCAAACACTAACCTTCTGACAAAGCACAAGTCCTAGGCAGTCCTAGCCTAATTTGGCCTGTCCACCTTTTCCCCTTTCCAGTGCTCCCAAGGCCAAAAAGCACTGAGTGAAAAGGTTTCTTCCTTTAGAGTTCCGTGATATTTTCATTCGAGCTTCAATTTGCTTTGCATAATCTTCTTTCCCCTCCCACTCCCTGCTTGCAATCCACTTCTTCTAGAGTATAAGAATTAAGGGCAGGAATCTTGCATAACAGGCACCATCTTTTAGTAATCTGTAAATTAACTTTTGAGATGGCTTTAGATCTCACCATTATCATGTTCCAAAATTCGTAATTTGACTTTCTGTTCCAATTTCACCGAACAACTGGAAACCTGGATGTTTTTGTCTTATACTGATTGGAATTTTTTTTTTTTTTTTGGTTGGTTGTGGGGCTTGAACTCTGGACCTGGGTGCCGTCCCTCAGCTCTTCAGCTCAAGGTGAGTGCTCTACCACTTGAGCCACAGTGCCACTTTTGGTTTTCTGGTGGTTAATTGGTAGACATTCCTGCCTGGGCTGGCTTTGAACTGCAATCCTCAGATCTCAGCCTCCTGAGTCTAGGATTACAGGCGTGAGCCACCGGGATCCGGCTGATTGGGCTTTTAAGGGTCCTCTGCCAGTTAGGAGGCATTTTTAAAACAGTACTGAGGGTTCAGTCAACAAAACGGACACATCTTGAACTCAATTTCAAGTCCAAAGTATAAATTCGAGCAACACGCCTGTCTTAGCCTCAAGTTGCACATTTCAAGCCTTGAAAACAGCTTTGGGTTCTAGCTCCATAGCCAGACAAGCATCCCAGGTCTAAGCACAGGCATAACGATGACACCAACAAGCCTGAGATACAGACAGCATTATTGGTTCACAAAGTGGTAGTGACTCAAAGAGAAAACAACTCCTTGGCATTCCTTAAGGGTTGAAAATTTAAAGGTGATTTGTAAACAGAGGAGATGTCATTTAGCAGATCAACTTGGAACAAATTTCCTTGAAGGACTGTGTATCAAAATGACACTATTGGAAAAGGTAGTGGCATACCTTTTACTATGCAATGCTCTAAGTGCTGTGCATAACATAAGAAGCGATGTGTAGGCAGTAGCAATAGGATTGTTTATGCACCCCAACAGTTGCCTTGAAGTATAATAAAATGGAGCATGAAATGAGAGGTTCATGCAGGCCTATGAGCAAAATGAGAACAAAACCCCACAAACCAACACCCTCCCCTCCCAGTGGGCCTTGCCCTCCCCAGCCCCCCAAGTTTGTCCTGTGGCCTTAAGTCCCTTCTGGATTGGAGGACCTACAGGCTGTGTACATTCACCTGGTGGCTCATGAAGACCAGAAACACTGTCATAGAAAGAAGCTCTCTGAATATTCTGAATCTCTACAGCAGAGAAACAGTAAAAACAGGACAGAAGAGCAAATACACAAACACTTCAGTTAGTGTGAGACACATTTGACATCACAAGTAAAACTCTGAAATGGGGCTACACAAGTAGCCAATCCGGGGCAGATCCCATGCGAACATTACTGTTAAGAAAATCTGCGCATTGGGATAATGTTCTTTATAAAGTAAATTTAAATTGAATCAAAAGAGGATATTCTCAAGTGCAGGTGTGAGCATCTTATGATAGCCACATTAAAGAATTGCCCCAGGAGAGTGCAAAATGGCATTTAAGAGCAATGAGGTACCAGTTGATTCATCTTGCAATCAGTAAACCAGAGCAATATTGCAGTTAAGTTAGAGCATTGATTTTACTGTGAGAAATTCATACTGTTGGGAGAATTAATCTCCAGGATAGATTTGGAAACACAATTTACTTCAAATACAAATTACTATGAGATTGGTAACTATCATTAAGGAAAAGGAAACCCAAGTTTTGCTGTAGTGAAATGTTAAAATAACTTCAAATCCTGAGAAAAATGACCATATCACTCATTACTCATGGAAATGTCCAATGAGGCATACTTAAACAAAAATGTTATCTTTAGTTTGTTTTTTTTCTCCTGTAATAAGTCTTATCAAGTGGCAAGACATTCTGTGTAGCTGGTAGAGAAATTCCAAACTATCTCTTAGCAAAAAGTAGGGCACTATGAATCTCTAGGGCAGGGCTGCCACCAATATGTCTTATTCCTTCTGGTCTGGCTTTGGGAAAATGGTGAAACCTTAACACACCCTGGATTTTAACCCCAAATGTTTTATGCTCCAAGCAGTGTGCCCTGCCTGTCAGGCAACTGTGTGCAAGCATCATGTATTCGTTTTTGCCTTTGCATTTCAGTGGCTATGAATAGAGGAAAATTACATGTTTTGGCAGGGCTACTTTTCTTTTCCTAGGGACAAAGTTCCCTTATCTCACGAGATCTCTACATCCCAAGTTGAGCAGTGATGCTTAGAACCTGCCAGCTTCTGTGCCTGCCGCTGAACTTTCATATGAAACTTCCAATCCTCAAACGGAAAACATACAAGTACTGCCTCACTACCTTCTCCTCCCCCTCCATCCTGTGGCTTACAGCCTGAGGTCTGTTATCCCTAAGATTCAATCAACTACCTACCTAGGCAGATGAGATTTCCTGTTCACAGTGGAATTATCAGGAGAGCAAACAAGGTCTGCCTCAGAGCAGAAGCTTACAGGGGCCTATCCTAACAACAGTAAGAATACCTGCTGTCTTACCGGCTGTGGTCTGTGGCAAAGCAAAGTCTTGGCACAGAGCTAGGCACACAGTGAAGCCTGAAGGTCAGAGCTGCAAACTTATAAGTGCAGATAAGCAAGGCTGACTGAAGGAGCTCAGCAAAGTTGTGACCAAATAAATGACTTTCCTGTATCTAAATGGTAATCACAGATGCAGGTAAGGAAGAGATTCCCAGACTCAGTCCTCCTGGCAAGACCTATTTGAGCTGAAATTTGGACTCATCAATCCAGTCTCCCAGCTCCACGCTTACCTGACAAATCTTACCATTCTAAAACCTTGGCCCGCTACTGGACAGAGCCCTCTCTGGTATCTGGAACTAAAGGAGGAGGAAAAAGAGGAGGCCCGGGAGGCCGGGCACCTGGGACTACCCACATGTGGGTTTTGACTTGCGGGCAGAGGGCGGGGCTTTCGCTGCTTTTGCTCCATCTCCCCGGTGGAGCCATGGGAAGCTCCACATTAGACAGGAGCCAAGCACTCAGCAGTGGTTTCATGCCACATAAAAACAGGAGTCAAAAAAAAAACGTCCAGAATGCCAGACGTGTGTATAAACCAGGACCACATTTCCTTTATTAAACTGTCAGTGTTCCTCAATAGCCTGCTTCTCTTAATGAGAAGGAAGAGAAAAGCAATTTCTGAGACTCCCACAGAAAACCTTGCTCCCTTCCCTTTACCATTTGGGAGGGGGAGGGGGGAAGGAGGGGCATTCCTTCCAGAGTACCAGTCACCTTTCTTGCCCTCCTTCTTCCAGGGACTTTTGCCCCAATCCATCCAAGAAACTACCCATTTCACTTTCCTTCTTCAAGTTCAGACCGAACCAACCAACTGAGGCTCTTTATTCACTGAAGTCCAAGCAAAGTCCCCTTGGGACAGCCAGGCTGTCAGGACTACTTGAGGGCTGGGCCTGGCCTCTACTACCATCCAGCCCTACTTTCCTGCTTTCTCACTCTGTGCCCTACTCTCCAGTTGAAACGGATGCACCTGACACTTCCCAGCTGTCATGGATTGTCTAGGCCCTGCTACCTTCAGCCCAGATTAGTTAGCTTATTCAGACCTTTTTCGTTTGTCTTTTTTTCCCCCGGTCCTGGGCCTGGGCACTCTCCCTAAGCTGCTCAAGGCTACCTAAGACGCAGCGCCATTTCCAGTCTTTTCTGTTTATGTGGTGCTGAGGAATTGAACCCAGGGCTTCATGCATGCAAGGCAAGCACTCTACCACTGAGCCACCTTCCCAGCCCTATGCTGATCTTTTTGCTAGCAAATGTTGACGATGTAGCCAGAATGCAAAATGCGCATACATTACTGCTGAACACACTGAGTACAGCACTCCATATTCGCTTCCATCCTCTAATTAAAAAAATCCATATTCGGGGTGAGATTGGTTGGAATATATTGTAAACGTGTAGAAATGGATCAATGAACTCCTTTGTACCATAATGTGAGTTAACTGAAAACAGGCAAACAAAAAGAAATCATGATTGCCCTTGAAAGACAAAGAAAACTGCACCCTCCTTTTTGATGCTTTACATGCTGTCCTCTGTTGCACATCCCTAGAGTCTCGCTCTATGCCACTCACATAGCACTCATCACGGGATCCTCTGGCACTCAATGGTTTAGGCCTGTTTTCCCACCTTCACTGCGTTCTCAGATCTGGACAGTGGTGACAGGAAGAGGCACTGAGTGAGGCTGGCGTACCTATGCGTCCTGTATCATCAGTCACAATGGAATGGACCCTCAGGAATAGAAGGTATTTATGACTGACACTCCCCTCAACCTCGCTCTGTTCCCTTGGGGAAACTGTTTCCCACCTGCAGTGCTGACTCCCAATGTTGGTATTTCCAGCACGAGGGATCTTGTGATGACCTGAACTCAGTCCTGTTTCCTGCTCTGGTCCTGCTCCCAGCAACACAGTCCAGAGCAGCTCCACTCCAAAGGCTTTGCCAAGTCTACCCAAGGCCCAGGCCCCTCTTCTCTGCTGTTGGGTAGCACCTTCCACTGAGTAAATCATTGCAGGGACACTGTGCACACAATAGCATTTAAACATACAAAGATGAAAAGCTTCGGTTTTACTCATTGGAAAGCTAATCATTCTCCCAACCTTCAATGTCTATGTGTCCCAGGACACATTCACACAGCGGCAGAACACCCACTCCTGTAGGCTTCCTTCAACACTTGCCCTGATAATGCACATGAGCATTCTGGGGGAGCCTTTGCTGCCCGGGGGAGCCTTTGCCTCTAAAGGCCCAAAGCCCTTTCTTTTCTGAATTCTGTGCTTCTTTCCCTCTATTTCTTCGATAGCCAGATGAATAGGTCTTGAGACACTACAGAGAAAGCTGAGGGAGCCAGTCATGAAATAGGCCTGGCCTCAGTGTCAAGGCCTAGGCAGAGACAGTTCCGGGGCTGGGATCAGACAATGAGACCTGAACCAATCAAAGAGGTGTGGGAGAAGCAAGATGAAGATAAAGAGGTGGAAGAGAAGCAGCAGCAGAGCTAAATTCTAGGAAGAGATGGTTCCTACTACATGCAGAGACACACAGGAGGGTTGTTTTCTTGCTATTAGTAAAACTAGTCTACAATAAACATCACCGAATTACTCTACTTGAGACATATGTATGTAAAACAACTCAGAGGCCTGATGGAAATAGAAGCAACTAGTCTATATGCCAAGAATTGGAGAGTTCATTCACGAACTACTCTGTGTGTGTGTGTGTGTGTGTGTGTGTGTGTGTGATGAAAAAAAGTGTTGTAACTAAACTGTCACGAGGGACCTGAGGCATGGTGTAGCTCTTTGTGACTCTGAGCTTCGAATGTTTCCACACTCCCCACTGCATCTGACCAGAGGGCAGATGTCTTGTTATGTTATTCATTTCTCATTCCATGTATTCTCAAAATGGATAACCTCTGATATAATGGCAGCCCTGCTCTAGGGAAAGAAAGATATTAAAGTGGGGAAAAACAAAGAAAAAATATATATATAAACATACACATACATGTATAAGAATCGTAACTCTTAGCTCTAAATGATGCCAGCAATGTTAATTACAAACAAAATACACTCTTACCATCCTTCCAAAGCTCGGCGACAAATCTGTCTGACGACTGGTGCAGTAGGGTGGCCACGTTGTCGTTCAGGGGGTCCATGTTCTTCATCAGCCACTCGTCTGCCTTGTAGTCCACCTATCCCACACCCAGCCAGTGTGGCGAGATGGAGAACACAAAACCAGACACAAAACTGAATTACTTTCATCCCATAAGCCCCTGAATGGCTTGTCTTGAATGGTAGGCATTTGTAATGTATACTATATAGCAGCATGTGTAAATGTTTGTTTTTCCAATGTGAGTACTGAAACTTGAACTCAGGGCCTTGTGTCCTCCCTTGGCTTTTTTGCTAAAGGCTGGCACTCTATCACTTGAGCCATAGCTCCCCTTCCAGTTTTGGGGGGGGGGGAGCGGTTGAGTGGAAATAAGAGTCTCATAGACTTTCCTGCCTTCAGATCTCAGCCTTCTGAGGAGCTAGGAAAACAGGTGTAAGCCACCAGTGTTTGGTTAAGCATGTGTAAATGTTTATTATCACTTTGGTGATTCTTTCATAAATTGCAGCAAAATCACAGAGCAACTGCTATTAACAAGTCTTTAAAAAAAAAACAACAGGATTCTTACCTTTCCTGCATAATGTATAATGCAAAAGTCAGCTTTGTCTTTAAGTTGCCGAGGTTTCTGAAACTTGGAGTGGGAACCTTGCTCTTGAACCAACTTTTCAACAAAGGTTTTATCTGTGGCTTTAGGGAACCAGCACTCTTCATCCAGAAGGGCCAGCACACCAGGAGGGTTGGCCTAATAGCAAGAGGCAACAGGAACACACATGGTTTACATCACTCCAACACCATTGGGTTCAACATCTTAACTTCAAGGTCATTAGAGCTACATGAAGATCTATGAAAAAAAAGTATGGCTAGGATGGAAAATAAGGGCTAGACTATAACAAGTTTGTAATTTCAACATGGAGATCCTATCTGCAAAGTACAGGCAAGAAAAATGGATGAGTAATTTATCCAGTAAACTTTTAAACAGATAATGTTGTATGAGAGGCTCCTAAAAACAGCAAATGCAAAAAGGTAAGAAAGGAAATTAGAGGAGAGTAGGCTAAGAGATCAAATTCAATGTTTACGTTTTATATTCAACAACTGGCTGGACAAATTACTATAAAATCTCAACTGATAGGCTGCTTGGCCCTGTACATTCTACACAATTTAGGTTTTTGTTTAATTGATGATGAAATCAACTATCTCACTTTACATTTGGTAAAATATTTAAAACTATGATTTTATCATGGGCGATGATAAAATAATTCATAATATATATTTAACATACATTTGGGCATTTATTTTATGTCACTTAATTAGCAGATCAATGACAAAAGGTCTGGGTAAATCCAGACTCGGGAAGTAGGTCAGCAGTGATGGCTGACAGGGGAGTGGGGGTGGGGGGGCTGCTAGTGGCTAGGAGGGTATTTAGAGGGTGATGATAATATAGAATTAGATACTGGTGACAGCTTCACAAACTTTATGAATATGTCCCAAACCAAAGAGCTGTAGTCATACCATGTATACATTAGGGAGTGTGAATTACACCTTAATTGCTAAATAGAAAAATTAAAAATAAATAAATAAATGGTATGCAGCTTGCCATTCATTCTCTGGGATGACTTACCTTTCACCTTTTGTGAGTAGTCCTTTAGAATCCTTTATACTTACTGGGGAAGTGCTAGCTATCAAGACTATTTTTAAATGTAAGTCACAATTAAATATGAATCCAACAGTGTAATATCATGATCAGAGAAAAGTGAGGTTGATTGGAACACCAGTGAGGGTAGAAGCTGAGGGAATCCTGCAGTGAGACCCTCCTTCTCCCCCCACTCCCTCATCTCCCTGGCTCAATACCCTGGCTCCTTCACCTAAAAGAACTTTTGGGCCGGGCGCCGGTGGCTCATGCCTGTAATCCTTGCTACTCAGGAAGCTGAGATCTGAGGATCATGGTTCAAAGCCAGCCCAGGCAGGAAAATCCGTGAGACTCTTATCTCTAATAAACCACTAGAAAAGCAGAAGTGGTGCTGTGGCTCAAGTGATAGAGCACTCGCCGTTGAGCTGAAGAGCACAGGGACAGCGCCCACGCCCCACAACCAGAAAAAAAAAAAAAAGAATTTTTGGGTTTCAGATCAGCTAAAGTAAAAGGAAATTCAGTTAGCTAGGAAATTCAGTTAGAGTGACAGGTTAATGCAACCTATCCCTGTTGAGATATGAAGCTCTAAATAAATGTTAAGCTAACCAAATGTTCCCTTTTTTTTAACCCTATTTTTTATATGTCTAATTCCCTCAAATGAAAATATTCCCAGGTTCTGACAGAGGATCCCCAAAACAATTATTTTTTTTCCTAAGTTGAGTGATTTTGGTGACTTAGCCTTCAATATCAAGATCTCTAGTCATCATTTCTATTAATTGGGTACTTTTAAAGAGCTGCATACTTAGGAGTGTGCATTTTTGTATGATGTAATTAGATTAATGTAGTTTTTTTTTGGGGGGGGGGGGTGGTCCGGTCGTGGGGCCTGAACTCTGGGCCTGGGCACTGTCCCTCAGCTCTTCAGCTCAAGGCTAGCACTCTACCACTTGAGCCACAGCGCCACTTCCGCCTTTTTTCTTTTTTGCTTATGTGGTGCTGAGGGCCTCATGCATGCAAGGCAAGCGCTCTACCACTGAGCCACCTTCCCAGCCCCCTCATGTAATTGTTGTATGCATACTTTCTTTGTGTGTGAAAAGCTTTTGAACTGATAGGTTGACAGACTTGCCTGCTACCACCCTATTTCCAAGCCAGGTAGAGGCTGGGCTTGTAAAAGAGGAGGTAAACCTGGTGCAATATGGGGAGATACCACCAGAGACCACTTTCAACGGTACTATAAGTGGGTATCATTTCACATACTGCAGTTAAATTTCTAATCACCAATGAACTCTCATAGAGTTTAATTTTTTTCTTCGTTTTTTTTTTTATTGTGAAAATATTGTACAGAGGGGTTACAATTACATGGGCAAGATAATGAGTACATTTCTTTTTTTTTTGGGGGGGGTCCGGTCGTGGGGCCTGAACTCTGGGCTTGGGCGCTGTCCCTCAGCTCTTCAGCTCAAGGCTAGCGCTCTACCACTTGAGCCACAGCGCCACTTCCGGCTTTTTTCTTTTTGCTTATGTGGTGCTGAGGAATCGAACCCAGGGCCTTAGGCATGCAAGGCAAGCGCTCTACCACTGAGCCATCTTCCCAGCCCCATGAGTACATTTCTTATCAAGCATTATAGCCTCCTCCTTTGTGTCCCCTTCCCATCCCTTCCCATCCCCCCCCCACCTCAGAGTTTAATTTTTTTAAAAAGCAAAAAACAAACAAACAAAAAAAAACAGCCAGAAGCTGGTGCCTTACACCTGTAATCCTAGCTACTCAGAAGGCTGAGATCTGAGGATTGTAGTTCAAAGCCAGCCCAGACAGAAAAGTCCTTGAGACTCTTATCTCCAGTTAACCACCAGAAAACCTGAAGTAGCACTGTGGGTCAAAGTGGTAGAGTGTTAGCCTTGAGTAACAAGAGCTCAGGGAGAGTACCCAGGCCCTGAGTTCAAGCCCTATGCCCAACAAAAAGGAAAAAAAAAATTCGTATTTCTTTAAGTAGAATAATCCTAAACTTGAGGTAAGCAGTTAATCAGCAGTAGAACTTGTTTCTTTCCTCCCCTTTCTGAGCTATCTTTGCCTTACATAAGGACAACAAAGGTAGGGAACAGAGAGGTATTTTCTAAGTTTTAGGGGAAGGGCCTAGAAGTGCTAGTCGGTGTAAGGAGAGTAGGAAGAAAGCTGAAGGGAAGAAGGAAAAGAGGAACAGAGGCAAGAAGAGGAGGTAAAAAAAGGAAAGAATTCAACTATGTACTGTCCAGAAATTTCTAGGTATAAGTGGCTATTATCAAAGTCCTATCTTCCCAATATCAGTTCTTTCTGAACACCTTGACTAAATCACTTTCCTAAAACAGCATTTCCAAAGTGGGTGCCAGTGACTCACCAAAAGTTCCAACACCAGCAGAGACGTCTGAGAGACTCCATTCCCAAAATAACCAATAAAAATCAGGGCTAGATGCATAGCTTGGCTGATAAGAGCACCAGCCAAGCAAGCAAGCTGAGCAAATGCAAGTAAGAAAAAAAAAATTCTGATTTCTGGCTCTAGCTAATTTGAGCCCATAAAATCCTACTGTGGGATGACCTTTTCCCTTGGCCATATCTGTATCTGTGAAGTCTATACCACTGCCAGTCGATCATGGCCTCTGCCTCTTCAGATTCATAGAGCATCACTTACAGCCCATAGCATGGAGCCCATGAACCCCCAATATGTTCTGCTGTTTTCTCTGGCTTTAAGACCAGGTCCATGCTCTAGATCTGGAGTTTCCAAAGCGAATGAGTTATACATAGCTCTATGTACTTCTGCATGCCAAGTAATGTATGTGTGTATGTTCTAGTACTGGGATTGAATTCAGGGCCTATGCACTGTCCATAGCTTTTTCACTCTAGGTTGGTGCTCTACCATTTGAACCACAGCTCTACTTCTGGCTTTTTGGTGTTAACTGAAGATAAGAGTCTCATAAACTTTCTTGCCCAAGGTGGCTTGAATGGCAGTCTTCAGATCTCACTTAGCTTTCCGAGTAGCCAGGATTACAGATATGAGTCATCATCCTCTGACAGAAAATAATTTCTGACTTTTTTTCTAAGATGGTCACTAAAAATATATCTGCCAAAGAACCACCCTCCCCCAAACCAAACTAACACTGAAGCTGCTAATAAAAATAATCTCCCAATTGGGCTGGGAAGGTGGCTCAGTGGTAGAGCGCTTGCCTTGCATGCATGAGGCCCTGGGTTCAATTCCTCAGCACCACATAAGCAAAAAGAAAAAAGCCGGAAGTGGCGTTGTGGCTCAAGTGGTAGAGCGCTAGCCTTGAGCTGAAGAGCTGAGGGACAGCGCCCAGGCCCAGAGTTCAGGCCCCACGACCGGACCCAAAAAAAAAAAAATCTCCCAAGCAATCTTTAGTTACCAGGGCAGGACAAAGATACTTTATCCACATACCACCTTTCCAGGCAATTCATACGAGGAAATTAATACTGTCTTGCATTATGACAGCAACAGGTTCTGTTTGAAGGAGATGGAAGCTAGACCGGAAGGATACTCACAGGCCTCTCGATGAGGTCGATGCAGGGCTGCAGGTCCAGGCCAAAGTCGATGAAGTTCCACTCGATGCCCTCGCGCTGGTACTCCTCCTGCTCCAGGATGAACATGGTGTGGTTGAACAGCTGCTGCAGCTTCTCGTTGGTGTAGTTGATGCACAGCTGCTCGAAGGAGTTCAGCTACGTATGTCGAGTCATTGGCCAAACAGTGGGGAGGGGAAGGAATGCAGGAAGCATTAGCCATCAAGTTACTGCAAAAGTTCACTAAAAATGATGCAAAGTATCAATGTCATTATTGGTTTTATCCAATGCTAATGACTATGGGAGGGGTCTCTCGATGTATCTCTTTCTCACTCCCCCATTCTCAACCTTTTTGAGACGATAAAAAGAACCAGAGATGGTCATATCACATTACTGAATTGCAAAAATTAAAAAAGGAGGGCTGGGAATGTGGCTTAGTGGTAGAGTGCTTGTCTGGCATGCATGAAGCCCTGGATTTGATTCCTCAGTACCCCATAAACAGAAAAAGCCAGAAGTGGCGCTGTGGCTCAAGGCATAGAGCGCTAGCCTTGATCAAAAAAGAAGCTCAGGGACAGTGCCCAGACCCTAAGTTCAAGCCCCAGTGCTGGGGAAAAAAAAAAAGAAAACTGGATAAACTGCAAATAAAATGTGTCAGTTCTTATTAGTGAGCTGTCAGGGAATAGAAATGAAGAAACACATGTGACAGAAAGTGAGAAAAAGAAGCGAGACTTGGGAAGGACAGAGCCTGGAGGCAAGCAAGTGTCCAGGGGCGGGGAGGAATATCTGGAATACATCAGTCCTGTTTGTGCTATTCTCTGAGGCCACAGACTCCAGACTGGGTAAGAACGGACTAAGAAACATCTTTACCTCACAGGGTTCTTTCTGGGAGCTCTGCCTGACCTGATACAGAATGTGTTGAGCACCTGTGAGGCCCCAGAATGCTTTTTTAAGTCAGCCCTTCTCTATCAAATGCCTGATCTTTGTCATTACCAAAAGCGATACTGTACTGCTCTCAATCAGGGAGTCCTAGCATCTTTCTGTCTCTGTCCTCTGAACTCTGTCCATTTTTCTGTAGTGCTACTGAGTGGATGATGGGATGGATGGATGAATGAATAGGTGTCCTTTTGTGAAAGTAACAAAATCATCCTATATATTGTAGCACAACCCTTATTCTTGCTGCTGTTAACATGAGTAGCATATGCCCATAAATAACCCCTTTCATTATAAAAAGTAACTTTCAATTAGAGACAATTCAGTTTCCAAGGAATATACTCATGGCCTGGAAAGTCCCTACAACCTGCTATGCTGTCTTAAAACTAGGTTGTGTGAGGAGTTCTCAAGATGGCGACGGGGCAGTAGGGAAACGCCACAGCTCTCTCCAACCAAAAAGAGAGTTCGAGTTCCAACCTTTAATCTCCCCAAGAGACCGACAACAACAAAAAGACGAACACTCAGAGAAAAACCAGAGGTGGAAAATAACAAAAAAAGAAAGAGAGGAAAAGAAGAAATTCAGAACAGAGAAGAGCGAAGACCCCTCCCCCAACCTTTACTGGCCACGCGGCAGTGCGCCAAGCCGCCGGCCAGCCGGCCCGGCGGGGGCTGCCGGAGCCACAGAGACACAGGGGGCTGCTTGCAGATCACCAGGTACCGGATTGCAGAACAGCGGATCGCCAGGAACAGAGAAACCTACCAGCCGGGAGTCTCCAGGAGGATCCCACCCCACCCATCACTCTCCACCGGAGCGGAGAGGCTCCATCCCGCCAAAGCCGCCCGGCACCAGCAGCGCCACAAAGGGACCTGTCCGCAGACCACCCGCCCAATCGCAATCGAAACTACCCGGCGGGGGGCCGCCCAACCCAGCCCGCAACCACCCCAACTGAACTCGGACTGCAACAACAACTGACGGACTGCAACAACAACTGACGACCTACAGGGTGAGTACCCATCAGGGGACAGGGAATCCATCAAGGGAGACCAGAGCTGGAGGGAATCCCCAGACCCTGACCTAGACTCCCTACCCCAACACCCGGACCACAGGACCCACTAAAACTGGGAACTGTTCGAGAGCCCCACCAGCCGGTGGAGCACACTCTGCTGGCCAGGCCAGAGCAAGAGCGCCCCTGGAAGGGAGCTTAAATGCTCAAGCCAGGAACAGTGCCCCTGGGTCAAGACTACCAACAGTAGAAGAAATTTGAACTGTGTCCTCCAGGCTGCATAACCAAGGTGGTATACACATTAGCACAGGCCTAACGAGCGCGCTCCAGGCTGGGGCCGGAACCAGGCCAGGGGACCGGCGCCTGAACAAAGCAAAAAGGGTCAGAAGTGGGGCTGTGGCTCAAATGGTAGGGTGCCAGCCCTGAGCTGAAGAGCTGAGGGACAGCACCCAAACCTAGAGTTCAAGCCCACAACCAGCCCAAAACAAACAAACAAAAACACATCAGGAGCCCATAGCAGACTCCAGTATTTGGGAGAGTGCATCCAGAGCATCTGATCTTCCCAAGAGCACCCGCAAGAGCAAACACAAGCAGTCTAGGCTGCTCAACCCTTCCAAAGGCGGGAATTGCTACAGCAGAGAGCTGAGAATCCTAAGTGAATAGCAGCTGGAAATAGGCTCCCAACAGAATCCAGATCAGGCACAGACTCTCTCTACCAATACAGAATCAGCAACCAAGCAAAGACAGACACACCAAAACAAGATTGAAGAGCAGTCTCCTGAACCCCCATGCGAAAATCACAGAGAAAAATCACAAGGTTTACCACTACCCAGGACAGCAAGCTCACCTCAAAAGCCAGCAGCCACGCAGGGGAGAGCCCCAGTGGGAGCAAAGCAGGAATGGAAGACAAAAACTACATCCAAGGGTTGCTGGAGGCAATGACTCAAGAAATAAAGCGAGAAATGGATCAGAAATTGAAAGAGCACAAGGATGAACTATCAAAAGATATACAGGATATCAAACAAAAATTGGATGCAAAAATAGAAGCTGCACAAACCTCAGTAAGAAGTGAGATAAACGCCAAATTAGAGGTAATGCATACTGATATCACCTCATTGAGAGGTGAGATCAGTACTCTGAGAACCAACATTGAATCCATAAAGGGATCCATTTCCACCATGCAAACCACAATAGAAGCCACGGTCAACAGAGTGAATGAAATGGAAGGTAGAGTGTCAGATACAGAAGACAGAATACACCAACTGGACCAAAAAGTGACAGATATGGAAAAATCACTCAAATTAAACCAAAGGGAAATTCAAGAGCAAGCAGATAATGCTAAAAAATTTAACCTTCGCATAATCGGAGTGGACGAAGGTGAGGAATTCCAGAGCAAGGGAATGCAACACCTATTTAACAAGATAGTCAATGAAAATTTTCCCCACCTCAAAAACGACCATCTTAACTACATCACAAAAGCTTATCGAACACCCAACAAGCAAGATCCCAGGAGAAACACTTCTAGGCACATAATAGTAACAATGATGGATCTGAATAATAAGGAAACAATCCTGCATGCAGCAAAAATGAAGAAGGAGCTATACTACAACGGGAAAAAAATTAGAATCACTGCAGATCTCTCCACACAAACAATGAATGCAAGAAAAGCCTGGGAAAGCACCATACGAGCCCTGAGAGCCAATAACTGCCAACCCAGACTGATATACCCGGCAAAGCTAGCATTCACATTCGATGGAGAACTGAAAACTTTTAATAGCAAAGAAAAACTAAATGAATACATAAACATTAAGCCAGCATTACAAAGAATTCTAAGAGGGGGGACACAACCTGAAGAAAGCAACCAGGAACTGGGACCTGCCCCAAACAGGCATTACTCAAAGTCTAACTGAGCAAGCACAGGAGGAAAGGAAAGAAGAAAAACTTAGGAAAACGGAATGGCAGGGACAACAATGCATCTCTCTATACTTTCTCTTAATATAAATGGGCTGAATTCGCCAATTAAAAGAAAACGAACTGAGGACTGGATCAGAAAACAAGACCCATCCATCTGTTGCCTTCAGGAGACCCACCTCTCAGCCAAACATACAAACAAACTCAGAGTGAAGGGGTGGAAAAGGATCTACCAATCAAATTCCCCCAATAAGAAAGCAGGTGTAGCTATCCTGATATCTGACAAAATAAACTTTTCATTAAAATCAGTACAGAAAGACAAGGACGGACACTACATATTAATAAAGGGAACAATCCAAGAGGAGGATATAACCATCATCAACTTATATGCCCCAAATATCGGTGCACCCAGATATGTTAAACAAATGCTCTCAAACTTACAGAATAAAATAGATCCCAATACGATAATACTAGGAGACTTTAACACGCCACTCTCACCAAAGGACAGGTCTACCAACCAGAGGATTGGCAAAGAAGCTACCGAATTAAGTGAGGCCATACTTCAAGCGGAATTAACTGACATCTACCGAGTATTTCACCCTAAAACAACACAGTACACATTCTTCTCAGCAGCTCATGGAACTTTCTCCAAAATAGACCATATCATAGTTCATTCAAGGAACTTAAGCAAATACAAAGGGATCGACATAATCCCCTGTATCCTATCTGACCACAGTGGAATCAAGCTAGCTCTCAATAACAAAGCATACCGCAGAAATTTCTCTAATACATGGAAATTGAACAGCACACTCCTTAACAAGGCCTGGGTAACAGAAGAGATCAGAGAAGAAATAAAGCATTTCCTAGAACTCAATGAAAATGAAAACACCTCACAAAGAAACTTGTGGGACACAGCAAAAGCAGTCCTGAGGGGCAAATTTATTGCCCTCAGTGCCCACATCAAGAGAATGGAGACAGACCAAGTAAATAATCTCATGTTGCAACTAAAACAGCTAGAAAAACAAGAAAAAATGGGACCTAAAGCTACTAGACGAAGCCAGATAACCAAATTGAGAGCAGAGATTAACCAATTAGAAAATCAGAAAACCATAACCAAAATAAACCAAACAAAAAGCTGGTTCTTTGAAAAAATAAACAAAATTGATGGCCCGTTGGCAAGATTAATTAAAAAAAGAAGAGAGGAAACCCATATTAATAGGATTAGGGATGCCACGGGAAACATCACAACACGTACCCAAGATATCCAAACAATTCTAACAGACTACTTTCAAAAGCTATACTCTCTAAAGGAAGAAAATCTGGCGGAAATGGATGCATTTTTAGAGAAATACAAGTTACCCAAACTGAGCAAAGAAGAAGTTAACCAATTAAATAAGCCAATATCCTATAATGAGATACAGGAAGCTATCAAAAGTCTTCCAACAAAAAAAAGCCCAGGACCAGATGGATTCACAGCAGAATTCTATAAGACCTTTAAAGAAGAACTAATACCCATACTCCTCAAGCTCTTCAGAGAAACAGAGAAGGAGGGAGCTATCCCAAACTCATTCTACGAAGCCAATATCACACTCATCCCCAAACCAGGCAAAGACCCAACCAAAAAGGAGAATTACAGGCCAATCTCCTTGATGAACACAGATGCAAAGATCCTTAACAAGATTCTAGCTAACAGAATCCAGAAACACATAAAAAAAATAATACACTATGATCAGGTAGGCTTCATCCCAGAGACACAGGGATGGTTTAACATACGTAAGTCAATAAATGTAATCCAGCATATCAACAGAGCCAAGGTCAAGAATCACATGATTATCGCCACAGATGCAGAAAAGGCCTTTGATAAAATTCAACATTCATTCATGCTAAAAGCTCTGGAGAAAATAGGAATAGAAGGAACATTTCTAAAAACAATAAAAGCCATTTATGACAGACCAATAGCCAATATTATACTTAATGGGGAAAAGCTACAACCAATCCTCCTAAAAACAGGAACAAGGCAAGGATGTCCACTGTCTCCACTCCTCTTCAACATAGTCCTAGAACCCTTAGCCAGGGCAATAAGGCAAGAAAAAGACATTAAAGGGATCTGCATAGGGAAAGAAGAAGTGAAACTATCCCTTTTTGCAGACGACATGATACTATACCTCCACGATCCCAAAAACTCCATCCCCAAACTTTTAGAAATCATAAGTCACTTCGGCAAAATAGCAGGATACAAAATAAACCCACAAAAATCAGTTGCCTTCCTATACACTGATAACGCACAGGAAGAGAGGGAAATAAAGGGAGCAACCCCATTCACAATAACCTCCCAAAAAATAAAATATTTAGGAATTAACCTAACCAAAGATGTAAAAGAACTATTTAATGAGAACTATAAAAAGTTAAAGAAAGAAATTGCAGAAGACACTAGGAAATGGAAAGACCTCCCATGCTCCTGGATAGGCCGACTTAATATAGTAAAGATGGTGATACTTCCAAAATTAATATACAAATTCAATGCAATTCCTATTAAAATCCCAATGACGTACATCACTGAAATACAGAAAACAGTCCAAAAATTTATATGGAACAACAAAAGACCTAGAATAGCCAAAACAATTCTAGGGGATAAAGACAATATGGGAGGGCTATCCATGCCGAACTTCAAACTCTACTACAGAGCTATAATCACAAAGACAGCATGGTACTGGCACAAAAACAGACCCGAAGACCAATGGAACAGAATAGAAGATCCAGATATAAATCCACAGGCCTACAGCCAGCTGATATTCGACAAAGGAGCCAAAGACATACAATGGAAGAAACACAGCCTCTTCAACCGCTGGTGCTGGGAAAACTGGGCAGCCACATGCAGAAAACTAAAAGTGGACCCCAGCCTATCACCATGCACCAACATCAACTCAAAATGGATTAAAGACCTTAACATTAAACCTGAATCTCTGAAACTACTGCAGGACAGAGTAGGAGAGACACTTGAACTAATAGGCACAGGAAGGAACTTCCTGAACAGAGTCCCAGGGTCACAACAAGTTGGAGAGAGACTCGACAAATGGGACTACCTTAAAATAAAAAGCTTCTGCACAGCTAAATCTATCGCAACTAAGCTAGAAAGACAACCAACTAATTGGGAAAAAATATTTACCAGCAATATATCAGACAAGGGGTTAACATCCTGTATATACAGGGAACTCAAGAAACTAATCCCTCCCAAACCTAACAAACCAATTACTAAATGGGCAAGGGAACTAAAGAGGGACTTCTCAAATGAAGAAATAAAAATGGCAAAGAAATGTTCATCATCCCTGGTGGTGAAGGAAATGCAAATAAAGACAACCCTGAGATACCACCTTACCCCAGTCAGAATGTCCCACATCCACAAATCAGCCAACGACAAATGCTGGAGGGGATGTGGAGAAAGAGGAACCCTATTACACTGCTGGTGGGAATGTACACTTATACAACCACTTTGGAAAGCAGTCTGGAGGGTCCTTAGAAAGCTAAAGATTGACCTCCCTTACGACCCAGTCATACCACTTCTAGGCATCTACCCTGAACAACAGGAACCAATATACAAGGACACGTGCACCTCCATGTTTATTGCAGCACTGTTCGCAATAGCTAGGATATGGAAACAACCTAGGTGCCCCACCACAGATGAATGGATCCAAAAATTGTGGTATCTATACACAATGGAATATTATGCAGCCATTAGAAATGACAAAATAATGGCATTTGCAGGGAAATGGATGGAGCTAGAAGGAATCATGTTGAGCGAGGTAAGCCAAGAACGAAGAGACAAACGGTACATGGTCTCCCTCATAAGTGGATGCTAAATCCAAAAGGTTAGTGATACGACAAAACTAACAGGACTTAAGAAACAAAGAACTCCCGCTCATCTGGTTGAACCACTACTAAATATCCTCATGCTGCTGATCACAAATATGGTATATAACATGTGAACACTGTTATATATTACAGACTGTGGTAGACAATTTGCTCCAGGGAAGTTAGAATGAACTTGTGACTTTGAAATTATGTAATCATTTAATCACAATCAAAAAAAAAAAAAAAAAAAGAACCTCGGGGAAGGGAGGGAGGGAGGGGATGGTAGGGGGAAAACAATGGAGGGGGTAACAATGTTCAAGAGGAAGTGTACTCATAACCTCACTCATGTAACTGTAACCCTCTGTATAGTAGCTTTACAATAAAAAAATAAAATAAAAAAAAAAAAAAACTAGGTTGTGCTGGGAGGGAGGTTATGGCGGGGCGGGGGGGGGCGGGGGGGGGCGGGGGGGCGGAGGAGGAAGAGTGGGTAGGGGGAGGCAATTCAGTACCCCTTAGTAGCTAAAATAACACACTGATCACAAGAGGTAGTTAGTTAATATTTCTATTGCTATGTAGTCTACCAAAGAAGAATGACAAACTATCTGTAAAATGTTGTTTCTATCTGTACCTAAGGTTTAAAAGATACTTATTTTAAGAAAAACAACGTTCTATCAACTTCTTCATACCTTCTCTGTGCAGAGAAGGTATGAAGCGAGGGTATGATCACAAACTTCTACTGTCTTGATGGCATTTGGAAAAATCTAGCCATGGGTTGGGAATGTGGCTTAGTGATAGAGTGCTTGTCTAGCATGCAGGAAGCCTGGGTTTGATTCCTTAGTACTACATAAACAGAAAAGGCCAGGAGTGGCACTGTGGCTCAAGTGGTAGAGTGCTAGCCTTGAGCAAAAGAAGCTCAGGGACAGTGCACAGGCCCTGAGTTCAAGCCCCAGGACTGGCCAAAAAAAAGAAAGAAAGAAACTAGCCAGATGCAATGTAATAGGACACTGACCGCATTGTGCCATGTACTGCTCCTCAAGACAGCACCTGTGCCTGGCCACCCTCCCCCTCCCCCGATCTGCCACATGTCTTCTTCATAATGCCTTACTTCTACTTTGGCCCCATACTATACTCCATGTCTTCTTGACTCCCCGCTCCCTTTCATCAGCTATGTCTAGATACCCTGGCTTTCCAGCAGCTTCTAAGCTTTGACAAATATTTTCCCATATAGAAGCAACTGGATTCACACTTGTCCCAGGAAGGCATTCTGAAGGTGACAGCCTCTTGTCCTTTAAGAATCCCCAAACAGGCAGTTTGAGGGTAAAACTATTCCTCACCCCCCACTGCCAGTTGCTCATCACAGGATCCTTTCATTGTGTTCTTCACACATTTGACAACTACATGGGTATTTGCCTTATCACATTCCTGGTACTTGGCACTGGACCTGATTCATAATGAGCCTGAATGTTTGATAAAGAACAAACAATAATAAAGAAGAGAGAGAGGGAGAGGAGGAGAAATACCTCGAAAATCTCAAATCCAGCAATATCCAGGATTCCAATGAAAGATGCTCCCTGTCGTTTGGTCCTATCCAGAGCTTTATTGATACGGTGAACGAGCCAGCGAAAGAGTCGCTCATAGGTAGCCTTCGCCAATGCTTCTACTGCAAAATCTGCCTACAATTAGATAATATTAACCTTTTATCTCAGAAATAAACTCAAAGAAGCATTAAGAGCTGTCATATAGAGTTGAATGTTAGATAATACTAAGAAAAAAACTTGAAACAATGTTTATTGCTTAATTCCATTTCAATTTTACACATGAAGGGAGGGTAGTATTAATATCATTAAATGACAAATGGGATAATGGGGAGATGGGCAAAGATGCCCAGGAGAATAAACCTCCTCCACTGGCTCCAGGGTTCTGAGCAGCGGCATCTGTCTCTGCTTGATCAGCTGGCACTTTGCCACAGAAAAATCACCTTCCAGTCTTCTTAGTCAAAGCTAATGGTGTACTTCTTGAAATAGTCCACAGCTAAACAGTGAATGTAACTCCTCTGCCCTTGCTGCCTGGCCCCCCAGAACAGAGGAGAGGAGGCCCTTCTGCTGGTTTGTCAATTATTGGTCCACATTTGGAAAAACCTGATGTTTCAAATTTACTCTAAGTATGCTACAGGGGGAAAAAAAATTCCTCATTTACTACTAAGATACATCCATAAGTTAGAACTTTTATGGAGTCAGTTTGTTATGTGGCAATTGGAATATCAAATGACCATTACCATTTAAACATGTGTACAATAAAAGGTAACACTGAACTTACTTGTTCTTTGGTCTGGGCTTTCTGCACATAGTCCCGGCCCACTTTGATGCGGGGGGTGAGGATAGCCCGAGTGAACTCCATCACATTCATCCCAAGCAGGTGGCACAGCTTCTGTGCAACTGAAGCAGAAAAGTCACTCAAAGACCTCATTTCTACTCATGATCAAATCATAGTACTCAACAGACATTTGAAAAACCAAACAAAACCCTTAGTTACCATTCTATGATACAAAAAGAAAAAAAAAAAGGCTTGAAGTTGGACAAAGTTTTAGGTCAGACAAAAAATACCCTCCATTCCCTACAGATTAACCATACACATATTCTCAAGCAAAACGATTGGCAAGTCAACCTTCTTCTTAGGAGTGTATACTGATCCTCATCTGCCTATGCAATATTGTATTTTTTTCTGGTTATGGGTCTTGAACTCGGGGCCTGGGCGCTGTCCCTAAGCTTTTTCTGCTCAAGGCTAGTGCTTTACCACTTTGAGCCTCAGCTCCACTTCTGGGTTTCTGGCGGTTATCTGGAGATAAGAGTCTCATGGACTTTCCTGCCCAGGCTGGCTGAACTGTGATCCTCTGATCTTGACCTTCTGAATAGCTAGGATTACAGGTGTGAGCTACCAGATCCCAGTGGGATATTATATTTTAAATCCATACTACACTAATACATAGTAATCTTACATGGCTTCATTTGAAGTCACACTTAGAACCACACGAGAGCCACATGGAGGACAGAGGCCCACATGTAATCCCACTTCTCTGACTGGATGATGGACAACAGGCTCCTGGAGGTCATAAGTCCTAGGATAATGAGCTAGGAAAAATGTGATCAGGAAATGGTAACTATGCAGAGAAGCGAGGCAAGTCCCTTACAAGTGCCAAAGTTTTAGCAAGTCCAAATTGGTTGTTAAAAAAGAACAATTACTGCAAGGGTAGGTGATGTCCACCTTCACTGGCTTGTGGGACACACCTTGTGAGGTGAGGTGACTTGGGGGAGGGGTCAAGCATTCAGAGCAACAGAGACATTCCTCACTTCCCTTTGGACTCCAGACCAGCAGAGAAGCAAGCAATACCTTGGAGATAAGGTCTCACTAGACAGCCAGGGTTGGCCTGCAATTCACAATTCTCCAGCCTTTGTCTTCTGAGTGTGGGATTACAGGTGTGGGTTGCCATTATTCAGCCAAAAAATATTGTTCTGGTTTGCAAACTTTTTGTTCCTGACTAGCATCAATTTAAATCCACCGTCCCGCCCCCCCCCCCCCCCCCCCCCCCCGCCACACACACATACCCCACTTTCTCTTTTTATCTTGCTTGTGTGAGTCTTGGGGCTTAAATTCAGGCTTAAATCTTTTTGGTGATTAATTCAATTTAAGAGTCTCATGACTTTCTGGACAGGGCTGGCTTTGAAATAGGATGCTCAGATTTCAAACTCTTTTGTGGCTAGGGTTACAGGTGTGAGCCACTGGTGACAGGCTTAAATCTATTTTCAATATTTAAAACCAAGAAGATTTCTTATCAAAATATAGATTTCCAACTTTCTTTGAAACTCTACACTTATTTTCCTGAGAAGGTCACAACTGGTGAGACCTGAGACCGAGCAGCCGTAGTAACTCCCTTCGAGGCGAGCCTGCATGGTCTCCTGCAGCCGAGTCCCCATCCTCTCCATTCCTACTAAGACAACGGACACTGCTGTCCGATGTCCTACATGTGCCCTTCCCTCAGTTAGGGAACTGGGTTGGCCATTTTGATCAAGAATTCCTTGGGGACAGCAGATGAATGGATAAAGATGTAATATATACATACACAATAGAATATTACTCAGCCATAAAGAAAAACAAAATCATGTTGTTTGTAAGAAAACGGGTGAAAATGGAGGGTATCATATTGAGTGAGACAAGCCATCTCAAAAAACCAGACTGTTCATATGTGGAAGGTAGCCCTCAAAGACAAACATATTCGTGGACATGAATATATATATTATATATATACACACACACATGAAATATGTATGTATATATAGACACATATATGTATACATGTTTACATGTACATAAACTCATGTGTGTAAACACATCTATATACACACATACTTGTGGATATATATGGATAAATATAGGTGTAACTAAGGGACTACTTAGGAGAAGGGCAAAGGGAAAAACAGAAGGTGGACAATTCTGAAATGCATTGCAATTACATATGAAAACCACATAAAGAACATCCATAAAAGTTGTTAATCACTGGGGGGCTGGGGTCTCACACCCATAATCCTAGCTACTCAGAAGGATGAGATCTGAGAATTGTGGTTCAAAGCCAGTCCATGCAAGAAAGCCCATGAGACTTATCACTAACTACCAAAAGTCAGAAGTGGAGCTGCGGTTCAAGTGGTAGAACACTAGCCTTAAGCACAAATGCTCAGAAACAGTGCCTAGGTCCTGAGTTCAAGCCGTAGGACCAGCACAAAACAAAAAATGTCCTGGGGAACATCCTAGAAGTGCCAGATGGTGCCAAGTGTTCTTGGAGAACACAACAAGCTAAGAAAACAGAAATCAAATCAGTATTCACCAGTTTACCTGTGTTTTCCGGCATAGAAGCTTGATCTGTATTTCTCTCCTTTTTGAAAGAAATATTTCCAAACTGCAGCACTGAGGATACAACTTTAAGCATTGCTTCATTTTGAGACAAAAGAAAAAAAAATCCATCAAAAATGTTACAGAGACACATTCTTATTTACTTTATGCTAAACATTAGTTATATGAAATTACTTGGTAAGATACACTGTTTGAATTTCATAAAATTAAAGGTGGGTCTTCCCAATCAATTCTAGCCTAGATAATTTACCCCAAATTCATATGCTCGTGAGAGGGAGGATGAGAGTCTTGGGGGAGTCACACGTACACAGAATCTCTTCGTGGGAGAAGCCCATTATGTGCATGGCTTCCATGGTCTCCTGAAAGTTATCCTTGTCCTGCTGGCCCGGAATGGGAATGTAGCCATTGGAGAGAAATCTGTAGTTACTAAATCCTTCCAGGAGTAAGTCGGCTGGAGGGAGATACAATAGAATAAAACTTAACAAACACTCCTAAAACCGAAGAAAGCGCCTAGGGATTAAGACATCACAGGACACAGGGTCATCCACCCAAGTCCTCATCAGCAGGTACAATTTCCTTGTTTGTATATTCACGTAAACTCATAAACATATACTACTTCCTTCCACCTGTACCGGAAAAAGGAAATGCAGGAACAATGCAAAAACCTCAGCAGGAGTTTTTTGGAACAGTGCTCTGTACAATGTAATATTGCATTTGAAACTAGATGGCTGGGAAGTGACTCAGTTGTCCAGGTAGCTTTATTGTTTCCCAATTTAAATAGTCATCTTCTCAAGGAAAGCTTTTAAGCTCATTCTGTGCATTCTTATCTTTTTTGTTTTACCCCAGGGTGGTCTTGGGGCTTGAACTCAGGGCCTAGGTATTGTCCCTGAGCTTTTGTGCTCAAGGCTAGTGCTCTACCACTTGAGCCACAACTTCATTTCTGGCTTTTTTGGTGATTAGTTTGTGAGAACAGTCTCACAGACTTCCCTGCCTGAGCTGTCTTTGAACCATGATTCTTAGAGCTTAGCTTACTGAGTAGCTAAGATTACAGGAGTGAGTTACCAGTGGCCTGGCTGTGTATTTGTTACTAAGTGGTTTGCATCAAACATAAGTATGTATGAAAGCTTCCATGAACATAGGACAGACAGGATATAGAAGGCCTGGATACTGACAAGCAAGTTCTGAGCCCTGTAAACTCCTTGAAATGCTTTCTCTAAGCCTATTGGTGAGGCTAGGGGACCAAACTCAGGACTTTGTGCATTCTAAGTATGGAATCTGCCACTGAGCCCCCTGGTCCCAATCCAGTGTGTTTAGTGGCTGCCTTGTCTTTAGTGATGAACAACAGGCCAAAGTACTCTTCTGAGAATAATGCTCACTGAGCACAAGAATGTTATCAAATAGACAGAGTGATTTGTCTCTAGGACAGATGCACATATGTAAAGCTTTCTCTGTAGCAAACTTTCTTGATACACTGCAATTTCCATGGTCTCTCCTTTCTCCTAATTTTTACCTATAGCACCTCTGACTTCTATTAGGAACTGTCTGCTTTCCTATTCCACTCTGATTTAACACAATAATGTTTTTTTTAAGTTAATTCATTCCTAATGCAATCATTGCCTCCTGAATTCGAGGTTTTTATTTTCTTCATATTGAATAATCTTGAATTTTCAATCTTTTCCTGGGAATTATTGTTTATTGCTTAGTAGTTCCTCCTTCCAGGTCTTTCTCTAATTAACTTCTGGGTTCAGTGCTTTCACAGATGCATGTGGGTAACTAAAGCCCACACTCCATGAAACACTGTGTTTGTGTCTGCTGTCATATCTAGACAATAACCACATAAACAATACAGGACTGAGGATCAGGAGGGACTAGGGAACTGGACTCCATTATTCTTGACTCAGCAAAACTCTCACCCTGATTAGAATGCTTTTTTTTTTTTTTACTCTGCCCAGCTCAGCTCTTCAAAGCTTGTGACTCATGATGATCTATTATTCCCTAAAATCCAACACTGGTCCTTCCTTCCTTCCTTCCTTCCTTTTCTTTCCCGCCCCCCCTCTCTTTTGGTAGTGATCCTGGAGCTTCGACTACAAGAGTGAACCATGGGAACTTGGGGCCAATGAGTCTTTCTTATAAGAGTGGGAATATATATATGTATATATATATATATATATATATATATATATATATATATATATATAAAATATTTACTTACAAATCTAGGAATAAAAGTCTTTTATTCTATTACTTTACTGAGTCAACTTTTTCCTTACTTTTCTATTTATAAATATTGAAACAGACAAATGTACCATTTGTCTTTTTATTTTTGTAAAAAAAAAAGTTCAAAAGCTAACATGACATTCACATACCTGCCATTTCAAGTACTTGCCCCATGGCACAGAATTTCAATTTAATTTTCATTCTCATGGTTTGACTAGCTGGATATTTGGGGGTTATGTATGTCCATGTGCATGCATGTCTGCGCATGCATGTAAATCTGTTGTTCACACCTATCTTCCATCAATGAAACCTACAATATTACAAACAGCCCCTCAACCGAATGCAACGAGTAAAAAGCCTGATCACTTACATTTCAGGTGCTCTCCTGCTCCAGACAGCAGCTGGTAAAAGATATGAAAAGTACGCTCATCCTTTGCCTGACGAACAGCACGAGACTTTTCCAGAAGGTCTGAGCAGAGATGGTTAAGGATTAATTACTAAAAGTAATGCTCATTCTACACAAATTTAATTGGAAAAAGTGTTCTCTTTCACAGATATACATCAACTATGCTATAGCGAACCCTTCTAAAGGATTATGAGAAAAAGAAAACATATACAACTTATGTTTCTTATTGATCCTGAGTCACTGGGCTGGGAGAGACTAAAAGATGACAGGGAGCTCCCCTCTCCCACTCCACCTTCCTTCCCCTAAGTTAGACCTCAATTCAAAAACCACAGCACTTCACCAGGTGCTGCCAACAGCTATTAAAAAAGAAAGAAGGAAAGAAATGAAAGAATCCAACCTTGCGGTGTTAGAGGCAGAGCTCAGGGGGGAGAGCATTAGTCAATAAGCAAAAGCATCAGATCAAGAGTTTGAACCCCAGGCTCAACAAAAAAGAAAGGAAGAAAGAAAGAAGAAAGGAAAGAAGAAAAAAAGAAAGGAAGAAAAAAGATAAAGGAAGAAAGAAAAAGAAGGAAGGAAGGACAGCTGGGTGCTGGTGGTTCATGCCGGTAATCCTACCTACTCAGGAGGCTGAGATCTGAGGATCACAGTTTGAAGCCAGCCCAGGCAGGAAAAGTTTGAGACTCTTATATCTAATTAAGCACCAAAAAAAAGGCCAGAAATGGATCTGTGCCTCAAATCTGTGCCTTGAGCCAAAAAAGCTCAGAGACAGCACCCAGGCACTGAGTTCAAGCTCCAGGACTGGCAGCAAAAAATAAAAACAAAAAAACAAACAAAAACGGCCCTATAATACTGAAGTTACCACAATCCACAAAGATAGAAACAAGACTGAAAAAAGTTAGTCAAAATAGCATAGCTAATGAGTGGTAGAGCCAGAAATGAATTTTGGTGGAATGCCCACATGCCTGTTTGGCCACTCTGCTCCCCTGAGAGCCCCTTATGACAGAGGTGCTGGCCTGTCTCGTCCACACCTCAGGTCCCTTTTCCAGTGCGTTGAGATGTAGCTATCACCAGGTGACAGCTGTAGACTGTCACAGTGGGTGCTTCTCATGGAGCCTGGGCTTCCCAGATGCAGTACCTTCGTGCCAGCAGCACCTGCATTATGAGGCTGGTTCACACCAGCTATGGGTACCTCTGTGTGGTGTCTGGATGCTTCTGAACTCCTGGTGCATTGAGGCACACTTAGATCTCACAGACAGTGTTATTGCTTTTCAGAGATTGTCTGCTTTTGCTATTCTTCTTTCATGTATACTGGGGCTTGAATTCAGGGCCTTGTGCTTTCATTTGGCTTTCTTGCTCACAGTCAGCACTCTACTATTTAAGCCATGATTCCAGCATGGCGTTTTCCTAGTTAATTGGACATGGATTCCTGTGGACTTTTCTGCTCAGGCCGGCTCCAAATTGTGATCCACAGTAAGTAGGATTACAAATGCGGCTTGTTGATTACCTCATTTGGGATAATAGCTTCCATAGGGCTACAAAACAAAACAAATCTGTATATACCAAATAGCCTGAATTTTAAGTCAGACCATCTCACACTTCAGTGAAAAATATACTCAGATGAATGATGCTGTAAGACTAATATAACAAAGTTAAACTGAATTATGACTGTCATTTTCAAATGGTTGACTTTTTAAAAAAATCTTAAATATATTTAAAAATACAATTCTATTTTATCTTTCTATCTATCTATCTATCTATCTATCTATCTATCTATCTATCTATCTATCTATCTATCTACCTACCTACCTACCTACCTGTCTGTCTGTCTGTCTGTCTGTCTGTCTGTCTATAAAATCTGTCAGTTTATTTACTGCACGGAGGATTGATTTTGCTTTCTATTTTTTTTCCTTTTCTTTTTTTGCCGATCCTGGGGCCTGAATCCCAGGCCTGGGTTCTGTCCCTGATCCTCTGTGCTCAAGGCTAGGGCTCTACCATTTGAGCTACAGCAGCCACTTTCAGCTTTTTCTGAGTAGTTTACTGGAGATAAGAGTGTCATGTCATGGACATTCCTGCCTGGACTGGCTTTGAACTGTGGTCCTCAGATCTCAATCGCCTGAGTAGGTAGGATTACAGATGTGAGCCATTGCCTGCTAGTTTTGTTTTTGCTTTCTAGGGAAGCCACCCCTCCAGTCTTATTTAACATTAACTGAAATTATTTAAACTCCTATCACCTTATAAGAATTGTTCACTAAGTACAAGCTTATCTTATCAGAGTAGATGGTAAAAGGTCAGGGAGGAAAGTAATGGCTACCAGAGTAGTTGTAGGTAATATTCATCAACTATCCTTCTTTGGGATTCTACCTTCCCAGGCCCATAGGACATGGCTGGCTCCAAAAGCAAGTGAAAATATTCATCCCACTCTGGAGACGGCTAGAAGTGTTCAGTGTCTGGAAGAGTTCTCACTTCCTGCAATGGGGGTACCACCCTATAGGGCCACGCTTGAGGCTGTGGAGAGATTTCTTAAATAATTATTTGGGGTTATACAATGGTGAGAAAGGATACAGGTTTCAATGTTGGCCCCAACGATGTAGCCAGTTACATCAAAGTTGATTCGAATGAACTTGCCCTGGAAATAAATTAAAGAGAAAATTGAAAATAAATAAGGATACAGAGTGTCTGAATGTTATAATACAATAAGACAATGTGCCCTGCTAAGTATCCATAGAGTGGCTATAAAAATAATTCCTTGTCATTGTCTCAAATACATAGAATGAAAGGCCTCAATAGCTATAAAATAAAAAAAGTATCAGGAAGGTATACTATATTTTCAGACTAAGATGATAAAACTATAAATTTAACGAAAGGAAAGTAAGGAACCCAACACTTAGAACTTAACCTTCAAAAGCGCTTCTAAATAATCTGATATAGCCAGGTGCCAGTGGCTCATGCCTGTAATCTTAGCTACTCAGGAGGCTGGCTGAGATCTGAGGATCACGGTTCAAAGCCAGCCTGGGCAGGAAAAGTCCGTGAGACTCTTATCTCCAATAAACCACCAGAAAACCGGAAGTGGCCCTGTAGCTCAAGTGGTAGAGCGCTAGCCTTGAGCTGAAGAGCTGAGGGACAGTGCCCAGGCCCAGAGGTTTTTTTTGTTGTTGTTGTTTTGTCTGTCCTGGGGCTTGAACTCTGGGCCTGGGTGCTGTCCCTCAGCTCTTCAGCTCAAGGCTAGCACCCTACCACTTGAGCCACAGCGTCACTTCTGGCTTTTTTCTTTTTGCTTATGTGGTGCTGAGGAATCGAACCCAGGGCCTCAGGCATGCAAGGCAAGCACTCTACCACTGAGCCACCTTCCCAGCCCCATTGACAAATTTTTAAAGAATAGTTGATTTCATTATACCATATAACTATCTTCAGGGAAAGAGAAAATAGTAATTATTTCATAATTCATTTATAAAGTTATAACCAAGTACTCAAATTGGTAAAGATAGCATTCAAAAGGGAAATCAAGATAAAAACAAATACAGTTTATGGCTTACTTGTACATACAAAGGGACAAATTAGATACTTTAAAAACAAATAAGCAACAAAAACAATCCCAAAGAAACAGAAACAATGTTCTAGGACTGCTAATTTATCATTACATTGAAAGGAAGCTAACAAGCTGATTCTATAATTTTGAGGAAATGGAAAGGACATAAGACAAATCCCAGAGTTGCATGTCTCCTACTATTTGATTTCCAAAAGCTATAAATTAATTAAATTGTGTAATATCAGTATAAGGACACAGAATAGAACAGAACAGAATAGAATCTATGAGCACACCTTACGTGCATTTTCAAAAATGGTGCCATGATACTTTAATAAGGATAAGAGATGCTTCTGAATAAAGGATGTGTAAAAATATGCAAAGTAGAATCAAACAAAACAAAGAAAACTGAGATCTTTACTTCACACCTATACAAAAATTTACTTGAAATAAAAGTTAGACCTAAATGTATGAGCTAACATGATAAAACTCAAACAGGGAAAAATCTTCATGACTTTAAATTAGATAAAGATTTCTTAGAATGCAAAAAGCACAAACTATAAAATAAAAAAAAAAAAACTGACAGGCTGGGCTGACAAAAATTAAAACTTTTGCTTTGCAAAAGACATAGTAAAGAAAATAAAAAGTGAGGCCAGATTAGGAGAGAAGAGTTACAAATATACACAGTATATGCATTTGTTATAGCATATGTAAAGAACTCTTATAACTCAATACTAAGATAAATAACCAAACCAAAAAAGGGTGATTTGAAAAGCTAATTCATTAAGCATATGTGAGTGGTTATAAATATATAAAAAGATACACACTATCATAATTTAATAGAGAAACACTAATTGATGAAATGGTCATGATGAGATACCACTACATATGCACTAGACAGGCTAAATTTCTAAGAAAGACCAGGAAGGACCTAGAACAGTTACACAATCCTGGTTGAGAATGTGAAATGGTTGTCACTTTGGAAAACAGTTTGCCAAACAGCAAACCCACCAGAGAGAAATCAAAGCATGTGCCCATACACACATATATTGGATGTATACATATACAGATATCATAGCCATTTTATTTTTTATTTTTACCAGTATCAGAACTTGAACTCTGGAGCCTCATATTTGCTCAGCTTGCTTGCTTAAGGCACGTGCTCTAACACTTTAGCCATGCTTCTAGTTGACTTTTTGCTGGTTGTTTATGGGAGTCTTATTGACTTTCCTGCCTGACCTGGCTTTGAACCATGATCCTCCAGATCTGAGCTTCCAAGTATCTAGGATTATAGGTGTGAGCCACTGGTGCCCAGCTGTTGCTTTTTTTTTTTTTTTAATTGTTTTTATTCCTAAATTGTAAACAACCCACCACTGGTAAATGATTAAAGATGTGGTACAGACAAGCAATGGAATACTACTAGGCGATAAAAGGAAGAGAATAATGTGGATGTTAAGCGGGGTGCGACAAGCTAGTTACATTCTAAAGAAAGTAAGCCTATAGGGACAGAAAGAAATATGATTTCAGTGTTGAAGCAGAAGGAAGGGATTGAATATATAAAAGCAAAAGAAAATCGTCTGCAGTAACAGAAATACTATATTCTGTCTCAGGACCATAGTTTCTATTGTTATTATAAAGAGGATTACAGAGTGGTTACAGCAGCCACGTAAGTCAGGTAATGAGTATATTTCTTTTTGGACAAAGTCATCTCCTCTCTTTCCTTGCTCTCTCCCAGTTTTCCCCTCCTATCCCAGCCCACAAGTTATATAGTTCATTTTCAAAATAGTATCTAGTGAGTACCAATGCTACCTTTATTTACCTCTGTCCTTCCTCCCTTTCTGTGCCTGTCCTTACCCTCCCAAAGACATATAAACAAACAAGACAAAAAGAAAATGAAAGGAGTAACGACGAAAAAAAAACCTCATTTCCATTTCCTGTAATTATTTTTGATAATTATTTTGTATGATCAGTTATTTCTTTTCTTGTTTAATAAAAGTAAAATACTAGTGATCGTTGAAACACTGCAATCTACACTGTAAGGAAATCTATTTTGTGTATGTGCGTGCGCTGTTCCTGGGGCTTCAAGTCAGGGCCTGAGCACTGTCCCCGTGGCTTTTTTTGCTCAAGGCTGCATTTTAACACTTGAGCCAAAACTCTACTTCCAGCTTTTGGTGGTTAATTAGAGATAAGAGTCTCATGAATGTCCCTGTACAGGCTGGCTTCAAACTGTGATCCTCTAACACCTGGCTGATATAGCCTATATTTTTAAGAGATACAACATTTGGGGGCTAACAGCTACTCAAAGTAACTCTGAAAGCACCCTTCCTCATAGGTTCTCACTTCTTACTGCTTTGCTAGAATACAGTGTTATATATTTAAACCTTTCATATCCCATCATTTTGAAGAGAGGGAGGCCTTTGTTGTTGTTGTTGTTGTTCCGTAACTATACATTTTCACTTGAGATTTAAAAGCACTAATTAAAATGGTCAACCCAAGCAGCTCTTTCATTTCTCTATCGTCTATTCTTCCAGTTAACTTCTGCATAGATATCTCCCTTTAGCAACTTTCCACCTATGAAACACACTACATACATTTTGACATACAAACTAGATGAAAGACTACTGTTAGATGTCAGACTACTGTCAGGTGTCTTTTCAGTAAAGCAGACAGTCTTATTCGAAATATGGAAGGAAGCTCTTTCTACTGATTGGCTGGAAGCTATTGTCATGTTTTCTTTTTGTACTTAGAAGTATCTTACTCTTAAGTTTGAGAAAATTGTAGGCTAACATCAGAAGATACACTCTGAGAGCTGGGAATATGACTTAGTGGTAGAGTGCTTGTCTAGCATACATGAAGCCCTGGGTTCAATTCCTCAGTAACCACATACACAGAATAAGTTGGAAGCGGCGCTGTGGCTCAAGTGGTAGAGCGCTAACTTTGAGCTAAAAAGCTGAGGGACAGTGCCCAGGCCCAGAGTTCAAGCCCCACAACTGAAAACAACAACAACAAAAAAGAAAAACTCTGAGATCTTGCTTAAGGACTTGATCTCACCAGCATGGTATTATTTGTCTCCACATCCACTTCCTGATTTGTCTAATATTTGTAGTGTTTCCCAGTCCATTTTCTTCCTGCCATCTCAAGGAAGAAATCAAACGTGGGTATGATGGTATCATCCCATTACTTGGGAATTTGAGGCAGGGAGAACCTAACTTATAGCAGCTAATGAAGGAAGGAAGGAAGGAAAGAAGGAAGGAAGGAAGGAAGGAAGGAAGGAAGGAAGGAAGGAAGGAAGGAAGGAAGGAAGGAAAGAAGGGAGGTAGGGAGGGAAGGAAGGAAGGAGGAAAAAGGAAAAATCTAGTTTTGTAACTTGGTTCACTGAAAGCTAAAAGTAGGCTACCAAAAAAGTTGTGTCTAGTTTTTTTCCAAAGCTTCTTTTTGAGCAATACAATAAGCAAATTAAAAGATGATGTGATCATTACTGCAGTATTCTCTCCCAGACAATCCCATTGTTCTTATTTTGACTCCTTTTGTAGTATAGTTGGTTGTAAATGAACCAGTTCTGTTTCAAGGTAGAGAAAATAAGATCACTAGTACTCAACATGTATTTTAGACTTATAAAATGGGCCAGTGGATTCATATGGCAATTACAAGGCAGAATGAATTTTATTCTTTTTGAAAGTAAATGTTTTGTCTTTGTTCCTGGGAAGACGTCTAAGAAAGAACCAAGTTAACACTTAGTCCATATGAATATCTAGAGCAGTTCAAAAAAGAAACCCAAAAGTTAAAATTAGATCCTGATGTTCTATGTGAAGGCTAAAATTCTTTATAAATTTTAAACAGCTGCATCATCGTACAATAGCTTGTTGAATTAATTAAGAACTGCTATTTTAAGAGACAGTAGTCAAAAAATAATGTTATTATTCTAAAGCTACAAAGACTACAGTGCCAATAGAACTGCCCAAGCAAATACTCTGTCAAACTTCTCCTTTTAGCATCGCAGAAAGGTTAATCAAAATCATCTGGCATCACCTAGCTCTCACTTTAAGACAATATTTGACTTACAGAATTTAGTAGATCTTAGTAATACAAACTTACAGCTTTTATTAGCATGTCTGTTTAACTCCTCTACTGAGTAGAAATCAACTAAAAATAGATCTACTATATGACCCAACTGCACCACTTCTGGTTACATACCCCGGAAGGAAACCAAGCCAGTGGACGGCGCAAATACCTGGACACCTGTGTCCATGGTGACACTCTTCACAATGGCCAAGACACAGCTCATCCTGGGCTCATCCTCAGATGACTAGATTAAAATTATGGTATATAAACACCAGGGAGTTTAACTCAGCAATAGATAATGAAATTACATCTAAAACTGGAGGTCATTCTGTTAAGCAAGACTAGCCGGTCACAGAAAAACAAATGGCTTGAAAATAGGGGACAGACTTTCAGAAAAGGGAAAAGGAGCTAGGGTGGGTTGGGAAAGGGCAGGCAAGAAAAGGGAATGATAAAAGTATGACCTATGCGTACATGGGAATGTCACAGCAAAACCTGTTGATTTATACAGCATATATGATTGGATCATTATAATAAAAAACTGTTAACAGTATATGCTGCTAAGAGGGCTTTCAATTCTTTTTACTCTTTCCTATTCCTTTCTTTTCCCTACTTTAGGTAAGTTAAAAGCTCAAAATATATGTAACAGAGAGCAATTACTTGATCAATAGGACAAAGTTATTTATTGTATATTTAACTTTGAGCTCTCACAACTTTGAAATAAGTAGGAAAGGATGTTGAAAGTCAAAGGAACAATAGAAGAAAATTAAGGAAACATTCCAAAATAACTGAGACATGTAGTCAGCTATTTGGAGAACATGTAATACTCCAACTTCGTCATCAGTCCCCTAGCCAAACTTCCTACCATAGCTGGGCTCACAGTTTCATTACCCACTACAGCCAGGGCCAGAGAAAGATCTTTGGGTTAAATACAAAGGGCTGGGTCAAGAGTCATGAAAGAAGGGCTACAGGGAGGAAAGGCTAGGAGCTGCACCCCTGCTTCTTTTCTAACCTTCAAAAGAAATAAAACATCCCAGAAAACAACACATATGCTAATAAATCTCAGTCATGAGTTGAAGCTCTAGAATTTATTCTATTTTGAAATCATTTTAGCAAACAAGAACTGTACACAGCTAAAAAGTTATCAGCTCTCTAAGCTTGATGACATTTATGCTCAAGTATTCTACAAGACAGAGCCAAGTAGTGACATGATAAAAGTGAAATCACAATACCAAAGAGAAGACTATTGACTATCCCCAAATAACCCAAACTTAAAAGACACCCCTTAAGTTAGGTGCCAGTAGCTCATACTACTAATCCTAGCCATTCAGGGTGGGCTGAGATCTGAGGATCAAGGTTCAAAGCTAGCCCAAGGAGGAAAGTTTATGAGACTCTTATCTTCAATTAATTACTCAAAAAAAAAAAAAAAAGTAGAAGTGGAGCTCGAATTCAAGTGGCCTTCAGCAAAAAACCTCAGGGACAGTGCCTAGGCCCTGAGTTCAAGTCCCAAGTTCAGTACCCCCCCCCCCCAAAAACACAAACAACTATAACAAAACAAAAACAAAAATCAACCTCCAAACAAACAAACAAAAAAGCCAGGCACTGATAGCTTCCTCCTGTAATCCTAGCTACTTTGTAGGCTGAGACCTGGAGGATCAAGGTTCAAAGTCGTCCAGGGCAGAAAAGCTCATGAGAGTTCAGATCTAAAATAACTGGGTCCAGAGGCATGGCTCAGGTGGTAGAGCATAAAAGCTAAGCTAAGGCCTGAGTTCATATTCCAATACCACAAAAAGGGGGAAAAAACTAATAAATATGACAAACTTTTCATGTATTAATTGTAGTTATGAATTCCAACTGGGTACCAAGTCATATTATGTCCTGACCCCAAAATATGTGGTGTAAATATTCTCATCAATGGAGTCAGAGACACCAGAATTCAGTCTCTATATAAAACATGTTCTTTTGAGGGATGGTGTAGGAGGCTGAGGACTAAATCCAGGGCCTCATACATGCTAGGTCAAGTGCTCCATTACTCAACCACACTCCCAGTCCTAAGACATAAATTGTTAAGAACTTCATTTAAAAGTTACATAAGGGATTTGGGATGCTTTGATAGCATAAAGAAAATTTAGTTTCAAAATCTTCTTTGTTCTGAACTGACATAAACTTTCTGGAACTTTTTTTTTTGCTGGTCCTGGGGCTTGAACTCTGGGCCTGGGCACTGTCCCTAAGCACCTTTTGCTTAAAGCTAGTGCTCCACTACTTGAGCCACAGTGTGATTAACTGGAGGTAAGAGTCTCACAGACTGCCTGGGCTGGTGCAACCCTCAGATCTCAGCCTCCTGTGTAGCTAGGATTATAGGCATGAGCCACTGGCACCCAGGTAATTTTCTGGAACTTTTTTGGCAGGGGTTGCCAATGTATTTTTAGTAATTAAAATTAGTTTAATTACTAGTTAGCAACTTCATACAGGGGCACTACAGATTTATCTCATATTATGGAAGTATTTTCCCTTTCCTAGTTCGGTATTTACAACGATCATATAAGCTCTATAGTTATATATTTATAAATACATATTTTTACTTTACCATAATTAAGCATAGATCAGGCATTATACAAGTGTACTAGTTTTGTTTTAATCTCCATTCTGGAAACGGCCGTTTGTGTTAAAGGAGAAAACTCATTCAAGGAGTCATTAACTAGTGTTTAATCCAAAGGCCAGATGGCTACCGTAAGTGCTTCAGCTCTCTTAATCTCTACACCACACCACACCAGAAGCTGTTATTAGGAAAATTAATTTTCATGTGGACTAAGTGGCCTTGTTACTTTAACATAATGGAAATTACAGTGGAAACATGACGAGCATTAAGAGACAAGGATTGATTAGAAATACCCAGACCTCCCTGTGCTGGTGTGAACACAGCGGTGACTTCAGCCAGCCAGGAGTCTGCACCACTGGGAGCTCCGAAGGCCTGGCTGGCTCTGAAATGGTGTGTGCAGCTAATGATCTGAGGGACACTGGCCACTAGGGGCAGATCATACACTGTCTCTGATATTGTCACATGTGTCTCAACGGATCTTCTGGGATAGCTCTGGTCAGAGTACTCAGGGCTGCCTGCCTTCACCTCACACAACTGTTTACTTAGTGCCTGCTTGCTAACAAATATTTGTAGAAGTTATAATCTGGCAGCCAAATCAGAGGGAGGATACCTATGATGTTTCTCTTGTTCTAACTCCAGGCAGCTACTATCTACTAAAAGATCTATGATCATTTAACTGGGATAGATCTGTTTGCACAGACAGATAAAGGAGGGGAGGAAGTGGCTCCAGTGGTAGAGTGCATGCTTGGCAAATGCAAAACCTTAAATTCAAATCCTAGTTCTACCACACACACACAAACACACATACACACACAAAATTTGTGCAAACAGAAAGTGATCTTACTAAAGCTTTTTGAGGAGGTGTAGCTGCTGATCCAAACAATGATTTTAAAATTGAAGCCCCTGTTTTCAAAATTTCATTATGAGAGATTCATTTTACATAAATCTCCTCCATCTGGAATGCATTTTTCTTGTCATAAACAGAAGTGGACTAACTGCGAACGATTATTTTCATACGAGTAATGCTCTCCTAAAGAATCCCCCTTTAACACAAACCATATGCTTGCATTTTTGAAAGAAAAGATATTCTTCAGGAAGTTGGTTGTCTATCAGATCAAAGAACTGGAACCAAATGGCTTCTAAAGCTTATGGAGTTTATAGTTTCAAATATTTTCACTGCAAGTATGTGGCTTCTAAATAATGACTGCATGCAACTTTACTGTAATCCACAACCTTTCTTTCTTTTCTTTCTTCCTTCATTCTTTTCTTTCTCTTCCTTCCTTTCCTGTCTCTTTCTTTCCTTCCCTCTCTCCCCTTTTCCCTCCCTCCCCCCCTCCTCTTTGTTCCAGTCCTATGGCTTGAACTCAGGGCCTCTGAGCTTTTGTGTTCAAGGCTAGCATTCTACCCCTGAGCCATAGCTTCCCTTCCAGCTTTTTTGATGGTTGATTAGAAATAAGAATTTAAGCTGAGGGCTGGGAAGGTGGCTCAGTGGTAGAGTGCTTGCCTTGCATGCCTTAGGCCCTGGGTTCAATTCCTCAACACCACATAAGCAAAAAGAAAAAAGCTGGAAGTGGTGCTGTGGCTCAAGTAGTAGAGCACTAGCCTTGAGCTAAAGAGCTGAGGGACAGGACCCGGGCCCAGAGTTCAGGCCCCACGACCAGATCAAAAAAAAAAAAAAGAATTTCAGCCGAGTGCCCGTGGCTTACACCTTTAATCCTAGCTACTGAGGAGGCTGAGATCTGAGGATCGAGTTTCAAAGCCAGCCTGGGCAGAAAAGTCCATGAGACTGTTATTAGCCACCAGAAAACTGGAAATGGCGCTGTGGCTCAAGTGGTAGAACGTTAGCCTTGAGCTGAAGAGCTCCTGGACAGTACCCAGGCCCAGAGTTCAAGCCTCACAACTGACAAAATAAATAAATAAATAAAAATCACAGACTTCTCTGCCCAGCTAGCTTCAAACTGTGGATCCTCAGAACTCAGCCTCCTGAGTAGCTAGGATTACAGGCATGAGCCACCAGAACCCAGCTTACACAATTCTTTCTTTTTTTCTTTTTCTTTTCCACATCACATTAATTTTCAGAATGACATCATTCGAAAACCAAGGCCCAGCCTGTCCAGAGGGCCACTGTTTCTCATGATCCCTCCCCAAATGGGGACACACACATTTTCAGATGGTCTCACCTAGGCTGAGCTCAACTGCGCATCACAGCATGCTGCTGAAAACTAAAGTTAAAACCAAACTGAAGAGGAGCCTGTGAAGCCAGGGGCTTTTGTCTGCTCACGGATACATTCTCCAGGCCTACAAGAGTAGCTGGTACTTAGTAGGCCATCACATTTTAACTAGATAAATCCTATAAGGAGGCCTATTATGTACTTCCATGTGTGTGGCACAGCGCTAGAACAAAAAAACACAGAGAACAAGGCAGACAGGGTTCCTACTGTTAAGAGCCTCCGCAGTTTTCTGGGAGGAATAATAAATAATCCTGGAACTGGCTATCGGCTGTGATATGTAGCCTTATTGTGATCAGCTGGCTGTGGTCAGAGAGTGATGATAAGCTATGAGGGAATATCCATGCAAGTGCTGAGAGGAAATAGAGAAAACCTCCTCAGGTAAGGAACTTAAACTAAGGAGTTAGAACAATGAAAGGGAGGAATGTGAACATATTTAAAACGCATTTTGGACATTTAACCAACTGGATTCAAGGCCAGCCTGGACATGGACCATGAGAAACAGGCTGAATCAAGAATGATTCCTAAGGTATTTTGTCTTCCCAGGTTTTACATTATCTTTTCATTTTGCTTCAAGTTTAAGCAATTAAGTGATTTGATGGTACCTATGCACAGGCATAAGACATAAGGAACAAATTCTGAAAGGAGAAACAAAATTTCCATTTAGAACATGCCAAACTTGAGAAATCTGTTAGACACCCAAATGGAGAGAGATATCAATTAGGCAGCATGGTTGCCGAGCAACAAATAGATGCTTAATAATTAATTGAACTGTACAGCAAACTGAGAGTCAAAATTATTTATAATTTAATTTAAAAATGAATCAACACTGATTACTTTTAATCCCCCTATCAAAGTATTGGCAATTCTCACAAGAAATACTAAAGGGGGGTATTTTAATTGACCATTGTATAATCAGTGGAATTATTTATTTATTTATTTTATTAAACTACTAAAAATCAGCTGCTTGTTTTAGTACTGTGTAGTAAGTGCCTTATGATAATAGTAGAAAGCTACTAAATTATTTTACTTTATTTTATTTTTTTTTGGGGGGGGGTACGGTCATGGGGCCTGAACTCTGGGCCTGGGCGCTGTCCCTCACCTCTTCAGCTCAAGGCTAGCGCTCTACTACTTGAGCCACAACACCACTTCCGGCTTTTTTCTTTTTGCTTATGTGGTGCTGAGGAATCGAACCCAGGGCCTCAGGCATGCAAGGCAAGCACTCAACCACTGAGCCACCTTCCCAGCCCTAAATTATTTTTTATACTATAAAGTTGATCATCTAAGAATTCAAAAAGTCAAAGTCAACAATTTGAATATAACCTTTGTTTCTTAATGAGATGAAGAACTATGTCTAAGAACACTGCCTTAATCAAATCTTCCTCCTATTAAAACAAAGATCAGACCTAGGAGTTGGGTTTGAACTCAGGGCCTTTGGTTATTAGGCTGGGACTTTATCACCTGAGCTACCACACAGGCCTGGCCTTTTGCTGGTTATTTAGTAAGAAACAAAATATTAAGAAACTGCAAGAATTACTTTGTAAATAAATCACTGAAAGTGATTTCCTTAGTTTAGGCTATAACTTAAAGGAACAATTTAGAGCAGGATTTTGCAGCCTCAGCACAATGAACATTTGTGGCTGGGTAATTCTGTTGTGGGAATTGTCTTGTGCATATATTATAGGATGTTTAGAACATCTCTAGCTTCTATTCCCAAATGCTAGCAGCACACCTCAATCTTTCCCCACAATTGAATGAACAAAAATGTCTACAGACAAGGCCAACATGCTGTGGGAAGCCTACAAGAACCATCTTCTAAAGTATCCCAGCTTCAGATGAAAACCTCTCATCTATCAAGGACAGATCCTCTTAAGGATTCAGCATAGCCTGCCTTCAAGATGGCCTCAGGGCTAGGAATGTGGCTTAGTGGTAGAGTACTTGCCTATTCAATTCCTCAGCACTACAGAATAGGCTGGAACTGGTGCTGCGGCTCAACTGGTAGAGTGCTAGCCTTGAACAAAAGAAGGTCAGAGACAGTGCCCAGGTCCTGAGTTCAAGTCCCAGGACTGGCAAAATAAATAAATAAAGTATATTTTTAAAATGGCCTCAGATCCCCATCTGTATCTTTATATCCCAATGTCATCCTTTTCCACAGTTTCAGGGCTGGTTTGTGTGACCCACAGAACAAAACAGAAAGATGGTGTATGATACTCGAGGCACGGTCAATAAAGACACTGTCTTCCTATTTTTGGGGGGCACTGGTTCTGGGGTTTGAACTCAGGGCCCAGCCACTGTCCCTTAGCTTCTTTTGTTCAACGCTAGCAGACAACTATGTGTGCCACACCCCCACTTCTGAATTTTTTTAGTAGTTTACTGGAGATAAAAGTCTCACAGTCTTTCCTGCCTAGGCTGGCTACAAAACCACGATCCTCAGATCTCCAACTCCTGAGTAGTTAGGATTATAGGTGTGAGCCCTGGCGCCCTGCTGGTGGCTTCCTTTCTGTCCTGTCTGAGGTTACTTGCTGTGGGAGGAACCAGCAACCATATCACAGGGATGCTCAACTGCCCTGAGGCGAGGCCCATGTGGTGATGAGTTGGGCCACCTGCCAGGAGCTACTTGAGTAAACTCAGAAGACCCTCCAGCCTTAGTCAGGCCTTCATGTCCAATACATAATGATTAATTATATTTATATTTTTCTCAGACAAAAATAGTGAGTGGTAACAATGCTCTGGCAGGTAGAAAAAAAATTCTTACCATTCAGTAATTGCTTAGTAGCAATTTATCTTTTCTGGAAAGGCAAAAATGAGACAACTGGACACAAAACCATTTTTTTTGAATTTATAGTGGTTTTTTTTTTTTTAAGGAAAATAAAAAAGATGAGTAACTTGGTTTATGTGGTAAAATAAAGGATTTTCCATGAAGAAGTTCTTGAAAATCTTTGAGAATCACATACCAAAGCTGCAAGCTCACTGTGTCTACCATTCCATAATATAGCCACTAAACATAGGGCTGTTTAGCAGGAAAAAGTTTAAGATTAAGCTGTGGCTCCTACTCAGTGAAGATGATCCAGAAGCAAGACAGGAACTCTAGAAGAAGCTCAGTCTCCTCAGGTTTTTGTAAGACCCAAAGCGACAGTATGTCTCCTACTCACGCAGGTGTTCTTTACCTTCCTTGGTACAGACAAGGCTAAAAGAATCACGAAGTCAACTTGGGCCAAGTTTATCTTCAATGGTATCTTATAAGGAACAAAGAATAGTCCGAGCAAACTGACTCGATTTCCTAAGTCACTTGGAAAACCTCCTGAAATCCCACCACCTCGGAGAGTGTGACAGATAGAATGGTGCTATATCTCCCAATTCCCCATCACAAGTCATATGTCACAGTCCTTACAGTTCTTTAAAAAGGAGAGGGTGACACAGACACACAGGCAAGACCCTGTGAAGACGTAGAAAGAAACCACGTTGGCTGCCACTCTGATCTGATACTTCCAGCCTCACAATGGTAGGAAATAGATTTCTGTTGCCTGTTTCTTATGGCAGTCTTAGGAACAAATACAAAAGGTTTCCTGATTATATCTTTGTGTCCACTGGACTCCTTGAACTAAGGGAATCTGCTCCTTCCCCCTAGTTATGAAAACCATGCCACCAAAAAATCAGAGTGTGGCTGGAGTGGGGGATCAGAACAGATAGGTAACTGGATTTACACGATAAAATATTTTCCATTTGTTTTTCACATGCATTTTAAAAAGTATGTCACCATGATACTATATTTCCAAAAACCTCTACCAAAGAACTGTTCTCAAACTCTTTTTATCCTGACCTTGTCGACTTTTCTTAATACTTGAGAAGATGGAAAAAACAAAAACAAATAGTAAAAATCAGTTTCTTAAGTAGAAGTTATTAAATATTAATGTCTCATGGATAATAGTATAAAAACCCATAGGCAAAAATGCAATAGCTAATCAAGTAGTGGGAAAAGAAAAATTCTCAGAGGGGTTGGGAATGTGGCTTAGTGGTAGAGTGCTTGCTTAGCATGCATGAAGCCCTAGGTTTGATTCCTCAGTACCATATAAACAGAAAAAAAAAAAGCCAGAAGTGGTAGAGTGCTAGCCTTGAGCACCAGGTCCTAAGTTCAGGCCATAGGCCCAGCAAAAAAAGAAAAGAAAAAAAAAAAAAACACCTCTCAAAGAATTAAAATAGTTGAATAGCTAGGAAAAAGTACTTTGAAGGAGAAATAATAGTAGTGACAAATTACATCTAATCTCTACACCAGTGGAGACTATAAAAGATAACAAGTATTATCAAGGATAAAGAAGTAAGTTCAGAGGTTATGTAGTACTGTTTCTATAAAAAACATATAATTAGTTATTTTTGTACAATAAAGTAAGATTCAGATTACTTTCACATTCCTTTTTTTTAAATGTAGCTATTAGAAAATTATACTACATCTACTTACTAGCTGTTTCTTAAAATCTGAGAAGTAAACCAATTTATTTGCTTAATCCTAGTAGACACATAATGATCAATGTGAGAAATTAAAAGTTGCTGGTGCTTTGAAACTTACAAAACGAGATGAATTATCATTTTTCACAGTCTTCGCATTTCCAAACGATTCCAGAATTGGATTTGCTTGCAAAAGCTGCCGTTCAAGTTCCCCCTAGAAGACATCACAAACACACACACATGTACACACGTACACACACATAAATAAAAACAGATGGATGTTAATTTAAGGTCTTTACTCCAGTCTTCAGGGAAAAAAGAAAACACACAAAAGCTGTCCCTCTCCTCCCCAAGTGCTTGTCTGCTGTCCAGTGGCCTTAGGTGGCTTCTTATTCATGGTTATGACAATGGGCTCTGCTCAAGGCAAAGGGTGTGACAGGAGAAGAAAATGTCACACTGGCCAGAGAACACAGGCTTGGGACTCTTAGGAAGAAAACTGAAAATAAAACATACATACCAACTCGTTTCCATGGAACAAAAGGAGCAGAACATTTCAATTAAAAACCCATTAATATTTCATTTGTGTTTGTATTGTACGTTGTGTATTGTGTGAAAGATTTCTGGTGGCTGATTTAATAATGATTGTTTTTCTGAGGGCTTTCACTTAATATCTCAATGGTGAAGACAAGAATACTGTTCTCAGCTCCACTTTCAAAGGATGTTCTCAGACTTGCTTGCTCAGATTTAAATACTAATAACCATCAAATATTTGGCATAGTGTATCCTTTGGTCAGTATTTTTATTTATGAGTAAATGAAGCTATAAAACGGATTTTACAAACAAAAGATGTTGGTATTATACATTTTTAATTATCAGATGTAATAGAAAGCTGGGCAAGATAGCATGTAGCCTTTTTTTTTTCTTTTTGGCTGGTCCTAAGGCTTGAATTCATAGCCTAGACACTATCCTTTAGCTTTTTCATTCAAGGCTAGCACTCTACCACTTGAGCCACAGCTCCACTTCCAGATTTTTGGTGGATAAGAGATATAAATCTCGTAGATTTTTCTGTCTCAAGGGCTTCAAATAGTGATCCTTAGATCTTAGCCTCCTGAGTAGCCAGGATTACAGGCCTGAGCCACAGGCACCTAGCCTTAGGCCATGTCTAGGGAGAAAAACTTATAAAGTGGTGTTATATTTCTGGAATGTAATTTCAGAATTATCTTCTACTGACCTAAGTGAATGTGCTTTTTTCCAAACACAAATCTTACCCCCATACTTTCAAATGTCCATAGTACTCTAGACCCAAAAGGAGAGAAATCATTAGCAAATGAGATTCTAAATTCTAAACATTATAAATTAATGACCATCTGTCATGTTATGTACTGTACCACTATCAAATCCCCAAAGAGGAACAAAGGCATCTTGTGACATCAACTAGCCCAAGTAAAGACTCCTGGGGAGAGTGGCGCCATACCCCAGGGCCCTCACACCAGAAGTGAACAGGTTACTGATGCTTCCACTCCATTGTCCTGATTTCTACAGGTATTGAGACCAATCAGAAACAAGTTCTGATATGAATTTTATAGCATCATTGGATTTTTCTGGGCATAAGGCAGGTTTTTTTCTCCCTGTACAGTAAATATATCTTCTACTTTATCACTTACAAACACACATCAAACTATTTTAATGTAAATCTCTCTAAAACATTATATATTGCCCACCTGGTTTAAACACTGTATCCTAAACCAATTTTGATGACTAATAGCAATCATTAAGAATATCTACTGTGGGTCAGTGTCTAGCATGTGGAAGGTCATAGGTTTGATCCCTAGCACTGCAAGAAGAGAGAACAAAGAAGTAAAAGAAGCTCCCTGGAGGTCAGTGTGCCTATGACTGAGATCTTGTAAAGCCCTCATTAGTGGCTTTGTGTCAACTGCTTAAGTCTCTAGAAGCTCCTGTCTCCTCTTCATTTTTACCTGATTCAACTTGTAGGATGAGGATGTAGAAACTATCAGGAAAACTTTGATGCTATGATAAGCAGGGATTAAGATACCTACTGTTTAAATTATGGTATTAGAATACAGATACCTTACAATTACATCCATCCTGCTAAATGATAATTAAAGGACTCTCATCTTAAGGTGTCTTCCTAAATTGGAAGAAAAAAATACTCCCCACTTTAATGTTCCTAGACATGGCTACAAAGATTCCTTAGGTAAAGGTTTCTTTCATTGATTCTCTTCCTTTAGAGTATGTGGGTAACCTGATTCTATTCCTTCTGTGTTGGCTTAAAAAGTAACCCCCACATCTATCTTAGATCAAAATGATGCCCTACACATGTCTGAATGATCAGAAATCCTTAATCATTCTAGTGTCTGAGGTGGCAATGGCATCTAGGCAGAGGGTCCTAAATCACCATGGTAACCACTGACCAGGTACTCATGGGTCCCTGCGGTTGGTTTTACTGCATCAACAGTGTCAAGCCATTATTTCCCTCCCGGTGAATCAAAAACTCAAACGAATCACAAAAGGCCCGACACAAAGCATTTTTGTATTGACATGCAAAAATGGTCCTACAATTAAGAAATTACTGCAAAATATGATCATTTTACTGTCTGACAATTTCATGATTAGATGAATGGTGAATCATGAAAGCCTTTATAAACTGTCAAGGAACACTGACTTATGTTTCCAGTAGAATCAGAGATGATTCTATGTTATTTTTTTTTTTTTGTCGTGGGCCTTGAACTCAGGGCATGGTACTGTCCATGGGCTCTTTTGCTCTACTACTTTGAGCCATAGCACCATTTCATTTTCTGGTTATTAATTGAAGCTTTCCTGTCCGGGCTGACTTTGAACCATGATCCTCAGATCTTAGCCTCCTAAGTAGATGAGATTACAAGTGTGAGCCATCAGTACCCAGCAATCCTATATTACAAGAAATATTATTTCAGGTTATAGGGAAAAAGCAACATTAGTTAAATTATTTATTAAACAATTATTAAATTATTTTCTAATTCTAAGAAATTAGAGCTTTAAAGGTTTGGCAACCATGGTGAAAATTTCTGTACTATTACTTTTATCACCCAACATATAGCATACCTTTGCTGTATAGTTCAGGATAAGTTTGAAAGGGTTCAGAAGTATATACCTCTTTCAAAACTCCAGATGAGTGAGCAAAGAAAGGGGCACTGGGAGTCAAACGCTGCACCTTGCAAGACTGGTAGAGCAAAGCACAGGTGTTCTCTCATTTTAACTGGAAGGTCTCATTTCTGTATTTCTTGGCACCTTTTTGTCTTGGATCAAGGCAGTTAAGACCAGGAAGACATGAAATCATCATGCAGATGTCTTGACAGGGAGGAAGGCAGTTGAGTGGGGAAGGAATCCTCTTTAGGTGATGGTCAAGTTTTAGAAATTAGTCATTTCCTGTCCATAACTGTATCACCCTGAACATAAGCTCATTAAGCAGTAGCCAATCAGGTTTGGACCTGGTTAGTACTTGGGTAGAAAAAAAAGTAGTTAATTCCAAATCTACCCTGAAACTCATTGTGTTGTGGCTTTTTAGTGACAATGAATACTGTGAAGGTCTCTTGTGGAGATGTACCAGAAAAAAAGAAGAAGAACAAGAAGAAGAAGGAAGAAGAAGAAGAGGAGGAGGAGGAGGAGGAGGAAGAGGAAGATGATGATGATGATGATAGTAGTGACATTGCTTGCCATTGGTTGGGAGGGGGACTAAAGGTATAAAGCCAAATAGGACTTTCAATTGTATTATAAAAAGTTCACCGAGAGTTCATAGGAGAAATCTTGTTTCAAATTTACTTCTTAGGTAAACTATAATTCTGAAAACCAGTTTCTCCTTAGTTTGTTCATAATTTCAACATGAAAATTAAGTTTTTTTTTGTTTTGTTGTCAGTCGTGGGGGTTGAACTCTGGGCTTGAGTGCTGTCCCTGTGCTCTTCAGCTCAAGGCGAGCACTCTACCACTTGAGCCACAGTGCCACTTCTGGTTTTCTAGTGGTTTATTGGAGATAAGAGTCTCACAGACTTTCCTGTCTGGGCTGGCTTTGGACCATGATCCTTAGATCTCAACCTCCTGAGTAGCTAGGATTACAGGTATGAGCCACCGGCGCCCAGCGAAAATTAAGTTTTAAAAGTAAGATTGACCACACTAGGATGGTTACATAATAAAACAAACAATGCCAGTGATGGTGAGGGTGTGGAATAACTGGAACTCTCATTTATTGCTGCAGAAATGTAAAATCAAAGTCTCTTCAAAAACAGTTTGGAAGTTCCTAAAAAGTATTAAATAGTTTTCATATGACCTAGAAATTCCACTTAGAGTAATGGACCCAAGAGAAATAAAAATATATGTCCACAGAAAATCATATACTTCAAAGTTCACAGCAATGAATAAGAAATGAAACAAGCCAAATGTCCACTGATGTGTAGATAAGTAAAACGGACATATTTAATACAACAGAATATTATTAGGCCATAAAAAGAAATGCTGTATGTGCTGCAGTGTGGGAGGCATCTTGAAAACAGGATGTTATGTGAAAGAATAATTGGGGAGACTGTCTTATGATTCTTATGTATGGGATATGTCCAAAATGGGCAGATTTCCTGACACAGAAAGTATATCGGGGGGTTGTCAGCACTGCAGAAATGTGGCAACTGACTGAACATGAAGCACAGACTTTCTTTTGGGAGATAAAAATGTTTTCAAGTTGATTGTGATAACTGAATTGCTTAACTGTAAATATACATGCAACTCAGTATATTTTACTGCATCATACACTTTAAATAGGTGAATTGTATGATGTATTATCTCAATACAAATGTTTTCCCAGATCATTCTATAAAATGTCTCCGGGGGTTGGGAAGGTGGCTCAGTGGTAGAGAGCTTGCCTTGCATGCGTGAGGCCCTGGGTTCGATTCCTCAGCACCACATAAGCAAAAAGAAAAAAGCTGGAAATGGTGCTGTGGCTCAAGTGGTAGAGCGCTAGCCTTGAGCTGAAGAGCTGAGGGACAGTGCCCAGGCCCAGAGTTCAGGCCCCACGACCGGACCCCTCCACCAAAAAAAAAATGTCTCCTGGGAACCTGAGTAAAACTCAATGTCAAAATTCAGTGTTAGGGCTGGGGTCACGGCTCAAGTGTAGAGTGCCTGCCTAGCAGTCAGAGCACTAAATTCAAATTCCATGATGCCTTAAAAAAACTTCATGTGAAATGAACATGTATAGACATCTTTGTCCACTCATCATCATTCCCTAAACAATATTAACAATGATTTGGACAACAACATTTACATTATATTAGGTATCTAAGTAACCTAGAGATGATTTCAAATACTCAAGATCATATATATACACAACTTTGGTATCTGAGACGGTTAGGGATGAAGTCTTGGATTCAATTCTCCTGAGATACCAAGGCACCAAGAATTGATATAGAGTAATTGTTATTTAAAGCAACTGTAGGATGCTCTCCAGAGGTGGCCATTCCCTGGGTATTACATATTGCTCAGGTGAACTAAAGAAAACCCAAGACCCAGCATTGCTCTAGTAGTTCTAAAAAGATCACCACAGTAGCTAATTGACTTGACTCCATTAAAGTAAACGTGGCAAAGGCAGCCCTGGGGATTCTGTGCACAGCGAACACATGCAGTGACATGCAGATCAGCAAAGACAGCGCAGCCTGGCCCAAAGCAGAGAGCTCTTGCTTTGGAAGAAGAACTTGCTTCCTGAGGGTGGGTTGGACCCACAGTGAAACCTAGAGGTAGCATGCATTCACAGACAACAGGGATCCATTTAAGATGACATCGAAACCAAATGTGAACCATTATGGCTCCTGTGTTTCCCAGAGGACTTTGAAAACTAAAATTCATATTGTTTATTTAACACTATTTCATCAGTGCTCTAAGTTCACATTAAAAGGCCACAGAGCATGTCCCTGTAACACAAAGAGAAACTACTTTCTGATCCACATTGCCCGTATACTGGCAAAGCAATAAAGAAATCCTTCCTCCCTTCTCTTCCTTCCCTCCTATCTTCTTTCCTTTGGTGGTGGTACTGGAGCTTCAACTCTGGGCCTGGGTGCTCTGTGCCTTAACTTTTTCACTCAAGATGGCACTCTACCACACCTTGAGCCACACCTTCACTTCTGGCTTTTTGGTAGTTTAACTAGAGATTAAGAATCTCATGGACTTTCCCACCCTGATGGCAAAGCTCAGATCTCAGCCTCCTGTGTAGCTAGGATTATAGGCATGGGTGATCAGTGCCAGGCCCTTATCCTTTTGATTTGTATTATTAGCCTGGACTGTCATTAAAAGAGCAAAAGGCTTTCATAGGATAGCACAGCTTTGGTGTTTACTGATGTCTCAACAATTTTAAGGAAGATCCCTGAAAATCTCAGTATCTGTGACAATTCTTTTAGGTATCTACAATGTTTTCTTCCTATTGACAGATTACTTTCATAAATCAACATTATCATGCCTTGTTTTATTTTAGCTTTATACCATCATGCTTGTGGAAGACAGAAAAAACAAAACTGTTCCAATGCTAGCAAAGGATCAAGTCCAAGGCCAGATGTTCTACTTTTTCCAAGAAGTCTGTCTCAGTTCTCCCTACCTCCCTCCCTCTCCATGGCTCTGGTTCATGGTTTGTTCAATGTGAGATCTATGGAACCAAAAAAAAGGCAGGCAAGTGACAGGGAGACTAAGATCTTTACTACTTCCCAGCATGGAAAATTCTAATTTACTTTCTATATTAATATAATGAGGCCTTTTGGTAGACTATATGGAAGCATAAACTCTACAATGCCAAAAAACTTTAGATGAGATTTATTACCAAAAAGGAACAACTCTTAAAGTTGTACTCTCAATACAAAATTTAATGCATGGCACAAAGCAACATGTTCTGTGTTTCAGAAATATTAAGAGATTTCCACCTAGTATTTGACAGATGAAACCATAAGTTTGAAGGCTTCTTAAACATGCATTTCAATGTCATGATAAAAAGGGAAGAAGAAAACTTTGTCTGGGAAACAAATGTAAAGCAAAACTGCATGCTGCTTCTCATAAAAGAAAATTTTAAGCAATAAATTTTCAAAATTAAATATTTTATATAGACTCAACTCAAAACTAAAGATAGTATTTGTCTCTAGTAGGAACTCAGCCTAAAGACAGAAATTAGTGCAAACACTCAAGACTAAGAAGCAGAAGGAAAAACACTTGCCTGGTGTTTCACTGGTTTAGGCGATTCCTGCTGTTTATTACAAACAGATAAGCAAATGTTAGCAAGTCCAGATCTTTCTCTAGTACAGCCATATCCAAAGCACCAAGCCAGTATGTGGCTCAGGACCGCAGAAGCTTCTGGTTGCATCCTTCCAGGCTATATCAACTATCTCCTGCATTTCTAAATCTGAAGGATAACTAACATTTATATTCTGTATGTTTTCATCTTTCTTAACGTAGGTTCTTCTTATCTCCCCTTTTCCAAACTCCCAGACAGCAGCAACAAGCCACTTTGCAAGCTCAGATAGAACTGCAAGGAATATCTGAAGCCCTTCTTCTGGTGAAAAATAAGAACTCTGCTTGGTAAGAAATGTACGCATTATCCTGCCCATGTAATTGTAACCCCTCTGTACAGTATGTTCACAAATAAAATAAAATAAAATTAAAAAAAAAAAAAAAAGAACTCTGCACAAGCTCTGATCATGAATTTTTAATCATCCTCACCAAATCTTTCCAAGAAATTAGGCCTTGAATACAACCATAATTTCCATGTGCCTTGTAAGAAAACCTACTTAATAACAGGCAATTTCTTTGTACCCTGTCTGACTCCTCTTGAATGGAAAAGGGGGCGGGGGATGCTGGGTAGGGTGGTGATGTGGGAGCAGCCAATCGGCACAGTGCATGGAGTAGATGTGCTTCCTTGGTTAGGTTTCTGAAATTTATAAAAGAATGAAACTAAGACAAAATGCAATAACAAAGCAAAAACTTACAGGAATATTATGGTCCTTTCTTCCTTTATGTGAAGAAGCAACATGGGCAAGGTACTGAATGACTTTCTTGGTATTTTCTGTCTTCCCAGCACCCGATTCACCCCTGGAAGAAATAGTAACATAGGCTGCTTTAAAGGAAGCTGAGCAAGCACATTCCAAAATTATAGCTGTCACAGTTAAGCTGAATCAGAACAAGAATTAGTGAAAAACATGAGAATAAGAGGAGGGGGAAAAAAAAGACAAAACCATCAACAGTTGTTAGAAAAGAAAAATTTAATTAAAAAGGTATTAAAGACACACAAATATTTCTTGATAAGTTCCAATAAGAAGATATTGGATTACTTCACTTAATATGATTTTTCCAAGTCTTTCCATTTCCTAACAAATGGGGCGATGTCATTCCTTCTGACAGAGGCATAGAATTCCATTGTGTATATATACCACATTTTCTTGATCCATTCATCTACTGAGGGGCATCTGGGTTGGTTCCATATCTTAGCTATGGTAAATAATGCTGTGATAAACACAGTTGTGCTGGTAGCTTTAGTATGGCCTTGTTTGTGATCGTTTGGGTAAATGCCCAAAAGTGGGATTGCTGGGTCATAGGGGAGCTCTACATGTAGTCTTTGGAGGAATCTCCATACTGCTTTCCAAAGTGGTTGAAAAAGTTTATGGTTTCCCTTATTTACAATAACTAGTATATGTCTAGGATAATCTTACCAGACAAGCAGAAAAGGTCTAAGGCTACATACATATGACCATATAAGATGATGCTAAGCAAAATGAACCCCAAGATAGGAACACTTTGTCGCTGTTGTTTTTAATGTACTATGTGATTTTTTTTGTTTCTTTTCTATGTTCTTCCCCCATGGTATACCCCCTGTTGTCACTGTATTTGATTCTGGTGCCCTGCATCTTGTATATACATTTTTCTAATTTGGGGAGGGAAGGGAAATAACAAAATGCTGAAACTAGGATACAGGTTGACCCATTGTAACAATGAGATATTCAAGATACTATGTTGAAAAAGAACTTTAAAACTGGGGGCCGGGGGGAGTTGGGGAGATAGAGAGGGAAGGGATGGTAGGGGAAAAACAAAGGAGGAGTTAACAATGCTCGATAGGAAATGTATTCATTACTCATGTAACTGTAACCCCTCTTACAGCATCTTTACAATTATATATATATATATATATATATATATATATATATATATATATATATATATAAGGATATGCAAACCCACAACTCACAAAATAAAAGATATAGGAAAATTTCCACAATGCAAAGGCCCTAAAATGATATGTTAATCTGAAAAAGCTGCGAATTCTGGGTATCTGCTGGTTAATGATGATCACCTTCAAAGCCAAAGAAGGATCACCCCCTCAAACCAGAGGAAGGACAACTCTCTGTACTCTTAATGTCACACCCGTCACACATTGGGCTTTGTACATTAGTATCCCTGCCCTCGACTACTATGGTATACCCACAAAATCTCACCCAAGGTAGATATACAGTTCATAAAGTATATGATGTGTTGCAACAAAATGAACAAATACAACACATTCCATTGTGAATGCAACAAATGCTCCACTTTGTAATGATTCCTATTTACAAGTAAGGCTGCCACATTTCTTTTTTTTGGGGGGGGGGGGAATCCGGTCGTGGGGCCTGAACTCTGGGCCTGGGCACTGTCCCTCAGCTCTTCAGCTCAAGGCTAGCACTCTACCACTTGAGCCACAGTGCCACTTCCGGCTTTTTCTTTTTGCTTATGTGGTACTGAGGAATGGAACCCAGGGCCTCAGGCATGCAAGGCAAGCGCTCTACCACTGTGCCACCTTCCCAGCCCCAGGCTGCCACATTTCAAAAGCTGTTTTTCTTATTCTGAACTAATCTTGAAATTTAAGTAAGGTATTATGATGTCTCTGCCCAAAAACTTAAGGTTCTCCGACACAGTCAAAGCAAACTTTTACAATCAAACATAGCAATCTGGATTACAAGAAATTTCTCATCTAATTTGACTGATTTCTCTTAAAAACGCAAACTAGAAAATGTTAATATGTATTGCCAAAATTGCCCTCTTCAAATATTTTATTAACAGCAATTTTTTTTGGGGGGGGGTCTGGTCGTGGGGCCTGAACTCTGGGCCTGGGTGCTGTCCCTCAGCTCTTCAACTCAAGGTTAGCACTCTACCACTTGAGCCACAGCGCCACTTCCGGCTTTTTTCTTTTTGCTTATGTGGTGCTGAGGAATTGAACCCAGGGCCTCAGGCATGCAAGGCAAGCGCTCTACCACTAAGCCACCTTCCCAGCCCCTTAACAGAAATTTTTATAGCAAGTCCAGACATTTCCCTCTACCCCCTCCCTCCCACCACACATACATATACACCTGTCCCCCTTCTTGGTATAGTATGTGGGATTGTACAGTTGGAACTGTCCACAGCTTACTTCCCATGGGCTTATTGGTTGCATTACCTTCCTAAGTCTGCAGCCAGCTAACTTCAGTTTCCACTACAATGAGGCCTGGATCAAGGGATCCAATTGACTAGCTAGCTGCATGGCCTCTTCTGAGAGCCTCATTATCCCAATCTGTAAAATGCAGGCACTGAATGTGGTCCCCTCCAAGTCCCAAGATTTGATGATTCTAGAAACTTCCCACTGATTTATTAGGGTACATTATATATTACACTTACTGACCAACTCTAGTGTTATACTACACCTCTGGGTAAGCCGTCTATCCAGAAGTTTCTACATCTTAGGTTCTCCTATCTACCAAAATGTTAAGATTCCTACTCACCACTCATAGCTTAAAAAGTCTGTCTACAACATGATTATGTCCATCTAAATTCTCATCTTATTAAATTCGTTTATTTATTTATTCATTCATTCATTCATTCATTTTTGGTGCTAAGGGCCTCCAACTTTACTCAGCTTGCTTGCCTGCTCATAGATGGTGCCCTACCACTTGAGTTGTGCCTCAAGCTAGGATTTTGTTGGTTATTTTAGAGATGGACTCCCAGGGACCTGGGCTGGCTTTGAACTGTAATCTCTAGGTCTCAGCCTCCTGAGTAGGTATGGTTACATATGAGATACCAGCACCTAACACACATTTATTTCTTATACATATGGCTTTATTCAACATGGCCACCACAAAACAGGATTATTCTGGAGGGTGGAAGTACTAGAGTTGGAACTCAGGGCCTCCCACTTGCTAGGCTGGCACTTCACTGCTGGGCCATGTCTTTGGTGCTTTTGTTATACTAGTTATTTTTGAGGTAGAGTCTTGCTTCTTGCCTGAGTACCTGGACTAACATCCCTATTTTTCACTTCCTACCACACATAGTATGTATGGCAAGCATGCACCACCACATTCAGCTTCTCTAGTTATGATAGAGTCTTGCAGATTTCTGCCAGGACTAGTGTAGAACTATCATTCTACCACAGATAAACTAGGATTTTTAAAAATATCATTGCTTTTAAAGCATTTTTTTTGAAAAAGCAAAGGAGTCTCTAAGGCTTATCTTATTGTAACTTTGGATGATTTTATTTCTCTATCCCTAACCTATCTTACTGCCCTAAAAATAAAAGGAAAAATTCTGAGGTGAATAGCATGAAGATACAGGCTATTTATAGTAAAACTGATGTTTTCATCCTTGCTTCTCTCCAGTTCATTGTAGATCTGCCTTTGTTCAGAACACAAGGACCACATTTGCCATATTCATCTTTAGTAACCATACAGCCTACTTGGTAGTATTGATACATAGTACTGAATAAGCATATAAATAAAGGTGTTTTTTTGTTTGTTTGTTTGCAAGTCCTGGGGCTTGAACTTAAGAGCCTGGGCACTGTCTCTGAGCTTTTGTGCTCAAGGCTAGTACTCTACCACTTGAGCTACAGCTCTACTTCTGACTCCTTTTGGTAGCCCAGAGTCTCATGGACTTTTCTGCCCTGGCTGGCTTCAAACTGTGATCCTCAGATCTCAGCCTCCTAAGTAGCTAGGAATACAGACGTAAGCCACTTGGGTCCGGTGGGTCTTACTCATTTATTATATTTATTCTTATCATCTTTTTTTTCCTATCCTGGGCTTGAACTCAGAGACTGAGCACTGTTCCTGAGCCTCTTTGTGTTCAAGTCTAACATTCTACCACTTAAGTCACTACACCACTTGCAAGTTTTGCTGAGTAGTTTACTGGAGATAAGAGTCTCACAGACTTTCCTGTGTAGGCTGGCTTTGAACCACAATCCTCAAATCAGCCTCCTGAATAGCTAGGATTACAGGTTTGAGCCACCAGCACCTGGCTTCTTATCATCTTTTTTATATTTTTTGTTCTCAGTATGTTCTTTCATCACCTTTATACTTGTAACCTGGCTATCATGGGCACATAAGTTAGGTAAGGATTTTCTCCTTCATTCAATGAACATTTATGAAACAACTGCTGTGTGCCAAGCATTCTTCTAAGTGCTAGGGATATAGTAAAATCCATGTATCAAGCTTAGAAGACACACAGGGGGAAAAAAGGCTATAGAAAGTAAGGAAGGCGAAGAAGGAAATATGGAAGATTCTAAAAGGAGATGAGAAAGGACCTCCTGCGGGCTTGATGGTTAGGGTAAGCCTACTGCAAGATGAACAAACACTAGTATGTAGGGCAAAGCATTCAGACACATAAAAAGCCAAGTGCAAAAGCTCTAAGCAGGAAAGAGCTTGTGTATTCTGGGAACTGCTGGTCATTTGCCAGGAGTTCCATGTAAATGGTGATCAGGACAGAGTAGCAGCAGATACTGGAGTATGTTTCTATTAGCATATATCAATTTGTACAAGGAGTTTCTACAAATATACATAATGTTCTTTGATCATATTTGTCCTCTCAATTACACTTCCATATCTACCCTCTTTCTCAAGCCATTCACATCAGGATTCATTATTCTACTTTCATCTATACATATGAAGTATCTTAATCATATTTATCCTCCGTTCTCTCCTTCAATTCTCTACTCCTGCTGGGATTAAAGCCTTAAAGTCCCCATTCTACACTCCTGTCATTCATTTTATAAGATCTAGACTATGTAAGAGAGACATGTGATATCCGACTCAGCCTGGTTTATTTCACTTAACACAATGATCTCCAATTCTACCCCTTTCCTGCAAATGGCACAATTTCATTCTTCTTTATGGCTGAAAAATATTCCCTATATACCACATCTTAACAATCCATTCACTAAAAAACAGAAAAAGAAATGTATTCACTGACTGGTGAGCACTTGGGCTGACTTCGTACTTTGGCTATTGTGAATAGTACTGCTATGCCTACTGCATGTAAACCTACCTTCCTTCAGTCATATGCCCAGGAGTAGCACAGCAGTGTCATATGGTGGTGGTTCTATTTTGGTTTCTTGATGACTCACCATGTTGATTTTCATAGTGGCTGCACTAATGTATATTCCCACCAACAGTGTGTCAGGGTCTTCTTTTCTCTGTATCTTCATCAGCATTTGCAGAGGTTTGTTTTCCTGATGACTGGCATCTTAGTGTTTTTGATTTTGATTTGCATTCCTTTATGGCTAAGAATGTCAAACTTTTCTTCATGTGTATATTAGTCATTATCCTGATTTTGAGAACTCTTGGTTCAGTTCATTTGCTCATTTTAATTGGGTAGTTCTGCTGTTTAATTTTTGGAGCTCTTTATATATTCTGGGTACTAATAATTCATCTGACAAGAAGCTGGAAAAATGTTTCTCCCATTATGTAGGTTTTCTTTTGATTTTGTTAATTGCTTCCTTTTCTCTGCAGACTTTTTAATTGGATATACTTTTAATTTTTTTAATTTGATGCAGTTAATTGATCAAGTATTATTCTTTTTTTTTTTTGGGTCCGGTCGTGGGGCCTGAACTCTGGGCCTGGGCGCTGTCCCTCAGCTCTTCAGCTCAAGGCTAGCGCTCTACCACTTGAGCCACAGCGCCACTTCTGGCTTTTTTCTTTTTGCTTATATGGTGCTGAGGAATCGAACCCAGGGTCTCGAGCATGCAAGGCAAGCACTCTACCACTGAGCCACCTTCCCAGCCCCTCAAGTATTATTCTTATTTACTGAGATACTGATGTTCTATTCAGAAAGGCATTGCTTAAGTCAATACTTCAAAACTTTCTCTGTGTTCCTCCAGCAGTTTCAAAGTTTCCGGTCTTACATTAAGATCTTGGATCCATTCTGAATTAATTTTTGTACAGGGTAAGGGGTTGGGTCTAGTCTTCTACACATGGATATCCAGTTTTACCAATGCCCTTTTTGAAGAGACTATTATCAAAAGAAAATCAGATGGCTGTAGCTGTGTGAGGTTATTGCTGGATCTCTACTCTATTTGACTATGTGTCTATTTTTATGCCAGCAGCATGCTGTTTTTGTTAGTATAGCTTGCTTATATAGTTTGAAGTCAGATATTGTGACACCTACAACATTTGCTCAGGGTTATGTTGGCTATTTTGGATCTTTTGTGCTTCCAGATGAATTTTAGGATTGATTTTCTGTACCCTTACCAGTTTGCAAAGGGGAGGGGGATTAACAGAGGCCAAAGTATCAATTACAAGTTAGAGAAATGGTAAGTTAGACAGCAAAGAACTGAGAAAATAAAGCATACAGATAAATGATCAAAATACTGACATTTATTTAAACAATAGAATGATGCTGTTTATAATTGCATTTTTTTCTTTGTGATCCTATGCAAGCAGTTACTTAGTGTACAGTAACAACTAACTACCTAAGATAAACTAGCTTTGTATTGAACTTGACTAGTTATTTGCTTGCAAAAAAAATAGCTTAGCTATGGACTAAGTTTAAGAAGACAGCAGTTACACACTCTTGGATTCTTAAAAATACCAAGGAAATTATTATATGTTTTTAAATTTAGGATACATTGTTTCATTTTCCTATTTTTCAAGCCACAATGTTACCTTATAATAGATAGGAACATGAAAGATGTTATTAAGTATCACAGTGAGGCAAGTAAAACTGAAGAAAATTGGGAGAAGATGAAGAGGTGAGATAGGGAGCATCTAGTAAGAGGGGAGAGGACATGACCCATCCTCAGAGGGATTGTGGCTTCAAAAGAAAAAGATGCCAGTGGCTCACACCTGTAATCCTAGCTACTCAGGAGGCTGAGATCTGAGGATCATGGTCCAAAGCCAGCCCAGACAGGAAAGTAGTCTGTGAGACTCTTATCTCCAATTAACCAGAAAGCTGGAAGTGGCGCTGTGGTTCAAGTGGTAGAACACTTGCCTTGAGCTGAAGAGCTCAGGCACAGTGCTCAGGCCCAGAGTTCGAGCTCCACAACCAACAAAAAACAAAACAAAATAAATCAAAACAAAAAAGAACAAAGAACAAGATGACAACACTGGACCTTAGTTAACACAAACTATATGTTCTTCAACACATAACGGAAGTGTACTGATTCTGCAATTCAATGTGAAATAAATGCTATGTAAACTTAAAGGCTTCCCCCCCCCCCTTTCCTTTTCCTTTTTCTTTCTTTTTTTTTTTTTTTGCCAGTCCTGGGGCTTGAACTCAAGAGTTTAGACACTGTTCCTGAACTTCTTTTGCCTCAAGGCTAGCATTCTACCGCTTGAGCCACAGGACCACTTCTGGCTTTTTCTGTTTATATGGTACTGAGGAATCGAACCCAGGGCTTTGTGCACGCTAGGCAAACACTATATGACTAAGGCACACCCCCAGCCCTAAAGGCTTCTTATGTATATTCCTGGTTTGAACCCCTGCCAAAGCTGTTCTGGCTGGGAAATATTGACCCTTTGCTGCCCTGTAGCAGAGAACCTTCTAGATATTCCCATTGAGGCCTAACCTCCACCTTGCTCTTTTCCGTGTGTGTTAATCAGTTGTGACTTTTTCATTTCAGGTAGCTTCCTGAAACTGAACTCATCATTGAGTTCTATCATTTAAACTTGTTACCTCACCAATTGATCTGTATACTTCAGTCAGTTTGCAGGTCCCAAACCAATGGTTCTCCTCTCAACACCACCAATAAAATGGATTAATACATAGTGGGATGAACAGACAGATAATGATAAATCAAGTATAATAAAATATTAATGGTAGAATTTGGGTGGTTTGTATATCAATAATTCACTGCAAAGTTCTTTCAACTTCCTCCTGTGTCTGAAAATATTCATAATACAATGCTGAGAAAAGTTAATAATTTTCAAAGAATGGAAGAGAAAACTTTTTCCACAATGCTGCCTTATGCCTGAGATAGTCCAGCTGCTAGAAGATTTACCACATAAATCCAAGCCTATTAATTGATGACAAACTGGCCTAAGATGATGTGGACCATCTAATGACCAGTGCTAATATCTGTAACAGTCACTATGGTAACAAAAGGAAATGAGAGCTGGGCACCAGTGGCTCTTGCCTGTAACCTAGCTATTCAGGTTGCTGAGATCTAAGAAGCATGGTTTGAAGCCAGCCACATATGGAGGTGTGGCTCAAGTGGAAGAGCACCAGCCTTGAGTGAAAAAGCTAAGGGACCATGGCTCAGGCCCTAAATTTAAGCACTAGTACCAAAACACACGCACGCATGCACACGTGTGTGTGCGCATGCCAACAAAAAGCACACTCAAAACTTGCATTCTCCTAAGCGGCCATTATTCCCTCTCCAGGTGTTTCTTGCTTTCAGGTATTTCTGTAATGGTTATCCAACTCCCCAACCACTCTGTGAGAGTGGAGGTGTGAGTTGTTGGCCTCCGCAGAGCAGGATTTGGACAGACTAAGGCCTGACACCCAGTGTTTTGTGTCTTGCTCTGTAAGTTACCCAAACTGACTGTGGCGTTGGCCATGTGTCTGCCTTGGAAGAGGGATGGCAGCAAAAGGACGCAAGCAGAAATTCAAACACTTCTACACTAGAGCATGCCCTCTGGCTGCTCTTGGAACCCTGCCACACCACTGAAAGCCAGGGCTAGACTGCTGGAAAAGAGGACCTGTGGAGAAGCCAAGGCATCCTGCCAAGAGAAGGTTGGCCACCTCACAGCTGGCCACAGCTGCAGAGATCCCCAGATCAGCAGCCCCACCAGCTGAGCCCAGCACAATCAATAGGAAATCTGCAATACCTCTCAGTTTAGTTACAGCTACTAAGTTTCAGGGCCTTTGCTATTCAGAAGAGGCCTATTTATATAACTCCTCGAGGCTAAATCAGGCTGGAAGAATATTCATACAGGGCAGACACTCCTCTCTCCTCAAACCTCCTATCCTGTTGCTTCCCCTGCTTTGTATTGGATACCACATTTCCTATATCCCAGAGAAAAAGCTTTAGTTTCTAGTTCCCTGTCTCTACTTCCCTACACTGGGACTCATGGGCCACGTAGCCATTACTGAAGTGTCACATCTCCCTCCCAATGAGCCTGCTAGTGCAGGCTCTGCTTCCTCCTTGCCTCCATCCTATCATTCCTACAATAGCCTCTTTCTCTCCTGCTGCTCCACCAAAATGCCAGCAAAATCTTCTGCTCACTTCTCCCTGACAATCCATCATTACTCTTGTTCACATTCTCAAAAAGCTGGCAAACAATGCCAATCAAATACTTGTTTCCCCCCTTCCAATCTTTTTTTCTTTCTTTTTTGGTGCTGATACTGGGGTTTGAACTCAGGGCCTGGGTGCTGTCCCTGAGCTTTGTTGTAGAAGACTGGTGCTCTACCACTTGAGCCAAAGCTCCACTTTCTGGCTTTTTGGTAGTTAACTGGGGATAAAAGTCTCATGAACTTTTCTGCCTGTGCTGGCTTTGAACCATAATTCTAACATCTCAGTCTCCTAAGCATCTAGGATTACAGGCAGGAGCCATTGGCCAACAGCTTCAATTCTTCCTTTCTTTTCTGATTTGTTTCTCAACTTCAGTGTGGCTTCCATCTCCTTCCTACCCCACCTCTAGTCCCCTCCATTCTTGATGGCCCAATGTCTCTTCCCCTCATTTCATCTTGAGGGCTTTCTCAAAAGACTTCTGTCTCCTGACCAACTATGTCACCATACCCTGGCCTCCTCTTGGCTCTGTGCTCTGGCCTCTCAGCCTTTCCCCCGTGGCCCAGCCCCTGGATGCTGCTTTTCTCAGGAGCTCAGCCTTGTCAGCCCACCCTTGATCGACAGCACAGGTACTCTGCAGCCTGGCTCCCATTGCCATGGTGCAGTTGGTGCCTCAGGTCCACACTTTCAGCATAAGCCTCTCTCCAGATGGAGTATGTGTCCCTAACCAAGCTCATCACTTAACATCGCAGTCTGCTCTTCCTCCCATGTTCTCATGTTGGAAGATGGCTCAATTCTATCAATAACTCCTCTCTTTGCGCCTTTCCCTTGAGCTCAAGTCCTGACTGGACACCACTTACACTCAACTGCTTTTCTCCAGCTTCCCAAGCACCTCTCTGCCTACAGTCACCATCTTCACTTGCCTAGAAAACTCAGTAGCCTCCTATCTGATTTCCCTGTTTTAATCTTTTTCATGGCGCACCCTCTACACAATGGCCACAGTGATGTCTTACCCATGCACATATCAAGCCTGTCATGTCGCTGTTCTGTACTAAGTACACGGTACACAGGCACAGGATGATCATTGATGCTTATTGAGGAAGAAGAATAAACCACAGCAATGACCAGCAGGCCTACAGTTGTATACACAAGCTGAAGATGTAAGCCCCACAAATAAACCTCAGAAAATGTGTGAGAAGTCCTGCTGTCAACTACACAATAACACCAATGTAAACAATTTCTTTCATCATCATCTTAAAATAACCACATGGTTTGCAGCAAGGTTTTGCTCTACTTCCCTGTACTCTATGCAAAACAGTTAAGTTTGTGTGTTGCAAAAGAATAAAAAAACAAGTCTGAAAATTGAATATTTACTTACGTGCAAAGAATTGACTGGTCCTCTCGATCTGTAACACAGAATAAAAGAAAGCATGAGTGACTATTTGCTCAATTTGTAATAATAACTACTATAACAGCAATAATGGCTCATAAACCATTAATCAATGGTTAAGTTAAATTCTCCCCAGTCCCATTACATGGTGCTAAATCTGTCCATCACTCATTATCTCCCACTATAAAGCCCAATAGAGTAGCCAACACAGACCAGGCTCACTTCACCCTTCTTGGCCTAGCTCACTTCAGATGCCTGATGAGCCTTGCTCCTCAGACCCTGTTGCAGATCAAATGCAACTAGGAAGTTTTATAAAAACATACTTCCCGGAACGCTCTCCTGGCTAATTCACTCTTAGGGATGTGAGGATCCTCTTTCAATGAGAAGACACATAATGATGAAGCCTGGTCAGGTTTGGAAAACATTGATTTCAGAATGGCTTTAAGAATACCCAGTCAGGCCGGGCACTGGTGACTCAAGTCTGTAATCCAAACTACTCAGGAGGCTGAGATCTGAGGATCACAGTTCAAAGCCAGCTGGACAGGAAAGTCTGTGAGACTCTTATCTCCAATTAACCACCAGAAAACTGGAAGTGGTACTCTGGCTCAAGTGGTAGAGCACTTACTTTGAGCTGAAGAGTTGAGGGATAGTGCCCAGGCCCAGAGTCCAAGCCCCATGAGCCACGCTCCTCCCACCCCCCCACAACCAAAGAATACTCAGTCAGGTGCTGATGCCTCATGCTTGTAATCCTAGCTACTTAGGTGGCTGAGATCTTGAGGATCACAGTTCAAAGCCAGCCCAGGTAGGAAAGTCTATGAGACTTTTATATACCAGAAAACTATTAGTAGAGGTATGGCTCAAAGTGGTAGAGCACTAGCTTTGAGCAAAAAAGCTGAGGGACAGTGCCCAGACCCTGAGTTTAAGCCCCATAGCTGACCAAAAAAAAAAGAATACCCACTACCAGCAAAGAACCACTATTAGTTATATTTGTGTGTGTGTGTGTGTGTGTGTGTGTGTGTGTGTGTGTGTGTGTGTGTGCGCGCGCACGCGCGCGCGTACTAGTACTAGGGTTTAAATTCAGAGCCTTTTGCTCAACTGACTTTCTGCCAGTTAAGGCTTAGCAATTAACCTCCATCCTCAGATCTCAGCCTCCTGAGTAGCTCTATCTGTGTTCTTAATAGGCCCAAACAAGTTTGCTGCTGCTTCAGTGGCCTGTCCAGGTAGCTGCTTTGGTGTTCCTTATCTATGTTGGCTTTTCCTCTGGTGGGTGCCATACTCTTTGTATATACTATTATTAAACAAATCCATTCATATATTCTGTGCTTAAACAGAATTGTAAAAAGAGTCTACAGGTGCCAATAGCTTACTCCTGTAATCCTAGCTACTCGGGAGGCTGAGATCTGAAGACTGCAGTTCAAAGCCAGCCCAGTCAGGAAACTCCATGAGACTTTTATCCCCACTTAAGCACCAAAAACAAAACAAAACAAAAACCAAAACTCTAAGTGGAGTTTCAGGATCTGCACAAAAACACCAATACCGCCATCATCAACAACAACAAAAAACCCAAACAAACAAATAAAAAGAGCTCCTCACATCTAATATTCTTTTGAGGATGTGGGCCTGGGGCCTTCATTCAAAGCCTTCATTTGAACCCTACTATATGGCCTAAATCCTTTTAGTTTTTAGTTTCAGCTTCTATTAGAGTCTCAGGCTTTTGCCCCAGCTTGACTCAGATCCTCCTACCTGTTTCCTGAGTAGCTAGGATTACAGTTATGATCCATCACACTAGGCTTATTTCGAAATATGATCTTGCCTCGTCGATGCATTTATCATTTATGAAGGGAATATTCTAATTCTTTTCTACTAGTTTTTCTGAAATACATAGTTAATTGCTGTCCAATCATAGTTGCCCTATTGAACTATAGCTGCAGAACACCAGATGTTAAAAGTTACTTTTCCTGTTTTACTGTACCTGCTAACCATTCTTTCTCCACTCTATCCCCTATTATTATTATTTTCCTTTGGGATAGAGTCTTACTATGTAACCTGGGCTGGACTTGAACTCATGATCCTCTGGCGACATCAATTACTGATGTGTGTGTTGTGTATGTGTGTGTGTGTACTATGGCTTCAACTCAGAACTTGGCACTCTACCACTTGAGCCAATTTTCCACTTGTGGCTTTTTGTTGGTAAATTCATAGACTTTCCTACTTCAGCCAGTTTTGAACTAGTATCCTCAGGTCTCAGCCTCCTGAGTAGCTAGGATTACAGGCATGAGTCACCTCTTTTTTTATCCTTCCTTCCTTCCTTTCTTTCCTCCCTTTCTCTCTTTCTTTTTAGGTCCAAGACTAGGAATTAAATTCAGTCTTTGATGCTTTCACTCACTGGAGAGTGCTCTACAACTGAGCCACAGCTCCAACCCATTTATTATTCACTTTTAATGTATAAATACTCAGACCCTCCATTTTCCTAGTCTGAGTAACTTCTATAGAACTCCATGAAACCAAGCTGTTTTTATGGTTTTTCTAGGCAAGTGCTCTACCACTTGAGCCATACCTCCAATCATTTTATGACTCTTCTGAATTGATTTTCACACTAAAGAAATCAAAACATGGCAACAGAGGGACCCATCAGCTACACTGGACATTGATGAAGTGAACTAAGCAACTCAAGGGCAGTGATGAGAGGGAGCGAATGAGAGGGAAAGAGGGAACAGCTAACACAAAGAGAAAGGAAAGAAATGCACATATAACTCAATATGGAAGAAATAGCTGTACTGTCAAAGCTTGTAGAACTCAAACATTATAAACCATGATAATGACAATTTGCGTTGTGAAGGCTAACATGTGTTTATGACTTAAACTAAGTATCACTATCCTACAATACTGTGAAATTGGTTAAATTTATATAATCACTTAATCTCAATAAAAAATTATTTAAAAAAAAGGAAATCAAAACATGGGACTGAGGATGTAGCTTGGTGGTAGAGTGCTTGCCTAGCATTAGACCCTTGGGTCAGTAGTCAGCAATTCCCTCTTCCCGACCCAAAGAAATAGATAAGTAGAAGAAATTAAATCAAATTAATCTCTGAATTCATTCAGAACACCTTTCTTCCTGCATCTGTATACAACTAGCATTGTGTGGAATTTAAGATTGGACCTTGACCCTCAGATCTCAACCTCTTGAATAGCTAGGATTAGAGGCATGAGCCCCTGCCAACAAGCTTATAATGATCTTTAAACTCTATAGATAATGTAAGACACAGCCTTAAAGTGATATTTAAATAGGAAAAAAGTTTTACTTAAAAAACAAACAACTAACTTTCTAAAGAATGAAGACTTATTTGATATTGATAGCTCAGTATTTTCCAAAGCACCTTCCAAAAATCACATAAGGATGTACTCCATAAATACACATACAATTAAATCATATTTTAAACAGTGAGAAAGGTTTCTAATCAATGATCTCAGCAACTGCCTCATAAAACTAGGAAACTGTAAATTAAACCGAAGGAAAGGAAATAATAATAAAAAAAGAAACAAAACCACAGAAAACAGAAAAAGGAAAAAAAACAGCAATAAAATCAAAGTTAGTTTCTGAGAATAATGATATCGAAAAGCCTCTAGCCAGTCGATCAGAAAAAAAAAAAAAAAAGACAGCAATCACCAATACCTGGAATAAGAAAGGTAGTAATCTCCACACATTCCATAGATATTAGAAGAAATTTTTTGTTGTTGTTGGTCGTGGGGCCTGAACTCGGGGGCCTGGGCACTGTCTCTTAGCTCTTCAGCTCAAGGCTAGTGCTCTACCACTTGAGCCACAGCACCACTTCTGGCTTTTTTTGCTTATGTGGTGCTGAGGAATTGAACCCTGGTCCTCATGTATGCAAGGCAAGCACTCTACCACTGCACTTTCCCAGCCCAGTTAGAAGAAATTTTAAGGACCTTTTATGCCAAAATGTTAGACAGCTAAAATGAAAAAGGTAATTTCTTTAAAAGATACAAATATTAATGCTCACTTGAGAAGAAATAGTAACCTGAATCAATCAAAGAAATTGAATCTGTAATTAAAATCTTTCCCATGAAAACACCACACACACAAAAAGAATGCTTTTCTAGCGAATTCTATAGAACATTAACATTTAAGGAAGAAATTGTACCAATTCTCTAAAACACTTTAGGAATTTAAGAAAAAAGCCTTACAGAAGGCTAAAACTGGACTAAAGAAAACAAAATATAAATAGCTGTCATGAATACACAAAAAAATCTTAACCATGGTTATCAAATCCAACCATATAAAGATGGTACATATAAAAAGTAAGTGGTGCCGGGTGCCAGTGGCTCATGCCTATAATCCTAGCTACTAAGGAGGCTGAGATCTGAGGATCACGGTTCAAAGCCAGCCCAGGAAGGAAAGTGTGATACTCTTATCACCAATAAAATACTAGAAAACCAGAAGTGGTGCTGTTGCTCAAGTGGTGGAGCACTTGCCTTGAATTGAAGAGCTGAGGGACAGCACCCAGACCCAGAGTTCAAGCCCCATGACTGACCAAAAAAAAAAGCATGTGGTGTGGTGTTCACTGTGGGAAAACAAGGCTGCTTGAAGATCCAAATAAACAGATAAGGAAAAAAAAAAAGCATATGACCACTGGATAGATGTAGAAAAGAATTTGAAAAAGGTTCAACAAGCATTTATAATTTGTTTAATAACCTACTCAGCAAACTAGACTACAAAGCAATTTCACCTTCAACCTGATAAAGGCTATCTACAAACCCTACCTCCACAGATGATAGGGTTTTTTGTGTGTGAAGTAAGAGTCTCACAGACTTTCCTGCAGGCTGGCATTAATCCTCAGATCTCAGCTTCCAGAATAGCTAGGATTAAAGGTGTGAGCCACTAGTGTCTGCCGTTTTATGGTGAAAACCTGAACGCTCGTAACCTCTTAGATTAGGAAGAAAGCAAGCTGCCTAGTCTATCACCTATTTAACATCACAACCCAGGGGGGGGAAGTTAAGCATAGAAAATGACAATGAATTTACTTATGGTAATGATTGTCTAGACAGAAAATCCTAAAGATCACTACAACAAAGCAAAACAAAACCTTTCCAAAACTGAACATAACAAGTTTACAAGAAGTTAATATAGCTAGGTGCTGGTGGCTCATGTCTGTAATCCTATCTACTCAGGAAGCTGAGATTTGAGGGTTATGGCAGGAAAGTCCATGAGACTCCTATCTCCAATTAACAACCAGAAAACCAGAAGTAGAGCTGTGACTCAAAGTGGTAGAGTGCTAGCCTTAAGCAAAAGAGCTCAGGGACAATACCCAGGCCTTGAATTCAAGACCCAGGACTAACAAAAACAGTTAATATGTATAGGTGGGAAATATTTCCATACATGAATAGTGAACAACTGAAACTTAAAATGTTAAAGGTTTCAATAGTGGTAGAACACCAGAGAGCTACAAAGATAAGCCTATGATCCTATGATCCTCAACCCACCCTGGAATCACATAACTCCCCTCCCTGTACAAAAGAAAATTAACTCAAAGTAGATCACAGAATAGAAGGGGAAAAAAAGTTGCAAATCACTTCCCTAGTAAAGGATACATATCTACAAAGAACAAATAGTTTTCAAATCTAAATAAGAAAATAAACTAATTGTCCTTGAAGTCAATTTCACCATAACCAGACCTTTCACTCTATGCCTATCCCATTTTTAGTTTTCTTCACATATCACTCCTTGACATTGTCTTTGCCTTTAGTGGCCCTAAGAGATAAAAGTTCCCAAGCAATGTCACTAGGAGGGTTTTACTCCATCTCATACTTCACAGTATGCGTAATCTTTCTTATTTCCACGTGAGAAGACTCAATCCACATATTCAACAAGTACAATTTCTTACGAAATACTGTTGTCTCATGTAACATGATGTTCTCTGTTCTTGTTTTTATTTGAAATTTTACTTTTCTCTGTGTGTGTGTGTGTGTGTGTGTGTGTGTGTGTGTGTGTGTGTGTGTATTCTGGGGCTTGAACTCAAGACTTGGGTGCTGCCCCTGAGCTTTGGTGCTCAAAGCTAGTGTTCTACCACTTAAGACACAGCTTCACTTCTGGATTTTTTGGTGCTTAATTGGAGATAAGAGTCTCCCAAACTTTCCTGGCCAGGCTGGCTTTGAATCCTGATCTTCAGACCTCAGCCTCCTGGGTAGATAATACAGGTGTGAGCCTGTATGCCTGTTGTCTGGGAGGAGCATGTCTCTCTGTCAAATGTCTTTTCAGTATGGCTGCCCAGTTTCTACATGAATGAGCCACTGACATTTTGAAGTCATTACTGAGGGACGTAATAATTGGTTGCTTTCAACATTTCTTTGGAAGCTACTAGAGGTTATTTTCCAGCCCCTTCCCCTCCCCACCCCCCTCAAAATAGTATATGAGAGCTACAGATGAGGAAATATAAGCAACAAGCACAGGTGGGAGGAAGACAAAGAACTCAGGTGGCAAATACCCTGGGGGATTTTGTGATCTATTTTTATGTATTGAAGGAACTTGTGAAGTTCTGTCAAATTAATGTTGGTAATTGGAAAACTATCCTGTTCCCAAGTGTAAAAATTGCTAACTCCAGGAAAAGTAACAAATTATATAAGAAAGGAAATGTGATCCTTCCACACATGGTATTGATTTAACTTCTTTTAGGAAGATTAGGGGATGGTTTAGGTGACTAGTTAAAAGCTAGTTAAAAACTTCTTTCATATAGAAAATTACCAGGCGCCGATGGCTCAGGGTTCAAAGCCAGCCCAGGCAGGAAAGTACGTGCCACTCTTATCTCCAATTAACCACCAGAAAACTGGAAGTGGTGCTGTGGCTCATGGGTAGAGTGCTCAAGGACAGTGCCCAGGCCCGGAGTTCAAGCCCACAAGACAGACAGACAGACAGACAGACAGACATGGAAGGAAGGAAGGAAGGAAGGAAGGAAGGAAGGAAGGAAGGAAGGAAGGAAGGAAGGAAGGAAGGAAAGAAGGAAGGAAGGAAGGAAGGAAGGAAAGAAAGAAAGAAAGAAAGAAAGAAAGAAAGAAAGAAAGAAAGAAAGAAAGAAAGAAAGAAAGAAAGAAAGGAAGGAGGGAAGGAGGGAAGGAAGGAAGGAAGGAAGGAAGGAAGGAAGGAAGGAAGGAAGGAAGGAAGGAAGGAAGGAAGGAAGGAAGGAAGGACAGAAGGAAGGAAGGAGAAAATACATAGATAATACTAGAAACAAAAATGAAAGGTCTAAGAAATGGCATAAGCTTGTTACTTATAAATATGTACACACCCAAGACGAGATAATTATAATGAAATTTTCTCTAAAAAGGTAGGAATATAATAGTTACCTTCTATGTTTTCAATAATATGACAAAGCTTACTCTACTGTATAGTTGCTAAGCCTATTCCTATATTACCTTTTTAAAAGTTAAAAAAATAAACATTTAGATTCTCTTTACAAATTCTGACCTTGAGGCTATATAGATTGTTTTACTTAATTTAGTGGCTCAAACCCATGTAGAAAACACAGAAATCACCTATTCCGAGATCTGACAGACTTTAACAAGATGGGCACTGGTGGCACATACCTGTAATCCTAGCTACTCAGGAGACTGAGATCTGAGGATCATGGTTCAAAGCCAGCTTGGGCTTTGAAAAGTCCCTGGATAAACTATTCAGAAAAAAACTGGAAATGACACTGTGGTTCAAGTGATAGAGCGCTAGCCTTGAATGTAAAAGCTCAGGGACAAGCACCCACAAGCATCCAGGCCCTGAGTTCAAGCCCCACAACCAACCAAAAAAATCAGTCTTTGGGACTGGGATGTAGACTGCTATCAGACTAGCTTTGCAATTTCTCACAGGGACACTGTTTTGCAGTCAACTTTATGTTTCTTTAGAGTATCTTATCAACTTTACCATTCTCTCTCTTAGTTTTCCTTGCTAAACACTTGTCTGTATTCTGGTATTTGATAGAGACAGCACTTAATTTTACTTAACAGTTCTACACAGAATGTACTTTGTTCCAATCTATAATCAACTTTTCTGCCTGGGCAGAACACAAGTCCACAAGACACTGCCATAAGGTTTTCATCCGCCTTGCTGAGAAAGCACTATTTCTCCTCAAATTTTTGTTTACTTATTTTAAAAAATGCTGTAAGTCAGGCACTTGTGGCTCAGGAGGCTGAGATCTGAGGGTCATGGTTCAAAGCTAGCCTGGGAAGAAAAATCCAAGAGACTCTTATTCCAATTAGCCAGCAAAAGCCAGAAGTGGTGAATGAAAAAGCCAAGTGAGAGCACAAGGCCTTGAGCACAAGCCCTAGTACCAGCACAAACACCCATGCTCTTTGTGCAGGCACATATATATAAGCTTTATCTCTGAACTATTTCTTACAGTAACTTATGCCCCAACTCATATATTTTTAATGTGATGCTTTGATGTGGTTAATTTCTTAAGAAACTATAATAGCAAATACATGATTAATAGCAAAACCAGCAAGAACTTGTTAACCATGCTCCCACAAAGAATAATCCATTTGGAAATCTTTTTATTGTTAATGTTCTGTCTTATTACACTGTGGTCAGAGAATGTGGTAGAGAATGTATGGTTTCGTCTTTTAGGAACTGAGAGTTTTATTTGGTGGCCTAATTTAGAATCACAACAAGCTTCTAAATGTGCTTTCTGCTTGGCGGCCATGGTACTATTCAATACCAGCTTGCTAAATTGTGTTAAATTACATTCTTCATGTTCTTTTTCCCCCTACTTACTATGATATGTGAAATTTCGAGAAGCATATCTGACAGAACTCCCGTTCTCATCCTGGTTCACAATATGGTATTTATAGATTTTAATATTTGATGCAATGATAAGGGTATACAAAAGTTCTAGCTGAGCCAGGCATTGTTCACGCCAATAAACCTAACTACTCAGGAGTCTGAGATCTGAGAAACACAGTTCAAAGCCAGCCTCCTCAGGCAAATCCCTGAGAGTCTTATCTCCAATTAACCACCAAAAAACAGAAAATGGAGCTGTGGCTCTACTGTGATCTTAAGCAAAAAAGCTCAGGGATAGTGCCCAAGCCCTGAGTTCAAGCCTCAGGACAGGCACAAAAACAAATGAACAAAAAACCCTAAAAACCTTGACAGGTTGAATAGGGAATTGAATCTAACATTTCAGCTGAGAGGGGCTATAGCCCCTGAATTCTTCACATGATCCCCTCTAAGCAAACTGTTGGCTGTGTCTGTAACAGAGGGCCTAGAATGGTTAGCCTGATGCCTGTGAGCTTCATCAGCAACTGCTGATCTCCCCTGGATGATGCCCAACCTTCTTCTGTACATTATAGTGGATCTGTCCCTTCTGGAAGAATGGCCAATGAAAGTGTTTCTCTTCTATTTTCTTTTTTTTTTTTTTTAATCTATTTTCTGTATCAGACTTCTGAATCTGTAATGAGCTAAACCCATTTAATTTTCACACAAAAAATTTTACTATTGTGGATAAGAATGCTATTATATCCAGGCACCAGTAGTGGAGTCTTGTAATTTTAGTACTCAGGAAGCTAAGGTCTCAGGATCATGGTTTGAAGCCAGCCTGGTAGAAAATAAAACCCGTGAGACTCTTATCTCCAATTAACTACCAAAAAAAGAAAAAGAAAAGTAAAAAGATATAGGAAAAATAGTCAGAAGTGGAGCTGTGGCTCAAAGTGGTAGCGGACCAGCCTTGAACACAAAAGCTCAGGAACAGTACCTAAGCCCAGAGTTCAAGACCAGCACACACACACACACACACACACACACACACACACACACAGAATGTTATCACATAACTGAGCATGATGGTACACATTTGTAAGCTGGAGTGAACTTGAATGGTAAAGTAAGGAAGCCTGAGTTCAAACTCTAGTACCACCCAAAGCAAACAAATAAAATGTTGGGGCTGGGAACGTGGCTTAGTGGTACAGTGCTTGCCTAGCATGCATGAAGCTCTGGGTTCAATTCCTTAGAAGCACATACACAGAAAAAGGTGGAAAGGCGGTTACTCAAAGAGCAGAGTGCTAGCTTTGAGTAAAAAAGAAACTCAGGGACAATACCCAGGGGCTGAGTGCAAGCCCCAGGACTGGCTAAATAAACAAACATATAAAATGCTAGATTGCTAGGCCACATCCTCCTCAGATCTTCCTCACTCTATGTCCACTCAGCTTGTTTTGGCACACAGTAGTGAAGTGCCACATTTATTCAACTCCCCACCACTCAAGCATTTTTAACGTCTGCTTTTCTTCATCAACTATTCTCATTATCCCATCAGTTCCATAGACACTCCATGGGCACGCAGCCACTTCCGTAGGTGCATAGGTGAAAATGCTCAGAAGGGCACTTCTGCCGCAGCCCAGGTGACCTCAGCCCTGCACCAGCAGCTCTGTGGCAACATCTCAGAACACAGCTTCAATGACAGCCCAGGGAAGCTATGCTGTCCCAACTGTCTGTTACCATGGTCTACTGATTTCCCTTCGCTGGTAAGTTCAGAATCATGTGACTAACATATTCTCATTGTTCTTAGGCTATCTCTCCCCTTTCCTCCACCACTTATGCCATCCTCTTAATGACAGATTCTACAATCGCCTGGCATGTAGGGATATTAAACTCAGAGGCCTACAGGTTTTCTCCCTTTTTAAAAATGAGAATGATGCATATGAAAACACATAAAGGCATATACACACAAAGTGACTAAAGTATGGTATACAAAGACATGATTTCCATGGTGTAACACTTGGAACAACACAACATTTAACAAAATGAGTTCTAGGAAGGTGAAATGTGTCTGGTCTGAGGAGGATAGAGGTGAAGGGGGGAGAGAGGTAGATGAATGGAGGAAGGGTGGGCAAATATAGTCCTAATTCTTACTGGACATACATGAACTGAAATTAAGAAACTTCTGAGAGGATGAGTAGAATGGGGGTAGGTAGATAGTAGATGGGGTAAGAATGGAGGAAGCAGTGGTGCCCATCAAGATGCATTGGGAATGGTACACATAAAATTACATATTAATATGAAACCCCTTTGTACAACGATTTAAAGATTTTTTTTTAAAGACACAAAACCAAAAAGAAAGCAAACAAAAGAAGAATGGTATATAGGAGCCTGTGCCAGCCTTCTGGGAAGTCCACTTCTCTATAATGCTCCAAGGACCAGGAGCTCACCAATCTCAAGTGTGAGACAAGGGGCTCAATAAAACTCCATTTAATTAAAGCCAACCTCAATGAAACCTTGATAGGAGGCATTCCATATCCATTCTGATTTTAAAACACCACTCCATAAACCACTGGGTCTAAAGCTTGGCTTCAAATGAAGGATTCTTCAACTTTGTATTTCATTCTGACCCCAAAGAAAGCAACCAATATCTCAGGGCCAGGCATGGTGGTAGTATCTGTAATCCCAGCTACTTAGGAGGTAGAGATTAAAGTTTCATGGCTTAAGGTCAGCCTAGGCAAAATGTTAGCAAGACTCTACCTTGGCTGGGAATGTGGTTTAGTGTTTGCATGAGTGCTTGCCTAGCATGCATGAAACCCTGAGTTTGATTCCTCAGTGTCACATAAACAGAAAAAGCCAGGAGTGGTACTGTGGTTCAAGTGGTAGAATGCTAGTGCTGACCTTGAGCAAAAAAAGCTTAGGGACAGTGCCTAGTCCTGAGTTCAAGCCCCAGGATGGGAAACAAAACAAAACAAAACCCTAAAACCCCCAACATCTCTATCTTAGAATGAACCAGGTGTGGCAGTAATTCCCACAATTCCAGCCTTAGGCTGGCCCTAGGTATGAGAGCTTATCTGAGGGGAAAAAAAAGCAAAACGGCTAGACTAGAAGTAGAGGCTTGCCTAATAAGCATAAGGAACTAAGTTCAAATTCCAGAACTACAGCCGCCCCCCCCCCCCCCCCAAAGAGCAATCAAAATCAGTCCAAGGTATTTTAAAGTGGTTTTTTTTTTCTTTTTTCCTTTGCTTTTGGGTAGGTCCTAGGGCTTGAAATCAGGGTCTGGGGTCTGTCTCTGAGCTTCTTGAGCCACAACTCCACATCTGACTTTTTGGTACTTAATTGGAGGTAAGAGTTTTAGTGACTTTCCTGCCCAGGCTAGCTTTGAACCATAATCCTCAGATCTCAGCCTCCTGAGTAGCTAGGATTGCAACCAGTTTCCTGTTAGTTTTAAAATGTAATACAATAGAATGTTAGTTATGCTGGCCAGTAATGGGGACCTCAGATAGCTAGCTAGCTAGCTAGCTAGCTAGCTAGATAGATAGATAGAGATAGATATATATACACATACACATATATACACACATATGTATATGATCTCATTATATATATATATACACATATGAAAACTTATATCAAGTACTGTTATGAAGCAACAATTTGTTCTCAGCTTTCCACAGAAAATGACCATGATGTTTTACTGAAAGAATCAACTTTTCTACAATAAGCATTCTTTTTTTTTTTTGTCAGTAGTGGAGCCTGAACTCTGGGCTTGGATGCTGTCCCTCAGCTCTTCAGCTCAAGGCTAGCGCTCTACCACGTGGGCCACAGTGTCACTTCTGGCTTTTTCTGCTTATGTGGTGCTGAGGAATTGAACCCAGGGCCCCACGCATGCAAGGCAAGCACTCTACCACTGAGTCACCCTCCCAGCCCTACTTTCATTTTTTAAAAAGAAAAATGAAAACATTGAAACCTTGCAAACACTAACTTCCATTAGGAAGTCTCGTAACAGCTGCCCTTACCTTGAAGCATACACCTGTAAGCAGACTCAGATATGGCGTAGATGTGCGGAGGCATCTCATGGCGCTTCTTCCCTCTGTACATCTCAATGATATTCTCAGAGTAAATCGGAAGGTTCTTGTATGGGTTGATGACTACGCAGAAGAGTCCAGAGTAAGTCTAAAATAAAAATAAAGTATAGTGTTAAAAAAACAAAAGACAACAAAATCCTGCATTTCTCAGCCAGGGTCCAATCAGGAGACAGCAAGAACACAGTTATCTAACTGGAGATTATTATCCTTCAGATAATTAATCTATCCCCAAATTAAACCTAGGTCAGTCAGGTCAATTTCACACCAGGTTCCAATGAGTTCTACAGTAATTTTAGTAAGGGGTATTCTCTGGACTAATTTCTGTAAAATACTGACACCATAAAACGCAATAATCTGTGCTACAGGCTAATGTCAGGTTCATACCTTTTTACCTTTAAACATTCTCTCACAAGGAGACAAGTTATAAGAAACTCAATGTAGTTTTAGACCCCATATGGCAAGTAGTCTTGAAGAAAATAGAATTTATCATGTTTGGGTAGAGCATCAAAAAAGAGTATTCACCATTATCTGAAAAAGCTATTAAAAGACTTTTCCCAAACATCTGAGGTCAGGCAGGAGTTTCTTCCAATACTTCATTCAATATATTATACCACAACAAACTGAACACAAAAGCAGATATGAAGTGGGAGAAAATGAAGGAAGGGGTAACAATGTTTGACAAGAAATGTACTTATTACCTTACTTATGTAACTGTAACCCTTCTATACATCACCCATACAATAAAATAAATTTTTTTAAAAGCAGATATGAAAATAGTTATCTTTTATGAAAATAATGAAGAATTTTTTGTTTTGGAAATGTTTTTTATAGAAGATAATTTGTTTAGGTTAATTTATCTGGGTTTACTATTATGTACAAATAAAATAATAAACATTTAAGATAGTGTTTTACTTTTTTTTGTCTGTTAAGGGGCTTGAACTCAGGAACTCCTGAGCTTTTGTGCTCAAGGCTAGTACTCTACCACTTTAAGCCACAGCTCCACTTCCAGTTTGGGGGCAGTTAATTGAATGTAACAGTCTCACAGACTTTCCTGCCTGGGCTGGCTTCAAACTGCGATCCTCAGATCTCAGCCTCCTGAATAGCTAGGATTAAGCACCCAGTTTGTTGTATGTTTTTACTCTGGTGATTATCAGTAAATATAGCCCAGCTCTATGAATGCCTCAGTAATTCTTTAAAGATTTTATCCAGAATCTACTCTAAACATTTATAACTTTGAGGTTTCTAAGTTTTTCCATAGACTGATTTTAGAGAACAATCTAGAAAACGACTCTGGGAATGGTGAAAGATCAAGAACAATGGGACCTTCTGCCAGCTGCATGGCCCTGTGCAGGAACACAGGCATTTAGGAAGGACATTTCAGCTGTGGCTGTGTGTGACACCGGCCTTTTATTGAAGGTGACTAAGGAAGACTCTATAGAAAAGACAAGAGGGCTAGGAGTGCTGGGGCATGACGCCAGCCTCTCCACAGGCTGCAAAGGAGGATTCTAATCAACAGCTGTGTTCATAAGGGCTGAAACCTTTGGCAATTGTCACTAGAAAGCCCTCTGGAGAACACTCTATTTTGAATACTGCAGTTACTAATGCTAAAACAAGACAGTGAGCTGCCAAATCCATTCAAGGGACCAGAACCATCCCTTTGGTTCTCCCCTAGTGTCTCAGGGCACCACTGTGGGCTCAGAGGTAGAATTTACTTCCCTCCAAGGTTAGACAAAGAGCAACTGCCCCAAGGTCAAGGATGCGGCTGTTGGCTAATGATTTCCATCCACATAGGCTTGATCTGGTCCTTAAAGGCCTTATGACTTGTCTATCCCTTACTGACAGCTCAAGTCTTCAGCCTTGGCTTTCTTCTATAGGGTCACCCTTCAGGCAACTCTGGCTCCCAGGGCTTCCCAGACCACTATGCACTGCCCCCCTTCCCAAAGCTGGTCTTCCCGCTGGACAAAAATGCAGCAAGACACAATAAAAGAGACTTAGCATTAGAGCAGTTATTGCACTGTGGGAAGACGCTAGAAAGCAGTTGTTTATTGTTTATCTCAAAAAGTTGGAAGAAATGTTTTTGAATGGTTTTGCTATAAAGAAGAGATAAATGACGGTTGGATGTGATGGCTTAAGCCAGTAATTCTGGCTACTTGGAAAGAGGGTTGTGGTTTGAGGCTAGCTCAGGCAAAAAGTTCTAGAGACGCTAACTCAACCAATGTGTACAGTGGTATACACCTGTCATCCCAGCTACTTGAGGAAGCACAAATCAGGACATAAATTGAGACCCTACCTCCAAAATAATCAAAGAAAAGGGGGCTGGAGGCGCTACTCCAGGGGTAGAGCACCTGCCTGGCAAACAATGCTCTGCTTAGCCCCTATTCCATCAAAAAAACAAACAAAAACCCCAAACATTTAATTTGATTACAGGTATGCATATATTAAAATATCATAGAATCGTATGTACAATTTGTATTTTTAATGTCTTGGTTAAAAAGAAAGCAATTTGTAAATTATTAAAGGTGAAAAGGCAAAGGGAAAATAACCCCAATACTTTTGTTTGAGTGAATTTAATTTATATACAGAAAGTTAACAAGTCATAATCAGACAAATATCAATGGGCATTTATCCTCACAACCTCTTCTTTCATTCAAAAGTTAGACCATAGTCTATCATAGGTACTGATTCTGAATTTCACTTTAAAGGCAAGTAAATAATTATAGACTGGCCAAAAAGAAAGAAAGCTCCTCTTGGAGTTAAGATACACAAAGTCAGTTTAACATTCCATAGATGATGAAAGCTAAGCGATCATGACAATGACATGTTTAGTCAGAAATGATCCAACATGCATTTGGCACCTTTCTAAGGAATAGGATTACAAAAATGAGTAAGTCTCACAAATATGAGCAAGTCATCAGAAAAGAAAAGGGTCAGTGACATCAGTATCTTTGCCAACGAGGAAAAGTAAAAAAAAAAAAAAATGCTTAAGTGGAAATTTTATTATCAAAGTACTTAGAGAACTAACTTCGGTACTTACTCAGAAAACTACCTCAAATATTGGGCTCTCTTATAAACTGACCGTTGAACTAAGTATCATATCGTTCTGCCTTCCTAGGTATATGGCAAGAGGGGAAAATGCTGATAAAATAACTGCCTTGGCAACCTTCAAATTCAAATTAAGCTATATTAAATGTATAAATGAGCAAACAAAATATTAAATACCTTCAAGAAATGTACATCCTGCTATGAAAATAACAGAAACACACCAAACCACCAGCCATGATGTAGGACAGCAAAATGGGAAAAATAAACGATGAGCAGGAATTATAATTGGCAGATGAGCTGGGTATGTATGGTGGTGCACGCATGTAATCCCAGCATTAGGGAGGCTAAGGCAGTAGGATTCTGACTTCCAGGCCAACCTGGGTTTCATAGTGAGACTGTCTTTGAAGAAGGGGGGGGGGGGGGTTGAAGGGGGAAGGGGTGGGGGAAGGGGGGAGGGGAAAGAATGCTCTAGAGAGAACACAACATACTCAAGCACTGAAAGTCATGATCTCCTGTCAGAAACTATAGAGTTAGGTATGAAATTCAAATCCAGATGTTCTTTGATGTCGTTTTTAAAGACGATTAGGGGCAAAGGAGAGACAAGGAATTCATAAGAGCCCAATACTTCCAGGGACAGAAATATTCCTGTCTCTGGCAGGTCAGAGATTTGTCTTGCTAAAAACAGTGTACTGTAGAATGTGAAAGAAAAGTCACAGTGGACAATTTCAAGAGTGATCAGAGGAAAGAAGCACTTCAGACAAAGTAGAAATCTGACAGTCATCTGAGAACCGGCTGAAGGGACACTAGGTGACAGGTGGGTGTACGTGCAGACTGCTAACAGCCTGGTACAGGAGCAGAGCCTCACCCAGACCGGGAAAGGCAACCCCAGGGAGAGGAAGGAGTCAGACTTAACCTGGCACACTCAGAAGTGCTCACAAAGAAGTTATTCAAGGCCCAAGTCAAGGAGGACTGCAAAGTTTTTAAACTTGAGAGACAGGAAAAGGGTGCTTTGTGGGAAAAGATAACAAATCCCCCTTTAACACATTGTGGGAGGCTGTGGAGCGGAAGGTAAGCTATGCAGGATGCCTAGTGAGCAATCGAATATATTGGCTAGATCCAGGGGGAAATCTCGAAGCACTACAAAGGCGGGGGAGGGGGAGGAATGTGAAGTGAAGCTAATAACACTCCTGCATTATCTTACCTAAGAGAGACATATAAGAACTATGAGCAGACATAAAACACTGGCAATGCTGCCAACGTGCTGAGCCACTCAGCAGCTCTCCAGGCTTCTGTCTGTGCAGATCGTTGTGTGGAAGGCCACCCTCCTCTGCCTATTACCACTGACAAATGTACTCATCCTTAACTGTCAGACTTTAAGAAAGCAGAGATCATTCTTTTGGATGGCTGGGTAATATTTCATGCGTACACAATCTATTTTAGTTGATATATAGTTGTGTATTTATAGATACATGTAATTGATATATGTATACAATGTGTAATGATCAAATGATCAAAGGATTGGAGAACCAGGAAATAGAGGAGGCCATGGAGTGCCAAGGAGCAGAGATACAGTAGTGTCCTGCCAGGAACAGGTCACTGACCTGGGAAAACCCAACTCTCTCACCATGCTGCCCAAGTGGAAAGGGGGTGCTCATATCTGTCATTTTAGCTATTTGGGAGCTTACAATACAGAGGGTTACGATTTGAAGTCTTATGATACAGAGGATTATGATTTGAAGTCAGCCTGAGGAAAAAATAATGAGACCTCAACTCAAATAAGAGGGTGGTTCACATCTGTAATCCTAGAAGCACAAGAAGCTTAGGTAGGGAGTCTGGCCTCCAAGAATATGTAAACAAAAGGGGGATGAGGGGAGATGGCCCAAGTCATAGACGGCCTGCCTAGTAAGTGTAAGGCAGCTCAAACACCAGTATGCCCTACCCCCAAAAAGGAAGGGGGCAGGGAGAATAATTCACACATCTCATCTGCAAACGGCACCTGGATAAAATTCATACATGTATCACAAAGCAAAGTCAAACAAACAAAGATGCCCAGGTAATACCAAAAAGATGATAACCCAGAGGTTTTAGAGAGGGAAAAAATAACAGAAATTACCAACAAAATTAAGCTTAAAAAAGAAAATTCTAGGAAATAGATTCATACCCTCAACAGAAAGTAGTGAAGCAGGGAATCTACTTATTGGAACAGAAATGCAAAAGGAAAAAAAAATAACCTCAGATAATACAATTTAAAAGTCACAATGGAGAAAGTAAGAACAGAATGGAAACTAAGTAATATGAGTAGATGTGTTAATTTTGGCAAGGCATTCTTACAAGAAAGTACTTCAATAGTAAATAATAAAATAGTAAATAAAAGAAAAATGTGTTACCACAGTAAAAGCAAACAAACATAATAATAATTATTTATTTTCCCTTGAGAGCAGGGGAAGATGGATGGCAGGGAAAAGATAACTGAAATATGAATCACTATTGCTCTTGGTGGGGTGGGGCAGAGAGAAGCTAACACCTTGTTTTAAAACAAAAGGAAAACAAAGCAGGATGCTGGTAGTTCATGCCTATAATCCTAGTTACTCAGGAGGCTGAGATCTGAGGATTGTGTTTTAAAGCCAGCCCAGACAGAAAAGTCCATGAGACTCTTATCTCCAATTAACCACCAAAAAAAAAAAAAAATCTCAGTGACATCACCCAGGCCCTGAATTCAAGCAACCGGACAAACACAAGTATCTGAGGTGTGTGGCTGAAATAGTAGAGCAACAACCGATAAGTGTTTTATAGTTTCAAATTGTAGAGTTAAAATAAACAATGGCACATAAATTAGGAGTTCAAGTGTTCTCAGGCCCTTTCCTATCCATAACCTAGTAAAAAAACCTACTTTATATTAGTTTTTCTCTCTTTTGGAGTGGGGAGGGATCTGGTCATGGGGCCTGAACCCTGGGCCTGGGTGCTGTCCCTCAGCTCTTCAGCTCAAGGCTAGCGCTCTACCACTTGAGCCATAGCGCCACTTCCGGCTTTTTTTCTTTTTGCTTATGTGGTGCTGAGGAATCGAACCCAGGGCCTCATGCATGCAAGGCAAGCACTGAGCCATCTTCCCAGCCCTTTATATTAGTTTTTAAAAGGTAAAGGATACAATAGAATAGGTAATTACTAAAAGAACATCTAAAAGAAGGGCACCAGTGGCCCATACTGTAACTGTAGCTCATTGGGAGGGTCTCCATTCAAGGCCAGTCTGTGCAGAAAATTTCACGAGACCCCCCTCTCAACCCATAGCTGGGCACAGTGATGCACACCTGTCTCTACAGCTACAATGGGAAGCCTAAAACAGCACCCCCATACCTAGTGCAAAGCTCCAAGTTCACATCCCAATACTGTACTGCCCCCTTCAAAAAAAACCTAAGAGAAGAAAAACATGCAACAAGAGGCAAAAAGCTAGGTTTTATTAAACCTCCTCAACCTAAGGGGACAGGTGGGGTGGGCCAGGGATAAAAGGAAAAGTAACATAATACTAGGTACAAAAATAAGCCAACAGTGAAATCAAACAGTATGTTTAAATTGAAATATATCAGTTACTACATTGCATGTATATAAATTAAATATCCTGTTTAGAAAATATTAAGATTCCAGACAAAAATAATAATTTTAGTCGGTTTATAAGAGACTTAACTTCAGCATAAAATGTAGAAAAGCTGAAAGCAAGTTTGGAAACAATGCCCCATGCAACTCTTAACCTTAAAAAAAAAGTTACCCCTGCTTTGTCAACTTTGTAGGAGGTATTACTGAAATTGAAGCCCGTTTCACATGATTCACCAGAATGATAAAAAGTTCTACATCTGTATACATGTGATAACATAGTTCTGGCATGAGCAAAAACTGACAGGTCTGAAAAAGAGAATGAGATATTCTCACAGTAACAGAACAGCAGATAAAAACCAGAGCAACCATAAGGACACAGAAGATTGAAGGGTACTGCACATAGAGCACACTGTACTGGAACTAGTAACTGCTCAGTGAACACATCTTCCAAGCACACAACCATCTTCCACCCGCTGGATCACATAATGGTCCACAAAGCAAGTCTAATGCACATGAAAGGGCTGAGATCAATCAGTGTACATTCCCTGACCAAGGAGGGATTTTGTCAGAAATGACAAAGTAAGTCTAAAAACTCTCTATGTCTGGAAATTAAGCAGTTCGCTTTGACTCATGGAGTCAAACATTCTCATTATTTTGAACTGAATGATGGTTAAAAATAAAGCATAATAAACTTACAGAACAAAGCTAAAGAAGTGCAAAAAGTACACAGAATAAAAGTTATAGCTTTTAAAGCCCATATTTGAAAATGACTAGCTGAAAACATTCAATACTCTTAAGTATTTCTTTTAAGAATTTACAGAATGAACAACAAATAAAATGCATACAGAAAGAATGTGACAACTTGCTATGTAGGCAGGCACACAGAGATAAGGAAATGGAGAAGAAAAGGGCCAACATTAAATCAAAAGTTTGTTAATTGAAAGGAATAAAACTGCTAAACCTCTGGTGAGACTCCTTTTCAAAAAAGGATAGAACTGACCACTATTAAGAATACAGGATACTTCTATAATTCCAGCACTTTGGCTGCTATGGCAGGGGATTTATGAGCTTGAGGCCAGTCCCAGCTACATAGCAAATATCAGGCCAGCTTAGCTACATGGGTAGATCTTACCTCAAAAGGGAAGAGTACGGGGCTGATGGCTCATATCTGTAAGCATATCTACTCGAGAGGCTGAGACCTAAGGCTCATGATTCAAAGCCAGTCCTAGGTAGACAAACTGAAAGACTATTATCTCTAGTTAGCCAACAAAAAGCCAGAAGTGGTAGAGTGTCAGTCCTCAAGTTCAAGCCCAGGAGCCAGCACTAAAAAAACAAGGGGGTGGGGGTGTGCACCACTAGAAATCCTATGCAAAGTTAGATGGTATAATTAATAGCTTATGCTAATAAACTTGAAAATTGAGATGAAATAAATTCAGAGAAATGTAATTATCAACTGAACAAGTAATTAAAAATCTGAGCTTTCCATCTATTAAGGAAAAACTTTTGGGGCTGGGAAGGTGGCTCAGTGGTAGAGTGCTTACGTTGCATGCATGAGGCCCTGGGTTCAATTCCTCAGTACCACATAAGCAAAAAGAAAAAAGCCGGAAGTAGCGTTGTGACTCAAGTGGTAGTGCGCTAGCCTTGAGATGAAAAGCTGAGGGACAGCGCCCAGGCCCAGAGTTCAGGCCCCACGACTGGACCCAAAAAAAAAAAAAAAGAAAAAGAAAAGAAAAGAAAAAAAGAAAAACTTTTTCCAAAAGATAAAAAACAAAACCCCTGCCATCATTGTATAAAAAAGAATTATCACCAATCCTAGACCAACTCTTCCAGAAAATGAAAATGAAACATTTTATTTGATATGAAACAATTTATTTGATAAAATCAGCACCTTTTTCTGGTGGTACTGAGGGATGAACTCAGGGTATCACATATGCTAGGCAAGCACCACTGAGCTAGACCACCAAATTAGCATAATCTTAATAGCAAAGCATGACAAAAACAGTACAAAAAAGAAAATATTACACTGTTCACCCTTATTAACGCAGATACAAAACTTCTAAATAAACATTTAGGAGAGTGATGGAAGAAAAAAAGAAAATATAAGCATAATTGTCTTCACAAAGTTAGTTTAGCATTGAGAAATATATAACAAATAAAATTCCCATTGTCACCTCACTGATAATGGAAAAAAAAGCATTTGATAAATTAACACCAAATATTCATTGTTAAAAACAAAAAAAGATCATCCATTCAGAATAAAAATTGAGACTACAAGAAAAACTTAATCTTAATCTGAGAAGGAACATTTAAAAAACAGTTCTTTGGCAGTACTAGGAACTGAACCCAGGGCCTCACTCATGCTAATCAAGCTCTCTTCCACATGAGCTATACCTCAACCCCATTAAAAACTGAAAACTACAAGCCAGGTGCTAGTGGCTTAGAAGGCTGAGATCTGAGGATGGTAGGGTAGTTCAAAGTTAGCCTGGGTAGGAAAGTCTATGAGACTCTAATCTCCAATTAACCACCAGAAAACTGGAGGTAGTGCTGTGGCTCAAGGGCAGTATAAGGCCCAGTGTTCAAGATGCATGACCGACCAAAAAGAACATGAAAAATACAACATATATCCTTTTTTTTTTTGATGCAAGTACTGGGACTTAGTTAAGCCTATCACTCAAGGCTGGCACTCTACTCTTGGTTCTCTACACCTGGCAATATTCCTTTAATTGTTAAATAGTGACAGCTTCTCCTGAGATTAGGTGTGACCCAACGATGCTGTCCATCACCACTTTTAGGGAAAAAAAAATGGAAATGGGGAAAAGGTCTCAGGGCCATTAAGTAAAAGAAATGTTTGTGAATTTGGAAGGGAGGAAAAATCAAACTATCATTATTTGTAGATTATTATAGATAACTTGTATTCACAGAAAATCTAAGAGTCTTCAGCTGAACTATTATAACCAATGAGTAAACATAGCAAGGTGAAGGAATATAAGCCAATATATAGAAATTAATAATAAAAACAATATTTGTATGTAATAACAATTGTGAGCTTACTGTGTTCATACAGTATATATCATAAGGGAACAATGAAAACACCATTTAAATAGTACCTAGGAGAAAAGATACTGAAACACTCAAAAAAGAAATTTAATTTTTGTCATTGATGGTGGTAGTGCTGTTTTTGCTTTTGATTTTTTTTTTAGGGGGTGCAGGAAAGGAAGTAAGAAGAGTGAACAAATGAAATCATGGTATTCAGTGTAAATATGTGGAAAACAAACTATGCAGTTTGTGGGCAGGGACAGGAGAGGGGAACTGGGGAAAAGCAAAGGAAAGGGTAATACTGTCCAAAAAGGAATGTATTTATTACCTGACTTATGAAATGGTAACACCTTAATAATAACAATTAAATTATATTAAAAATCAATTTAACAATTGTACATGCCTCTGCAACCAACCAAACAAACAATAAAACCGTATCAAAAAAAATCAAGACGGGCTGGGAAGGTAGCTCAGTGGTAGAGCGCTTGCCTTGCATGCCTGAGGCCCTGGGTTCGATTCCTCAGCACCGCATAAGCAAAAAGAAAAAATCCAGAAGTGGCGCTGTGGCTCAAGTGGTAGAGCGCTAGCCTTGAGCTGAAGAGCTGAGGGACAGCGCCCAGCCCCAGAGTTCAGGCCCCACAACAGGATCCAAAATAAATAAATAAATAAAAATCAAGAAATGGACATATCTAAGAGTCAAAGATTAAATATTGTAAAGATCTAATTTCTTTCTCCAACTGACCAATATTCCCAACCAAAATTCCAACAGGGTTTGTGACAAAAGGAACTACCAGCCAAAATAATCCTTAAGAATATAAATGAATACTGGAGGCATGGCTCAAGTGATAGAGCATCAGCCAGGAACAAAAACAAAAAATGAGAAGACCTTGCATGTTGGATAAGACAGGCTATAAAAGCAGTAATAATTAAGACAATGTGACAGTAGTCTAAAGATAGGCACATTGACTCATGAAACAGAATAAGAAGCTAAGCACATATTTACAAACACTTGATTTATAATGGAACTGGCAGTCAGAGCAGTGGAAAAGCACTCTATCTCAGTAAGTTGAAGAGACAACTGCATAGCTATTTGGAAGGACAGAAAAAAAAAGACCTTGTCCCTACCTCACACCATAGACAAAACTCAATTCCAGATGGAATTAAAACTGATCCTATGAGAAATAGCCTATTTCCTTCTCCTTTGGCTTCAACCTGAATTTGGCTAATAGGAGATACCAGCAAGAGACTGAGGTGGGAAGAGGTCAGAGTATTTCTTTCCTAGGCTCTTTCCCCAGCCAGTTTGCAGGAGTTGCCTACATCCTGTTAAGAAAGGCCACAGTTCGAGTCAGGTAACCCTCCTCTTTGAGCTGAGGTAGAAGCTCTTCCTTACAGTTTTTGAAGATCAAGAAGAATCAAGGGCTCTAATCCTCCCTGGTATTGAGGGATGGCACTATTTCTCATTCCCTTTTTAAACTCCACCCACATGTTTATAGATCTTCTATTTATTAAATTCTCAAAATAGCTAGTTTGAGAGCCTTCTGTTTCTTGCGGGAACTCTTGACTAAACAGAGCATTATCTTGGGAAGTTGAAGACATGAGTTTCAGATACGCAGTCCTATCACGTAGGAATTCTCCACTCCTAGCCGTATACCATACTAACTAAGGCTTGTTTATTTAGGCCAGGCACATATACAAGGATATTTACAAGGGTATTTAAAGGATATTCAAAAGGGTATTTAAAGTAATATCCACATTAGTACCAAACTGGGGGGAAAAAACAAAAAACTAGGGACCCCATGAAAGTAGAAAATGGCTCAAGTGATAGAGCGCTAGCCTTGAGTGAAAAGTCAAGCAAGAGAACAAGGTCCTGAGCTCAAGTCCCAATACCAGCACTCCTCCACCCCCACCCCCCCAAAGACCTTTCATTGTGTGTACACACACACACACATTTAGTGTATATGTATATATCACACATATAGTACAGATGTCAAATAAATGCAGATTTTTAACTGTGCATTTATTCATTTAAAAATAAACACATTACATGTTAGCATAAATAACATTTCTTATGAAAAGCAATTTATTTGCTTTCCAAAGTAAAAGTGAGAGGAGTGGTATTGTATTACATTTCTGTAAAACTTTTATTGTCTGACTTAATAGAAAACAGCTCAAATTTCCTATTTCTACTGTAATATGTTGTTTTGGTTGAAGAATATGAAGAAAACCAGACTTGCACCAATACTTGGCTGGAAAAGGGGAACTCATTAGCCTTTTTAGATATTTATAGTATAGTTATTGCCTTTGAAACTACCAAAACTAAACAAGTGACAATTTCTCTCTCCTCTCTTTTTTTTTTTTTTGGTGCCAGTCCTAGGTTTTGAACTCAGGGCCTGGGCACTGTCCCCGAGTTTTTGTGTTCAAAGCTAGTGCTATACCACTTGAGCCACAACTCTACTTCTGGCCTTTTTTTTTTTTTGTAGTAGTAGTAGTAGTTAATTGGAGATAAAGAGTCTCATGGGCTTTCTTGCCCAGTCTGGTTTTGAACGTCAGTCCTCAGATCTCAACCTTTGGAGTAGCTAGGACTACAGGTGTGAGCCACCAGCACCCAGCACAAGGGACAATTTCTTAAAGATTGCAATGTAGAAGCTTTCTGCTATATCAAAATCCATTAGCTTATCTTGCAATTGGCCTTAGTCCTTTACTCATATACAGTTTTGTAACATTATGTATACCTCACTAGAAAAACACTAGCTCATTATTTACACTTTATGACATTTCACCACATAACAGAAAAAAGGAAAGGGAAAAAAAGAAATCACTTTCATGGTTTGACAAGCTGTCGAATTCATCATGGTAGGCACAGGTTTCCTTTAATACGAATTTTCATATAAAAATTCAAACTGTAACCACAAGGCATGGTGGCCTGGGTCTATAATTCCAGCACTTGAGAGACTGAGACAGGAGGATCAGAAGTTTGAGGGCAGCCTGGGGTACATAGCAAGACCCTATAGGGGGCAAAACCAAAATAATTTTTTAAAACTCACTACCAACAACAAACTCAAGTTTTTTCTTGGGCTATATTATAGTCAGTTGTTTCTTTGAAATGACATTCACTTTATTTTCAAGAAAATGTCCTGGAAGTGGTGCTGTGGCTCAAGTGGTAGAGCACTAGCCTTGAGCTGAAGAGCTGAGGGACAGCGCCCAGGCCCAGAGTTCAATCCCCATGACTGACAAAAAGAAAAAGAAAAAGTCCACCAATCTTCCTATGAGTAACAACTATAGCTTAACCATCAGTCATTTTAGCAAATAAAAATGGTGGTCTATGGAAAAAGCAGCAAGTTGAGCTTGCTACTCAAACACACGTGCTTTTCCTCACAGTAACTATCATGTGTCCTTATGCAGCTGAAGTGCTGAATGCAAAATACTGCACTGCATCATACAGAGTATTAAAAATATGAGCTCTCAAAGACTGAAATTTAATAAAAATCAATCATTTGTTCCTCCTTTATCAAGGATGTTTCTGAAGTTATATTAGAGGTTTTCTTCAATTGCCAATAAAGGGCAGTGAAGAGTAAAATTAAAAACCAGTGGCCAGGCACCAGTGGCTCATACCTCTAATTCTACGCTATTTAGGAAGCTGAGATCTGAAGATGATGGTTCAAAGCCAGCCCAGGCAGGAAAGTCCATAAGGCTCTTAAATTAACCACCAAAAAAAGCCAGAAGTAGAGCTGTGGATCAAATGGTAGAGTGCCAGCCTTGAGCAAAACAAGAAAACTAGTATAAGCCTGGAGTCATTGTGTTTGTTGTGATAAGGTATCAGAACTTTTTTAAAAAAATGTTATTGTAAAAATGATGTACAGAGGGCTTACAGTTACATAAGTCAAGTAATGAGTACATTTAGTGTCAGGACTTTTATTCATCGCTTTATCACCGATGTCTTTGGACCATCAGTACAAATGCTACTGGTGGAAAAGGCTGATAATGTCTTCATACCATCACGAAATACTTTTAGCCTCTTAGATCCCTTGAAAAGGTTTTAGGGAAACCCTAAGGGATCCACTGATCACACTTTGAAAACTACTGAATTATGCCACCACTAAACATTATGGATGACTGTTCAAAATGTAATGTTAAGGCTGGGAAGGTGGCTTAGTGGTAGAGTGCTTGTCACTTAGCATGCACAAAGCCCTGGGTTCGATTCCTCTGTACCATATAAACAGAAAAAGCCAAAAGTGGCACTGTGGCTCAAGTGGTAGAGTGCTAGCCTTCAGCAAAAAGAAGTTCAGGGACAGTGCCCAGGCCCTGAGTTCAAGCCTCAAGACTGGTAATAATAATAACAATAATATTAAAACAAAAAACCCAGACACAAAGCACTGCAAACTTTAAATAAAGTTCACTTATATAAAAATTCAAATACAGAAGCCAGTCCAATCCTGAGTGGCTTATACTTGTAATCTTAGCGACTCAGGAGCTGAGACTCATAGAATCACAGTTTGAGACCAGCCTAGGTAATGAAGTGTGTCACATGCTGTTGTCAAAACTACCAGCAAAAAGTCAGATAGAAGGTGTGGCTCAACAGGCAGAGCTCCAGCCTAGCGAGGAAGATACGCAAGTGTAATGCCCTAATTTCAGTCCCAGTACCACCCTCAAACTCCAAAATCTCCAAAACAAACAACCTTAGGTAAGACTGAACTATTTTGTTTAGATTGCACACTTAGTTAATAAAACACACTAGAAGATTTTAATATGCTTCTCTCAGTAACTGATAATAAAACAGACAAAAACTAGTAAGATGATAAGAAATTTAAACGACATAATTAAAAATCTTCATCTCACTGCCACAGATGGAATGTTACACCCAACAGTACAGAATACACATTGTTTGCCAACACATACAAAACAATCACAAAAAATGACAACTTTTTTTTTTTTTTTTTGGATCTGGTCATGGGGCCTGAACTCTGGACCTGGGTGCTGTCGCTCAGCTCTTCAGCTCAAGGCTAGTGCTCTATCACTTGAGCCACAGCACCACTTCTGGCTTTTTTTTTTCCTGCTTATGTGGTGCTGAGGAATCAAACCCAGGGCCTCATGTGTGCAAGGCAAGTGCTCTATCACTGAGCCAACTTCCCAGCCCGTGACAACATTTTTAAGTTTAATTTTGGTCAAACTATTCTTTGATGTATTCTTTATGATGCAATTACGTTAAAAATCAAAGTAAAGGGCCAGGTGTTGATGCCTGTAATCCCAACTACTCAAGAGGCAGAGGTAGTAAAAAATAATTTTTAGAGGATGATAATTATGTTCACTTTAACTTTTTGCAAGGCAGAGGTGGTGGGTGAAATGGCAACCATGTGCCTCGATGTCGTATCTCCACGATTTTTCCTGTGCTGTTCATTCTACTAGATGTCCTTCCCTGTGGAGGATCACAGTTTGAGGCCAGCCAGGCAAAGAGAGAATGAGACCCTATCTGAACTAAAACAAATGGACTAGGGGCATAGCTCAAGTGGAAGAACACAGGCCAAAGGCCATGAGCTCAATCCTCAATAACCAAAAAGAAAAAAATTGAAGGTAAAAAGATTACTATAAAATCTAACCCTTGGAAATGTTAATCCTAGAAATTAGAAAACACTTGGAACTTAGTAGTAAAAAACAAAACAAAACAAAACAACTTTGGAGAGGAAAGTCTATGAGACTCTTATCTCCAATTAACCAACAAAAAACTGGAAGTAGAGGTGTGGCTCCAGTGGTAGAATACCAGCCTTGAGCAAAAATGCTAAGGGATAGCACATGGGCCCTGAGTTCAAGTCCCAGTACTGACATGCATGCAAAAACAAAGATCCTATGAAAATTATTATAAGTGTCTCAACCTATCAACTGAAAACTGTCTGGTTAATTCCAAAGCCAGAGACAAAAATACAACACAACTCAGCAAGGCTGCTTTCTCCTCAGATCCTCTCATCACATAACTCTATAGTCAATTACTCCAATTAGAATCATTGGTGGGACATTACTTATGCCCACTTGACTAGAGATGATCCCCCCGTGGTTACCTTAAAGCTTTGAGAAAAATTCAGAATCTCCTAGTGTACAGACCAAGAAGCCATGCTTAGAAAAGAACCTTACAAAGTCATGCAATTGTTTTTGAGTAAGCTAGGAGAAAAAAATGCCATCAACAGCTGTAATATCTCAGAAATACCATGATGAATGGCTACAAATGAAAGACACTATTTTTTCATTCAGATCTGTGATCTCCCTTGCTTTTCTATCAGCTTTCTCTCTCCTGCTAGCAGTCACCTAGTGTCCAGAGGGGGGAATCAAGATGAAGACACTCCTGCCCTACTGCCCTCCTCTTGCTGGCTTCTGATGACCTTTCCAACCCTAAGTCACTGCAATGTTTGAGGTGTCCACATTACTATCTGCCCACAATCTCTGGATTTTCCAGTTCTCTTCCTCCCCCACTCCATGAATCCTGTCCTTCAACATCACGAAAAGCTCCAATGGTTGACCTATTGGCCCTCTTCTTTGAGTGTCCAGTGACATCTAAGCTACCTTCTTTCTGGTCTAGCAACAGAGCTACTGGCTCCCCTCTCTCACAGGGTTGGGGCAAAAAAATCATAGATACACTAGTCCTCAATCTTGGCTATATTTTCCATGGTATATTGGTGGGGGTTTGGTTTGGTTTTGTTTTGAATCCTGGCTTTCTCCTCCTTGATGGAAATGACTTTGGCGAAGGTCATGAATGAGCTGTTCATTTATCAGTCTTTCCTCTAGTGGGCTTTCATCAGTCTGACTCTTAACTCCAATGCTACAGTACAGTATCAAAGTCCTTCACTGCCACTCTCTGCTATAACCTTGCTCCATTTCCTTATATCAAGTACACTATTTCCACAATTCTCCAAACACTCGCTCGGACTGATTAGTTTTTAATTATTTGGGAGCCCATTCTTTACATAAAAATCAACCACTTTTCCAATTTCAGACTATTACAATCTACTTTTCTCTCTCTCTCTCTCTTTTTTTTTGACAGTCCTGGGACTTGAATTCAGGGCCTAGGCACTGCCTCTGAGCTTTTTTTGCTCAAGGCTAACACTCTACACTTGAGCCCCAGTGCCACTTTCCACTCTTTCTGTGTATGTGGTACTGAGGAATCGAACCCAGGGCTTCATGCATGCTAAGGTAGCACTCTACCACTAACTCACATCCCCAGCCTGCTTTTCTCTTTCTCTCCCTTTTCTAACTTAGTTTCTTATCTATGCCACCTGTCTTCCATCTCCTCAAACCTATTTTTTTTTTTCCCCAGTCCTGGGGCTTTAACTCAGGGGCCTGAATGTTGTCCCTGAGCTTCTTTTGCTCAAGGCTCTACCACTAGAGCCAAAAACCATTTCCATTTTTTTCTGAATAGTTTATTGGAGATAAAAGTCTCACGGACTTTACTGCTTGGGCTGGCTTTAAACAGTGATTCTCAGATTTCAGCCTCCTGAGAAGCTAGGATTATAGGCATGAGCCACCAGTGCCAAGCTAAACCTAGACTTTTTTTCAGTATCTGACTTCTGTTTGCTTCTCTATCTTATTGATCATTATTATTTTTAATAACTTCTATATGGTGACTATACATATGTGTCAGCTACCAACTACAGGACAATTACAGCCTCAACTTCACCCTGAACTGTTTCTTAAAAAACTTCAACATTGGTAGGCACTGGTGGCTCACACCTATAATCCTAGCTACTCAGGAAGCTGAGGTCTAAGGATCACAGTTCAAAGCCAACAGGCAGGTAAGGTCTGAGACTCTTTATCTCCAATTAACCAGCAAAAAAGCCAGAAGCAGATGTGTACCTCAACTGGTAGAGAGCTAGCCTTGGGTGGAAAAAACCAAGGGAGAGCTTGGGGTCCTGAGTTCAAGCCCCAGTACCAACAGAAAACAAAAGGCCCTCAACATTCACTTTCCTCACTTCCTGTTCTCTGTTCTCCATCTTCACCAATACCTGAGGCTGCAGCCTGTCTACTCCATCCTCTCAGATGGCACCTGATTTTTTAGCATTGTGCTGTCTGGATCCTCCTACCAATGCCAGTCCCATTACCTGATTAAACTCCTTGGTCATTCTGCCACATGCTCTCTCTCTCATCTTATTATGCTCCAGAGCACACTAGAAGTCTCCAAACACCATTCAATTACATCTAATTGCTGGTTGTATTATTTAAACTTAGCATGATAAGACTGGAAGGAAAGCAAGAGTTGGATAACTAAGAGATCATCTTTCAACATTTAGCTTGCAATAGTAATAGGAAACAGAGAATGTGAGTATTCCTCATTCTGATAACATGTATAATATAAGTTGAAATTGATTCCCAGTCATCACTTCTCATGGTTGGTTACTTGGAAGAAATACTTACATAGATAAGTCCTGAATAGTAGCGATCCTTCAGGTTATGCAAAACCGAAGCTTCATTCAAGCATGTCAACTCTGCCATATCTTCCACCTTGGAGAACTTAGGTGGGTTCATCTTCTGAATGTCATCTTTGTTGACCATTGCTTTCTTTCCATTCTCCGCCAACTCCACCAGAACTTCATCTCCCCGTTCTTCCTTGATACTAGCTGCCTCAAAACCATGGCGTTCTGATGGGATCCACACTAGCTTTTTGGCTGTCCAGTCAGCTTGAGTGGCAGGGTTGTAAATGACAGCCCTGTCCACAAAGAGATACCTCTCTGGGTCCTCCACTCCAGTTCTCTGCGCCATTGTAAACAAAAGGATCCGAGAGCAATTGCCTCTAAGGAGAAAAAAAGGCCAGAGTCAGACGGTTATGAAATATAAAAGAATTTACAAGTTTTTCTTTCTAAGAGACTTAAAACAAAATCCTTGGTTAACATAAAGCGTAAACTCTGGGTTAAGGAACTGGGGGTATTCCTTTTCACGGCCACACTACCCAAGTTTTCCAAGGCAAATTTCAAGGATGACCACTAATTATGACTCTGGTTGTCAGACAACCGCTCAAGATTTGCCCTCAGTTACTGAGAGCTGAAAAGCAGGCAGAAGCAGAAAAGCAAAGTTCTAGGGTGACCTCTTTCTCCTCTCCATCTTCTCTATCACACTCACCACAAATTAAACAGGGAGTTAAGAAGGGAAAGGAGAAAAGCAGAAAAGAAAACAAAGATGAGTAATAAAGGGTCCCTGGAACTGGGATTCGAATTAGTGTTACCACATGCTTTAGCTATAAAAACACATGATGCCTGCCAGGGAGTAAAGAATCAGGTCTAAAATATGCCTCCCAGTCCACCTTCAGACAACAGGTCCTGTCCTCCCCTCATAAATGCCTCAAATCAGCCCCCTATAGCTTTTCCATGCATCACATTAGGGCCACCAAAGACAAGAGTAACTTGACTTTATGATCAGCCTTCTAAGGCCTCTATGCCCATCCCATGGCTGCTGGCCTCATCCAGTTTCCAAAGCAACATTCTATCCATCATCAGTAAGTTCACTCCACTACCCTGATCTTGCCTCTGCAGTGTAATGCTCTAGAGTAGTGGGTCTCAAATTGGGGCATGAATAGGACCAGGAAGGCTTGTGAACATATAGAATCTGTATTTTGAACTAATTCCCAGATGCTGTTAACCATAGGCCACCCTTGACAACCACTGTTCCACAGCTCTCTCACTGTCATGGTGAGACATTGTTGCTACCAAGTATGTTGATTATAAAAGAGGGGGGAGGGGGGGGTTGGTAGTGCCAGGCACCAGTGGCTCACACCTGTAATCCTAGCTACTCAGGAGGCAGAAATCTGAGGATCATGGTTCCAAGCCAGCCTGGGCAGGAAAGTCCATGAAATTACTTTTTTTTTTTTGGAGGGGGGGGGAGAGGTCCGGTCGTGGGGCCTGAACTCTGGGCCTGGGCACTGTCCCTCAGCTCTTTAGCTCAAGGCTAGCGCTCTACCACTTGAGGCACAGCCCCACTTCCGGCTTTTTTTCTTATGTGGTGCTGAGGAATCGAAAGAAAGAAAGAGAGAGGGAGAGAGAGAGAGGGAGGGAGGGAGGGAGGGAGGAAGGAAGGAAGGAAGGAAGGAAGGAAGGAAGGAAGGAAGGAAGGAAGGAAGGAAGGAAGGAAGGGAGGGAGGAAGGAAGGGAGGGAGGGAAAGGTGTTGAGCCGTGCCAGTGACTTATACCTATAATCCTATTTATCCAGGAGATGGGAGGCTTGAAAGCTGAGACCTGGAGGATCCCAGTTCGAAAATAGCCTAGGCAAATCCACAAGCAAAAACCTGGGCTGAAGGAATGGCTTGAGTGGTAGAGCTCTTGCCAGTTCAAATCCCAGTTCAAATCTCAGCACTGCAAAAAAAATCAAACGAACACCTCCGCCCCCTCCAATAAAAGAGGTTGAAAGGCAAGGTTCTAAACTCATTCATTACATGATCTTTTAAAAAATGTTCTCAAGTTTTAAAGGTTATAAACATGGATCAAATAAAAATCACAAACTCAAATGGACTCACCCTCAAAAAAAAAAATCACCGAGGAGAGTTCTCAAGATGGCGACGGGGCAGTAGGGAAATGCCACAGCTCTCTCCAACCAAAAAGAGAGTTCGAGTTCCAACCTTTAATCTCCCCAAGAGACCGACAACAACAAAAAGACGAACACTCAGAGAAAAACCAGAGGTGGAAAATAACAAAAAAAGAAAGAGAGGAAAAGAAGAATTTCAGAACAGAGAAGAGCGAAGACCCCTCCCCCAACCTTTACTGGCCGCGCGGCAGTGCGCCAAGCCGCCGGCCAGCCGGCCCGGCAGGGGCTGCCGGAGCCACAGAGACACAGGGGGCTGCTTGCAGATCACCAGGTACCGGATTGCAGAACAGCGGATCGCCAGGAACAGAGAAACCTACCAGCCGGGAGTCTCCAGGAGGATCCCACCCCCACCCATCACTCTCCACCGGAGCGGAGAGGCTCCATCCCGCCAAAGCCGCCCGGCACCAGCAGCGCCACAAAGGGACCTGTCGCGATCGCAACGACCCGGCGGGGGGCCGCCCAACCCAGCCCGCAACCACCCCAACTGAACTCGGACTGCAACAACAACTGACGGACTGCAACAACAACTGACGACCTACAGGGTGAGTACCCATCAGGGGACAGGGAATCCATCAAGGGAGACCAGAGCTGGAGGGAATCCCCAGACCCTGACCTAGACTCCCTACCCCAACACCCGGACCACAGGACCCACTAAAACTGGGAACTGTTCGAGAGCCCCACCAGCCGGTGGAGCACACTCTGCTGGCCAGGCCAGAGCAAGAGCGCCCCGGGAAGGGAGCTTAAATGCTCAAGCCAGGAACAGTGCCCCTGGGTCAAGACTACCAACAGTAGAAGAAATTTGAACTGTGTCCTCCAGGCTGCATAACCAAGGTGGTATACACATTAGCACAGGCCTAACGAGCGCGCTCCAGGCTGGGGCCGGAACCAGGCCAGGGAACCGGCGCCTGAACAAAGCAAAAAGGGTCAGAAGTGGGGCTGTGGCTCAAATGGTAGGGTGCCAGCCCTGAGCTGAAGAGCTGAGGGACAGCACCCAAACCTAGAGTTCAAGCCCACAACCAGCCCAAAACAAACAAAAACACATCAGGAGCCCATAGCAGACTCCAGTATTTGGGAGAGTGCATCCAGAGCATCTGATCTTCCCAAGAGCACCCGCAGGAGCAAACACAAGCAGTCTAGGCTGCTCAACCCTTCCAAAGGCGGGAATTGCTACAGCAGAGAGCTGAGAATCCTAAGTGAATAGCAGCTGGAAATAGGCTCCCAACAGAATCCAGATCAGACACAGACTCTCTCTACCAATAGAGAATCAGCAACCAAGCAAAGACAGACACACCAAAACAAGATTGAAGAGCAGTCTCCTGAACCCCCATGCGAAAATCACAGAGAAAAATCACAAGGTTTACCACTACCCAGGACAGCAAGCTCACCTCAAAAGCCAGCAGCCACGCAGGGGAGAGCCCCAGTGGGAGCAAAGCAGGAATGGAAGACAAAAACTACATCCAAGGGTTGCTGGAGGCAATGACTCAAGAAATAAAGCGAGAAATGGATCAGAAATTGAAAGAGCACAAGGATGAACTATCAAAAGATATACAGGATATCAAACAAAAATTGGATGCAAAAATAGAAGCTGCACAAACCTCAGTAAGAAGTGAGATAAACGCCAAATTAGAGGTAATGCATACTGATATCACCTCATTGAGAGGTGAGATCAGTACTCTGAGAACCAACATTGAATCCATAAAGGGATCCATTTCCATCATGCAAACCACAATAGAAGCCACGGTCAACAGAGTGAATGAAATGGAAGGTAGAGTGTCAGATACAGAAGACAGAATACACCAACTGGACCAAAAAGTGACAGATATGGAAAAATCACTCAAATTAAACCAAAGGGAAATTCAAGAGCAAGCAGATAATGCTAAAAAATTTAACCTTCGCATAATCGGAGTGGACGAAGGTGAGGAATTCCAGAGCAAGGGAATGCAACACCTATTTAACAAGATAGTCAATGAAAATTTTCCCCACCTCAAAAACGACCATCTTAACTACATCACAAAAGCTTATCGAACACCCAACAAGCAAGATCCCAGGAGAAACACTTCTAGGCACATAATAGTAACAATGATGGATCTGAATAATAAGGAAACAATCCTGCATGCAGCAAAAATGAAGAAGGAGCTATACTACAACGGGAAAAAAATTAGAATCACTGCAGATCTCTCCACACAAACAATGAATGCAAGAAAAGCCTGGGAAAGCACCATACGAGCCCTGAGAGCCAATAACTGCCAACCCAGACTGATATACCCGGCAAAGCTAGCATTCACATTCGATGGAGAACTGAAAACTTTTAATAGCAAAGAAAAACTAAATGAATACATAAACATTAAGCCAGCATTACAAAGAATTCTAAGAGGGGGGACACAACCTGAAGAAAGCAACCAGGAACTGGGACCTGCCCCAAACAGGCATTACTCAAAGTCTAACTGAGCAAGCACAGGAGGAAAGGAAAGAAGAAAAACTTAGGAAAACGGAATGGCAGGGACAACAATGCATCTCTCTATACTTTCTCTTAATATAAATGGGCTGAATTCGCCAATTAAAAGAAAACGAACTGAGGACTGGATCAGAAAACAAGACCCATCCATCTGTTGCCTTCAGGAGACCCACCTCTCAGCCAAACATACAAACAAACTCAGAGTGAAGGGGTGGAAAAGGATCTACCAATCAAATTCCCCCAATAAGAAAGCAGGTGTAGCTATCCTGATATCTGACAAAATAAACTTTTCATTAAAATCAGTACAGAAAGACAAGGACGGACATTACATATTAATAAAGGGAACAATCCAAGAGGAGGATATAACCATCATCAACTTATATGCCCCAAATATCGGTGCACCCAGATATGTTAAACAAATGCTCTCAAACTTACAGAATAAAATAGATCCCAATACGATAATACTAGGAGACTTTAACACGCCACTCTCACCAAAGGACAGGTCTACCAACCAGAGGATTGGCAAAGAAGCTACCGAATTAAGTGAGGCCATACTTCAAGCGGAATTAACTGACATCTACCGAGTATTTCACCCTAAAACAACACAGTACACATTCTTCTCAGCAGCTCATGGAACTTTCTCCAAAATAGACCATATCATAGTTCATTCAAGGAACTTAAGCAAATACAAAGGGATCGACATAATCCCCTGTATCCTATCTGACCACAGTGGAATCAAGCTAGCTCTCAATAACAAAGCATACCGCAGAAATTTCTCTAATACATGGAAATTGAACAGCACACTCCTTAACAAGGCCTGGGTAACAGAAGAGATCAGAGAAGAAATAAAGCATTTCCTACAACTCAATGAAAATGAAAACACCTCACAAAGAAACTTGTGGGACACAGCAAAAGCAGTCCTGAGGGGCAAATTTATTGCCCTCAGTGCCCACATCAAGAGAATGGAGACAGACCAAGTAAATAATCTCATGTTGCAACTAAAACAGCTAGAAAAACAAGAAAAAATGGGACCTAAAGCTACTAGACGAAGCCAGATAACCAAATTGAGAGCAGAGATTAACCAATTAGAAAATCAGAAAACCATAACCAAAATAAACCAAACAAAAAGCTGGTTCTTTGAAAAAATAAACAAAATTGATGGCCCGTTGGCAAGATTAATTAAAAAAAGAAGAGAGGAAACCCATATTAATAGGATTAGGGATGCCACGGGAAACATCACAACATGTACCCAAGATATCCAAACAATTCTAACAGACTACTTTCAAAAGCTATACTCTCTAAAGGAAGAAAATCTGGCGGAAATGGATGCATTTTTAGAGAAATACAAGTTACCCAAACTGAGCAAAGAAGAAGTTAACCAATTAAATAAGCCAATATCCTATAATGAGATACAGGAAGCTATCAAAAGTCTTCCAACAAAAAAAAGCCCAGGACCAGATGGATTCACAGCAGAATTCTATAAGACCTTTAAAGAAGAACTAATACCCATACTCCTCAAGCTCTTCAGAGAAACAGAGAAGGAGGGAGCTATCCCAAACTCATTCTACGAAGCCAATATCACACTCATCCCCAAACCAGGCAAAGACCCAACCAAAAAGGAGAATTACAGGCCAATCTCCTTGATGAACACAGATGCAAAGATCCTTAACAAGATTCTAGCTAACAGAATCCAGAAACACATAAAAAAAATAATACACTATGATCAGGTAGGCTTCATCCCAGAGACACAGGGATGGTTTAACATACGTAAGTCAATAAATGTAATCCAGCATATCAACAGAGCCAAGGTCAAGAATCACATGATTATCGCCACAGATGCAGAAAAGGCCTTTGATAAAATTCAACATTCATTCATGCTAAAAGCTCTGGAGAAAATAGGAATAGAAGGAACATTTCTAAAAACAATAAAAGCCATTTATGACAGACCAATAGCCAATATTATACTTAATGGGGAAAAGCTACAACCAATCCTCCTAAAAACAGGAACAAGGCAAGGATGTCCACTGTCTCCACTCCTCTTCAACATAGTCCTAGAACCCTTAGCCAGGGCAATAAGGCAAGAAAAAGACATTAAAGGGATCCGCATAGGGAAAGAAGAAGTGAAACTATCCCTTTTTGCAGACGACATGATACTATACCTCCACGATCCCAAAAACTCCATCCCCAAACTTTTAGAAATCATAAGTCACTTCGGCAAAATAGCAGGATACAAAATAAACCCACAAAAATCAGTTGCCTTCCTATACACTGATAATGCACAGGAAGAGAGGGAAATAAAGGGAGCAACCCCATTCACAATAACCTCCCAAAAAATAAAATATTTAGGAATTAACCTAACCAAAGATGTAAAAGAACTATTTAATGAGAACTATAAAAAGTTAAAGAAAGAAATTGCAGAAGACACTAGGAAATGGAAAGACCTCCCATGCTCCTGGATAGGCCGACTTAATATAGTAAAGATGGTGATACTTCCAAAATTAATATACAAATTCAATGCAATTCCTATTAAAATCCCAATGACGTACATCACTGAAATACAGAAAACAGTCCAAAAATTTATATGGAACAACAAAAGACCTAGAATAGCCAAAACAATTCTAGGGGATAAAGACAATATGGGAGGGCTATCCATGCCGAACTTCAAACTCTACTACAGAGCTATAATCACAAAGACAGCATGGTACTGGCACAAAAACAGACCCGAAGACCAATGGAACAGAATAGAAGATCCAGATATAAATCCACAGGCCTACAGCCAGCTGATATTCGACAAAGGAGCCAAAGACATACAATGGAAGAAACACAGCCTCTTCAACCGCTGGTGCTGGGAAAACTGGGCAGCCACATGCAGAAAACTAAAAGTGGACCCCAGCCTATCACCATGCACCAACATCAACTCAAAATGGATTAAAGACCTTAACATTAAACCTGAATCTCTGAAACTACTGCAGGACAGAGTAGGAGAGACACTTGAACTAATAGGCACAGGAAGGAACTTCCTGAACAGAGTCCCAGGGTCACAACAAGTTGGAGAGAGACTCGACAAATGGGACTACCTTAAAATAAAAAGCTTCTGCACAGCTAAATCTATCGCAACTAAGCTAGAAAGACAACCAACTAATTGGGAAAAAATATTTACCAGCAATATATCAGACAAGAGGTTAACATCCTGTATATACAGGGAACTCAAGAAACTAATCCCTCCCAAACCTAACAAACCAATTACTAAATGGGCAAGGGAACTAAAGAGGGACTTCTCAAATGAAGAAATAAAAATGGCAAAGAAACACATGAGGAAATGTTCATCATCCCTGGTGGTGAAGGAAATGCAAATAAAGACAACCCTGAGATACCACCTTACCCCAGTCAGAATGTCCCACATCCACAAATCAGCCAACGACAAATGCTGGAGGGGATGTGGAGAAAGAGGAACCCTATTACACTGCTGGTGGGAATGTACACTTATACAACCACTTTGGAAAGCAGTCTGGAGGGTCCTTAGAAAGCTAAAGATTGACCTCCCTTACGACCCAGTCATACCACTTCTAGGCATCTACCCTGAACAACAGGAACCAATATACAAGGACACGTGCACCTCCATGTTTATTGCAGCACTGTTCGCAATAGCTAGGATATGGAAACAACCTAGGTGCCCCACCACAGATGAATGGATCCAAAAATTGTGGTATCTATACACAATGGAATATTATGCAGCCATTAGAAATGACAAAATAATGGCATTTGCAGGGAAATGGATGGAGCTAGAAGGAATCATGTTGAGCGAGGTAAGCCAAGAACGAAGAGACAAACGGTACATGGTCTCCCTCATAAGTGGATGCTAAATCCAAAAGGTTAGTGATACGACAAAACTAACAGGACTTAAGAAACAAAGAACTCCCGCTCATCTGGTTGAACCACTACTAAATATCCTCATGCTGCTGATCACAAATATGGTATATAACATGTGAACACTGTTATATATTACAGACTGTGGTAGACAATTTGCTCCAGGGAAGTTAGAATGAACTTGTGACTTTGAAATTATGTAATCATTTAATCACAATCAAAAAAAAAAAAAAAAAAGAACCTCGGGGAAGGGAGGGAGGGAGGGGATGGTAGGGGGAAAACAATGGAGGGGGTAACAATGTTCAAGAGGAAGTGTACTCATAACCTCACTCATGTAACTGTGACCCTCTGTATAGTAGCTTTACAATAAAAAAAAAAAAAAAAAAGGTCAAAAAAAAAAAAAAAAAAAAAAAAAAAAAAATCACCAAATATGTGACCCATTAAGACTTCTGTAAATAAAATTGCTAACATATTTTGTAACAAAATGATTTTACTTCAGTGTGTGTGTGTGTGTGTGTGTGTGTGTGTGTGTGTGTGTGTGTGTACACATGGTGTGCATGTGAGTGTTGATCCTGGGGCTTGAAGTCAGGGCCTGTGTAGTGTCCCTTCAGTTTTTGTGTTCAAGGCTAGTGGCTAGTGCTCTACCACCTGAGCTACAGTTCCACCTCCAGCTTTTTGGTGGTTAACTGGAGATAAGAGTCTCATAAATTTCCTTGCCCAGGCTGGCTTTGAATCATGATCCCAGATCTCAGCCTCCTGAGTAGTTAGGATTACAGACGTGAGCCACCAGCACCTGGCTGATTTTACTTCTTAGGCACCAACATGGGGAGGGAGAGGGCAATGTAGGAAATATTTGTGCCTATACATACATTCAGTAGTAGGGTTTCCAAAGCCCACCACTACCTCTAGCAACTGGGCCTAGTAGACTATGAAGGAGACTTTCTACACTGGGTTAAGGGTAGCATGAGAATCACTAGGTGAAATTAAGAAGAACACACTCCTCCTTTTTGAGGAAGTACAGAATCTAGTAAAATAAAAAAACAGCTAGGAGTAGTGGCTTAAGCCTGTAGTACTTGACACCTGGGAGGCTGAAATTAGCAAACTGTGCCTGTCATCCATAGCCACACAGGGACGCATAAGAAGGAGGATCACAGTTCAGGCTGGCCCAGGGAACAAGTTAACATCCTCAGAATAACCAATGGAAGCTGGAGGCGTGGCTCAAGTGGTAGAGTGTCTGCCTAGCTCAAAGTTCTGAGGTTCAATCCCTAGCAAAAAATATTCAACCATAACAAATATGATAGTAAATTATTCTTATCCTTATTCAGAATAAAGTTATAGCTTACACAGCACATAGCCAATATTATTTTGCAGCCAATAGGTATGAACACATATATTTCTATCTCCCTTTCTTCCCCTCCCCACCCCTTTCTAGAGACAAGGTCTCACTATGTTGCCCAGGCTGGTGTTAAAGCCGTGATCCCCTTGTCTTAGCCTTTCTAAGGGATTACAGGTATGCTACCAAAATGTCTGGCGTTGTGCACTTCCTTAATTTACCTTGGGTATGTAAAAGCACGCTTCAATTTAGTAGGTGGCTATAATTAGAAAAAATTATTTTATTGGAACAGGTCATTTCTACAGCGGGTCTAAAAATGCAAATTATATTTCTTTTTAGTTATTTTATCATTTTACCAAAATTTACTAGTACTTTTTCTAGGTACAGAAAGGTTTGTCATTCCCCATAAAAAAAAATAGATCATAAAATTATAATTACAATGTGCTCCCAATTTTGTGGGATAAAATTACATCTACATATCTATCTATCTATCTATCTATCTATCTATCTATCTATCTATCTATCTATCTATCTATCTATCTATCTATCTATGCATCACTACTGATGCTTGAACTTAGGACTTCAAGTTCTTGCTCAACGTTCTTGCTCAGAGCTGGTGTTCTACCACTAAAGCCAGTCCGTGTTTTTAATTCATTGGCTGTTACTTTTGGGCTTCTCAAGCAAGGCACTGGAGACTGGAGCACTCAGCTTAGTCTCTGGTACTTCACAGGAGATCCCAACTATTGATCAGTCATAAGTAATAGTCCCAGTCTCACTGTGAGCTTCAACTTCTCCACAACTAATAACCTACTATTCCTTCCACTCCTGACCCAAATGCCACCCTCTCAGAGGTTCTTTTCAGGTCAATCTGGCAATTTAATCCTTTCCTTCTCCTAACATTCTGCTCTGTGCCTCTGACAGTCTCCTTGCCCTACCTAGCACTGTACCACTGAACTTATTTAGTAGGTAGTAGGTGCCCATTTTGTTTAATTCAGAGTTCATGAGGTCACTGGAGATGCCTGGATCAGTTTAACCCTTTACTTGTGATTGTCAAAAACACTGTATTGTTTTTTCACTTGGTTGCACATTTGGTATCTGATCTGAGTTAAGATGGTATTTAACATGAACCACTCCCAAAATGTTTTGCCTTGCTGAAAAGTTATTAACACAATTTTTTTAAAATAGCAAGTGTTGTTGTTATATATCCCTAATTACAAACAGACCCTATTCTAAGTAACTGCACATATTAAGTTTTAATCCTCACAAGAGTGCTATAAGGTAAGTCCCAACGCCATCTCCATTTTACTGGACTGACATCAGAAAGACAAACAGCCCACCAAGCTCACATCACCAAGTAGCAGAGCTGGGACTGAGCCCAGGATTCAGGTCCAGAATGCAGGCTACAATGATGGAAGGTGAGAGAGGGAGGAAATTGTGAAGGGCATGTAATATGGCTATATATTATGGTTACCAAATAAAAATTATGTCTACAGGGCAGACTTAGACTTGACTTGGCCAAAGGCATAGACTTAGCAATCTGGCAAAGGATATGTATTTTAAAGGGGAAAAAAATGCCTTTATTTAGGGGAGGAAAAAAAAAGAATAGTAACCTCTTTGTAGTGGACATGAAGATAATCTGGAGCTTTATCTTCATGTCATTTGAAATAACTGCTTAATTACAGATAAATCATTGATCAGTGTATGAATTAGCCCCTAACAGTGCTCAAGTTTCCATTTCCAAAACTGGTTTTAGACATACTCCTGGGGCTCTATTCCCCAGGTCATTTTTTACTTCCAGTAAAATGCCCACTGTACCCTTCCCCCAACCTGAACCCAATGTAGACATGGACAGAGGGGAACAATTCAATTTCATAAATAGCTTTATTGACAAAAGCAAACAAAAATAATGCACAGGGGCTGGTAATGTGGCTTAGTGGTAGAGTGCTCGCCTAGCATGCATGAAGCCCTGGGCTGGATTCCTCAGTACCATATCAACAGAAAAAGCCAGAAGTGGAGCTGTGGCTCAAGTGGTAGAGTGCTAGCCTTGAACACAGAGAGGCTCAGGGACAGTGTCCAGGCCCTGAGTTCAAGCCTCAGGGCTGGCAATAGTAAAAATAATAATAATGACAATAATAATAATGCACAGGTTATGCACTTTAGAGCATCCTTTAAAAACTGATGAACTAAAACAGGACTGGCCCGGTTTGTGTAATGTTAGCCACCACTGAGGTCACTGACATTCCAGGGCTGTGCAAATCTGTTAATTTATCAAAACTCTGTCTTAAGCAAACAATCACAAGTAACAGCAAAAGACTACAATCTGAATGTATGGCTCCCATCATCTCCCAATTAACATCTTCACACTGTGTAAAATATTTCTCAATCTTGAATCCCAAACCAAGAATTTTAATTCCTTCTGTGTGATAACAAAGTACATAAACTGCTGAGGGATATAATCTTTCACCCTGCAACGTGCCCTTCAAAATTTCCTCCATCTCACCTTGTAGCCAGTCTCTTCACTGAAATGATTTCCCTAAGGAGCCCAAATAAGCGGCCAAGCACTCACAGGTCACATCCTTTTGCTGCAAAAGCTTGTGCTATATTGCACAATTACACCATATGCTTTCTCCCGATAAGGACAGGGAAAGAACTGAATTTAAGATGCAGAAGTAAGGAGATGCATAAAATGGCCACTTTTCCAGAACCCAAGACAGACAGGGCATACTTAAAAACATCAAAAGCCTGGGACTAGAATAATAATACAGGCAGATTAATGGAGATAAAACAATGAATAGATTATAAAGTTTTTTCCAGAGTAAGATCCTATCAGGGCTAATTAAACCTGACTAAAGAATCCTCAGTCTCAGCATTCACCGTGATAATTTTTAAAAAGGCAAAAATCTCCGTAAAGCCCAAGTATTCTATTTAATAGTATTTTATGATTCCTCAGGAACAGCAGTCTTTGTTTCATCCGCAGTCTGGATCTACCCCGCCTGCTTTCCCCTACCCCACCCCACCCCGGTCCACCCCACCCCCCCCCCTCCCATCCACCGCAGTGATCTTGGAGGGAGCTGCAGAGGCCCCAAGAAACAGAGATAACGGTCGTCGGTAGAGGCCACCTTGCCCGAACCGCACCAGCCCTGCTCAGACCCGCCGAACCGACACCTCCTGAAGGCCCCAGTTCCCAGGCAAGGCCTGGCTGGGGGCCTTCCCGGTCCCTGGGCCGCATCCACCCACCACAGGCCCACAAAGCCCCCGCCAAAGCCGGGGGACTCCGTAGCTTCAACTTCCTCTAGATCCCAATCCCAGTCTGATTTTCCGGGGATCAGTGTGAGATCCTAACTGCGGAAGGCACGCAGCGACTCTGCGGCAAGCCACCGCCAGATCACTTACACAATAAAGGCATCCCGAGGCGAGAGCTGACCCCCTCCCCACACCCCCACCTCCAGGGCCCCCCCTCCCCGCTGCTGCGCGCCCCCGCCACATTTCCCGCCTCGACACCCTAAAGAGACCTTCCCGGCCTCTCCCTCCGGGCGTCCACTCCCGTCTACGGCTGGGGCCCGGCGGCCCTCGGGTCGCGCGCGGCATCCCGCCCCTCCCTCCTGTCCTCCGGGCCCCCGCAGAGTGCGACCCCTCGCCGTGCCGCCGGCCGGCCTGGGAGCCCCGCGCGCCCGCCCGCCCGCCCGCCCGCCCGCCGCGCGCTTCCCCGGGCCGCGCTGAACCCCCGGCGCTCGCGTTCCTCCACCCTACAGGTCTGGCAGCCCCGCGTTCTGCGCCCTCGCCGAACCCCTCTAGAGCTCCCGGGGAGCCCCGCCGGGCCTAACCCACCCAACCACCCACTCAGGGGCCACCCTTCCCGTCCGGCGCCCCCCTCTTCCGCCCCCCCCCATACCCGGATCATTCGTCAGGACCCGATCGCCCTCCTGAGAGGCAGGCACAGACTTGAGGCACACCCCAGGACCCTGAATGGGGTGCTGAGTCCCCCTCCCTCATCCCCCGCCAACTGCACATCTCCAGGAACCTCAACCACCAAGGAGCTGGCCCCTACATCTGCACCCCCAGATCTCCATCCTCAGCCCCCCCCACCCCCGCCCCGGACTCGCCCTCCCTTACACCCCAGTCCGGATCCCTCCGGGGGGGGGGTCCCTCTCTCTCAAGAACCACATTCCCTGCCCCTCCTGGGGTCTCCCCATCTCCACTCACTGGGGCCTCGCACCCCAGGCCCCCGGCTCGCCAGGACCCTAGGTCCCCTCACCCAAGGTCCCCCCAAGCACAAACCCTCCTAGACCCCACTCGACCTTTCCCAGCTCCCGCTTGGGTTCGGTTCCGGCGTTCTGGAGTCCCCAGGTCCCACCAACCCGGGACCCTTCTCTACCCTCACGCCCCGTCCCTGCTCCCCAGGCCGCCGCACATGGACCCGGGTAGCCGCACCTCTCACCTTCAGCCGAAGATGGTGGCGCCGGCGCACGTCCCCAGCCGCGACCACAGATCCGGCGCCTCTGTCCCAAACCCACCGCTGCCTCCGCCGGGCTCCTTTAGCACTGCTGCTTGCGGCTGCCCCACCCACTCCCACCCTCATTGGGCCAGCTCCACGCCCATCACCGCCGCCCCCAGACCCACTGGTCGGTTTGCGCGCCCATCTCCAAGGGAAGACGTTAGCAACCCGAGCGAAGCTACCTTCAGAGTCGTGCTCCCTCCACCCACCTGGAGTGATGCTCATTGGCTTCCACTGCCGGCCTAAGCTCTCAAACCCTCCATCTCATAGGCTAGCTCTCACGTCCGTCAGAGATTCCGGGAGGTGCGGCCGAGGCCGTGGCAGGCCATTGGCTGGTTCGGGTGGAGATGGACAGCTGAGGCTGGCTGGGCGCCCGGTGATCCCGCGAGGCCAAGGGGGTGCGGATTCTGCAGCTGCCCGCGCGCTGCGCAAACCCGGCGAGTGCGGGCGGTGAGGCAGGTACGCCCCCCCAGCTCGGACTGGACGCGCCTCACTCTAACGTGGGGCCGTGGCTGCAAGACTCCTCCAACGGCTGGCGGGCCCCTCGGCGTACCACAGCCCGTGTCCCGCAGCGGGACTCCGGCTTCCACCGCGGAGTCGTGGGCCCTCGGCGGCTGCCCGCAGGGGCGGGGCCGGAACGCGGTCCAGAGGCCTGACGTCACCCCGGGCTGCAGGGCAGGGAGGGGGGGTGTGGGATGGGGGGGAGAGGCCGGGGCTGCGCCGCTCACCTGCAGCGGGGGAGCGGTGCCGCTCCGCCCCTGCGCCGGGGCCTGGCTTCGCGCTGCTCGGCTTGCCCCTCGGACCCCGCTCCCTACCCCCAGTCTGACGCTGTCCTACTGGCCAGACGCGGCACACCTTCCTTTGGTTGCCGAAATTTGGGCTTGGCGAGGGGAGGAGCCTCCCTGCCCAGCCTCTGGGCAAGGCTGAGATTCCAGAAGAAGCAAACTAGGCCTTGGAGAGAACATTTGGGGATATTCATGCGTTCGTTCATTCATTCATTCATTCATCCATCCATCCATTCATTCATCGAAGTGGAGTGTCCTATGTGAGAGGGGCTTTGAGGACTGTTCTAGATGATCAGATCCGGTGTTGACAGATCCCTTGGGGCCTGTGAGCTGTTCCAGGACCTTAGAAAACGAATTGACCTTGGGAGAGGGAAGGGGATAAAAAAAAAAAAAGATTCCAAAATAAGAAAATCGGAAAATCGGAGTAAATAAATATTTAATGAAATATCGGCGCAATCTAGTCAACTACAACACAACTCTTGCTTAATTACCCGTGTAGGAATATAATAAAAGTTCAGGTCATGAGAACAGAGTGAACTCCTTCTTACCAAAACTGGATGATATTATGAAAATCTTTTCAAATAAAACGTCGCAGCAAAAAATGTAGTTATTTTGTGTTGGCTAGCTGGGTGTGTTGTAATATATATGGTGGAAATGCCTAGGAAATGTCTAGTCTGATAAAAAGTGAATTAAAAAAAAGAGGGGGGAGCAGGAAGTGATAAAGAGAAAGCTTCCAGGCAGCTGAGTGTAGTTCTTCCTGAGGAAGTTCCAATAAGGCTCTGTATTGTTCTTTGTCATGGTGCATCTGGTCCCCAATCCCACCTGCAGCCCGAGTGCCTGTTCCTTGTCTAGATGACTTGTGATTTGGCCATATGAAGAGTTCTGCCCTTAGTAGTATGGTCTGCACAGGGAGTAATGGTTAACTCTACAAAATATGAATAAAATTATCGATGTATTTAGAGAACATATCTCTAAAGCCTGAGTCTTAGTCCAGTGAAGTTGTGTGTGTATGTGTGTGTGTGTGCATGCGCACACGCCAGTACTTGGGGCTTGAACTCTGGACCACAACTCCATTTCCAGTTTTTTGGTGGTTAATTGAAGATAAAAGTCTCATGTACTTTCCTGCCCGAATTGCCTTGGAACCTCAGCCTTCACATCTCAGCCTCCTAAGTAGCTAGAATAATAGGTAAGAGCCCTGGCATCCTGCCTTAGTGAAGATCTTTCTAAATAAAAGATTCCATGCTTGGAGCATCCAGGCATAGCCTTGTAAAGACACTGGTTCCGTTGACTCGTGATTTTAAAATTTTCCCATAATTTCCATACAAACTCAATGGACAATCCGAAGAAAAAAGCAGGAAAGTCACTAGAAGAAAACCTCACAAAGATAAGAAAAAGTAGCCCCCAAAGTATATTTCTAGAACTTCTCTCTTTGGAACCATGCCTTCCACTGTTCACAGGCATGTCTGCCTGGAAAGGGAGTAACTGCAAAAGGTCCCAGACCTATTTTCTTCTTACTATACATCCTTCCACCATCCATATTCTCTTGCCAACCTCCCTTGTTCTGTTAAGGAAACCAGTCTTTTTTTTGTTTTTAATGATCTTTAAGTAGTTGTACAAAAGGGCTTCAATGTCAGTTTATGAGTACAATGCATCTTGATCAGTGTCGCACTTTCCAGTATTCTTCCCATCTTTCCAAACCTCACCATCCCCTTAATTTACCTGGTTCCATTTTCACCCATGTACATTGAATGTTATGACTGTAATTGCTCCCCCTTCCTCTCTTCATTTGTCTTCCCTCCCTTCCCTTGACCTCAACCCCACCACATAACACATGAAGGAAACCAGTCTTGAAATCTCTTTACTTCCTCCTTCTCCCTTGATCCAGATCTAGCTCCTAGCCAGGATATGCTGTGATTTTGTTAAAGAAAACCGGCTTTAGTGTCAGACAGACTTGGTTGTGAATCTAACTGGAGCATTTCCTAGGTATTCAACCTTTGACAGATAACCTCATCTCTAAAAAGAAGCTAGATACAAATAAGCACTTTAAAGATACTTTCAATAAATAGGTAACATGGTGATTTACTGAATAAAAATGTGACATTGGGAACAGAGATTGGAAATGATCTTTTCTAGGGTACAGGTTTACTACAAAGAGTGAAATCCTTTCAGTGCTTTTCATAGTGTTTGTTGGTTTTGGTATTTTTTTACACTGGTAAGGTGGACTGCTTTCACAGACACACACACACACACACACACACACACACAGATACACACACATGCACACATGCACGCACGCACATGCAAGCAAAAGTTCACAGATGCTGTTTTTTAGGGTGTAGGTCAGAAGTCCCAACTTGTTCCTTCAGGACAATTCCGGCTCAGGAACTTGCTTTGTTCCATATGCTTGGCCACAATTTTTTTTTTTCTTATTTGAGTGAATTCCATCATTACAAATTACGAGCTTCTTAACACCATTAGTTACTGGAGAAATGCCCATCAAAATCACACTGGGATCCTACTTCACCTACAAGAATAACTATGATCAAAAGAAGAAACCTGGCACCAGTGTCTCTTGCCTGTAATCCTGGCTACTTATGAAGCTGAGATCTAAGGATCATGGTTGAAAAAGCCAGACCAGACATGAGACTCTTATCTCTAATTAACCACCCAAAATCTGGAGTGGAGCTGTTGCTCAAGTGGTAGAGTACTAGCCTTGAGCACAGAAGCTCAGAGACAACACACAGACCCTGAGTTCCAGCTTCAAGACTGCCCCCCCCCAAAAAAAAACGTATACTTTATGCTTGTTGGTGCTATTGTTTAAGACAGGTTCCCATTATGTAGCTCAGGCTGGCATTGAACTCTCTATCCTCCTACCTCAGCCTTCCAAGTGTAGAGTTACAGGAAAGCATTACCATATCTGGTTATTGTAGGTTTTTAACTATAATTTATCCAATGATCCCACAAGTCTACCTTCAGGTATCTACCTTTTCAAAAAGAGAAGAAAAAAAATTAAAGAAAAGGGAAGAAAAAAAATGAAAAGCAAAACCTATGTGGACAGAAAGACGGGCATAGAAATGATGGCAGCATCAAGATGAAATCAAGCTAAACGTCCATCAGTTGGTAAGTGGATGGTTGGTGCACAATACCATCAGCAATAAAAAGGAACGAATAACCGAATGAACCTTGAAAACATGCTCAGTGAGAGAAACCAGACACAAGGGACCAAATCTTTTGAGCCATCCTGTCTACATGAAATCCCCATAAAAGGCAAAACCAGAGACAGAAAGTAGATTGGTAGTTGCCTGTGGCGCCTGGGGTTAGGGAGGAAGGGATAGCACAGGAATCTGCCATAAATGTACATGTGGGATCTAATTAGGATGCGAAAAAATGCTCTAAAACTGATTTATTGTGATGGTTCTACAAACTTGGGTAAATTTACTTTAAACAAATCGTTGAATGGTTATGCTGCGAATTGTATATAACTCTGCAAGTAGACCCCAGTAAAGTTACTTTTAAAGAAAGAAGAACAAGAACTAGCAAGTAGACCCCAGTAAAGTTACTTTTAAAGAAAGAAGAACTAGCACATAAAAACCCAGCTTCCCTTAAAAAACAAGTTGGATAATCTGGAAATTCCAGGAATACACTTGTTGGTTCCTTAGCTGCTACTCATTTTGAGGGAAAGAACTTGCTCCTCAGGATGCCTCAGTGAACAGCACCACCACCCCCTGGGGAGCTTTTAAAGCTGAACTTATTTATGCACTGACGTTATTTTCCTATTGTTTTGTTTTGTTCATTGCTGGGATGGAACCCAGAGCTACTAAAGTGCCCTATCACTGAGCTACATCCAGGTATTAATTTGAGGTTTTAGTCCTTGTGACACTTATTGGGAGGAGGTCCTGTAGATCATCTCAGAGAGAAGGATTATTTTTCAGGTTAAGGGTTGTTTCTGTGATGGTAGTGGAGCTGGAGGGAGTTGGGGGGGCGGGGCTTATCTGTGAGAAGTACAGGCTGGGCTGCCCTTTGACCTTGGATTCTGGAACTGATGGATCCCAGGGGCAAGGACTTCTGAAATGACTGTCTCTGGGGCTGCCCCAGGCAATATTACCTGACTAACTGGTGAAAGAGCTAGGCTCAAAGGGTATCTGGAAACCGAGGAAGAATGGCAAAAAATAGACTTCAAAGAGCTGAGTGAGAAGATTTCCAGAATTTTCTTAGGCTACTTAAGTTCTAGAGTTCTGGGAAAACCCACAAGAAGAGAGTTCTGAAAAGTATCCATTGATAATTTCTCACCAATTATGGGAGGTCTGGCTAAGTCTGAGTTTATTTGATCTAGAAAAACTAGGACTGAAGGTGTAAGCTGAGTACCAGCATGAGTCTTTAGAATGCAAAAGGCCATCCCCAACACTCAAGTTTGCAAAAAGGGGAAAGGAGGAGAGGGGAGGAGAGAGGAAGGGAAGGGAAAAATGAGGAGAGGACAGGGAAAAAGAAAAGGAAAAGGAAAAGATTAAAAGTTGATCATATTTTATGACAAATGCTCACTGAGTACCTTTTGTGGTTAGGTCTTATGCCAAGTGCTGAAGATATGTCAACAATATCACAGATATGGTTCCTACTGTCAAGGACTGTACAATTTGGAGGGAAATAAAAATAAATTCATAGATAATTGTAGTAAAACAAGTTTTTTTTTATTAGAAACAGATGGAAATCTACTAGATTGTATAGATTCTGAAATCATGTGTGAAATTTATTGTGTACTTTTTGTTGTTGTTGTTCTGGAGAGATCTGTAACTTTTAGCAGCTTGCCATAGAGGCTATTGATATGAGACGTTTGTAAGAATGCAATACAGCATGCGGACTATTAGTCAGGGCTCTCTAGAATAGAATCAGTAGACTAGGTATGTGTGTATTGATATTTTATATTACATATATAATCATAAAAGGGGATTTATTGGAGTGACATCATTGGAGACTGGATAGCCCAACAATGGCCATTTATAATTGGAAGAGTCAGAAAACCTGGTAGCAGCTCCATTTAATTAGCCAGAAGACTCAGGACAAGAAGACCAAGGATGCACCCCCGCCCCCAGTCAAAGGCCAAAGTCCTGGCATTTCCCTGGAGAGTCATTCCATGCTGAAAAGCTGAAGAATCTGGGGTTTGAGATCCACAGGTGGAGGTATCAGCAAATGGATGCGTGGAGCTTGCATGTGTTGCCTGGCTGCACATGTTGGCTGGCTTTCTTTCCCTCCATTTTTATTCTCTTGAGACACCCAGCCTATAGGATGGCACTGTTCACATTTAGGGGAGGTCCTTCTCCTCTGTGGCTGTTCAGTGTGTCCCTTGTCTCATACACACACCCTTATAGACACACCTAGCACAATATGCTTTACCAAGTTCCTAGGTACCTCTCAACCCGATCAAGTTGACAACCAAGATTAACCATTAGAGTATGACAAATGCTACATTATGGAAGCACACCAGGATCCAATATCAAGTAAGAAAGACACATAACCCACATAGTGGCAGTGAGGCGCTTGGGAGTTCCAGAAATTCTTCTTAGAGAAATTAATATAAAAAATATAATCTGAAGAATAAGATGTTAATCAAAGGGAGGAGACAAGTTCTGGAACTGAGGTAGGGAGCAGACCATACTTGGACATTAGAAAACCGAATTTAGATTTTAGGTGAAGGGCAATGGGAACTGTGGGAGAATTTTAATTTAAGAAGTACCACAATAAGGTTTGTGTTTCAGAAAGAACATTCTGGTCATAATGTGGAAAGGGGTTTGAAGGGAATTGGGAGGGGGTGTGGTAGCAAATAGTCCAGCTGGGAGATGATAGATTGGAGCTAAGAAGGAGTTGGCAGGCTGAGAGACAGAGTCAGACTGTGGGGATTGCTGTTACCAGGGGCACATGAGATATTTAAAGTGCCACACCAATGTGTGAAGATATTAAAATCCCTGCTTGAAGATATTTATAGTTCCTAGAACAATGCATGACACATTACACATTGATTCCCTTTTTCTTTCTTATCATGGCCTCTTGGACTGAAAAGACATTCGCAAACATACCTTGTTCTTTTCCATTCCTGTATCCTCCTTCAAGAACAACACTGCCCAGTGTGTATGTGTGGGGCAGGGGTGGGGGGTTGCAGGGGTGGTGTACGGGGATTGAGCTAACAATGCAAACCAAATAGACAATTCAAAATTTTCCTAGGGTTAGAGCTGGTGGCTCACACCTGCAATCCTAGCTCATCAGGAAGCTGAGAGTTGAAGATTGTGGTTTGAGGCAGCATAGGCAGGAAAATTAGTGAGACTCTTATCTCCTATTAATGACCAAAAAGCTGGAGGTAGGACAGTGGTTCAACTGGTAGATCACCAGTCTTGAGGGAAAAACCTAAGGTACAGCACCCAGGTCCTGAGTTTTAGCCCTGCTATCGGCACACACACATTATAGTTACCACCTTTAAAAGGGAAAATGCATAATTCATATTATTTTAATTATAGCTAACCAAATATATGCATAATATTATGTTTCAATGGGTAAATAAAATCATTAATAAGATAGTTCAGGGGCTGGGAAGGTGGCTCAGTGGTAGAGTGCTTGCCTTGCATGCATGAGGCCCTGGGTTCAATTCCTCAGCACCACATAAGCAAAAAGAAAAAGCCAGAAGTGGCGCTGTGGCTCAAGTGATAGAGCGCTAGCCTTGAGCTGAAGAGCTGAGGGACAGCGCCCAGGCCCAGAGTTCAGGCCCCATGACCCAAAAAAAAAAAAAAAAAAGATAGTTCACATTCTTTTTAAATCATTCTAAATGTTTAAAATCCAATATGTGTATTAGATGTATAGCACATGTTGATTTAGACTACTCACCCTTTAGATAATCCATAGCTATATGTGGCTAATGGTAACCAGACAGAGGAGCGCAGGGCTAAACTATGCATTCCTGTCAGGATAGCTTGTATTCCTAGGAGTCAACTTCGTACTCAACACATAGCAGATGCTCCAAAAAATGTTAACTGGATAGAGAGATGGAAGGATGAATGGTAGAATGATTGGATAGGTGAAAATAGGATCACTTTTTGCTCAGGCTAGCTTTGGACCACAATTCTCCTACCTCCTCTTCTTGAGTTGCTGGGACTTTAGACATGCTCCATCATGCCCATTTCAATCAGTCATTCTTGAAATAATTTAGTATTTTTGCTTTTAATTTAAACACAGCAATATTCTTATGAGTGTGGCATATATACATACATATATATATATATATATATATATATATATATATATATATATATATAATGAAATGAATAGTAATTGGCCGATCAACTCAAACATAGATCTTTTTTGTGTATATGGAGGGCTAAGGATTGAACCTAGGACTTTGTGAATAGTACTAAGCACATGCATCTATTGAGCTAAGGCTCCGACTCCAGACATATTTCTTTCTTTGTGCTAGGAACATGCCAAAGTTTATCTGTCTATTATTTGGAATTAGCCAATTAATTGTTATCAGTCACAGTTAGTTGACCACTCCCTCTCCAGCTTGCCTTCTCTGCTTACAACTAGGTGACCAGGGACAAATGAGATGAGCTCTCATGGTCTAGCTTCCTTACCTGTAAAAGGGCAATAATGATAGCATGGATTTAGGAAGGTGGATTTAAGTATTAAATCCAACAATGTGCACAAAAACTTGGCCTAGCACTAGCTCCTAGAAAGTCTTCTCAGTAATATCCAGTTAGCTTTAAAGCACTCCCCCAGAATGGCTTTTTTGGGGGGTCTGAAACCAGGACTTGAACTCAGTATCTGATGCTTTCTCTCACTGGCTGGCACTCTACTACTTGAACCATTCAGGCAGGGAGCAGACCATTTTTTAATTCAGTCTGGCCTTGGATTGCCTTCTATCCATACTTCACACAGAATTGTGATCATAAGCATGAATCACAATGTCCACTTTGTTGCTTGAGATGGAGTTTTGCTGTTTTTTTTTTGCCTATGCTGGTTTGGAGCCATGATCCCCTGGATCTCTGCCTCCTGAGTAGCTGGGTTACAGGTGTAAGCCACCACACCTAGCAACCCCTTGATTCTTGACCTAGTAGTGCAGCAAACATTATACATGGCAGGGGAAATGCCATCTTATAGATGCTCTGGAATTAATGACTGAGATCTCTTGGTAAAGTTAAACTCTCTCCCTGCTTTTGTGTCTGACCTTACTGGGGCTCTTATTAAGGCAAATACCACAGAGTCCCACTATCCAAGGCCCTCATTTCTCCATTCTTGTACTCCAAGTTTCTTGGATATGCAGGGAAGAGCTTTCTTATTTTGTCCTTAAATGTACTCATAAAAGGAGTTTTCCTAGCTTCCTCCTATAGAAAATGTGGATAGCAAGCCCATGAATAACATTATTTTGCATAACCAGGTTATGAAAGTTGGCTAGCAGGCAGTAGACTAGACAGAGCCTGGATTTCTCAAGGGGGCTCCAGAGGCTAAGTTCACCCATCAGATGGGCATTCAGGCATCACACAGAATCCAGACCTTTCTGGATGGAAGGGTCTTCGAAGCTACCAAGTCTTCATTGGGTAAATAAACTTGAGCTGGAAACTTGACCTCTAGCAAATTAGGACAGAGAGCTCCTGCTCACCCCATCCAAGCTCTCTGTGTGTCATCATTATCCATCACATATTTGCTTCCTTTCCCTCCTTCTCTCCCTCCCTTCCTTCCTTGCTTCCTATAGTGCTGATGGGTTATTAGGATTTTGTTTTTGTTTCATCAGTCATGGGGCTTGAACTCTGGGCCTGGGCACTGTCCCTGAGCTCAAGGTGAGAGCTCTACCACTTGAGCCACAGCGCCACTTCCAGTTTTCTTGTGGTTAATTGGAGATAAAAGTGTCATGGGATTTCCTGCCTGGGCCAGCTTTGAACTTCGATCCTCAAATCTCAGTCTCCGGAGTAGCTCGGATTATAGGCGTGAGCCACCAGCCCCCAGCTTGTGTGTGTGTGTGTGTGTTTTTTCTAAGAGAAGCAAATATTTTATTTAAATCAGTTGTCAATCACAGTTTATCTAAATGAACGTAATGTGCAACATTATGTTTGGCAAGAAGGACATAAGTACACAAGACACCAGCCACGTCTACCAAAATAGCATCTATAAAGAAAGGACTCGCTGCACCACATGTAGATCCAGTCTAGACTACAAGAGTAGAAGCAAAAATGTACAAAGTCAGTTCTTTCTGCATGACATGAAAAATGTTGCACTGCGCCGCTAAGGTAAGAATTAGCACACTCGTCTGTTCAAGCCACCGTAACACCATCTCAGAGAAGAAATTTATCTTGCCATTGAAAACAAACTTTTCAACCTTTGATAGACTATGGGGGGGGGGGAAATTCACAGTAACTAAAAGAATCATTCTGTATGTTTATAAATGCGTTTTATTTTATTTTTCAGCCCACCGCATAAAAGAAAGTGACCAATTTCAGAGGCATGGATCTAAGCACTAGTGAATGTTGGAAATAAGAATTGTACCTTCTCGGGGCTGGGAAGGTGGCTCAGTGGTAGAGCGAATGCCTTGCATGCCAGAGGCCCTGGGTTCGATTCCTAAGCACCACATAAGCAAAAAGAAAAAAGCTGGAAGTGGCGCTGTGGCTCAAGTGGTAGAGCGCTAGCCTTGAGCTGAAGAGCTGAGGGACAGCGCCCAGGCCCAGAGTTCAGGCCCCATGACCGGACCCAAAAAAAAAAAAAAGAATTGTACCTTCTCATCAGGAATGTAATTTCTTGGAAGCTGTGTTTGTGTGGACTGTAAGTGAAGCCTGGTGCGTTCCCCAGGCTTCCCCATAGCCACATGCCTGTTGTGTATCATGGGATACAAAAGGTCTATGCTCTAGGACACATGTGAAACATGGAGGCAAAAAATATACAATGGATGATATGGAAGGAGGATGACTTAAAATATACGCATAAAGACATAAAGCACGATACTCCAGTTTGAGAAGCAGAGCTAGGTATTGTTCTAGGTTAAGAACTGAGCCCCTTACATCAGAACTATGAAATGCTATCAAGGGGAAAGAGGAGATGGTCTTGGAAACAAGAAATGTTAGACGGCTATAAGCTCCTGATGAAGCCTCAGGATTGGCAGGGGCGATGGAAGATGGCTCTGCTCTCTATTTCTCAAAGTTCTGAACTAATGGTCTTGAGTCTCAGCAGCATTTTCTTCCACTACTTGTCTTCACATTCTGGTCTTGGCAAATGTACAATGGGTTTCCCCACTGTCTTAGTATTCTGTAAGTTCAGATTTTGCTGGCTCTCTCTCTGGTTTTTGTATCTCCTCTTCTTTGGGGGATCTGATCTCCTTATCGGATTCACCGTGCCCTTTTCCTTCCTGGAATCCTGGCTCCTGGGCAGGCTCCTCCTCTGTGACTTTCGGTCCATTGGTATCGGAGGACTCTTTGGTTAAGCCTCCAGAGACCTCGGCATCTGCCGGGGCTGAGATTTGGGCTTCCAGGTGTGCATCTCCTTTCTTGTTTTCTTTGGGTTCCGATGGTGGCTTTTCTATTCTCTCTCCTAACTCATGGAGACCTTCGTCAGACACAGCCTTTGCCCTGCTCCCATCTCCATCCACCTCTGATGGAGGGACCACCTCGTCAAGCTGCTGGCCACCGACACCAGAACTTTCCATGCCAATTGTCAAGATCTTTTCGGACATTTCACTCACATCTTTGGAAAGTGCCGGTCCCACTGTAGTTGGCTCAGACTCCTCGTGGGCTGCAAGGGTTTGGGTTTCATCCTGGACAGGGACCTGCTCTCCACCTGCTTCTTCCCTAGGTTTCCCTCCAGCTTCCAGGCTGTCTGCTGGCATGGGTAAAGCCTGTGTCTGTCTCTTCCTTCTGGGTGAACTGGTCAACTGCTGTCTGAATTACGTTTTGGATGATCTTACTGCTCTCAGACTCAAGTTCAGCCTTAAGATATCCCTCAGAAGACATTCTGGCTAGGTCTTCCTGCCAACTAACCTGCTCACCACCTCCATCTGCTGCCTGCCCTGTCTGGGGACCGCTTCCCTCTCTTTCCAAGCCTTTTTCATGACTGGTCAGTAGAACTGGTATGGACATTGCTTGAGTCTCAGGCTCTGCAGAAACATCATCGCCTTCTAACTGAGGGGCCTGGTCTTCTCTTTCAACAGGCTTCTCTGATGGGACTATAGGTGCACCTGCAGACTGCAAAGTTTCACCTGCTTCTGAAATCTTAGTTTCTTCTAAGACCTCCTCCACCACCTCCTCTGTGTTTTTTTTTTAATTGCTGTTTGTTTGTTTGTCTGTACTAGTACTAGGGCTTGGACTGAAGGCCTCACATTCTTACTCGACCTTTTTTACTTCTGGCTGGCACTCTACCACTTGAGCCATACCTCCAGTTCCAAGGTACTGGTATTTAAATTAAGGGCCTCATGCTCTGCTGCTGAACATGCCACCTGCCCCCTCTTTGCACCTGTTCTTTTGAAATAAGATCTCACTTTTTGTTTGGGACTGCAATCCCCTATAGCTGGGATGACAGACATCTGCTTCCATGCCCAGTTTCTTCCTTAGAGATGGAGTTGTTGTTGTTTTTAACTATCCCAGCCCTCCTCTTGGCTGGTGTGGATATTTGATACTCCCTATTTTATCCTCTCACATAGCTAGGACGACAGGCCACCCTCCCATTGCACTTAGCTACTGCTTGTGAAGGAGTATATTCTAGGGCTGGCCTTGAATCAATACCTCGAGGTCCTCCTGACTCCGCTTCCTAAGGAGCTAGGATTACAAATGTAAACAGTTCAACTGCAACTGCTTTCTGGTGCACCTACCAGGCGTGAAGCCTTCTGTTATAATCTGCAGCAATCATACGGGGATCTCAGCAGAGCCTCTAGAATTCAGACAATGATGCTGTTTTGGTGAGGTGTTGAGGAGAGATGGGCAAGAGTCAGGGACATGAGCATGCGTCAAATCCAGATGTACTAGACATGGAATATTATGCTGGTAAGAACCAAATGTAGAGGTCTGGAGAAAGCTGCCCACTCTTCTCTCATGGTGTCTACTTATATATCACAGAGATGTCTAGTTCCCTTGTCTTCCCTGCAGTGGTTGCCAGCCTGTGAACATGTCTGAACTCTCTCCAGGCCCCAGTCAGACAGTGGGAGGCTCTTTGGCTCATGTGATAAAGCAGGTACTATCCTAAGCACATCTAGCATTGCCTCCAAATAGAGATGCTTTGGAATCTCAGCTGGGATGCAGATGATGGCTCCCTGCCTTGGGCAAGTCACTTAAACTTTTTTACATCTCCATTTGCTTCGTGTCAGGGTTACAGTACAAGTGACTGTTGAGCTCAGTCCCGGGCACACAGGTAAATTAATTCCTTTGTAATAGCGGCCGTTATCATTCTAGTACTTTCTGTGGCCTCCTCTGTAGTTCTGCCTCCTGAGTCAGAACTCGAAGCTGGCTCTGAGTTATCTCTGAGAAGTTGACTCAGAGACAGAGCAGTTCCTCCCCAATACACCTTGTCAAGGTCTATTAAAAGTATCTCTATCTGTATTCCTAGAACATCTTTAATTTCAGGGACACGTTCAAGTTGCTAAGTTGGGAATGGAAAAGCTGCATCGGATCAAAGGAATGTGCAAACACATGTTTTCAAATGAAGTCAAGCTTTCAAAATACCCCTGCCCTCACAGATGTGGTCCACCCCACGCAGGACCCTGACTATTTACCTCCCGATGATGGCAGCTTTTCTCTCATAGACTTAGAACATCATTTGCCAACAGTTATATTGGAGGGAGTTACTCATTGGAAAATGTGGCTATGTTGCCCAGTCTGAGATCTGGACTTGGACTTCCAGGGATTTCACCCAAAATAAGCTAAATTCCTTAGTTATAATTATCCGAGAACACAGCCAAGGAATCCATGTGCCAGCCCCGCACTGGCTCTTGCTAGACAGCTGTGGATCCAGGCAGGCGGATAGTCGTGTCTCACAGCTGGAGAGCCTAGGACATTGAGCTTGTCTGGCTCCTTTTTTGTTTGGTCAGTGGTAGGACTTGAACTCAGGGCCTGGGCACTGTCCCTGAGCTTTTCTGCTCAAGGCTAGTGCTCCACCACTTTGAGCTACAACACCACTTTCTGCTGGTTCATTGGAGATAAGAGTCTCAGGGACTTTCCTGCACAAGACCCTGGTTTTGAACTGTAATCCTCAGACCTTAGCCTCCTAAGAAGTTAGGACTATGGGCATGAGCCACGGGTGCCCAGCTTGCTCTGGTTCTCAACAGCTTTGATGGTTACTACCAATTCTGCCTGTCATATATCCCTTGGTTTACTCTTGCACCCAGTCCCTCAGCAAGCATTTTTAAAAATTATATCATGAAAAATAACTAACACTTATTTAACATTTCTATATTCCAGGAGCTGAACTAAGCATTTTATGTGGAATCTTTTGTGGCATCCTCTAATATCCCTATCCAGCAGATGATTGTCTTAGTATGCTCAGACTCTGTTCAATAAAATACTAGAGATTGGGTGGCTCTTACATGACACATATTTATTTCTTACATTTCTGAAGGTTGGAAGTTCAAGACCAGGGTGAGAGCCGAATCAACTTCTGCAGATTTCCCCTTGTATCCTTACCTGGAAAAAAGAGAGAAAGAGATAGATACCTGTGGTTCATGCCTGCAATCCTTACTACTCAGGAAGCTGCGATCTGAGGATTGTGGTTGGAAGTCAGCCTTAACAGGAAAGTCTGTGAGACTCTTATCTCTAATTGACCACCAAAAATCTGGAAGCAGAGCCATAGCTCAAGTGGTAAGAGTGCTGACCTTAAGTGAAAAAGCTATGGACAGTGCTCAGGCCCCAGTACTAGAAAAAAAGAAGAAGAAGAAGGAGGGGTAAGAAAGCTCTCTGGGGTCCTTTTATAAGGGCAGTATTTATTTATTAGATCCTCATGATCTAATCACGAGGAGCTCATGTATGTAGGTCAAGTATTTAGGAAGCTCCATATCTTGATACTATCATATTGGAGGTTAGGATTTCAACATGTGAATTTGGGGTAAAGGGACACTTTCTGTTTATTGCAGTAGAGGTTGGGGATCTCTTGTCAGAAATGCTTAGGGGGAAATAGATGGAGCTAGAACAAATCATGTTAAGTGAGGCAAGCTAAGCTCAGAGAGACAAACAGCACATGTTCTCTCTAATATGTGGAAATTTGATCTAGAATGTACTGGGATATGACAAATTATACAGGATTCTAGATATTTACCTATAGTAAGACCAAAAGAGCATAGTCTTAGGAAAGAATCACAAAGGTGCAATGCCTAAGTGCCTCTTCATACGTATATAAAATAATATACATACTGAAATGACCTCCAAAGATATGGGAACACAAGACTTTAAATTTTTTTCTTGACTCTGTATTCTTTACCTTATATACAGTGCATTCATATGCATATCTGTAGGAGAGTGAGAGGGAGGGACAAAGCATGAAAAAGTGTAGCAGTGGAATGCACTGGACATGGATGAAAGTGGACTCATGGGTAGAGCTGGGAGGGAGGGAATTGGAGAGGCTGAGGGAACAGATGACACTGTACGAAAGAAAGGAATTGGACTCATTACCATGAAATGTAATCCCTTGGTGTATCACCTCTATAATAATAATAAAGTAAATTCTAAAAAAAAAGAAATGCTTGGAACTAGGTGTGTGTTAGATTTCAGATTTTTCTTTTGGAATGTCTTCTGACACATAATGAATTATCTTCTGGGTAGGACCCAAGTCTAAACATGAAATTCATTTAGGTTTCATATCTAACTTGTTCACATAGCTTGAAGGTCATAGCTGGTTTTGAACTGCAATCCTCAAATGTCAGTCTCCTGAGTAGATAGGATTACAAATATAAGCTACCATGCTAGCTTCTCCCTTCCTCCCTTCCTCCCTCCTTTCCTCCCTACCTTCCTCCCTCCCTGTCCTCCTTCCTTCCTCCCTCCCTCCCTGTCCTCCTTCCTTCTTTCCTTCCTTCCTTCCTTTCCTCCTTTCCCCTCCTCTCTCTCTCTCTCTGTCTTCTCTCTCTCTCTCTCTCTCTCTCTCTCTCTCTCTCTCTCTCTCTCTCTGTATGTATGTATGGCAGTACTGGGGCTTGAACTCAAGGCCCAAGAACTCTATCTTAGCTTTTCTACTCAAGATTGGTACTCTACCAGTTGAGCCACAGCACTGCTTCTGGCCTTGGGTGCTTAATTGGAGATAAGTATTTCACAGACTTTATTCCCTGGGCTGGCTTCAAATCTTGCTCCTCAGATCTCAGCCTCCTGAGTAGCTAAGATTACAGGAGTGAGCCACCAGCACCTGGTTATTCTAGTTTCTCAAAAAACTTCATTTTGGGGGCTGGGAAGGTGGCTCAGTGGTAGAGCGCTTGCCTTGCATGCATGAGGCCCTGGGTTTGATTCCCTAGCACCATATAAGCCAAAAGAAAAAAAGCCGGAAGTGGCGCTGTGGCTCAAGTGGTAGAGTGCTAGCCTTGAGCTGAAGAGCTGAGGGACAGCAGCCAGGCCCAGAGTTCAGGTCCCACGACCGGACCCCACCCCCCCCCCGAAAAAAAAAACAAACAACATTTCATAGGTATGACTTTGGAACCATGTCAATATTTTATATAATTATAACAAAATCCAATTTTTAAAAAAGAAGTCATCACTAAAAATCTATATTGAGTTGAGAAATAAATGTAACTTTTTATGCAATTTGACATATTACCTCGTAATGATAAAATGAGTTCGAGTAACTTTAAAACCTAGATACTTCAGTGTATATTTCTGGTGGAATATAGACTAAGAATAAAAATAACTCTCAAAATAAAAAGAAGCAAAAGAGGAACAAAGGAAATTATGACCCAGACACATTTTTAGTTCTCATTAGTGTTATGCTGAGAGTGTCAGGCATATACTTTATAATAAAGTAAATGAATGATTCTATTCCACTCCAGTGATATTATTTTACTCCTGAGAACCAGAATCTTCCATGGAGGAGGAATAAGGTATGTATACAAGACAGATGAAATTGTTGGGGGGTAGGGGCTCACACCTGTAATCCTACTCAGGAGGCTGAGATCTGAGGGTCTTGCTTTGAACCTAGCCAGGGAAGACAAATGGTGGAGTTGTGGCTCAAGTGATAGAGTGTCATCTTTGAATGAAAAACCAAATAAGAAGATGTAAGTTGAAGCCCTGGGGGGAGGGGGAGAGAGAGAAAGAGAGAGAGAGACTTTGTAGTATTGGAGTTGCAGTGGAAGTTTCCATATGAATTGGCACTAATGCTTTGTCATTAAAAATAAATTTCTTAGTTCTATTTTCCTAACTATGTTTACTGAAAGGCTTAGAAATAATGAGCATTGTCCACCCCAGGATAATGAGTGTCCTTATTGGCTATGAATTGTGGTCCACAAATATGACTTTCCTACTATTGAAAGTGGGACTCTTGAAGAAATGGCTGAGCCCAAGTGTGGGGCACTTGGGCAGGAAATACACAGAGTGTATTGGCAGAGCTTGTCATAAGAGAAAACAAGGGAAACAAGATATTAAAAACTACTGAGCTGTGATAAAAGGACTAACTAACCTGAAGAGGCTCCCTCTGGCCAAAGGTGGAGACACAATTTCAGTATCATAATGATTCTAAACAGCAGTGAATTGAAACAAACTAAATGTGTATAAGTGCATTATAATAATAAAAGCAACAACAATAAAAAGACTGAAGAGGGCCAGGAAGCAATCTCATAATCTTGAAAATCAGTAAATAAAGGCAAAACCCAACAAAACACAATAACAACAATAAAAATCCACAAATGCAACCAAAAAACCCCACCACTTATCTTTCCTTTCCTATCTGTGGCTCAGCATAGTCAAATCACTGATGAGGGAGAAGTTTCTCTTTATAGAATTTTTTGCAGCTGAGATGTAAAAAGGAAATGATAGAATTGGATTTTCATCATTTTCGGAGATGAGTATTTTCAGATCCCCTTGAAAATACTGACTCTCGACAGAAATCACCGATGAATGCTAATACGATAAGAAAGAAAATGAAGCTAACACAGGACTCCTGGTGGCAATGCACAGTCTGCCTGTGCTATTTTTGTTAAGAAAAAAAATCAAACCTCAATCTGACTGAGCTTCTGAATCTGCTGCCTACATACCAAGAATATATAGATGTATCTAACCCCATTTTGGCTGGGAAATTTATAAGGAAAAAAAATGTTTGAGTCATCTCATGGTTCTGAAGGTTAGGAAGTTCAAAAGTGGGCAGCTACATCTGGTAAGATCCCTTTTGATGGTGCAAACTCTACAGTGACCCAAGGTGGCATGAGGCATCACACTCAACACCCTAGCCCAGGTCTCTTCATCTTCTTCTAAAACTACAGTACTGAAACAAGTGTGGTGGTGTTTGTCTGTAGTCCAAGTTACTTTGCTTGGAAGGCTGAGGCAGGAAGATCATGAATTGCAGGGAAGCCTGGGCAACATGGTGAGATGTTATCTCAAACAAATCAAGGAATAACAAACCAAATTAATAAATACATAATCCTCCTGGTGTAGGATTTTACCCTGATGGCTTCATTTAACCTTAATAACTCTCAAAGTTCTTACCTACAACACTATACTTGGATTGTTTCCTCCATGTTATTATCTCATAACAGGGCTTAAATTTCAACAAGAGTTCTGACTGGGAACTGTTAAAGCAAAGCAAGAGGATGGATGGGAAATGTATTGAACATTACCATAAAAAGACAATCTGAGCCAGGTACTCAGGAGGCTGAGATCTGGAGATGACGGTTCAAAGCTAGACCAGGCTGAAAGTCTATGAGACTCTTATCTCCAAATAGCCACCAGAAAAGTAGAAGTGGAGCTGTGGCTCAAAGTGGTAGAGTGCTAGCCTTGAGCAAAAAAGTCCAGGGACAGAACCTAGGCTCTTAACAACAAAAAACACAATCTAATTAATATGTGGGAAATTTCTTTTTTCTTTTTTTTTTTGTGTGTGGAAAGTTTAATAGGATAAAAATTTTTTTTCAGCAAGAACTTGCAAGGAAATTAAAGAGAAGAGAGAAAGAGAGCTAGAAGAGAGACCTGTAGATCAAATTCATTTATTAGCAGCCATAATCTATGGACCTAATTTGGGACTTCCTTCAAAAAAGTCATTATACCATTTGTATTAATTAACTTCTTGTTCTGTGAGCGGAATGTCTTATGGATTATTTTGGTTCATGATTTCCGGAGGCCTAGTCCATGGTTGTTGAGCCCCACATACTTGGACAGAATTTCATGAGGGTATGACTGAGGAACTGCTTCACCTCATTGTGAACAGGAAGTAGAAAGCCAGACAGGAAAGGGCTAGGGGCAAGGTACCTCTGAACACCCGCCTTCAGTGATCTACTTCCTCCAGGTTGGCCTCTCTTCCTAAAGTTTCTAGAACCTCCACAAATAGCACCACCAATGGGGACCTAGGCCTAACACAAGAGTCTTTGCCCCCAAAGACTCAATTTAATGTTTGAATATGATTTGATATACGATATTGAAAAATACTGCCTTTTGTGTATGTGTGCCAATAATGGGGCTTGAACTCAGGGCTTGTCTGAGTAGACAAGCTTAGCTTTTTCACACAAACCTGGCACTCTACCACTTGTGTCATGCCTTCATTTCTGGCTTTTTGATGCCTAATTAGAGATAAGAGTCTCAGACTTTCCTGTCTGGGCTGGCTTCAAACCAGGATCCTCAGTTCTCAGCCTCTAAGTAGCTAGGATTACAGGTGTGAGCCACCAGCCCCTGGCTAGGTTCACATTTCTTTAATGATATTTAAATAATAAAGTGCATAAAGTGAAAGGCAAAATTTCCCTCACATGCATTCCTGTCTCCATCTAGAATGATAAATAATTGCTGTAAATTTCAATCTGTAGTGAATTTTTTTTGAGGTGCTATGGGGTCAAACCTAAGATTTCACACAGCCAGGCAAGCACTCTGCCACTGAGCTACATCTCCAGCCTTGATATTTTATATTGCTTCTCACAATAGTCACTGCTGCTCTGAGGAGTGCATGCACAGGTAATACTTCATTGACTTCAGGCTCAGTCATATGACTTGATTGACCAATGTATTACCAGGAGAAGTTAATTAGCATCATATCTGTGTGGTTTCTAAAGCCAATATGTGGTTAGTTTGCTGTGTTCTCCATTTTCTTTATTATAAAATATTCCAAAATGTTGGATCCTAGAGTGTAGAGAGTCACAACCAACACATGACAGACATTAGTGATTTCACAAGTGAGTCCTTCTTTCCTGTGATCTAAGACTTTCAAAGTCAATTATTACTGGGACATAACTTTACCTATCTTGAATGACACATGGCCTTTCCATACATGATGCTATCTCTGTATGCATAAACACAAATTATATATATTCAACTATTTTTTTGTGTGTAAAAATGTTAGATAGCCTATTGCTGGTATTTGAATCTCCTTTGAAATAACTCTGAGTCTCCAAGTGTTCCAAGCCAGATTCCTAAAAATAGACTTTTTTTTAAAATGATGGTGGGGGCTGGGAAGTTGGCTCAGTGGTAGAGCGCTTGCCTTGCATGCATGAGGCCCTGGGTTCGATTCCTCAGCACCACATAAGCAAAAGAAAAAAGCCAGAAGTGGCGTTGTGGCTCAAGTGGTAGAGCGCTAGCCTTGAGCAAAAGAAGCTCAGAGATAGTGTGAAGGTCCTGAGTTCAAGCCCCAGGACTGGCAAAAAAAAAAAAAAAGGAGCTAAATGGAGAAGTTAATGGGTTAAGACACATGGGAGAATTAGGCTTAGGGTAAACTCCAGGGTCCCATCATCCTTTTCCCTCTGATTACTACAATGCTGTGGATTCGCTTGATTTCACATGCTTTTCTTGCATCAGGAAGGCTATGAAGTTTGTGAAGTTGTTCAAAAGACTGTCTCTCTCTCTCTCTCTCTATTTGTAACCTTACAGCTCCTGCCTGCGCTTGGAAGTATAAACCTTAGGTTTCCTCAATAGCTTGGAGTTGGGGGAACTGGCATTGTGGTTACTGATTTCAGCCCATGGTGCCAGAAGAATTGAACACCTAGTTTCTTAGGTATGCTACCAAACTTGAATTCCAATTGATCTCCTGGGTCCCCTGGGTCTGAAATGACACCGCTGTGCTTCCAGCGACAAACAGTGGGAAGCTTAGCGCCCCTTTCCCTGTCTAGTCCACTTGCCAGGTGCTCCATGGAGGTGGAGATTTTTGTGTGTTTTGTGTGCTGCTGTGTTCTCAGTGTCTATAACATAGCCTGGCACATAGTAAGTGCTCAGTATTCCACACATAAATGACTCCACATGGTTGGTAACTACTGTGACTTCTCTCTCTGTCAGCTACTTCCTACACACTGTGGTCTGTTTCCATTGTAAATTACCTGTGGTCAAGGAAAGACGAGTCCACATGTTTTCCCCTTATTTTGTTAATGCTGCCATTGGAAAGTGAAGACCTGTGCTACCTGTTTATTCTAGTAGGCTCTGTAATTGCTTGAACCAACAATTATGATAGAAATGACTCTGTGCCAATCTCCAGGCCCAGGACATAGATAGGTAAGTTGCCTTTCTTACCTTTTAGTGCCCTCACTTTTTCAGCTCTAGCTTATTGGACAGGATCCAAAGCTACATGGGGAGGGGAGAAGGGTTCAACTGAGCTCAGTCTCCCAGCCATTTCTTCTAAGAAGCCAGGCATATGATCTTGGATCTTGGATCTTCTGGGCCATTCTAGCCTACCAGCTGCATCCCCGTAAGTCATTCTAAGCAATGCTCTGTTTTATAGAGTGGAAGAGTCAGCCATTGAACCCTGCTCAAATTCCACAACTGTGGCTTATAATAAAATTATTGTCATGTTCAGCCATTTAGTTTTTTTTCTTATTTTTTTAATGCAACAAGTAATCTTATAGTCTAGTAGGTTAGAAGAGAATCAACACACCAGGACAAAGGGCTATGAATTATCTGGAAATAAATATTAGAGGGAAGACTATAAGGTTATATTTACCAAAGAAAATTTAGATTTCTGGACAAGCATTTATTAAAGCATTCCTTGTCTTTGTCAAGGTCTGGACAGATGGAGAAAACAGGAGCACTGAGCCTATGTTTTGAAGTGATTTGTCAACATAATGATAAATAACCTGAACGTTGCTCTACTCAGGACCTTATTAAATCTAGCCTGTTTCCAGCCACTCTTTATACTGCTCAGTGTATACAATCATATGAGGCTTCTTTAAAGAAACTATTAGCATCACTAGAACACATCTCTTTAGCCTGGCCCTCTGTCTCTGTACCAGGTTGCTCAAGTTCTCCCTTGTTTCCTCCATGTGTCTCATGTCCCAGCCACATTCAGTTTTTGGCTGATCTCCCACTATTTTTATTTTTGTCCTTTCTCCCTCCCTCCCTCCCTCCATCTCTCTCTCTCTCTCTCTCTCTCTCTCTCTCTCTCTCTCCCTTCTCTCACTCTCTCCTCTCCCTCCCTTTCTCTCATCTCTCATCTTTCTCTCTTCTCTCTTTCCCTCCCCCTCGCTCTCCTAGATTCCTTCTTCCCACTCATGTATGTCCGCAGCCTACTTGTCTTTCAAAGATGTTCACAAACGTCCATCTTCCCAGGATATTTCAACTAATCTTTCTCTCCTAAATTCCCACAGTATTTTTTCTAGGCCTCTTACAAAACTTACCCTTTCCTGACTTTTTAGAAATTGCTACTATAAAGATGATGTACAGAGGGGTGACAGTTCCATGAGTCAGGTGATGGGTACTTTTCTTTTTGGACAATGTCATCCCTTCCCTTGCTTTCTCCCAGTTTTTCCTCCTGTCCCCACCCACAAGTTGTAGAGTTCATTTTCCATGTAGTGTTCAGTGAGTACCACCACTGCATTTGTTCACCCTCTGTCCCTCCATCCTTCCCTGATTTTTAACATTATCATTTAGACACATATTTTTTTTTAACATTTTTCATAGGCTGGGGTATCCTTGAAGGCAGGACTCTTGACTTATTTATTTATTGTCACAGTTTAATGCAAAATATTCCCTTGTTGGCTTAAGTTCTGAGTGCTTGGTCCCTGATTGGTGATGCTATTTGGGGAGGTTCTAGAAACTTTAAGAGGTGAATGTATCTAAAGGGGGCTGATAGTTGGGAATATATTACTCCTTGTCCCTTCCTGTCTTTCTCTCTGCTTCCTGTCCTCCATATGTGAGGATCTTGCTCTACTATGCATTCCAACCTCCATGATATCCTGTCTACCTGTGCAGCCAAGCAACTCTGGACTACACTCACTGAAATGGTGACCCAAAATACATCTTTTCTATGCTTAAATCACTTACACTATATGCTTTGCCACAGAGACCAGAAAGTAACTGGTACGCTTATTTTTAATTCATCACTAAAATTAGCAAATTATCTGATGTGTGTGTGTGTGTGTGTGTGTGTGTGTGTGAGAGAGAGAGAGAGAGTGTGCTGGTCCTAGACTTGAACTCCGGACCTAAGTATTGTTCCTGAGCTCTTTTTGCTCAAGGCTAGTAGCACTCTACCATTTGAGCCAACGTTTCATGGTCTTTCCTGCCTGGGCTGATTTTGAACTGGGATTCTCAGATCTCAGCCTCCTGTGTAGCTAGAGTTACAAGTGTGAGTCACCAGTTCCTAGCAAAATATCTGATTCTTATAGTTCTTTAATAAATCTTTGTTGGACAAGTGGGTAAGTGAATGGATGAATGCGGCCCAGACTTACTGTTCTATCCTGGCTCAGCAGAATCATAGTTAGTCAGTTTTTGGCTTATGGGCCACTGGTTTAATTTCCTCATCTGTACATTGGTGAAAAGAAAAAGAATTGTAATCAGTCTATGAGTCTTACTTCTCTTATGTAATTGCTTTAAAGATCAAATGGAACATGAAGGTAAATCTGGCCTTCAGTAAAAGATATCCACATGGAATTAAGTAAAGCCTATATTAGACTAAAGTGAGAGAGTGCTTACCTTGCAAGAGTGAGCCCAGAAAGACGAGCACTGATGGCTTCCACTCGTGATCCTAGCTACTCAGGAGAATGAGATCTGAGGAACAGCCCAGGCAGAAAAGTTCCCATGAGTCTCTTATCTCCAATAAACTACTCAAAAAAAGTTGGAAGTGGCACTGTGGCTCAAGTGATACAGCACTAGCCTTGAGCACCAATCAGCTCAGGGACAGTGCTCAGGCCTTGAGTTCAAGTCCCAGGATTGGAAAAAAAAAAAAAAAAAGAGTGAGCCCTGAGGTCAATCCCTAACACTGCAAAAAAATAAAAATAAAAAGTAAAAAACAGATAAATAGCCAGGCACCTGTGGCTCATGGCTATAATCCTTGCTACTCAGTAAGCTGAGATCTGAGATCACAGTTCAAAGCCAATTCAGGCAGGAAAGTCCATGAGACTCTTATCTTCAATTAACCACCAGGAAACTGGAAGTGGCACTGTGGCTCAAAGTAGTAGAGCACCAACCTTGAGTAGGAAAGCTCAGACAGCACCCAGGCCCAGAGTTCAAGTCCCATGACTGACCAAAAACAATAACTAAATAAAATTAAAAATAAATAAATACATAAATAAAAATCAGTAGCCTCAATGTAAGCAATGAAGCCTGTATTTACCAAAAATGGCTGATGTAACTGATGGTTTGGTATTAGTCACAGCAGACCACAAACTCAGAGAAAAGTTTAGAGTGATCCCCACTGCTGCCACCTGGGAGACATCAACTATAACAGGAAAGACAGGGCAACTTGTAGGACCACTGATAGACTGCCTCTGCTTTTTTTCTCCTCTTTTCTTTTTTTTGTGGTGGTGGTTCTAGGGTTTGGACTCAGGGCTTTGTGCTTGCTAGGTAGGCACTCTACCACTTAAGCTAGATTTTAGCTCTTTTTTTTTCTTTAGTTATTTTTCAAGAGTTTTCACTTATGCCTAGGCTGGCTTTGACCTCCTGTTTATGCTTCCAGTGTAGATGGAATGACAGGCAAAGGCTACAGCTGCTTCTGCTTCTTTTTTTTTCCTCCTCTTCTCCTTCTCCTTCCTCTTCTTCCTCTCCCTCCTTCTCCCCCTCCCCCTCCCCTTCCTCTTCCTCCTCCTCCCCCTCACTCTTTCCCTCCCTCCCTCCTCCTCCTCCTCCTCCTTCTCTTCCTCCTCCTCCTCCTTCTCCTCCTCCTCCTCCTCCTCCTCCTTCTTCTCCTTCTCTTCCTCCTCCTCCTCCTCCTCCTCCTCCTCCTCTTCTTCATGGTTTTCACCAATTTTTTGTCCTGGCTGGCCTGTGATCCTCCTGATATTTGCCTCCTGAGTACCTAGGATTCCAAGTATAAGCCACCACACCTGATTTCTCATAGATTTTTATTTAATCCAGTTTTGCCATCTTGCTTATTCTCTTAGCCTTTCTGTCTTCTTCTTCTTCTTCTTCCTTCTTCTTCCTCTTCCTCTTCCTCTTCCTCTTCTTCTTCTTCTTCTTCTTCTTCCTCTTCTTCTTCTTCTTCTTCTTCTTGCTTGTCCTGGGGCTTGAACTCATGGCTTGAGTGCTGTCCCTGAGCCTCTTTGTGCTCAAGGCTAGTGTGCTACCACTTGAGCCACAGAACCACTTCTGGCTTTTTCTGTTTATGTGGTACTGAGGAATCGAACCCAGGGCTTCATGCATGCAAGGCAAGCACTCTTCCACTAAGCCACCTTCCCAGCCCTCTGCTTTCTTCTTGATGGCAAGAGGAGTAAAGGGAACCATGCGCATTCTGTCTTAGCATTGGCTATACTAGGTTTCAGGGCTGCCAGGAGCTGGGTGGAATCTATCTAGACTAACGGCGGAAGTGTCATTGAGCAGCATGACTGTGGTATCCTGAGTCTTGCTATAGACATGAGAAATCTTACTGGCAGCTGCTGTAGAGAAAGGGATCTGCTGACCCATGTGGATTCTGGAACATTCTTGGGAAGACACATAGATTTGTTTGAGCCTTGTGCCTCTGGTTCTCTTCGCATGTCTCAGCTCTCTTCTCTTCTGTCTTGACTTCCTTCAGAGGCAAGCTCTCCCATGTGGCAGCACAGATGGTCCCTAGCAGCCTGACTACATCCTACCTGCTTATCACCCCTCTCTTCAGGTGGGAAGAAGCCCTTCTCTCTCCCAATAGTGTCAGGAAAAAGTGTTGGGATCAGAACTTGCTAGACACACAGGAAGACTTTCCCTGAGCTAATTCAGTTAGCCACAGGGGATGGGGGGAGTGGGGGTGGGGAGGAGGTAAGAAAGGGGTATCCTAAATTAAAAGGATGATGCTGTGACCAATGCCAGCAAAGGACTAGGTGATAGAAAGAGTTCTTTTCCTCAAGTTATCTGTTTCTTTTTTTTTTTATTTTATTTGTGAACATATTGTACAGAGGGGTTACAATTACATGGGCAGGATAATGCGTACATTTCTTACCAAGCATTGCAGCCTCCTCCTTTCTTTACCCTTCACATCTCTTCCTAGCCTCCCCCCTCCCCCCCAATCCTCCCCCCCTCCACCGACGTTGTAAAGCTCGTTTTCGACATGACAGCTTGTACTTCTCATTGTTGCAACAGGTCCACCTGTATCCTTAAACGACTTGTTTTTCCCCATCTCCTCCACAAGTTATACTGACATCAAATATAGTGAAAGCAGGGGTTATACTGTGGGGGAGGGACATACAAAGCAACAAAGAAATAATCTTATAAATACGTTAGAAACACATGCATGAAAGAAAAAAAACATTAAAATACATATCTAAAGGTTCATTTTCCTAACATCACATTATCTGACCTTTTCCGCTTGACTCATACATATACTAGATATTGCAAATAAGGGAAACCATGGGACCTATGTTTCTTTGGGCCTGGCTTACTTCACTTAATATAATTTTTTCCAAGTTTTTCCATTTCCTAACAAATGGGGCAATGTCATTCTTTCTGATGGAGGCATAGAATTCCATTGTGTATATATACCACATTTTCTTGACCCATTCATCTACTGAGGGACATCTGGGTTGGTTCCATATCTTAGCTATAGTAAATAATGCTGCAATAAACATAGTTGTGCTGGTAGCTTTAGTGTGGTCTTGTTTGTAAACATTTGGGTAAAGGCCCAAAAGTGGGATTGCTGGGTCTTAGGGGAGCTCTATGTGAAGTCTTTTGAGGAACCTCCATACTGCTTTCCAAAGTGGTTGAACAAGTTTACATTCCCACCAACAATGAAGTAAGGTTCCCGTCTGTCCACATCCCTTCCAGCATCTATTGTTGTTAGAGTTCTTGATTTTTGCCATTCTAACTGGGGTGAGGTGGTATCTCAATGTTGTTTTGATTTGCATTTCTTTTATGGCTAGGGATGTTGAGCATTTCTTCATGTGTTTATTGGCCATCGTTCTTTCTTCTTCAGAGAAGTTTTTCTTTAAGTCTTTAGCCCACTTATTTATTGGGCAGTTGTTTCTTTGAGGATTTGTTGTTGGGGGATTTAATTTTTTGAGTTCCAATTATATTTTAGATATGAGACCCTTGTCCGTTGTATGGCTAGTGAAGACCTTCTCCCAATCCGTGGGCTTTCTAATTCATATGGAACAATAAAAGACCCCGAATAGCAAAAACGCTCCTCAACGGAAAGAACACTGCTGGAGGAATATCAATACCAAATTTCAAACTCTACTATAAAGCCATAGTAATCAAAACAGCTTGGTATTGGCATAAGAACAGACCTCAGGACCAGTGGAATAGAATTGAAAACCCAGAAATGAACCTACAGACCTATAGCCATCTAATCTTCGATAAGGGAGCTAAAACAATAGAATGGAAGAAAGACAGCCTCTTCAGTAAATGGTGCTGGCAAAATTGGTTAACTACTTGTAGAAAACTAAAGCTAGATCCTTATATATCACCCCGCACCAGAATCAACTCCAAATGGATCAAAGACCTCGAAGTCAAAGCAGACACTCTGAAAACATTACAGGATGGAATAGGAGAAACCCTAGGTCTCCGTGGCTCAGGCCAAAATTTTCTGAATAGAGACCCAGAAACACAACAAATCAAAGAAAAGTTGGACAAATGGGATTGCATGAAGTTGCAGAGCTTCTGCAGGGCAAAGGACATAGCTAGCAAGTTATCTGTTTCTTGTTTGCATGTGTGTACCAGTCCTGGGGCTTGAACTCAGGGCCTGGGTACTGTTAACTGGGCTTCTTTAGCTCAAGGCTAGCCCTTTACCACTTGAGCCACAGTACCTCTCTGGCCTTTTCTAAGTAGTTTATTGGAGATAAGAGTCTCATGGACTTTTCTGCCCAGGCTGGCTTTGAACTGCCATCCTCAGACCTTAACCTCCTGAGTAGCTAAGATTACAAATGTGAGCCACCAGTGTCCAGCTTAGCTATCTGTTCTTTACTGAACCCTTTAAAGACACTTTTCCCAGGTAACGAGATATCCAATGCCCATAGCAGCTCTCTTCCACCAGCACCACCTTCTCTATACTGTTTCTGTTCCTTTTCCACACATTCTTTGCCCTTTCTCACTGCATCAGTCATTTTTTGTTACCTGAACAAAGAACCAGTGGCAAGCTAACTTTATAAAGTTAGCTTACAGTTTTTGAAGGCTTAAAGTCCAAACAATATGGCACAAGCTATGACAAGGGACTCTTGGAAGGTGGCTCAGTGGTAGAGTGCTTGCCTTGCATGCATGAGGCCCTGGATTCAATTTCTCAGCACCACATAAGCAGAAAAAGTCAGAAGTGGTGCTGTGGCTCAAGTGGTAGAGCGCTAGCTGAAGAGTTCAGGGACAGCACCAACCCCAGAGTTCAGACCCCACAACCAACAAAGAAAAATTAATAATAATAATAAACCAAGAACAATGACAAAAACTCAAACAAAATTTTAAGAGAAAGACAAAAAGACTTAATCTCATACAAGGATGACTACCATATCTTATCCACAAATGATTGAAGTATTAACCAAAGCATAGTTAAGACTCAAGTTGTGGCTGGGTGCAGTGGTTCTTGCCTGTAAACTTAGCTACTCAGGAGGCTGAGATATGAGAATCACAGTTTGAAGTCAGTCCAAGCAGAAAAGTCCATGAGATGCTTATCTTCAATTAGCCACCAAAAAGGCTGGAAGTGGAGCTGTGGCTCAAGTGATAGAGTGCCAGCCATGAAAGAAAAAGCTAAGAGATAGTGCCCAGGGCCCTGAATTCAAGCTTCAGTACTGACAAAGAAAAAAACAAAAATAGAATTGTAACAAAACAACTATGACTTCTCAGTGTAAACTGTTAAGACATTTAAAGTCTCAGTCTACCTTGCTGTCCTCCTCTCTCCTTGTGTTCAATACTTCTTAGCTACTATCTCATTAAGCTATTCATTGTTCCCTTAAAGATGTCATATGTGCCTGATGCTAGTTGTTCATGCCTGTAATCCTAGCTACTCAGGAGGCTAAGATCTAAGGATCATGGTTCAAAGCCAGCCAGGGCAGGAAAGTCTATGATACTCTTACCTCCAATAATCCACTAGAAAACTAGAAGTGGAGCTGTGGCTTAAAGTGCACTAGAGCATAAACCTTGAGCAAAAGAGCTCAAAGACAGCACGCAGGCCCTGAGTTCAAGCCTGGTGACCACAACCACCACCACCAACAAAGTTGTCATATGTTTCCAAAGTTGTTGCAGTTGCTCATAGTGGCTGTATTTGCACATTCCTTTCTAACATCTCAAGGCACTGGCCATCTATGCCATTTTCCTAGGGTTGTCATAGAAAATGGCTACAAACCAGGAGGCTTAAGCCAAAATAAATGTATTCTCTCCAAGTTCTAGAGGCCAGAAGTCTTAATTCAAGGTGTTAGAAGGTTCATGCTCTCTCAGGAGATCCTAGGAGACAATCCTCCCCTAGCATCACTCTAGTCTCTGCTTCTGTTGTCACATGATAGTCTCCCTGGATCTATGTCTGTCCAAATTTTCCTTTTTTGTTTGTGTGCTGGTACTGGGGCTTGAACTCAGGACCTCATGCCCTCATCTCAATGCCTCATGCTCTTACTTAGCTTTTTTTTTTCTGCTCAGAACTGGTGCTCTACTGCTTGAGCCACACCTTCACTTCTGGCTTTTTGCTGGTTAATTGGAGATCAGCATCTCATGAACTTTTCTGCCAGTTCTGGCTTTGGAACTGGGATCCTCAGATCTCATCCACCAGTGCCCAAATCCAAATTTCCGTTTTTCCCTTTTTAAAATAAAGCCACTATTTACTCTATCCAGTAATGACCACCTTCTAAACTTAATTTTGTCTCTCTAAGGACTCTATTTCCAAGTCAGGTCACATTCAGATGTGCCAGATACCAGAACTTGGACAAATCTTTTGTTTGTGTACAGGAGAGGCACAGTTCAATCCATAGCACCATCCTTGCATGCTCAGTTCAAATGCTGCCTCATCCAGGAAGCCTCCTTCACTTAGGTGTATAAACATCTAGCACTCATGATCTCTGATGGAGCTTTTCTGCCTTTGGCCTTCCCAAGTATGGAGATACTTGTGAACTTACTAATACAGATAGGAATGACAGGATTGAGATTCAGTCCTTGTGATTGTGGCCCCAAAGCTCCTTTTTAGTCACCAGAAAACAATTTCCCAAGGTTTGTCATTCTGGGCCAGATCCTAGGAGCACACACCAGTAATCTTTGTTTTTCAGGAGACTGAGATCTGAGTACTGAAGTTCAAAGCTAGTCTATGCAGAAAAGTCCACGAGACTCATATCTCCAATTAACCAGCAAAAAGCTAATAGTGGAGGTGTGGCTCAAATGGTAGAGCACAGTTCTGAGTAGAGAAAGCCAAGGGAGAGAGAGAGAGGCCCCAAATTCAAGGCCCAGGCACACCAATACACAAACAAGTTTGTCATTCTGAATTTGAACTGATAAAGGAGAAAAATTAGCTGTCTGGTGTATTATTGGATTGGTTTGCCAACCATGGGAAGGAGGAGAAAAACCAAAGCTGTTCTAATACAAATTGAAATAAAACTCAAGCCCCTTGTGTTTCCTATTTGTCAGAATGGTCACAGTTTTGATCTTCAGCTTTCTCTAGATAGAAGAAGTTTGGGATTTGTGTTGAGTGGCTAAGAATAGTCTTTGAGTTTAAACAAATGCAGCAGTGGTATCCAGTAGATACTATGTGAAAAATGAACCATACAACTGTGGGTGAGGATGGGAGGGAAAAACTAGGAGAGAGCAAGGGAAAGGGTGATATTGTCCAAAAAATGAAATACTGTTCACCTGACTTATAAGACTGTAACCTTCTGTACATCACCTTTATAATAACAATCAAAAAGTCCTAAGAATGCCTCTACCCTGAGGCCACTATGATCTCAAGTCACACCATGGGAAAAAAAAACAAACAGACCCTTGGTCTGTTGCAGCGTCAGTTCTTAGCTCTAGATATTCATTTATGTAGGTATTTATTCATTTCGTACTGGGGCTTGAACTCAGGGCCTACATTCTGTCACTGAGCTTTTTCACCCAAAGTTGGTCCTCTACCACTTGAGCCACAGCTCCACTTCTGTGGGTTGTTGGATTTTTTTTTTTTTTTTTTTTTTGTGGTTAGTTGGAGCTCAAAGTCTCATGGGTTTTCCTGTCTGGGCTGGCTCTGAATTGAGATTCTCATATATCTCTCAGCCTCCTGAGTAGGTAGGATTACAAGGGTGAGCCACTGACACCTGGCTACAACTCCAGATTTTGACTGTCAGTTGAAAACTCCAAGCCAAACCTATACTAGAAGACCTTGGACAGGACGATCTAGTAGTGTCCATGTGACTTTGTGGACCCTGGTAATGTTGATCCCAGCACTGAGAGTTGGACTCCAAGCTCGGCTTACTCTTTTCCCTAGTTCAAGCATTCCACAGAAGCGGAGCTATTACCATCTGCCTCCAGCAACTGAGTTAAGAATAGCTATGCAGAGGCTGAGCTCCACAGGCCCTGTCTTCCTGAAATAGCTGAGATGTGATGGCCCATTACCTGATGCCTGCCGTTCAGGGAGAGACATGCAGAGACTGGGCCAGGAAACCACAACATTATTTATTCACATTCATTAGAACATTTCAAGGAAACCCCAGATTGGGCTCTGGTGTGAGTCTGTGGCCCAGATTCAAACTATTTTATTTTATTTTTTAGTAAAGTTTCCTCCCTCTTTTGGTAATTCTGGCTAAATTGCTCAGTTCTCAAAGTAAGGGCTGTTCTGAACCAGGATTGGGGAGCCACTGGCCTCCTTAGGAAAATAACTGACATAATTAAGGGGGAAGAAGATATTATCAGTGATAGCCTTACTAGAACATTTTTCCTGGCCTTAACAGGTGAAATGACCATGGATGGCTTATAGGGACATAAGCAAGAATGAACTTTTTTTTTTTTTTTGGTCAGTCATGGAGCTTGAACTCTGGGCCTGGACGCTGTCCTTCAGCTCTTCAGATCAAGGCTAGTACTCTACCACTTGAGCCACAGTACCATTTCTGGTTTTCTGGTGGTTTATTGAAGATAAGAATCTCATGGACTTTCCTGCCTGGCTTTAAACCATGATCCTCAGATCTCAGCCTCCTGAGTAGCTAGGATTACAAGCATGAGCCACCGATGCCCTGCTAAGAAGGGACTCTTCACTGTTAGAAACCATTGAGAGTTTTTGGAGCTGTTTGTTTTTGCAGAACAGCTTAGCCTAAGCTGACTGCTATCATCATTTGCATTTTTCAAATGAGGGAACCACACCACCCAGAGACAATGCAACTTGTCCAGGGGCACTCAATCAGGAAGTGGAAGAAACCATGAATCTAATCTGGTCTGTGCTCTTAACAACTGCAGTCTAATGCCTTTGTTGTTTCCCTTCAAATTTTTCTTTTGCTGAGAGTCTCCCCTTGTATGCTACCTTTCTCTACTTCTTATAGAAGTGATTAAGATCATGATTCATGGCCAACACTTGGCAGAAAAGTTCACAATACCTCCTTTCAACCTATAGCTGGGTACCTGATATATACCGGTCATCCTAAGCTATATGGAAGGCTGAGATTAAAAGGATCATAGTGCTAGACCAATTAGAGTTCCACGGAGAGCAGCTGGAATGATGGTGTGCACCCATCATCCCAGCAACTGTGGGAAGCCCCAAATAAGCTGATCATTGCTCAGAAACCCACCTGGGTGGGAAGTGAGACCCTATCCTAAAAATCATTAGTGAAAAACAGGACTGGAGGCCTGGCTCAGGGACATCTACAAGTTCATTTGATCCTCAGTCAGTAGCTTTGACCAGGTAGAAAGACTCTGTCTTAATAAACCCCCTTATCAAAGGAGCCAGATTCATGGTATTCAAAGCAGGAAATAATTTTTTTTCTTTCACACTGCAGGTCTTGTAGGAATTAACAAACAATTCATCCATGAGATCATCAGGAGAGATGGTAAAAATTGAGATCAAAAATATCAAAACTCTGATATTTCAACCCTTAGCCAACTGCTTTCCTACCCCAGAGTTGCAGATGAATATTCGGGAAGGGAGTCATCACCAGCTTCCTTATTTCTGTACTGTATTCTTCCATACCTCCTGCACTCACTGCCTCAAGCCCTTGCAAGATGGGGGAATAAGAAGCAGGGAAGGTCTTGTTTGGCTTTAATGTTCTCTGGGTGTGGCTGGTTCTTTAGTGCAAAGGCTTCTTTTAGAGATTCTTCAGAGAGTCTTCCATTGCAACATCTCCCCTCAGGGCCAGAAAGTGGCTAGCCCTCTCCTCTCTCCTGTTTGTATCTTATTTTCAGGCAGTACCTGTCTATTTTCTGGCACTATTGACCAGTATGGTTGTATGTAAATGGCATTGGTAGACTCCATTTGTGAGGGAAAGGTCTTGACCTTATTTCATTCATTAGAATTTTGTGTATGTGTCTGTGTGTGCCAGTACTGAACCTTGAACTCAAGGGCTATCCTTTAGCTTTTTCACTCAAGGTTGGTGCTCTACCACTTGAGCCACAACTCCATGTCCAGGTTTTTGCTGGTTAATTGGAGATGAGTCTCTCAGACTTACCTGCCTCGGGCTGGTTTCACACCATAATCCTCAAGATCTCAGACTCCTGAGTAGCTAGGATTACAGATGTGAGTAACAGGTGGCTGCTGACTTGAGATTTATTTTAGATTCACAAGAGGTTCTTCTCCAGAAGTATTAAAATCCAGCCACCTTCCATGGGTACACAAGGTCCGTGAGAATGTCCACTCATCTGTGACCTGTCACCATGTAAGTTCAGCCTGTTCCCAGGCAGCTGGGAATGAGTTATTCTCTTATTTTGCAGGCCTGACAGGAAACAAGATCAGAGGCCACCCCAGGGCACATAGGCAGGTTCTTTATGCACTCAAAGATCTGGTTCACTTGGTGTGAAGTCAGGGAAAGCATCCTTGTTTGCCCCTGACATCCCATCCTGTTGGTATGAGGGTTAACCTTCATCCATAAGCTGGTGAAGTCTATAAACCCACTCTTCACAATCTGTAGTCAGTGGTCAAGGTAGGTGTGTGTGTGTGTGTTTGTGTGTGTGTGTGTGTGTGTGAGAGAGAGAGAGAAAGAGAGAGAGAGAGAGAGAGAGAGAGAGAGAGAGAGAGAGAGAGAGAGAGAGATTCATGGGGCTTGGACTCAGGGCCTGAACTCTGTCCTTGATCGTTTTCACTCAAGGCTAGCGCTCTACCACTTTGAGCCATAGCCCCACTGGTGGCTAATTGGAGAAAGGAGTCTCATGGACTTTACTGTTCAGGTTGGCTTCCAACTGTGATCCTCAGATCTCAGCCTCCTGAGTAGCTAGGGTTACAGATACCACCGGCACCTGACCCCAGATGGTTTCTTTAGAGCGATCTTCAGTTCATTCTGCATAGATGATAGGAGATTATTCACAGATGATAGAGATTATTCGAAGGTATTTCAGCATGGATTCATACCCAGCACAGGTATCTTCCTCTGGTCTCCATCCACCCCTGCAGGGCTGGGGAAGACTCAAATATTTAGGATAACAACCAAAACCTTGGAAGTACAGAAATGACACTATGAAGGAACTTCTTGGCATTGCCAGGTGAAGTACAAGATGCCTAGTTAAATTTGAATCTCAAGTAAGCCACAAATAATTATTTAGTAGAGGTATGTTCCAAGAAACATTTCAAACTACAGAATATTTAGGACACACTTATGTTATAACATTACTTGTTATCTGGTTTGATAATAATAATAATAATAATAATATTTTGTGTCAGTCTTGGGGCTGGAACTCAGGGCTTAGGCAGTGTCCCTGAGCTTATTTGGCTCAAGGCTAGTGCTCTACCACTTGATCTACTTGTTCTACTTTCATCATTCTTTGAGTATTTTAGTGGTGATAAGAGTCTCATGGACTTTCTTGTCCAGACTGGCTTCAAACCATGATCCTCAGATCTTAGCCTCCTGAATAGCTAGGATTACAGGAATGAGTCACCAGTACCTAGCTTTGGTTATTATTATTTTTTCTTTTTAGTGCTAGGGATCAAACTCAGAGCCTCATCACATATGCCTGGTGAGTGCTCTACCCCTAAACTACACTGCAGTCATTGTTGTCTAGCTGAAATCCAAACTTAACTGGGTGTTTCATATTTTAATCTGACAATCTTGTGCCTCCTGGGTGTCTCTGTGGTCCCTAACATGTTCCAGTTGTAGACTCTAGTTTTTCTCCCACAGTGGGAAAGCTTTGGAAAAACCTCCCTTCCTGGAGCCAGGCTTTTTACTCCCCAAGGCTCCAACAACAGGAAGTAGTTTTCCCTTCTAGTTGCCCAAGGCTCCTTTCCTCTCTGTATTTCTTGCCCCAGGATGACTGATCTTGAAACCTTCCATTCCTTTCTGGTGAAACCTCCCAGCCCAGAATGTGCTCTTGCCCCTGGCCCCTATGGATCAGAACTGAAAACAACACATTTCCCAAAGCCTGCCTTGCAAAATTATCCTTTCTGATTATTTTATTGACAACTATACACAGTGATGGTTAGCTTCCCAATACATCTGAATAGAAGGCGAATTAATTAAATCAAGCAAATCCATCACCTTAAATACATATCCTTTTTATGATGAGAATAGTTCAATTCTCTTAGGGATTTTTGAAATATGATATGTACTATTGCTAACTAAATTCAACACTCACAATAGATCATCAAAGGAGGAGGAAGAGGAAAAGGAAAAAGACAAGGAGAAGGAAGAGGAAGAGGAGAAGAAGAGAAGGAGGAAAAAGAACAAGAATAGAAGAAAGATAAGGTGGAAGAAGAGGAAGAGGGAGAGAAGGAGGAGGAATCAGAGGAGGATGAGAAGGAGGATGAAGAGGAAGAAGAAGGGAAGGAAAAGAACGAAAAGGAGGAAGAAGAAGACAGCAAGGAGGAGAAAAGCCATCAACTTGTTCTTCCTACTTCGTAGAGGTTTGGTTTGCTGTAAGTATAGACTTTGCAATTGCCTTTGAGCCCATATGTGAGAACTTGCCCTATTTGTCTTTTTGTTCCTGGTTTATTTGATTCAGCATCATGGTCTTCACTTCCATCCATGTTCTACAAAAGACAGCATTTCCTTCTGTTTGGAGGCTGACTAGTATTTCTTTGTGTATATTACGCATTTTATTTACCCATCCATCCACTGGCAGGCACTGCAGTAGATTCTATACCTCAGTTGTTACGTCTTTTGCTGCAATGAACATGGAAGAGCAGATAGCTTTAACAAACTGATTTCAAATTTTGGATAAGCATTCAGAAGCGGGAATGCCATTTTTAGTTCTTGAGGATATTCCATACTGGCTTCCATAATTGCTCAGCAACAGTGAGCAAGTGTTTGCTTTTCTCCACATGCACAGTTGTTGAGTTGCTGGGCCTGGGGGAACCCTACATGGTCAGCCAAGAGTTCAGGCTGCCTCTGGGAATGCTCCCTTAAAGAAGACCTGGGAAGGCCTGGGGTGAAGATGCAGCTTTGGCAGTCATCCCTGGATCTTCTGATCATTCTTCTCAGATTTGGACAAGACAACATGACCCTAGAGAAACAATGAGATCAAAGACAGGGCTGTGATAGCTTAGGTTAGATAGTTATTTATGTGTTCATACAAAGTATACCATTCCACTAGTTTACCTTCATAGAATCAAAGGCCTATTAAAATTTCTTCCCTAAATCAACACTGCATAAAATTTCATCCTCTTCACAATAAAAAAAAAAAAATTCATCCTCTTGGGCTGGGAATGTGGCTCAGTGGCAGAGTGCTTGCCTAGTATGCATGAAGCCCTTGGTTCAATTCCTCAGTACCACATAAACAGAAAAAGCTTGATGTGGCGCTGTGGCTCAAGTGGTAGAGTGCTAGCCTTGAGCAAAAGAAGCTCAGGGACAGTGCCTAGGCCCTGAGTTCAAGCCCCAGGACTGGCAAAAAAGAAAAAAGAAAGCATCTTCTAAAACCCAATGACTACTCATGAAGGAAGAGTGTCAGTTTTAGGGGTGAGTGATGTGGCTCAGGGGTACAGCATTTATCTACCCCATTCAAGTCACCAGGTTGATTCACCTTAGCACTACAATAATAAATAATTAAATCAAATTAATAAAGAAATAGTTGTTTTTCCTACATAAGCCCACCAAACCCTAATGCAATCTAGGACATCAGTCTTAGCCAAAGACCTTACCTGCTCCCAATCACATACACATCACCACCGATGATTCATCCAAGGAGAGATTGGAAATCACTGCCTGACATCTTGTTAGGTTTTTTCTTCAAAATCTAGAGCTTCCCGGGCTGGTGGCTCATGCCTACAATGTTAGCTACGCCTGGGCAGGAAAAAGTCCCTGAGACTCTTACTGCAAATAAAATACCCCCTCCCCCAGAAAAAATAGCTGAAAGGAATACTGTGGCCCAAGTGGTAGAGCACTAGCTTTCAGCAAAAGAAGCTTAGGGACAGTGCCCAGACCCTAAGTTCAAGTCCTAGAACCAACACAAAAAAGAAAAAAAAATAAAACCCTAGAACTGCTGTAATTATGGTAATTATGCCGATTAGCCGGTAGTGAATTCTTTAAACACAAGTGAGCTCTCCAGATAACTGAAGGACAAAATTCAACACTTGTCTATTTTATCCAGTTTGATTGGAATGTGTCAGAAATGTCACAGTATAGTCCTGTGTCTGGTTTTTCTTTTGTTAAGTTTTCTGTCTCCTTTATCCTCAGGCTACCAGATGGTTTGACACTGCTGAGAACAGACAATGTCTGTCCACAGCAGCCCCCTCCCCAGCTTTTATTCTCTGTTGGGAAGGATGTGTTAAAAGAGAGTAAATGGTATGTGGAAGTTAAAAAAGAAATTGACCTGAATATATAAAATGGTAGTTGGGAAGGAAATAGGAGAGGGATGAAGAGATGTTGGATTTGATCAATGTATTCTGTATGCACATATCAAAATATTATACTGGGTCCCATTTATATATATATATATATATATATATATATATATATATATGTATATAATTAACATATAGTAATCCAAAAAGTGTAAAGATTCAATAGAGTCTCCGGATTAAAAAATATATATTATTTATTTTTGTGTCATTACTGAGGCTGAACTCAGGTCCTGAGCATTGTCCTTTAGTTTTGTCACTCAAGGATGGAACTCTACCACTTGAGCCACAGCTCCACTTATTATTATTATTATTATTGCTTTGCTTTTCTGGTTAATCGAAGGTAAGAATTTCACAGGCTTTCCTGCCTGAGGTTGGCTTCAAACTGTGATCCTCAGATCTCCACCTCCTGAATAACTAGGATTAGAGGTGTGAACCACCCATGCTCAGTTGAATCTGAGGATTTTTTTTTTATTTTACAAGTAAAGCTCTTGTCTTTATAACAGGACTTTGTAAAGGTTTTTCTAGGAACTTTGAGGGCTTCGTTTTGCTTTGTGGCTTAATTTTAGATTCGGCAGAAGGTTAGGTTTCTTCCCTTTTGGGTCAGTGGAATGTTATCATAATGAAATATGCAAGCTCCTTTAGAATGCGCTTGGGCAAGCACTCCAAGTTAGAGGTGTTGCCAAGGCAACTAGGCAGTGCTTGCTTTAATGTATAAACCTGGATATTATATTTAAAATTCAAGGAGCCGTTAGAGATTCCTACTGGGAAAGGGAACGCTCTATTTCTGATGAGGAAAGTGAAAAAAAAATACTCATCTCCCACAGGAAAGGCTAAGTCCTGAGGATCAATCTCAGCAGGCCAGAGACAAATGTGGGCTACTCTGTCTTTGGTGCTTCTGATGATAGAAGAAATGGAAAGCCATCCTAACAGGGAAAATGGAAGCCAGAAATAGCAGCTCCCTCTTTTGTCTTTCCCAGAGAAAGGATGGAGCCCGAAGGAGGACTGACAATGGGAGAACCAGCCAAGAAGTGTTGGATCTCAAAGCACCAACATGAAGAAAGATTATATTGCTTCATTAAAGATCAGGGGAAGCTGGACACTGGTGGCTCACGCCTGTAATCCTAGCTACTGAGGAGGCTGAGATCTGAGGATCCTGGTTCATAGCCAGCCCGGGCAGGAAAGTCCATTAGACTCTTATCTCCAATGAACCACCAGAAAACCAGAAGTGGCACTGTGGCTCAAGTGGTAGAGCGCTTGTCTTGAGCTGAAGAGCTCAGGGACAGTGCCCAGGCCCAGAGTTCAAGCCGCACAACTGACAAAAAAAAAAAAAAAAAAGATCAGGGGAGCCACAGGCTGAGATCTGAGGATCTTAATTCAGAGCATGCCCAGGCAGAAAAGTCTATGAGACTCTTACCTCCAATTAATTAACAAAATGTTGGAACTTGAGGTATGGCTCAAGTGGTAGAGTGCTAGCCTTAAGTGGAAAAAAGCTAAGGGAAACTGTCTTGATCCTGAACTCAAGCCCCAGTACTGGCACCAAAAGAAAAAGAAAAAAAGAGTATAACTGGTATAAGTCCAACTCTCCCAGCATTCTAATATGTCAGGCCTGGCTGTTTGGTAATGGTGAAGGGCAGAAGAAGGAGGTGTATTACCTGGTAGAGGCATGTATAAAGAAGAGGAAAAGTCAGCACTTCAATCCATCTCTGGGTTTCAGACATGAGCTTTAGGTTTAAATAGAGGAAAAAGTGGGCTAGGGGAAGGAGGTATGCATCATTCAATAGTCCCAAGCAAAGTGTGGCTGACCGATCACTACCTACCTCAGTTCTGGGTCCACAGGGGCTTTCTAGCACAGTCAGCACTTGAGGGGACCAATCTGGTTCCCACGAGATGATCTCCTCTGCTTTAAGGTGAGCCTGATCCTTACAGGTCATTGTCCTCATTTGGAGGATGTGCTAAGGGGGGCTCTGCGGCCCCTTTCCTTGGGGGTGGTTTCAGTTCCTTATCCTAAAGATGTTATCCCTCAGAGGCCTGGAATCCAGACTTACTACAGGAGAGAAAGGGCAAAGGACACAGATGTAAAATGGAGACAGGAATGCCAAGTTTTCCTCTTGCTTTTAGTTACCCTTTGGGTATTTGCAGGCCCAAGTGAAGAATTGGTGCCTTTCCTTTCTTTCTCTTTCCTTCTTTCTTTCTTTACTTCCTTCCTTCCTTCTTTCTTTCTTTCTTTCTTTCTCTCTCTCTCTTTCTTTCTTTCTTTCTTTCTTTCTTTCTTTCTTTCTTTCTTTCTTTCTTTCTTTCTTTCTTTCTTTCTTTCTTTCTTTCTTTCTTTTCTCTTTCTCCTTCCTTCCTTCCTTTAGGGGGGGAGCAGTACAATGCTTGAACTCAGTCTCTCGCTTTTGCTCAGCTTTTTCCACTCATAGCTGGCGTCCTATGAGCTATACTTCCAGTCCAGCATTTTGCTGGTTCATTGGAGAGAGAGGGATTTTCTGCTCCAGCTGGCTTTGAACTATCCCAGGGTCCTCAGCAGCTAAAAGTACAGGTGTGAGCTACCAGTACCTGGCTTTTCAGTGCTGTCTGTCTGTCTGTCTATCTATCTATCTATAAACAAAAGAAGGGAACTCTGATACACACTCCAGCAAGGATGAACTAGGTGACAGGATGCTAAATGCTAAAAGCCTGTCATCAAAAGAAAAATGTTGTGTAATTGCACTTATAGGCAGTAACTAAAGTAGTCAAATTCATAGAAATTACAAGTGATGTGGGCAATGAGGAATTACTATTATGAGGTACAAAGTTTCTGCTGGAGACGACAGTGATGTTTATATAACATAGAAATGTTTGCTGCTGCTGAATGGTAAGATATATATATATATATACACACACACACACACATATTTATATACATGTGTATATGTATCTATGTATATGCATAATAAAACCTAATAAAAGAAGGAAAGAAAGAGATATTCCATTAATTAATGGTGCCCCCAACAATCTGGTGATATCCCCCTCCCCAATACCCTTCCTTGTGAAAGTGCATGCCATGTGCATGTTCCATAAGAGGCTAAATAAAAAACTTTAATTTAATGCAATCAAACATTTCCTTAGTTGAATGCAGAAGCCTTTCATTTCATGACACATTAACAGCTTGCATCCATGAGGTGTCCCTTATGGAAGCACTGATAAAGGCTGCACATTCCTCAAAGCTCTTCTTCTAACATCTCTTGTGTGTGTGTGTGTGTGTGTGTGTGTGTGTGTGTGTGTGTGTGTGTGTGTTGTGGGTCTTGAACTCAAGGCCTGAGTGTTGCTCCTCAGCTTCTTTGGCTTATGGCCAGCACTCTACCACTTGCACTCTACCACTTTTGTCACAGCACCACTTCTGGCCTTTTTCTGAGTTTCTTGGAGATAAGAGTCTCATGGACTTTCCTGTCTGGGCTGGCATCAAACTGAGATCCTCAGATCTCAGCCTCCTGAGTAGCTAGGATTACAGGTGTGAGCCACTGGCATCCAACTTCTATTCTATCTTATTTTTTTTTTCTTTCTAGTCCTGGGGACTGAACTCAAGGCCTGGGTAATGTCCCTGAGCTTTTTTTGCTCAAGGTTAGCACTCTACCACTTGAGCCACAGTGCCACTTCAAGATTTTTCTGTTTATGTGGTACTGAGGAATCGAACTGAGGGCTTCATGCATATAGTACCTAGATAAGGCCTAACCCAGGACCAGACCCTCTTTTTGCCAGCCTGGAGTGCCAACCTGGCCTGTTCCCAGCAGGTCTACGGAATAAACCTATGCCTTACCTGAATACCATGTGCGAGGTGCTGTTCTTACTCAGTAACCTCTTTTTATAAACCTAACAGTGCTCTACCATTTATCATAGCTCCACTTCTGGAATTTTGGTGCTCAATTTGAGATAAGAATCTTATGCACTTT